>NC_084889.1:33423950-34623950 GCF_958979055.1 Alnus glutinosa
TTTTTTTTAATTTTAAAAAATTAATACAACACTGATTTTTTTTTTAATGTTTATTTTGGCAAAAAATACCAATTTGCCACGTGTAAAAATACACGTGTGCAAGTGGACACGAGTATAAAATACTCGTGTCAAACTGGACACGTGTCTTAATACACGTGTGCAAGTGGACACGAGTATAAAATACTCGTGTCAAACTGGACACGTGTCTTATTACACGTGTCCAGTTCGACACGAGTATTTTATACTCGTGTCCAAATGGACACGTGTAATAAGACACGTGTCCAGTTTGACACGAGTATTTTATACTCGTGTCCACTTGCACACGCGTATAAAATACACGTGTCCAATTGGACACGTGTATTTCATACGCATGTCCATTTTTGACGCTTGCACAATTTGACACGTGTCACTTGTGACACGTGTCAAATTTGACGCGTGTCTACAGTAACGGGTACTGTAGACACGTGTCAAACTGCAGCGATTTTTGTAGTGAATCAAAGAGGAGGCCCCGGTGGAGGAAAAAGAATTACTTGTGAAATAAACTGGTGGAAGCTGCTTTACTTGGTACTTGCGTAATGAATCAGAAGCAACATGAGATGAAGTGGAAACAATGATGTGTGTACTGATAGACAATGACCAATTAACTAAAAGAAGAACAAGACAAAAGCAAAATAATGATGTTATCCGTTGTCTCTTAAGGTTTAAGTAAGCTTCTAATAATGTCATCATGAAGCTTTGGACAAAAATTGGTTAATTTTTGACAAAAAGTTTGGAAGATTGCTTAAGTAATTACTAATCATAATCCATAGCCATGAATTGATGATACACTTCACTTTTGGTACTTAAAAGATGAAGAATGTACTTTTGGTAAGTTCTATGTTAAACTACATTATTAAGGTAGGTCTTAAGATACGAAAATGTTCGGAATACTGTAGTTTTTACTATAATTCTGTATAAGTTCACATTTTACAGAAGAGAAAAATATCACACAAACTCTCAAGTTTACACTTCTAAATACTCGCTCTCTGACATGATCGTGCAAATTACTATTGAATTCAAACTCTAACGGTGTTCCATTTAAAATTCAATGATAATTTGTACTGATACGTCAGTGAGCAAGTATTTGGAAGAGTAAACTTGAGAGTTCGTGTATCGTTTCTCTTTTACGGAAATGAATATTACGTTGAGTGTTATGTAGTAGTTCATATTTTACTATTTGACGTGATAAATCTCATGTGAATTACCACATAAATTGTAAATAAAATAACACTCATTATAATCATTGCCTGCTCCACCATTGAATGTTTATCCTTAACGTTACGGAATGTTGAAAAAGAAAAAAGAAAAAAGAAAAAGAATATAAAATATGCAATCTTAATTTAGTACGTTAAACCTTAAAGTCAAGAAATGTAATATATTGTGCCGTCTATAGCCCGGAATCTTGAATTGCAGTGGCGGCCGTGGAACAGCTTAAACAAAGCAACACAAACTAATAATATAGTGTCCTAGATTTGACATACCAAAAATAATTAATTCCAAACTTCGAAATTTTCTTTCAAATTGATGGAAAAGAAATTCATTCAATCCAGTTATTAAATTGTTATTTGTTCTTAATTATAGCATGTAATTAATTTTTTTTTTTTATTTAAAAAAAGCATTTAATTAGTTTTGATTGTTAATGTATTTTTGAAGTGTATTTTTTTTTGGTTTAAAAAAGGTGTTGTGTATATATATATATAAGGGTTTTGTGTTTAGGTTGTTTTCTAATATTTTTGTTTTGACAAGAGAGAATCAAAGATAGAAAACATAACTTTTAACAAACAGAGTATGTTTAAGGATATAAGTCAGTTTTTTTTTTTTGAAAAGATAGAAATCTTTATTGAAAAATCTTCAATTACCTACGGGCAAAAGCTCCCTAGTTACAATACCACAGATATAAGTTAGATTTCAACCAAAATTCTATTTATAACACATAAAATAACCTCTTTAGTTATGGTATGAGCGGCCTTATTCGCATCCCGCTTGATATTTCAATTTTTCAACATCTCAGCTGACTCAACCCCATTTTAATACTATCCACAATAAGGACATATGTCAGTTAATAGATTGAATTGTCCGAATTTCCTTCTAACCAATGAGTTATAAATTATTATATTGTCTATTCAAATAGGATATAAATTATTATTTCATTGATAAGATGGGGACAGACGTGAACCCTAATTAGTGATATCATTTTCCCCTTTTGTAATAAATTTTCAATTGTTTGAACTTGAAAGAGAAACATTAAAACAACCCACAAGACACGGTTTCTCTTTAATGTAAGGGAGCTGACTTCATGGGAACCCCCTTAAGTCTTAACCATTCAGCAAGAATTAATAATAGGACATATCATTGTGTCCCCCTACGTCGTTCCTCAACCCTAATGTCCCACCACTAGATGATCTGCTTAAATCCCTTGATGTGAAATAGGGAATTATTCAACGGTGTAGATCTGAGGAGGAGGCTATAGCGTAGTGGACCCCATCACAAAGTACTCTAGGAAAAGTTCAACTATGTCCGGGCTAATGGAAGGCCAGAGGACAAACGTGGAAAAAGAGGGACAAGAACATGGAGAAAGCAAAGTGAGAGAGAGAGAGAATGAGTCAATTTTTTGAAATCCAACCGCTCCAATTCTTCGATTCGTTCTCACCAAATCCCACGAATTTAAAAACCCACCTCTGATGGTCACCTCTCGTCAATACCCAGATCTTCTTTTCTCAGAATTTGATCAAATTTCTTCATCATGTAATCAAACTTTCCCGTTTCTACGTGGTGTTTTGCTCTGTTTTCTGCCAGGAAACTCAATCCAACGTATAACTTCTCTGCTTAAAAGTACGATGATTTGCTCCATATTCATCTGGTTTTGATCCTTGAAGATTAGTCTTTTCCAAAAGGTCAAACAGTCCGATAATTCTCTCCCACGCTCTAGGAAATATCTCATTTCTTTCCCTGAAAATTCTCTGCTTTTGCTTCACAATTTTTGGCTCTCTGACACAAACCAGTCTTATCAAATTCTAGTCCTCCCTGTTGTCCTGGTCTCCCACTTCAAAGACTCCGTTCTCAAATTTTGAGCTAATCCAATCATGGGAATTCAGAAAGACACGGTGAGATTCAATGTTGGAGGCAGAATCTTCGAAACAACCGCAACAACCCTCGCCAACGCCGGCCGAAACTCGATATTCGGAGCAATGTTCGACGAGAATTGGACTCTACAAACAGATATTTCCGAAGAACACTTCATTGATCGGAACCCGGATTGCTTTGCTATCCTCCTCGATCTCCTCCGAACCGGAGAGCTCTATGTTCCTGCCAATATCCCAGAAAAGCTCCTCTACAGGGAGGCCCTTTTCTATGGCCTTCTCGACCACGTTCGGTCAGCCAAATGGGGTCAATTCGACGGCAATAGATTGCGGCTTTCGCGGTCGATAACCGGTCAAGCACCAGGCGACGGAACGGCGATTCGAGCTGGCCCAGACGGCGGTTGCTGCGTCGCTCATGGTAGCATGGTTCACGTCTATGATTGGATGCTGGATGAGCACGCGCCAATCACTCTTGATTACCAGAGAGTCAATGATGTTGGCTGGATTGACTCGCAGAACATTGTGATCAGCGTGTGTGAGCGATTAGGCCGCGGAGATGGTGGAATGGGTCTGTTTAGTTCATCCACAGGGGACCTGAGATACAAGTTTCAAGTCAATCATGAGAACCAAGTTAAGAGCTACACTGCTGGATCTTTGAGTTTCAGCCCGGATTATAAGATATTTTCTAGTTGTAAAGGCAGGAGCAATGAGTATGGGATTGGAGTTTGGGACCAAGTAACAGGAAAACAGATTGATTTTTTCTATGAGCCTCTTGGCTGGTCACTTGGTGAAGCTGACAAGCTTCAATGGTTACATGGGAGCAACTGTTTATTGGTTGCAACATTGTTTCCTAGGAAGGACAACTGTTACATTAGTCTGTTGGATTTTAGGGACAAGAAGATGGTCTGGTCTTGGTCTGATGTTGGAGCTCCTATAACAGGGGATGAGAAGCGGGTTAGAGATGCAATAGCAATGGAGGAGAATAGCTCCATCTGTGTGGTGAATGAGTATGAGGATTTGGGTTTCATGGACTTGAGAAGCACTGCAGGGAGCATTAGGTGGAGCTCAAGAAGCCGGTTGATGAAAGGGAAGATGCCGGATGAGCCATGTTACCCTAAGTTGGCATTGCATGAGGGTCAACTCTTCTCGTCAATGAACGATTGCATATCGGTGTTTTGTGGTCCTGATTGGGTTTTAACATCTAGGCTACGACGAAGCTATGGAGGTTCAATATGCGATTTTTCGATCGGAGGTGATCGGCTTTTTGCACTGCACAGTGAAGAAAATGTGTTTGATATATGGGAGACTCCACCTCCGCCAATTATATGATTCAGCTAACGGTTTGCTTGTTTAGGTGGCTGTGTTTCTTCCTTTTTTATATTCATAGTTTTCCTCTTGTTTTCTAGACTACAGAAGATGGAGTTGCAGCTAAAAGAGTACACATGTTAGGGAACTTAGATTTTCTAGGCTTGTATAGGCTTTGTGTTAACCAAGTATACCCTCATAAAACCAAGAGGAACATCTAAAATTATGAGTGTGAATGGGGGCTTCCCATTGTCACAAAAGAAATGAAATTGATTGCTTAGTTGCTATTACAGAGATGAATTTTTGTTTTTCTGCAGAAATACACGTATTTGTCAATTATGGGTCTACTTGCACAACATTTCATTTTCGAAGGGGCCCGAAATGCCGCTTTCCTCTCTCTTTTTGACAGACCCTCATTCTCTTTTCTTCTTTTGACCTCTGCTTTCACAAAGTTAATTCCCTTCCTGTCCTTCCATGTTACTTTGATGCATCCCAATGCTCTCGTACAGATTCCAGATTTGCTCGCTCACAAACACAAACACACACAGACAGATGCTTTTTTCATGTGAGTAGTTGTAACTGCCAAATTGGTTGACAGATTTATGAATTTTTTAGTCACTCTGCTGCAAAGTTGTTAGGTGTAGCCTTTGTTTCAGGAGCTAAAAACTCCAGAGTTTGTTATATATATATATATATAACAGATGTACTTTGAATATCATGAGAGCTTTATCCGGTGTACCAAATCTGCTAATGATCATACCCATTAAACCAAATGCAGTCCTCTGCCTTTCTTTGACACCTATTAATAGGGCTGGCAATTTTTTATGAGACCTACAAACACGTCATGAACTTAACACAAAATTAGATAGATCGGATTATAATTGACCTATATAGTTTTATAGGTAAATTATAATGCGAAATTAACGGGTTATAGTTGATAAATCAAATCTGTTTAAATAAATAGTAAAATTAAGATTGATCTATATAGTTTTATATTTCCTTCCCTTTTTCCACTATTATTATATTAATATATCTCACTTCCACTCAAAGACAAACTTTCGCTGGTTTGCTTCCAGCCTAATCTAATGAAGAGTACCAAGATTAATTTTAAACTCTTATGTAGAACAAATCCCAATTTAATTGGAGCCCACATAAGAATTAATATACTCAGTCAGTTTGACCCGAAAGTCCTATCCATTAATAGAAAAATAACTTAGAAAAGTCTTAAGGGTAGCAGTCTAGTCTAGGTTTATAAAATTGGCCATAACAAGGAGCTTAGATGTCAGTCACTAGCAAATGAGATGAACTTAAGTGTCAGTAAACCGGTAAAAAACAATTAATAAAAGAGCTTAGATGTCTGTAAACTAGCAAAAACATAGATATTTTTATGAGAAGATACTCTGTAAGGAGAGACAAGTGTCAGACATCAATAAAAAATGAGAGGCTCCAGTGGTCCTACCAATAGTAGCCTGACCCTTTTATGTATTTAAATTCACTAGCAAAGTGAGATCTGATTTATCCAGTCATCCAAGGATAATGTTGCCACTTTTATCCAATGAAGCACAATCTTTCACCTTAAAAAGGAGGGGGTTTTCTTGGATAGTCCAAATGACAATGAATTCATCACCCTTGCATATAAGCCAATCCAGTAATCAAAACTGATATGTGAACTTCTTGGAAGCTTCTTTCAATTGGTTTTCTCTATCAATCATAAAGTTTCAATATTGTAGTACAACATAAGCAAGAAGAGATAAGATAAATGAAATAGCAAACCTAATTTGACCCAGAACAAAAAGATAACAGATAAGAAAGAACCAAAGAGCCATGGACCCCATAGGAAATGATAAATCAAGCATAATCAGGCATCACTTTCCTGAGAAATGTAATTGGTTGAGATTCTTTAGGGGCAAGTTGCTCAAAGGAAATGTAGTTTTGCTCCTTATCATAAACATGACAAACAGTCATTATTGTCTTCATCAAACGCCAATTCCATGAAGCCTCGTTCAGATACTGTTAAAGACATGGGAGAGAAAATGAATTAGAAGAGCAACTATTTTGGCTTCAGTTAGGAGATTATGGACACAATGTGTGTGTGTGTGGAGGACTTATCAATCCTACCTTTCCCCAATTTTCATGAAGAGACTTATGGGCTGCCCGCAAATTATAGCTTGGTATCCTTGAAGAAACATGGTGGGGGATATGGACATTAATATCATGACATAGTATCTCAATCCTGTCCATGACAAAAGGAGCCAACAGTTAGCAGTCTACTTATTCACAGAGATGGTAAATAATTACTACTTGTTATTCAACCACTTGAACAAATTTATTGGTATTAAAGCTCAATATTTCTTTTTGGCAATTTTTCAATAGAAAATCAGACATGTTCTTCAATTTTGACATTTGTTTCACCAGAAATTCCTAAAAGTGGCCCTAGAACTAGATCACTGCCAACCAAAGATCAGAAAAGGTAATATCTTCAGTCACTTATTAGTGCCTTCATACTAGCATTCATGTCACTATCCCTTTAATTAGGGAATCATGGTTTAGATGAAGAAGTTTTCACGGGAAAACATTTTTGAAAAGAACAATGTCCCTTTCTTCTCTGACTGGGGCACATCTTAAGATAAGAGCACGCCAGGTATGCAAAGTTCGTACAAAATCTAGAAAGGACCAATTAAGATGTCACATGGCCTAGGGATTTCCCAGATACCCAAGGAAAAATCAATAAGCAAGCGATATTTGGAAAGATAACCAAAGAAAGTGCCTACAGCCATAAGAAGGTAAAAGCTTTATGTACCATCTAACAGCATCATATTTCAAAACATATCCACTCTCTGTTCCAATTATAGAAGCAAGAGAGCACAGACACACACACACACACACACACAGAGATAAAGAATAAAAGAGTCATTACCATCTAGGGTAATCACAGTGAACTGTTCCATTAAGCTGGGCCTGAGCGGCATTCCACTCATTTGAAGGTTTGAATGGTATGTGAGGAGCCGAATGATGGACCATGGTGAAAGTACTCATCTACAAATACAAAGAAAAACAAAAATACTTGGACAAAAAAAAGATATATAATCTGAACGGTCAAATCATCATATTCACAAATGACCTTGAGGAATTGCGTAAACTACGAAAATTTGTAGTTCTAGAAAATTTAGAAAATTTTTTTACATATAAAAAAAAAAAAAATTATTTAGGACCAGCAAAAATTAAACTTCCCAAGTACTTTAAAACTATCATAGATAGGCCACCAAGCTAACGGTGGTAATTGGTAACAAATTTTTAGCAAGATCCATTCAAGAGTACTATGAATTATTACTCCTGAATGGATCTTGCTAAAAATTTGTTACCAATTACCACCTTTAGCTTGGCGGTAAAGCAACGCATTTGAGCAGACAAAAGCAATGGATGCATAAAATCATGTTATTGACACTGAAGTCTTGCATCATACTATCATAGTATTCATGAATATTTATTAATGTTTTTGATAGAAGTGGTACAACATGAGGACCTCCCAGGAGGGTGAATGAACTATAAATCTAGTTAGAAAGAAATAATAAATTCACAATCCAGGTGGTTGCCTTAGGCATATTTGATTTGGGTTGCGGAGAATTCAAATAGTAAGAAATAAACCACATACGGTATATTATTTTCATAGTTTTGGGCTATAAAATTTGTTGTAATGTGTGTAGTACAGTAGGAAAGGGAGTTCCCTTCCGCTGTGTGTATCACTATGAAAAATTGATGGACCATTTGACTAATACCATGTATTTCCTGGATATGAGAGAGCTATTGAAAGATTTTATCAGTTTAGTGTGGTTCATACTGTGTCCAAATATTACTGCAAGAGAACAGGAAGCAGCATTACCCAAAAGTGATAGCCCAACCATGGCATCAACCAGAACTTGATCCATCCCACAATACCCGTCTTGAAGATAATCAATGGCCATCCAATTGCCATAAACGCAAACACACAAGCCAAACTTATCTTCACCCTTTTCACTTCGCTTGGTCTGAACTTGTTCAATTTGAAGTGCCAGATCAACCTATTAGGATGCTTATTAATGTTGGAACAAATAATTATCAAATAAAAACATATGAAATTTAAGATTAATCAAGCCAATACATATCAAATTTAAGATTAACCATGATAAATTTGAAATAGAAATAATTGCTCCATATGATTCCTTGTATTTCATACACACCAGTGACCTATAGACATCCACGGTCTAAATGGGCCATATCCATATATAATTGCCTTGCGCAAAACAGGAGCTTTATCAAACTCCTCTTTCCAAACAGGGTGCCAAGCTGTATCTTCACACAACCTATAGACATAAGATAGACGGGAATATAGATAAAATTTTTGAAGATGGAAAAAGACCAGTAACTTCATGGAAGTAGTAAACTAGCCAAACTAACACACAAAAATAAAGATTCACACATACAAACATACAATTATATATATTTATCAAAAAAGAGGATACGACTGTCCTTTTAACATATATCTATCATTACATATACCGTATATTTATGTGCTTTTCATCAAAATATAATTATTTCATATAATAAGATATTTGGCTAAAGGGAGATATAAAACTTTTATTAGATATATCATATATCATGTGAAACATAATGTGTATGTGGGTGTGGGTGTGGGCGTGTGTGTCTCTAGGTACATACCATACATTGGGATGAGACAATTTCCACTACAATCCAAAAGACTGGGCTATATACATTTGATACTAAGCAAGCCATATTTCTTCTTACGTATTGCCTGAGATAATTCAATAGGAAAAGTTACATACATGTTTGTTTTTGCATGATGCTGATCGTGCTTAAATCTCCACGGCTCATATGGATAAATTAGAGGCAAAAAGGCCAAGGTTCCAACAATATCTTCCACTAATTTGTTCCTTGAAAATGATTTGTGAGCACAATCATGGCCTATTACAAAGAACTTTACAGAAACAAGGAAAAAAAATAAATGAGTTACCTAGGATATACACCTAATAGTATTGGAGGAAGAGAGAAAAGAGGGGAGGGGGGGTGAAGAGGAGGGAATGACACATTATAATTCACAAGAAATATACCACATAGTAAAGATGCAGAACTAACCCCTGTTACTGCAGTCCCTGTCCATGCCCAAGCCAGTGGAAGTAGATACCATGGGACTTTTGAAATCACAAGGAGCCCCAAGGCATAGGAAGTGACGGATATTAAAACTGATTTCCATGCTTTCACGTTATCAATCTCAAACACCTTCAAAAGTTTGGAAATGAAAAGTTGAAATGGAAATATCATCAATTTCAGTTGGGATATAAATTCAGTCTTAAAAGGAGGGAGGGAGAGAGATAGAGAGAGAGAGAGAGAAAGGGTGAATCATTATTCAATGCCTCTCTTCTCTTTATCTTGCCAATACCCCTCTTCTCACTAGATACAAATAAATACTATTGTTTTGATACTCAAGTAAAGGACTCTGCATCTCCAAGCATAAAACTAAGAGCAATTGCTCAAGGAGGGAAGTTAACCTGATAAAACAGTCTTACTCATTTCAACAGAACAATGTTTGGCTCAGATATCTCCCAGGTAACGTGTCCAAAATCTTATTCACAAAATCCATGTTCTTGGCAAACAATATAAAAGAATTCGGATGCCATATGCATCTTATGGAAGCATTACCTTTTTTGGAAGGGTATCAATGACATCTTTTAATTTAACATTTTCAGGAAGTGGTTCTCCAATTTGCTTAAAACCATATCTTTCAGCTAATTGATTCCTATACTCGGCACTATCTGCTAAAGATGGTACAATTGGAACTGCAACAGCTTGCAGAACTTTAGTCCTCTTTGAAAATAAAAACTGCTGATGCCTGATTCCCTTTTGGAGAAGTCTTTCCCCCTTCAGATAATATCTGCCTGTCTATCAGAATAAGCAATATGATGTGCCTATAATGGTAAGTTAGAAAATGCTGTAGGCAATGATAGTTCAAACAAATATGAATCTTGCATAGTTTTGACAATGTATAACAATTTTATTCAAAGAAGAAGTCCAACTCAAAGGATCAAGAGATTGGGGGATAGTGCTAGTCAGACAGTAAATAAATTTAGTTTTTTCCTCTTATGTTACTTGCATATGACAATAACTGGAGAGAACATTGAAAGCACCATCCAATATTCTAATGGCTGTGAGAAACAACCGGTCCTCATACCCATACATGTCGAGAAAAGTAAGGCTACAGGATTGGTGATAACCAAACCACTACCATTGCTTAGTCTGTTGCCTAACATTATAATTTTCCATTGTCGAGGAGGTTTTACAGTGATCAAAGATGCAAAGTTGGAAACACCTAGGATGTAAGTCATTACTAGATATGCACTCAAATGCTTTCTAAGGAAGAAACTCCAGAATTCAGGAAGTGATTCTTTGTTCACTAAGGCTACAGAATTGGTGATAACCAAAACACCACCATTGTTTAGTCTGTTGCCTAAAATTATAATTTTCCATTGTCAAGGAGGTTTTACAGTGATCAAAGATGCAAAGTTGGAAACACCTAGGATGCAAGTCGTAACTAGATATGCACTCAAATGCTTTCTAAGGAAGAAACTCCAGAATTCAGGAAGTGATTCTTTGTTCACTATATCTATGTTGAATAGAACCTCATCTACAAGGTGCATGCAGAAAAAAAAAAAACAAGAGCTTTGTTATGTCAAGCTCATGCAATGCATCTTTGATCAATATAAAGACTCCTCTATAGCGGAAAAATATCTTGTCAGCCAGGGAAGTGTATGTATTTTTGCTATTAACAAATCATCTAGGCTTACTTTTCTCAACATAGACGGAACTTTGCCGACAGTATTTTACTCAAGCAAAATCAACTTCACAACAAGAGAAGAATCCTGAACCCTTAACAAAGTTCAATACTAAGAATGATGTAATCATCAAGTGTTCGCACACAACTTGATTTTTTTTTTTTTTGGTAATGCCGTAAAAGGTTTTTGGATGTGTAATGGGTGCCAGTCAACCTGTAATATAGTTGATGCAGAGTCCCAAATAATAACATGATAAGAACATTAAAGTATGTTTCCAAGTTAAGATAACAATTTGATTACAATTTTCAATTAAATTTGAATGGCAGCAATAGAAGTGCACTGGGTAAAGCAAATATTACAATGATATCAAGAGGTGCAACAGTCACTGCCCGGAGTTCAAGTTGGGAGCTGGTGAATTCCATTGGGTGGCACTTTAGTAGAGAAAGTGACTACTTTAAGCGCATATCTAGTAACAATCTACAATACTTTCCCACAAAAACTTAGAAGTATAAGCTGTTTAATACTATTAGTATACGCACACCAGTGAAAAGGTTTGTTTACCTTAACGCCAACTTTAAGGTAAAGTTGGCGTTAGTTGATTATGTTCGTACAAATTTAGATATTGGTGGCTGCCACCAGAACCAGAATAGCCAACCCATATTGATTTGATGATTTCCTTGGCCTAAATGGAATATTCTGAAACAGATGGCAAATTGCATGTGAAATGCCCTTTTTTTTTCTTCTAAGTATGTGAAATGCCTTCTACTTAAACGATAATAAAGAAGTGGATTGTGAAACAGATATTGAGAGGCTTAAAGTGAGAAGAGAGGACTCCAGCAAAATGTTTTTCATCCACCTTAGTGCTTTCTTTTGTCACTTTCTCCTTAATTCCTTGCTTATTCTTGCACAAAATCCTTCATTTTTCCACGCCGGATTCTAAAATCTAACTAGTTTGAAGCATTCTATCCAGCAAGTTCCTGTTTTTGCCAATTCTAAAGCCCAATTTGCTACGCTAAACTCACAATGCAACTGACTTTTTCTAAGAACCACAAGAGGCACCAATTAAACAGAACCCATATCCCCATTTGGACCAAAAGACATGAAAAAGCTAATAAAGCTCAAATCTTGGCCAGAATAAACAATCAAAGATCACAAAAAATTCGATGAAGCTATGACAAAAACTTATCCTACAAAGAGAGAGAAAGAGTAACATACCTTGAGAACAATGAGCTAAAATTCTTTGACTCCCACTTGGTTTTTGATGGGGGCCCTGAAATTCAATCCAAAAAACAAAAATGAGAAACAAAAAAGGCAAAGAAGAAGAAGAAGAAGCCAAAAAAAAAAAGGTACCATGAAAAGGAACACAGAGTCTGCAAGTCTGCAAGCCATTCCAAGCAGAGCTGCTGAAATTCCAATTCCCAAAGGCCCCCACTCCCCTTTGAAACTCTGTGTGTCTTTGTGAGAGTGAGTGAACGTGAAAAAGATGGAGGGTCCTTAAACACCCTCGTACCTCTCTGCCTCAGCCTCCAAGTTTGGATAGATTTTCGATGTCCACCACACCATATTAGTATGCCGATTTTCAACCTTAGAAGAATAATAAAAAAAAAAAAAAAAAAAAACATTTATTAAAATTAAGAGAATTTTTTATAATGGTTGTGGAAATATTTTTTAATTCTGAGTAAAATAAAATGATAAATGTTTTTTCTTTTTTAGAATTTATATTTTAAATTGTTTGTTAATGATTTTAAAAACACAAAAGTGCCATCAAAAGATTCAAAACTGTTATAAAACCAGGAAAAAAGTTTCAATCATTTTGCACATATTCTTTTAGAATAATATGACATAAAAAGTTTAAAGAATATTGGTGCAATTGTTCAAAATATATACATAGCGTGTATCACATTTCACGCAAAACTCGTTTCATTTCATACGTGATATTTATGTAACATATTCATAGCATGAATTGCGTGAGACATTTCTCTTATGGGTGGATACTGGATAGGGAGCCCACTTGGTTAATTTGTCAAATGAGAAACGTGGCATGATTCCCATCTCATAAAGTTAGTCTTATATTTAGATCCAATCAATGAATTAAGAGAGTTAATTTTTACATTAATTCTTTATTTTGAAAGTGAGCTTTATATAACATTCACACCCGGCAAGCCAAAAGTTATTTTAGACTAACAGAGATGCAAATTTGAGTAAAAATGTAGGCGCATCTTCTGGTTATTTTAGCTCAAAAATTGGTGGTGATGACGCAGCTCAAGAAAAAAAAAATTAAAAAAAAAAAAACCTCATTATAGGACATGTACATGACTTTGAAATGTAAGTGCTTTGATTAAAATTAAAAATAAAAGGCTAATTTTTTTAGTTAAAAAAAAATGTATTGAATCGAATGTAAATGCTTTAAGTGATTTTATATAGCTTTAATTATAAATTAATTAGGTGATTTAAAATGATAGTACAAACATTACTACCACTTTCTTTGGTCACGTCAATTTGTGGTGTCCAACACTTTTGGACAAAACCCCATGTGCACAACATGGGTCAGAGCAATTTGGACGCAAATATTATGTTCCTGTGACAATCATATGAATATATACTCAATTGTGGTTCCGTTTATTAATTTTTTAAAGAAAAAATTATTTAAAAAGTGTTTTGAAGTGGTTTAAATATAAAAATAGTTTAAATATTTTATATTTGGAGTTGTTTTATTAGGGGAAGAGTAATGCTACGTAAGAAATGATTCATTTCTTTCCATAATTCTTCTCATATCCTCATATTTTTCAAAATTGCCATTAAATTTATGAGGCCTATGCGTATCCCTTACATGGCCACACAATTTAATAATAATTTTAAAAATTAGAAAGATGAGAAAAGGACTAAGGAGTAGAAAATAATGCATAGCACACATCTTTCTTCCTGGGAGTCGTGTTGAGCTTCTAATCCACAACAGACACAAGACAAGAAGATGTTTTTCATCAAATAGTTTATATATATATATTAAACTTAAAAATGAATAGATTAAGTAAGAAGAACATTCAACTCATTTTGAAAAATAAAAATAAAAATAATAAAAAAAAACCTTTGTCCTTCGAGTAAAACCAAAATACATTACACATTTTCTTTTAGTCATTGATCAAACGAGGTTTTGCCATATGAATCTAATACCAAGAAATCAACTAGGGACATAGCTAAAAGCTCTTATAGGTAAGGGCTAGATGCCAAACAAATTTGTTGGTAAGAGTTAGTAGGTTAAATTTTTATTTTTTACCTAATTTTTTTTTTCTTTTTTAAAATTGAGGGGGGAGGGGATCTCGAAATCCATCCCTGAAGTCAGCACTATTCCTGAACTAGGAATAATATCCTTGATATACCTTTATCACGTTTCATATTAGGCATGTATTTCTATAAGAGTTGTTTGATTGATGACCTAACTTTAATTTTCCTTAGGAATGTTGTAATAGCTTCTCTATTTAAAGGTTGTTGTGTTATGAATAAATGAAATAAGAATCAAAATCAACATTGTGTTGTGAAATTTAAGTTCTTTCTAATAACTTAAATTATCCCGTTACGTAATAATTTGGTATAAGATCCAAACACTGTATCACGGATTCGAGTTTTTAAAAAGGCGAGATATGAGATGAATTAAAATATTGATAGATTAGTGGAGCCTGGGATGTGGAGATTGAGTGGAAGTGCATAAGCGTCTTCTGTTTGGGCTTTTATGACTGGTTTTTCTGTTTTGAGTTTCCTTCTTTCTTTTTAACGGTGTGTTGGGGTGCATGTCTTGGTGTCTGTCGATGATGGTTGATTGGGTGATATTGGTGGTGGCGTAAGTTCTGTGCATCGTGATTGTTATGGAAAACAATCAAAACTCAAGATTGATTGAGAAGAGAGTGAAAAGAGAGAGTAGAAATAAGCTCGGGAAAGAGAGGAAAACAGGGGAGAAATGAGACGTGAGGGAGACCACATTTGTTCAATTTTCTCAAATCATGGTAACCTACCGAATACAATTAAAAAACTAGGATTAAATAGACCATGGATTAAAGGTTAACCCTAATCATAATGATTCTAAAATAACTGAAAGTCAACCTCTTATAAAAAAGTAATAAATAAAAAATAAAACAAGACACAAAAATACAAAGCCCATTGCATCATTGTTGGGTGGTTCCTTGGGTGCATCCCATCGAGAAATGTTTCTACCCATCTCTTGCAGCAACTCATGCATAATTATTGTGTCAAACTTATCAATAGATATGAGAGACTTATCCACGAGCACTTTAATACTATCATTTACAGACAAACCATACTTGTCTACTCCTTTAGTGACATTACCTATATTTTGTCCTTTGAACGAGCACGCAATGTCAATGATTTTTTTTTTCTCAGTGTCCATCAACCCATCATAACTTACTTTAAGTATTTTATGAATATTTTTACTACGAAGCTTTTTATACCTATCCAATGCACTTTCCCATTCAAGCAACTTTTTGCCAAATAGATCCGAGCCCATTACTATTAAAGCCAGTGGAAGGCCCCATGCATAACGTATTATTGCACGTTCTGTGAGTTTGATCCTCAAAATTCTCGATAGGTTTGTCACTTCCGAGGGCATTCCATCTAAAGAGTTGAAGAGCTTCATTGTGATTCAACTCATTCACTTGATATGTTAAATCAATTCCATGTGGACGAAGCAAATGTTTATCTTTTGTTGTTATGATGATTTTACTTCCTAAACCAAACCAATCATCTTTTCCAGCTAGCTTTTCTAATTGGATTGAACAATTCACATCATCAAGAACTAGAAGTACACTTAAACTATGAAGCTTCTGCTTTATCAAAGTAATTCCTTTATCAACATCGTCAATCATTACACTACTTGAGTTTTCTAAGATCTTAGAAAGAAGTTTTTCTTGCAAATGGATCACACCGTTCTTTTGGCTACAAACTTCTCTAATATTTTAAAGAAAACAACTACCTTCAAACCGAGAAGCAATCAAGTTGTAGATAGCTTTGGCGATAGTTGTCTTACCAGTTCCACTAGTTCTATAGATCCCTACCATGCATGTAATGTCAATATTCTTCTCCATACCTAAAAGTGACTTCACATCTTGTAGATGAGACTATAATCCAACGGGATGCTGGGCAACTTGGAAGTATGTCTTGCTTACCAATATTGAATTCACCCATTCAATAATTTCTTGAATAAATTCAACTTCATTCCTATCAATACAAAAAGATGATAAAAAAAGAAAAAAAAAATCTAATGAGTTACTTTAATTCACAATAAAAAGAAAAGGAATATGATCTAGTTACAATGATTTGATTTTTTCTCCATAACCAATGACAATGGTATGCTATGATATATGAAAGGGATAATCTTCCCCTCCCTAAATCCCAATTCTCCTACCGACTACGAGGAGTAATTCTAGAAGTCACTTTTGTATCATTTTTGTTTCTCCAAAAAAGATGTGACATAAAAATCACCACTTGATCAAAATTCAGTAGTGATCAATCAAAAGCTTAATGGTGATTTTAAACGCCACATTATTCTTGAAGGGATACAAGAATGATAAAAAAGTGACTTTTAGGATTACTTGAATACGAATCTTCCCATTACTTTTATAAAATAGGCTCAAAAAATGCCAATTATCTAATATGCGAATAGTAAATAATAACTTTCAAAATATGATCTTAAAGTAAATGAAAACTCTATCGAATTTAAAATTCTTTCTGATAACATAAAAAAAATGAGCAGGAAGAGATTCAGAGTAATTAAACTGTTTAAAATAATGGAAGGAATTATGTATTAAACATATATGTAGGACTAAAAAGAAAAGTAAGCGGTAGAAAACCATACATGCCCCAACAAATGGAAAGATCAATTTTCAATATGTTAGGTAATGAATAAGTTATTTAAGCAAATTATACCGTCTAAAACAAAAGAATGGGTTAAGTTCAATTAATTCTTGAATAAAATTTAAAAGATTAATTACAAGTAGAAAATTTTAAATGTAAAATAGTTCACATGCATGAAAACAGGTGTATATCGATGTACTATAATCATCCGGTAAAAAAAAAAAAGAACTACTATTATAATCCTTGATCTTTTATCATTTTTTTTTTTAAAAAAAAATATTAAAATTTTAAAAAGTATCAATTTAAGATCCATCCACAAAGGTATTAATTCCATTTCGACGCAAAACATTATGTAGATTAACATTAAAATTGTTGCGGATATCTCCGCCTATAAAACTCAAAAACACATGATAAATCCATGAATGGATGGGCATGGAAGAAGTCATCCGTCATCGCTCTATGTATGCAACCAGAAACGGCTCTATTTAAAGTTGAATAGAGAAGAACGTGCCCACACAGCACGCGGATGTGAAATGACATCCACCCCAACTGATTGTTTTGCAATTCTACCATTTGAAGTTGACCATTATATTTATATTCCACCATTTTTGTTTGAAAAAAATCTTCGCTGGGACACTTCTTTCATAGTGGTCCTAAACCGAGTGGAAATTAATGGCCATTCAAACGCCTTAATTGAGAAGATTGGTTGATATTTTCAAGGCTAAAGAAAAATGAGCAACTTCTTGACAACTTCCTACTGCCTTTCAAGAACATGCATGGAAAATTCGAATGAATGGGATCAATAAGATGGACGTTCAACTTTGGTTAGGGTCATAATTTGAGCCCCACAAGAAGGCACTCCATTATCAACTGGGACCAAAGAGAAAAAATGAAGAAAAATGACCAACTTCTTGGCAACTCCTGCTGCCTTTCAAGAACATTCATGGAAAATTGCAATGAATGGGATCTAATAATTAACGCGTTTATTATTAGATTATATGCTTTTTAATACTAGAGGTTAAAAAAAAAAATGGCAAGTTATATCTATATTTTTTAAACTATAATTATTATTATTATTTTTTATATTTTTAATTATAGTTATAATTTTATCATGCCCCTGTAAACTAAAATTTTAGCTCTACTACAGTTTATGATGATGGGATTAGCTGATTAATTGAGATAGATATTCCATTTTTTTTTTTTTTTTTTTTTTCGTTAGTTGAAAATATGATAAAAGACTTCTTATATTGACAGTAAAACTAAGGAAAAATTATACTTAACCCTCATTGAACTTCTATTATATTTATAACTACTCTTTAAACTTCAAAAACGTACTTCCAATTTAGTATATTTATATTTCAATTTCACCAATCCAGTAGTAATTTCCGTTAAATCGTAACGGAGTGATGTCAAAATTCTAAAAACATCCTTAATTTGTTTTAAGAAAAGAAGATAAAATAAAAAAAAAAACTTAAAAGATAAATATACTAAATAAAAAAAATTTAAAACATAGGAAAATAATTATAAAAGGGATAACAACTAAAAGAGATTAAGTCGGGGTGTGCGTTTTGTTTGAGTGTCAAAAACAGGGTGTGTGGGTGGACAATTTTTGTTAGCGTCGGTCGTGGCTAATTTCGTGTCAATGGGAAGGGAAAATTGCAAAATTAATTCATGTGATGAGGATTAATTGCAAAATCTTTGAAAGTCTACACTGACTCCATCCTTCAAAGTAATTTAATGATCTTTGTTACGTACAAGCACCTTTAATTGACTCGTGATTGCCAATATGACAAAATATCATACTAAAGTTTGGCATCGAGAGATATTTGTAATCCAAGTTCATAAGAATTGATTTTGTATTTATTTACTTTTTATTTTTGTAAAAAACGGGAGGATTAGAAAAATAAACTCCTTTGTACTTTGATGTGTTCCAACCCTAATTGGAACTCATTAGTATGAATTTTCATTTCAACGCTTGTGAATTATACAATTGTATTCATCAACCCCTGAACTTTTAAACGTTTCGAAATGACTACTCTTAAAGTTTAAAAACTCTCAATTTTACCTTTCGAACTTCTAATTTGTTGTAATGTTCCCCCTACCTTAAGTTTTGACATTAAATCAGATAGCAAAAGAGGTGAAATGACCTTTAAATTCTTAAAAATTTTATAAAATTTTAAATTTACTCTTAATTTCAAATTTTTAAAAATTAAAAACTTATTTATTTTTTTTTATTTTTAATAAAAAGAAAGGTTAAAAAAAAAAATTCCAATATACTAAATTGAGAATTTTAAATTTTTGAACAAATTCAACAAAATTATTTGGAAATGAGTTTGGCGTTAATTTGCAGGTAGCAGAAAACTCCGAGCTGGTCAAAGTCCGTCTTGTTTTAATCCCATCAACATTTCACGTTCACATTTCTATTCGGAAAATGTTAGATTTACAACATCAATACAACAACTGCACAATAATCCCTCACATGAGAGTGGGTCGGGGAGTGATAGTTGTACACCAAGTGTACAACAAATGCACAACACCCCTTCACAAGAGATGGGCCCCACAGTGTGTGGGGGCCACCCCTTGTGAAGGGGTGTTGTAC
This sequence comes from Alnus glutinosa, assembly GCF_958979055.1. NCBI lineage: Eukaryota > Viridiplantae > Streptophyta > Magnoliopsida > Fagales > Betulaceae > Alnus > Alnus glutinosa. The sequence goes on from NC_084889.1 coordinate 33,443,660, forward strand.
ATTTGTTGTACACTTGGTGTACAACTATCATTATTCGAGTGAGTCTCACATACTGAGGCCCACCTTCATGTGAGGGGTTGTTGTGCAATTATTATATTGGTGTTGTACAAGAATCAAATCCCTTTCCACTCTCACTTATTCCACATTGACTCAGAAAAGCAAACGCGGTATAGACAGAGGTGGCCCACTTCAAGAAAGATGGTAGGAAAGTGCATGTACCGAGTTTCGCGGAGCTTTCTTCATCTTCATCTTCTTCTTCTTATGGTCCCTTCTCTCTCACTTTCCCTCCTCGATCTGAACCTAAAATCTCTATTTCTGGTTACCCAGAAATCCTAATCCAAGTTCTCTGCCATCATTTTGTTGACATCCCCACATTTCTCACTTCTCTCCAAATATTACCCCACAAACCACGATTTCTTTCCCAAATTAAACTTCACCCACCATCCCTCTCTATCTACCACCCATGGGCCAAAGCTTCAGTACCGTGATACCACGAAGCTTGAAGCGGAAGCGGGAGCCTGATTCTGAGGACCAAAACCAGGCTCGCAAGGTTGTCGTCGTCCAAGTACCAAACAAAGAAGGTACTGTTTTCAACCATTTAAAACTTTACACTTTCTAACTTCAACTACAATCCAACTCTCTTTCTGCTTTTTTTTTTTTGCCTTGTTTCAATATTAATGTTAGAGGAATTACGGTTTCTGGTACGAATTTCTTGTTGCCATTTTTCTTTTGATTATTATTATGATGCAACGCGGCATCCACTTTATTGTACGTATTTATTTAATTAACTAATTAAGAAGCCATTCTCTCTCTATTTTATCTACTAACTACTACTCTTACAACTTCGTCCATGGCCATGGCCTCTCACCCAGCTTCCTCTTCCTCTTCCTCTTCCTCTTCCTCTTCCTCTTCCTCTTCTCGATGGGATGCATTCTTGGGTTTTAGAGGCGAAGATACTCCCACAAATTTTACTGCTCATCTATACACAGCTTTGGGTCGAAACGGAATCAACACCTTCATGGACGACAAGCTTAGAAGCGGAGACGAAATTTCACCGGCGCTTCTCAAAGCCATTGAAGAGTCTGAGATTTCAATCATTGTACTTTCTAAAAACTACGCATCATCCCGATGGTGCTTGGATGAGCTAAAAAAGATCCTCGACTGTAGAAAAACAAGGGGCCAACAGGTTTTACCGTTGTTCTACGACGTAACTCCTGCAGAAGTACGTCATCAAACCAAAACTGTTAAGGAAGCATTCGCTCAACTTGAAAAACGGTACAAAGATGATGATAAGAAGGTGAATATGTGGAAGTCAGCCCTGGCGCAAGTGGCCAATTTGTCAGGAATGACTTTGGAGAACAGGTATTTCTAATCACTCTTCTAGACTTTTTTTCTTCTAATAAGGCACTACAAAAAAACCCTACCATTTGCTGCGTGTCTACAGTAGTTGTTACTGTAGACACGCGGCCAAATAGCCACGTGTCTTCGTGACAAGTGGCTATTTTTACATGAAAAACGAGTGGCCACGTGTATTTATTACACGTGTCCAAGTGGCCACGTGTATAAAATACACGTGGCCAAATGGACGCGTGTATAAAATACAAGTGGCCACTTGGACACGTATATCTGTACACGTGTTCATTTGGCCACGTGTATTAATACACGCGTCCAAGTGGTCACGTGTATTTTATACACGCGTCTATTTGACCATGTGTATTTTATACACGTGGCTAACTGTTTTTAGAAATTTGTACACTATATATATATATATAATAAGAAATATATTTAAACTATACCAAATTTGGCCACGTTGCCCAATTTGTGCAGGTAGGCGCGCGGGACAATTCCCGCTCACCCACCTGCCATTACTTTGAAATATATATATATATATATATATATATATATATATATATATATATATATATATAAAAATTATACTTGGATATAACAATTCCTCCGTCAGTGTTCTCTCTCTCTCTCTCTCTCTCTCTCTCTCTCTCTCTCTCTCCCTCTCCATCACTGCACCGGCCACCGGCCTTCTCTCTCTCAGTGTTCTCTCTCTCTCTCCCTCGCTCTTTCTCTAGCTCTCTCTCTCCCTCGCTCCTTCTCTCTCTCTCTCTGTTCTCGCTCGCGCTCTCTCTCTCTCTCTCTCCGTCACTGCACCACCGGCCTTCTCTCTCTCTCAGTGTTCTCTCTCTCTCTCTCTCTCTCTCTCTCTCTGTATCTCTCTCTCTCTCTCACCCTCGCTCTCTCTCTCCATGTCCGTACGTCCAACTAAAAAAAGAATTTAACAAAAATAAGAAACAAGAAAAAAAAAATTAAAAAGGAATTTAACAAAAAAAAAAAAGAAATTAAATGAAAAAGAAATTAACAATAATTAATTAATTAATTAATTAACAATTAAATTAATTAATTTTAAAAAAATAAATTTCTAAAATTTGTCACGTGTATATTAGTACACGTGACTGACAGTTAGCCACGTGTATTTATATACACGTGGCTAACTGTTAGCCACGTGTATATAAATACACGTGGCTAACTGTCAGCCATGTGTTTTACTGTACACGCGGTCACTTGGCCACGTGTTTTACTGTACACGCGGCCAATTGTACAATTAGCTACACCCGGATCAAACACGCGCGGAACACATGGCCAATGACTTGTGGCCAACTGTTAGCCACGTGTACAGTGTCCGTACACGTGGCGAAATGTGCGTGGCCAACTGCATGTTTTTTTGTAGTGAGGGGAGGACTTGTACTCAATATATATATATATATATATATATATATATATATATATATATATATATATATATATATATATATATATGAGGATTGGGCTTTCGGGAAGGGAAGATTATCCATTACATCATAATTAATAGCCTACCATTATCATTGCTTATGGAGAGAAAAGAAAAAAGAAAAAAAAATCAATTTGTTACTGGATCATATATATTCCTATTCTTTTTATTATATATGATCTATATCCCTATTCTTTTTATTATTTATGAACGTAACTCATTAGGTGTTTTGTATCGGTAGGAATGAACCTGAATTTATTCACAAAATCATTGAAAGGCTGAATTCTATATTAGTGAAAAAGACAAACTTTCAAGTTGCCCAGTATCAAGTTGGAATGGAGTCCCGTGTACAAAAAGTGAAGTCGCTTTTAGATATAGAGAAGAATGACACTACACGCATGGTAGGGATCTTCGGAACTGGTGGAATTGGTAAGACAACGATCGCCAAAGCAATTTACAACTCGATGGCTTCTCACTTTGAAGGTAGTTGTTTTCTTAGAGACATTAGAGAAACTTCCGGCAAAACGAACGGTTTGATCCATTTGCAAAAGAAGCTTCTTTCTGAGATCCTAGGAGATTCAAGTCTAATGATTGACAATGTTGATCAAGGAATTACTTTAATAGAGAAGAGGCTTCGCCGAATAAGAGTACTTCTAGTTCTTGATGATATAGATCAGTTAGACCAATTACGAAAGTTAGCTGGAAAAACTACTTGGTTTGGCGTAGGAAGTAGAATCGTCATAACAACAAGAGATAAGCATTTACTTCGTGCACATGAAGTAGATTCAATGTACCCGGTGAATAAGTTGGATCACAATGAAGCTCTTCAGCTTTTTAGTTGGAATGCCTTCAATAAAAACATGCCTGATGATGATTATGTGAAAATCACAAAAGATGCGGTAAGTTATGCTGGAGGATTGCCACTAGCTTTAACACTGCTAGGCTCAACTCTAAAAGATAGAAAATTACCTTATTGGGAAAGTAAATTGGCCATGTACAAATTAATTCCGCTCGATGATATTCAGAAAAAACTTAGAATAAGTTTTGATGGGTTGGATGAAAATGCCAAGAATATTTTCCTTGACATTGCATGTTTCTTCAAATTAAAGGAAGGATGGTAGAAGAAGTCACAAAAATACTAGATTGTACTCGTGGTTCTCACTCATTTAGTGCTGCCATTGAAGAGCTAAAGGATAAGTGTCTCATAACTCAGTCTTATTACAAATCATTGGAGATGCATGACTTGCTGCAAGAAATGGGTAGAGAAATTGTTCGACAAGAATCACCTGATGAACCTGGCAAGCGCAGTAGATTGTGGTTTCATAAAGATGTTCGGGACGTCCTAGAAAGAAATGAGGTAAAAAAATGTGTTAAGAATCCCTTTTAATTTTACACCTATTACTTTTTTGTGAGTTAAGCTACTAGAAAAATATTGAACACTTTTTTTTCTTCTTTTTTTTCTTTTTTTAATGTTTTTGTTTTAATTCTTTCTTGTTTTGAAAACTCTTTTCATTTTTGGTTTTTTAATAATAATTTTCATTATTAACGAACGAATTTCTATATGTGGACAATACATACAACCTTTCTTAATTTTTAATTACTTCGTTAAAGACTCTTTCAAAAAACTAAAATAAAAAACTACTGTCGAAACCTTTGGGAAACATGCCCATTACTTCTTGTTTGGTAAAATTTTTAAAGTCTTTTGTATTCTTTAACTGTGAAAATTCTTTTCAAATACTAGTTAAGCAAACAAATTTTAAAGAGATATGATTCTCTACCACCTAAATATGTAATTTTTTTTACTACCTTAATTGTCTATGTGGCAATGTGGTCCCCCACTTTATTTTATTTTTTAAAAATAAAAAACTCTAAAGCTAGTAAGAGACCACCTTGCCACATAGACAAGATGGTGAAAAGTTGTATATTTAGGTGGTGAAGATTCATATATATCTCAAGTTTAAAACATGATCTCTACCACTAACACACTTTTAAAATAAACCACAAAACACTTATCGAAAAATAAAACACAAACATTTCTCAATTTATTTCAAAAAAAAGATTGTTTATGTACAATATATATATATATATATATATATATATATATATATGCAACTGTAGGGGTGTTGATTGCATGTATTGACAAATATAAAGAGTAAAATTCTTTACGAATAAAAAGTCGGGATGATGCTGCTGCCGTTTGATGGCGACCCAAAGGTGGCCACCATGTAGATTTGGCGGTCACACGGAGGTCTCCAAACAAATCTAACGGCCAAAGAAAGGCCACTAGATGAATCTTGTGGCCCCTTGGTTGCCCCCAAATGCATTTGGAAGCCTTGTGGTGCCGGCAGATGCTTCTATCGATGGTTGCTGCCACCGTTGAGCAACACTTTTTTTTTTTTTTTTCAATTTTTGGTATTTCAAAAATGCATCTCAAAATTTTATCAAATCAATTTTTATTTGTTAACTCCACATGCAACACTTCGTTAAAATGTAGCCCCACCAAATCAATTCTCAATTTTTACTTTTTTCAAAACTCAAAATACTTCCAAAAATTTACCAAATAGCGGTCTCAGTAATTTTTACTCATTTCAGAATAACTAAAAAAAAAAAAAAAATTGACAAATAATATTGCAAAATAGCTGAATAAATAGAATGATTTTAATTAAGAAAAATAAATAAAATCATCAGTGGTAACTGCTTTCCATTATTTCAAAGATGTGCAAGGTTTTTAAGAGTATCTTGCTTTTTCTTTGATGAACAACTAAGGGTAGTATGTAAATATATATAAATGAAGCATTAATTTTGAGAATGTGATGATTAGTCACTTTAGGACTTTTTAATAATAATAAAAAAATTACTCATGTTGAAATCTAACCAAAAAAAGAAAACAAAAACAATATGCGAACACAAACAGTATAAGCTTGTTTCTTTTTACAAGGTATTACATATATAATATTTAACTTTTATCAAGACAAGAATTATAGTTCTAGGCAGTGTTAAAATATGAAGAACTTTATGTTGGGATTTTGTTGATACACTTATACATTGTCTTGTTAGGGAACAAACAAAGTTGAGGGCATATTGATAGAGTTGCCTGAACCAGACCTGATACACTTAAGTCCCAAAGCCTTCAAGAAGATGAAAAGGCTCAAAATATTTATTAACCATAATGCACGCTTTTCTAAAAAGCTTAATTGTCTCTCTAATGAGTTAAGATTGCTTGATTGGCCTGATTATCCTGGAGAATCTTTGCCAACCAAATTTTGTGGAAAGAACCTTGTTGTTTTAAAAATGCCTCAAAGTCAGCTCAAGACATTGGAGGGAGTCCAGGTAAAATTATTGTTTTTAATATTTCTTCCTTTAGATTATGTTGTAATTACTTCTTTCAAACTAATTCATTTCATTTTTTTCTTCACAGAATTTCCAAAACTTGACAATTATGAATTTCGAATATTGTGAGTTCCTAAGAAAAATTCCTGATGTTTCAAGGATCCCAAATTTAGAAGAGTTAGATCTTAATGGTTGCAAAAATTTAGTTGAGGTTCATCATTCTATTGGATTCCATGATAAGCTTGTTAGTTTGGAACTTGAAAGTTGCCATAATCTTAGGAGTTTTCTGAGAAGCCTCAAGATGAGATCTCTAAAATTTCTTAGCCTTGAGTATTGCTCGAGTCTTAAGAACTTTCCTGAAATTGAGTGTCAGATGGAATGTTTAGAGTATATAAACTTTGGAGGAACTGGTATAGAGGAACTACCTTCATCTATTGGGTACCTCGTTGGGGTTAAAACTTTAATTCTATCAGAGAGTGATATTGTTACCATTCCTCCATACATCAGACGATTGGTTAGACTGGAGATCCTTGATTTGCAGGAATGCTGGCAACTTCAAGAAATTCTAGGAATTCCACCAAATTTAATTGAAATGAATGCGAGGGATTGTGTGTCATTGAAAATATTTTTAGAAGAAGCTAGAAGATCTCCAGAGGCCCTATTCCAGGTTGGAAACCATGTTCTAACAGAATCGAAGTTCTTGATTCAACGCGATTGTCCTTCTAGTTTGACAAGTCTTAATCTAACAGAAAGCGCTGTTGTTAACCTTCCTACATGGCTCAACACATTTGTTGGATTGGAGGATCTTTACCTGGACCGTTGCTATCAACTTAAAGAAATTCCAGAACTTCCACCAAATATAAAAAAGGTATATGCGGAAGGATGCACGTCATTGGAAAGATTTCAATTTCATAATATAAACCATTTACCAAAGCTTGAACGGATTGACTTGATCAACAATTGCTATAAACTGCGTGAAAATATGGGGGATGATCTGCAAATTGGTTTATTGAGTGAGGTATCTCTCTTTCACATATATACTTGTTATTTGTACATCTTATCATTGAAAAGTTGTCTTATATATATATATATATATATGTGTGTGTGTGTGTGTGTGTGTGTGTGTGTGTGTGTGTTTGTGTGTAACAGAGACATCTTAAAGACCGTCGAATATTTGAAGGTATTTTTCCAGGAAATAAGATTCCAGATTACTTCAGTCATCGTAAAGAGCTTTCAAATACCGATTCGTGTGAAATAGATATCCATGGGCCTCTACATTTGGATTCGAAGAATACAAGATTTGCTTTCTCTGCTGTTATTAGATCAGAGAATATAATAGATGGTATTTTTTATTTTACTATGTGCATTGAAGTCATCAATCATATTGGTCAACGCATCTATTATGAACAGCGGGATATGCCAGCATTTGTATTTGGCTCAGATCATGTATGGTTGAAAGTCAATGTGCCACACCATTCTCAACTAGAGACAAAGACGGATAATCTTCGAGTTATATTTAAATTTGAAAATGACTATTCTTCACAGCCAGTGTTCTTTTTTAGAAGTTGCGGATTCCATCTACAGCATATACATATAGATGAAGAGGAAGCGATAAATGATGATATTCAAATTGTTGAGACGCCATGATAAAGATGTTGATGATGATGATGGCAACTTGGAATCCAATTGGTACCCATAACAAAAGAGGCATTCTTCTTCCTTTCAAGCTATACCATATTTGTTGCAGATCTCTTCACCTATGAGTTCGATCAGGTTGGTCTGTACTATGTTCATTCTTCTTCTTGTTCGTGACAAGGTCCCTAGCCAGCTTGGGTTATAATCATGTAAGTGTTTCTCCTATTTAGACTCCTGTTTTGTAATTAATTTATCTGTTTTTTCAAACGGGACATATATAATATAATATAATATATGAAATGATGATGAAATAGTAATATAGTAATTTTAAGGGGATCTTAAAATTTTTGCCAACAAAAATAATTGAATAGGAGAACATAGTCGGTGATGATGCTATAAGTACGAATTAAGGACCTTGTCCACAAAATAGTTACAAGGGCTTCCAAGAATGCCTCCAATAAGTACTCCTAGGAAAATTATTGCTAATAAATCTGAGGCACTATATATATGTTAACGTGGCCAAATAGCCCACATTTTCGTGTTGTACAATATTGTATGAAAGCTCTCAAAACTATGAAAGCTCTCAGTTGATATTTTTTTTTTCCAACCCCAGTATTATTTTCAAGTGAAACATGAGCAATATGTGAAGATTAAATAGAAAGTAATCCTCTTTCAATTTCTTAATTACAAAATAGGAGTCTAAATAAGTGAGAAGCACTTACATTAGTAGAACCCAAAAAACTAGCGACTCCTGTCCCAAATAGTTGACTGCCATGCACAAACTATAAACCATAAACTAGCACTTACGTTACATTAAATTTTTATTAAACGAGAGTGAGCTTTATAGAACATTCACACCCGGCAAGCCATTAGTTATTTTGACTAACAGAGATGCAAATTTGAATGAAAAATATAGCTGCATCTTCTAGTTACTTTAGCTCAAAATTAATGGTGAGCATTGTAGCTAATGAAAATAAATAAATAAATAAAAGACTCATGATAAGACATTAGACATGCATGTACGAGACTTGGAAATGTAAGTGCTTTGATTAAAATTAAAAATAAAAAGCTAATTTTTTTTAGCTAAAAAAAAAATATACTGAATCAAATGTGAATGCTTTAAGTGATTTTATGTAGCTTTAATTATAACTTGATTAGTTGATTTAAAATGATAGTACAAACATTACCTACACTTTCTTTGGTCACGTACGTCAATTTGTGGTGTCTAACACTCTTGGACCAAACCGTTCACAACATGGGACGTCGGAGCCGAATGATATATGGACCATGGTGAAAGTACTCATCTACAAATACAAAGAAAAACGAAAATACTTGGACAAAAATAAGATATATAATCCGAACGGTCAAATCATCATATTCACAAATGACCTTGAGGAATTGCGTAAACTACGAAAATTTGTAGTTCTAGAATAATTTAGGACCAGAAAAAATTAAACTTCCCAAGTACTTTAAAACTATCATAGATAGGCCACCAAGCTAACGGTGGTAATTGGTAACAAATTTTTAGCAAGATCCATTCAAGAGTACTACTACTTTTGAATTATTACTCTTGAATGGATCTTGCTAAAAATTTGTTACCAATTACCACCTTTAGCTTGGTGGTAAAGCAACGCATTTGAGCAGACAAAAGCAATGGATGCATAAAATCATCTTGAATATTTATTAATGTTTTTGATAGAAGTAATACAACATGAGGACCTCCCAGGAGGGTGAATGAACTATAAATCTAGTTAGAAAGAAATAATAAATTCACAATTCAGGTGGTTGATTTGGGTTGCGGAGAATTCAAATAATACGATATATTATTTTCATAGTTTTGGGCTATAAAATTTGTTGCAATGTGTGTAGTACGGTAGCAAAGGGTGTTCCCTTCCGCTGTGTGAATCACTATGCAAAATTGATGGACCATCTGACTAATACCATGTATTTCCTGGATATGAGAAAGCTATTGAAATATTTTTATCAGTTTAGTGTGGTTCATACGAGTAATGCTACATGTCATATCCATGTCCCTCTTGTATCCCTCTAAAAATGAGGTGGCTTTTAAAATTACCATTGAGCTTGTGATTGATCAAAATTCAATTTTGATCACATGGTGATTTTAAAAGCCACATCACTTTTAGAGGGACACAAGAGGAACATGGGTATGACGTTTAGAATTACTCGGTTCATACTGTGTCCAAATATTACTGCAAGAGAACAGGAAGCAGCATTACCCAACCATGGCATCAACCAGAACTTGATCCATCCCACAATCCCCGTCATGAAGATAATCAACGGTCATCCAATTGCCATAAACGCAAACACACGAGCCAAACCTATCTTCACCCTTTTCACTTCGCTTGGTCTGAACTTGCTCAATTTGAAGTGCCAGATCAACCTATTAGGATGCTTATTAATGTTGAGACAAATAATTATCAAATAAAAACATATGAAATTTAAGACTAATCAAGCCAATACTGGTAACTGTTGATAGTGAGGACCATGATAAATTTGAAAAAGAAATAATTGCTCCATATGATTCCTTGTATTTCATACACACCAGTGACCTAGAGACATCCACGGTCTAAATGGGCCATATCCATATATAATTGCCTTGCGCAAAACAGGAGCCGTATCAAACTCCTCTTTCCAAACAGGGTGCCAAGCTGTATCTTCACACAACCTATAGACATAAGGACAGACGGGAATATAGATAAAATTTTAGAAGATGGAAAAAGACCAGTAACTTCATGGAAGTAGTAAACTAGCCAAACTAAAACACAAAAATAAAATTATATACATTTATCAAAAAAGAGGATACAACTGTCCTTATAACATATATCTATCATTACATATACCGTATATTTATGTGCTTTTCATCAAAATATAATTATTTCATATAATAAGATATTTGGCTAAAGGGAGATATAAAACTTTTATTGGGTATATCATACATATATCACGTGAAACATAATGTGTAAGTGGGTGTGGGTGTGGGCGTGTGTGTCTCTAGGTACATACCATACATTGGGATGAGACAATTTCCACTACAATCCAAAAGACTGGGCTATAAACATTTGATACTAAGCAAGCCATATTTCTTCTTACGTATTGCCTGAGATAATTCAATAGGAAAAGTTACATACATGTTTGTTTTTGCATGATGCTGATCGTGCTTAAATCTCCACGGCTCATATGGATAAATTAAAGGCAAAAAGGCCAAGGTGGGGGGGGGTGTGAAGAGGAGGGAATGACACATTATAATTCACAAGAAATATACCACATAGTAAAGATGGAGAACTAACCCCTGTTACTGCAGTCCCTGTCCATGCCCAAGCCAGTGGAAGTAGATACCATGGGACTTTTGAAATCATAAGGAGCCCCAAGGCATAGGAAGTGACGGATATTAAAACTGATCTCCATGCTTTCACGTTATCAATCTCAAACACCTTCAAAAGTTTGGAAATGAAAAGTTGAAATGGAAATATCATCAATTTCAGTTACGATATAAATTCAGTCTTTTTTTGATAAGTAAATTTAGTCTTTTTGAAAGCGTAAAGCGCCCCTAAGTACACTAAAACAATGTTTGGCTCAGATATCTCCCTAATAACGTGTCCAAAATCTTATTCACAAAATCCATGTTCTTGGCAAACAATATAAAAGAATTCGGATGCAATATGCATCTTATGGAAGCATTACCTTTTTTGGAAGGGTATCAATGACATCTTTTAATTTAACATTTTCAGGAAGTGGTTCTCCAATTTGCTTAAAACCATATCTTTCAACTAATTGATTCCTATATTCGGCTCTATCTGCTAAAGATGGTACAATTGGAACTGCAACAGCTTTTAGAACTTTAGTCCTTCTCTTTGAAAATAAAAACTGTTGATGCCTGATTCCCTTCTGGAGAAGTCTTTCCCCCTTCAGATAATATCTGCCTGTCTATCAGAATAAGCAATATGATGTGCCTATAGTGGTAAGTTAGAAAATGCTGTAGGCAATGATAGTTCAAACAAATATGAATCTTGCATAGTTTTGACAATGTATAACAATTTTATTCACAGAACAAGTCCAACTCAAAGGATCAAGAGATTGGGGGATAGTGCTAGTCAGATAGTACTTAAAATTTAGTTTTTGCCCCTTATGTTACCTGCATATGACAATAACTGGAGATAACATTGAAAGCACCATCCAATATTCTAATGGCTGTGAGAAACAGCAGGTCCTCATACCCATACATGTTGAGAAAAGTAAGGCTACAGGATTGGTGATAACCAAAACAATACCATTGTTTAGTTTGTTGCCTAACATTATAATTTTCCTTTGTCGAGGAGGTTTTACAGTGATCAAAGATGCAAAGTTGGAAACACCTAGGATGCAAGTCGTTACTAGATATGCACTCAAATGCTTTCTAAGGAAGAAACTCCAGAATTCAGGAAGTGATTCTTTGTTCACTAAATCTATGTTGAATAGAACCTCATCTACAAGGTGCGTGCAGAAAAAAAAAACAAGAGCTTTGTTATGTCAAGCTCATGCAATGCATCTTTGATCAATATAAAGACTCCTCTATAGTGGAAAAATATCATGTCAGCCAGGGAAATTAAACACTGGTATGTATTTTCGCTATTAACAAATCCTCTAGGCTTACTTTTCTCAACATAGATGGAACTTTGCCTGAACTCTTATGAGGCATCCGTAGTTTTCACATTCTCTTGGCCGAAAGTATTTTACTCAAGCCAAATCAACTTCACAACAAGAGGAGAATCCTGAACCCTTAACAAAGTTCAATATTAACAATGATGTAATCATCAAGTGTCCCACACAACTTGATTTTTTTTTTTTCCTAATGCTGTAAAAGGTTTTTGGATGTGTAATGGGTGCCAGTCAACCTGTAATATAGTTGATGCAGTGTCCCAAATTGGTGATCTTGTGAAATGCAAGGTGTCGCCAATGCGAAACATGCAATATTTTGGGGGCAATATGATGTGCTCAATTTTAAATATATTGAGTTGTCCCTAGTGTTAAATGTGAGTTCGTCATGTAATCAGTCATAATGTCTCCTAGTTTTAGCGGGCATTCGTGACATTTCCCGTATTTCTCCATTACGAACATATTTGCGACCCTTTACTTATGATGCGCTTCTTCATATTCAATAGAAATTGATATGTGAAAGGTTGCAAAGTGAGTGATGGTTTGTAAGAAAACACTAAACTTACTCCGTTAGTGGGAACTCTGCGGTGAAATCACTGTGTTGAGGAAGTCACATGAGTGCTCGATCGTTAAATGCGGGAGGGATCCCTCATTTTACCGAATAAATGCCGGCATGATTGTTATGTCATACAATTTTCGCGTAAATACTCCATGTAAAACGCATACTTGCATGAATGTTTCTAATATAGAATGCATGCTCGTATGTGTGTGAAATAATTTAACGTTCAAATTTCGAGGACGAAATTTTTATAAGGAGGAAGGGATGTAATGTCCGAGACATTATTCAATAATTAAAGTATAAAATTTAAGTAAACAATTAGTTAAGTTAATTTAGTGTTATTAAAAATACAAGAGAATATTTTTAAGTCTAAAGAAAAAAAAAAAAGAAATTAGAAATGAAAAATAAAATGCAAAAGAAAAGAATTTAAAATAGAAATAAGAAAATAAAAGAAATAGAAAAAAAAAATTGAAAGGAAAAAGACAACAAGAATAAAATAAGAAAAGAAAGAAAAGAAAGTCAAAGGAAGAAAAAATGAATTAAATATATATATATATATATATATAAAACATGTGGGGTGCTGAAAAAGAAAACAAAAAAATGAAGGGTCAAGTGGCCCTTCACTAAAACAAGGCGCAGCCATTCGGCCTTTTCTTTTCTTCTTCCTAGGGAGGCAGGGCCTCTTCTTCTCATTTTTCCTCTTTTGATTTTTCGTATAAAAATCATGATCTATGAAGATCTAACCGTTCAATTTCAAATCCGACTTCGGTAACGTGATCTACGAAACCCGATCTACGTTTCTACCGATCGGTTTGAGGTATTTTCGCAAACTCTTGGTCTTTGAGATTTTAGATTAAATCTAAAGATATGTGAGTTGAATTTTATGTGTTCTTAGGATTTGTTGTGTGGAGCTTACTAAACACTCTCCAAGTGTTGGATTTACGTTTGGTGGAATTTTTGGTGAGTTTTCTCAAACTCTAATTTTTGGATATTTAATTTTAATTGAGTTTTTATGTTATTAACCCTTAATAAAAGTCATTGGGTTAATAATATTGTGTTTGGGGTAGTGTTTTATAAATTATGATTTAAAGTTTAGAAACTTTAATTTGATAGGTTAAACTAATTTGGGGTTTTTAAGTGATTAAAATATAGATGAATAAATTATGCTAATAAGTTTGTAATTGTTGTAAACAGATTAATAAACGTAATATTAAAGTTAATAATATTGATAAAATGTTAGTGAGAAATAATCTAGAAATTAATGAATATAATTTTAAGGCTAATATTATTATAAAAGTGTTTGTGAAAATAATGTATGAGTTACTGGAATTAATTATGGATTAGAAATTGATATTATAAGTAAATAATTAAATAGTTATTTTAATATCTAACCCTTAGTAAATACTTTGAGTTAATATTGTTTGAGTTTTAGTGTCTAAGATTTATGGGTAAGCGTTTGGAACCCTTAAAATATTATGGGTTTTCCATGGGTTAGCTCTTGAGCAATTTAAGAGCTAAATGTGAGTCTAATATTAGAAGTTGTCAATAATGTACAATGTATTGTTTTTACAGTAATGCATTGCATGGTGGTGTCTAGGAGACCTAGTGCTTAATATCCGCGCAGCCAAGGTGAGTATTCTACTCACTGAGAAGTATTATTTTCTTAAATGATGAATTGCAAAATATATATTGTTTTACAAACCTGAACCAACTGTATGTTGATTATGAATTGTTTTGGATGATTTGAGTACTTTGGAGTATATTGAAATATTGATGATGTTTTGAACTATGAATATGATTGGTGAGTTTAGAGTGAGTATAAAGATTTAAGTTATGCAAATTGTTAAAGAAATGACATGTTGAATTGATTATGTTTTGTAAAGAAAGCATGTGTTAAATGCATGATTTATAAAATGAAATGTATATTGTGTATATTGTTTTAAAGCATGATGCATATGCATATGAACGCTAAACGTGCATCGAAGTGAGGTTCACAACTCACGGGAAACAATGCTTGGGGTAATTCCCATGATGCTTGGATTAATTTCCATGATGCTTGGATTAATTTCCATGATGCTTGGGGTAACCCATGATGCTTGGATTAATTTCTATGATGTGCATTGTATAATCATTTATAGCATGATTTTGATGAGTGTGATGTTTTTATATTATGAGTAGTTTTGCTAGACGTATTAGTATACATAAGAGTTTTAATGGAAAAGAACTTATGCATATTTCTATCGGATGGTCGCATGATTTAAATGCCATTGATTTCTAACATAAGGGTTATGTAAACCTAAGCAAACAAACCTCAAAGTATTATTGTAGGTGAGGTCGTACGAAGTTGTTTCTACTACAGAACTTCTACGTATAATCTTAGCTGCCAAGTATGTTTTAAATGTTTTCTGTTAGCCGGTGTGTGCTATATCAGCTATGGGGGTTTTCAAATAAAAGTTTATAAATTGGTGCCTGTTATAGTGTACGCATGACTAGAAAAGAAAAGTTGGTTCTTTACGAAAACTCAGTGAATAGTATATCTCTGAGGTCTTAGTGTATTTATTTACGCTAAGATGGTGGGCTCATAATTCCACTTATACGGATGTGGCAAATCCCCACAACCGTATAGATGTTCCTTTGGCTGCAGGTATTCCGGTCCTAGTTGAGGGTGTTGTAGATGTGCACTTGGGATATTATGACCGAAGCTCGCCGCGACAGTCGTAATTGCAGGACCACAGCTGTCCACTATTTTATAGGTTTTGTTTATGACTTGTGACGCTTGGATCACTTGTCATTGTATAAGCCATTCCTGTTATTTAATTATTATGTTGATAAGATTTAAACATATAGATGTTAAATGGCTCTATATTGTAAATAACTTGTAATAGATGTATAAGCTATGCTTTTCGCTATTCAAGTTTATGTTTTCCCTGCATAGTTAGTTATATATTATACTCTGATTTACCAGGTGTATATATTATGGGATATATACAATATGTTGGCTTGCGACACATTGTCGTGCCACTGTGATGACTCGTTTATGTTTGTAAAAAAAAAAAAAAAAAAAGGGGTCGTCACAATCTTTCAGGATCGGATTTGATGGAGCGTTGCTTCACCGTGGAAGCAAAATGCTTCTCTTTTTCGACGGAGGTAGGAGAGCCTGAGCTCCGTTTGGAAGAGAGGAGGAAGGCGTTTGGTGGGTTCATTATTTTGGGTGTCCAGGGCTCAGCGTGGTTGATGACCACGGTCGAGAAGGCTTTGAAGGATCCAGGTTTGGATTTCGTCAAGTACTTTCGGGAGGATACAAAAGCTCTGATGGTTCGAGGGAATGGGAACAAGGCTAGCTGCTTTCTAGAGGTGGTAGCCTACGTTGATGGTGGTCGGAAAGGGGCTATTTGGCTCCCTGAAGGCCGTGGTGGGTGGGGTTGGTCTCGGGTGGTGGGAGAGTTGAGGAAGCTGCTTTCTTTTCTCGGTTTTAAGACTCGGTCGCCGGGTGGTGGGATGTCTTCTTCGGAGGGGACTCCGAAGGGGGGGAGTTTGAGCAAAGCTCTGGATTTTCGGGGAGCCACAGATGGGTCTCCGACGGGTATTAAGAAGGGAAAGGGAACAGGTCCTCCATCGTTCGCTGAGGTGGTGCGTTCGGGAGCTACCGCCTCTGTCTTGGGTTGCCGGTCTCCGGTGCTGAATTCGGGTCCGTGCGATTTAGAGAAGAAGTCTAGCATTGTGTCACTGTCACAAACAAAATGCAACACTTAGATGCCAATTAATCATTCAATGCATTTATCAGTCAAATTAAGAAAGAATGAGACGAAAGAAAAAACTATATATATATAAGCTGACCGCCATTGCAGGTGGCAGACCTCCAAGAACATCTCCAAGTCCACCAGTTTTGCTCCAGGGACCAACCTCTGTTCCAACAAATATCAAATTCATCCCACTTCCACAAACAATGATACCTGAATTCCTCGCATCCCTACCATTAATGGTTTTCTTCCTAGCCCGGCTGGCAGTTATGTTTTTGATACGCAGCTCATCCACTTGGTTCAAGGATCTTAACCCTTCGTGAGCCGTGGTGAACTTAATTCGTCCCAGTTTTGCTTTGGCCTCTGATCCAGAAGTTACTCCATAGTTGGCTAGTGAACTTGTTGATGCAAAGCTTGAAGCAGCCACAGTTGCCATTGCTGATCTCTCGTTCGATCTGCTAATAGAATGACGACAGATAGATGATGCAGCCACAGGCCGGCTAGCAATCAAAGCAGAGAATGAAGTACTGAGAGATGCTTACATGGACTTATCAGACTCCTATAAAACTGCACCGGACTGGCACAAATTAAGAATGTTCTGAATTAAGATGCCATTTGTAGTGCTTTAAGTCCACAGAGCTCTTGCATTGTGTCACTGTCACAACCCCAGCCACCTCAGGATTTGTTTGAGGCTTAGAAATCGCAACAGATGAGAGTGATGGGACCCAACTCGTACAGAACACAGCTTAATTTCGTCGCACTTGACCCCTATTCTTTACTTTTTATCTTTGTCATTTACGATACGAAACAAGCAAATGCGCGGCAGAGATGCCTCAGCAACTACACATGAAGCAAGTGGATCGAGCTAATTAAAGCCCACAGAAAAGTTTTCTAAGTTTTTTTTTTTTTTTTTTTTTTTCAATTTCACTCGTCCATTAGAATTTTCCATTAAATCCTCCATTAGTATTTTCTATTAAATCATAATTGGGGAATGCCAAAATTTTAAAAATACCCTTAATCTATTTTAAGAAAAGAAGAAAAAAAAAAATTACAAAGATTAAAGTGTTGGTCTAATTTAACGGATTTACAAAAGATTTAAGTGTTAGTCAGGATTTAATAAAATTTATAAAAATACCTACACCTAAATCTTTGAAAAAAAATTATATTTTATATATATAAAGTATTTTGAAATTTTGACAGAATTTAACAAAAAGTTCTTAACGAATTGATAAAATTAAAAAAACTTAAAAGATAAATATACGAAAAATCCTTAAAAAAATTACAAAATTAATTCATGTGATGTAAATTATTTAATTTTGCTATTATGATTGATGCAAGGTCAGTGGCATGCACTGATTTCTTACAAAACGGACCCACCAAACACAAATTAACTTGAATAAAACAACAAGTCAAGGGTGTACCCACGACTTTGACTAAACACAAACTTCAATAAAACTACGAGTCCCAGCTGGTCAAAGTCCCTGTTTTTTAATCCCATAATAAAGAAATTGGTAAGAAGTTGCGCTCATTTTTCTTTTGATTATATTATGATGCAACGCGGCATCCACTTATTGTATTTATTTTATTGATTAAGGACCGCTTCTGCCATTCTCTCTCAATTTTATATACTAACTACTAGTCTTCCAACTTCGTCCATGGCCATGGCCTCCCACCCAACTTCTTCTTCCTCTTCCTCTTCCTCTTCTCGATGGGATGTATTCTTGAGTTTTAGAGGTAAAGATACTCGCACAAATTTTACCGCTCATCTATACGAAGCTTTGCGTCGGAATGGAATCAACACTTTCATGGACACCAAGCTTAGAAGTGGAGACGAAATTTCACCAACACTTCTCAAAGCCATTGAAGAGTCTGAGATTTCAATAATTGTCCTCTCTAAGAACTACGCATCATCCCAATGGTGCTTGGATGAGCTAATAAAGATCCTCGATTGTAGAAAAACAAGGAGGCAACATATTCTACCGTTGTTCTATGACATAATTCCTTCAGAAGTACGTAATCAAAACAATACTGTTGGAAAAGCATTTGCTCAACTTGAAAAACGGTGCAAAGATGATGATAAGAAGGTGAAGATGTGGAAGTCAGCCCTAACACAAGTAGCTAATTTGTCAGGAATGACTTTGGAGAACAGGTATTTCTAATCACTCTTTTAGACTTTTTTTCTTCTAATAAGGGGAGGACTTTTAGTCAATATATATGAGGATTGGGCTTTCCAGAGGGGAAGATTATCCCTTACATCATAATTAATAGCCTACCATTGTCATTGCTTATGGAGAAAAAATAAAAAAGAAAAAAATCATTGTTACTAGATCATATTCCTATTCTTTTTGTTATATATGAACGTAACTCATTAGATGTTTTGTATTGGTAGGAATGAACCTGAATTTATTCACGAAATCATTGAATGGGTGAATTCTATATTAGTGAAAAAGACATACTTAGAAGTTGCCCAGTATCCGGTTGGAATAGAGTCCCGTGCACAAGATGTGAAATCGCTTTTAACTATAGAGAAGAATGACAGTACGTGCATGGTAGGGATCTTCGGAATTGGTGGAATTGGTAAGACAACTATCGCCAAATCTATTTACAACTCAATGGCTTCTCAATTTGAAGGTAGTTGTTTTCTCGAAAACATTAGAGAAACTTCTGGCCAAATGGGCGGTCTGATCAATTTGCAAAATAAACTTCTTTCTGAGATCCTAGAAGGTTCAAGCCCAATGGTTGACAAAGTTGATCAAGGGATTACTTTGATAAAGGAGAGGCTTCGCCTAATAAGGATACTTCTAGTTCTTGATGATGTGGATCATCAAGACCAAATAGAGAAATTAGCTGGAAAAGGTGATTGGTTTGGCTTAGGAAGTAGAGTCATCCTAACAACAAGAGATAAACATTTACTTAGTGCACATGAAGTTGATTCAGCATACCAGGTGAATGAGTTGGATCATAATGAAGCTCTTCAGCTTTTCAGTTGGAATGCCTTCAATAAAGATAGGCCTGATGATAAGTACGTGAAAGTCACAGAAGATATGTTAAGTTATGCCAGAGGATTGCCATTAGCTTTAAGAGTGCTTGGCTCATCTCTAAAAGGTAGAGATATACTTTATTGGGAAAATAAATTGGGCATGTACAAATTAATTCCTCACGATGATATTCAAAAAAAACTTCGCATAAGTTTTGATGGATTGGATGAAAATGCCAAGAATATTTTTCTTGACATTGCATGTTTCTTCAAAGGATGGAATGTAGAAGCTATCACAAAAGTACTAGACAGTACTCGTGGATTTCACTCATATAGTACTGCCATTGAAGAGCTAAAGGATAAGTGTCTCGTAACTCAATCTTGTGGATCATTGGAGATGCATGACTTGCTGCAAGAAATGGGTAGAGAAATTGTTCGACAACAATCACCCGATGAACCTAGCAAGCGTAGTAGATTGTGGTTTCACGAAGATGTTCGGAATGTCCTAGAAGGAAATGCGGTAAAAAATGTGTTAAAAATCTCTTTTTATTTTACATCTATTACTTTTTCGTGAGTTAAGCAACTAGAAAAATATTGAACCCCTTTTTCATTTTTTATTTTTTGCATAAAAAACTAAAATGTTACACCTGGATACATATTTGTTACATAAAAGAATTGAATAATTAAGTAGAATGAATTTAATTTCAATATAATTAGCTGTGTTTTGTGAAACCGTTAATAAAATTGTTTTTAAATAATAGGATATTTAATTTATCACGACTTCTCTAGAGATTTTACAAAATAAAAATATTGCTTCAAATTAGATGTTTTTGGGTCTTCAAGGGTTGAATATTCACGTAAAAATAGTGATTCTCATATTAGATAGAGCTAGAACATGTGAGGTTAATCCCACCTTGAGGAAAAAAAAAATCCAATTAGAAATTTTAGAGATTATAATAATATTTTTTAAAATTTTAAATATAAATTTTGGAAAATAATTTTTTAATAAAATTACTTTTTTCACTTTTTTTTTTTAATGTTTTTGTTTTAACTCTTTCTTGTTTTGAAAACTCTTTTTATTTTTGGTTTTTTAATAATAATTTTCATTATTAACGAACGAATTTCTATATATATGTGGACAATACATACAACCTTTCTCAATTTTTAATTACTTGGTTAATGACTCTTTCAAAAAATCTAAAATCAAAAACTACTTTCGAAACCTTTAGCAAACAAGCCCATTATTTCTTGTTTGGTAAAATTGTTAAAAACTCTTGTATTCTCAAATAGTGAAAAATCTTTTCAAATACTATTTAAGCAGACAAATTTTAAAATATGATCTCCACCGCTAACAAACTTTTGAAAATAAACTACAAAACACTTACCAAAATATAAAACACAAAAACATTTTTGAATTTCTTTCGGGAAAAAGATTGTTTATGTAGAATATATATATATATTTGCAATTGTAGGGGTGTTGATTACATGTATTGACATATATAAAGAGTAAAATTATTTTCAAATAAAAAGTCGAGGTGGTGCTGCCGCCACCTGATGGCGACCCACAGGTGGCCGCCGTGTAGATTTGGTGGTCACCCGAAGGCCTCCAAACAAGACGAATCTTGTGGCCCCATGGTTGCCACCAAATGCATTTGGCAGCCCCGTGGTTCTAGCAGATGCTTCTGTCGATGGTTGCTGCCATCGTAGAGCAACACTCTTTTTTTCAATTTTTGGCGTTTCAAAAATGCATCTCAAAATTTTACCAAATCAATTTTCATTTGTTAACTCTACATGCAACACTTTGTTAAAATGTGGCCCTACCAAATCAATTCTCAATTTTTACCTTTTTCAAAATCCAAAATACTTTTTAAAACTTTACCAAATAGCAGTCTCAGTAATTTTTTACTCATTTTAGAATAACTAAACAAAATAAATTGACAAATAATATTACAAAATAGTTGAATAAATAGATGATTTTAATTAAGAAAAATAAATAAAATCATCATTGGTACGTAACTGCTTTCCATTATTTCAAAGATGTGCTAGGTTTTTATGAGTATCTTGCTTTTTCTTTGAGGAACAAGTAAGGGTAATATGTAAATATATACAAAAGAAACATTAATTTTGAGAATGTGATGATTAGTCACTTTAGGACCTTTTAATAATAAAAACAAATTACTCATTTTGAAAATCTAACAAAAAAAAAAAAAAACAAGCAATATACGAAGACAGACAGTATAAGCTTATTTCTTTTTACAAAGTATTATATATATAATATTTAAATTTTATCAAGACAAGAATTATAGTTCTAGGAAGTGTTAACATTTGTAGAACTTTATGTTGGGATTTTGCTGATACACTTATACATTGTCTTGTTAGGAAACAAACAAAGTTGAGGCCATATTGATACATTTGCCTAAACCAGACTTGATACACTTAAGTCCCAAAGCCTTCAAGAATATGACAAGGCTCAAAATGTTTATTAACCGTAATGCACACTTTTCTAAAGAGCCTAATTTTCTCTCTAATGAGTTAAGATTGCTTGATTGGCCTAATTATCCTAGAGAATCTTTGCCATCCAATTTTTGTGGAAAAAACCTTGTCGTTTTAACAATGCCTCGGAGTCAGCTCAAGGAATTGGAGGGAGTTCAGGTACAATTATTGTTTTTTATATTTCGTCCTTTAGAATATGTTGTAAACATCTGTCAAACTAATTTATTTCTTTTTTTTTTTTTCTTGACAGAATTTCCAAAACGTGACAATTATGAATTTCATTGGTTGTGAGTTCCTAAGAAAAATTCCCGATGTTTCAAGGATCCCAAATTTAGAGAAGTTGGATCTTGGTGGTTGCAAAAATTTAGTTGAGGTTCATCATTCTATTGGATTCCATGATAAGCTTGTTAGTTTGAAACTTGAAGGATGCTATAATCTTAGGAGTTTTCCAAGAAGCCTCAAGATGAGATCTCTAAAATTTCTTAACCTTTGGGGTTGCTCGAGGCTTAAGAACTTCCCTGAAATTAAGTGTCAAATGGAATGTTTAAAGGAGATCAACATTGGAAAAACTGGTATAGAGGAGCTACCTTCATCTATTGGGTACCTCGTTGGGGTTAAAGTCTTATGTCTAAATGGTTACACAAACCTTATGACTCTTCCAGATAGCATTCATAAGTTGAAACATTTAGAAACACTATTATTTGGGGACCTAGATTTGATTATACAACCAATTCTTCAAGAGGACGAATATATTAGAATGTCATCGGTGTCAAAATTACTCCCATTTCCACCTTCCTCGAATACAAGCGATTCTAATAATGGTTGTTCCTTGATCGTATTTCCGAAACTTCGAGTGTTGAAACATAAAAATTGTGCCCTCTCAAAATTAAATTTCTTTAGAACCTTTGATTGGTGCACCACATTGGCGGAATTAGATCTATCAATGAGTGATATTGTTACCATTCCTCCATATATCAGACAATTTGTTAGATTGAAGTTCCTTTCTTTGCTGGAATGCAAGCAACTTCGAGAAATTCTAGGAATTCCACCAAATTTAATGTTAATGAGTGCGAAGGGGTGTGTGTCATTGGCAATATTTTTACAAGAAGCTAGAAGATCTCCATTGTTTGATACACCAAAGGCCTTATTCCAAGTTGGAACGATATTTCCAGCGTTGAGTCTTGGAAACCATGTCCTAACAGAATCAGAGTTCTTGATTCAACGCGATTGCCCTTCTAGTTTGACATTTCTTGATCTATCAGGAAGCGCTATTGTTAGCCTTCCTACATGGTTCAGCACATTTGTTGGATTAAATGATCTTTACTTGAAGGATTGCAATCAACTTGAAGAAATTCCAGAACTTCCACCAAAGATAGTTAAGGTATGTGCGGGTGGATGCACGTCATTGGAAAGATTTGAATTTAATAATATAAAGGATTTACCAAACCTTCGACGGATTGACTTCTCCAATTGCCATGGACTGCGTGAAAATATGGGGGATGATCTGCAAATTCGTTTATTGATTGAGGTATCTCTCTTTCACATATATACTTTATATTTGTACGTCTTATGATTGAAAAAGTTTTCATATTTATATATATATCTGTGTAACAGGGACATCCTAAGTTCCATCAATTTGGCTGTGTATTTCCGGGAAATAAGATTCCGGATTGGTTCAGCCATCGTAAAGAGGTTTTAAATACAAATTGGTGTGAAATAGATATCAATGAACCTCTACATTTGGATTCGGAGCAGACAATATTTACTTTCTCTGCTGTTATTGGAACAGAGGATGTACCCATCATCCATGATATTGGTGTGAGTCATTTTGGAATTGTCGTTGAAGTCATCAATGACATTGGTGAACACATCAAAGATATTCGTCAACAATATCCGGATATTTATAGTTTTTTTAGCTCAGATCATGTATGGTTGAAGTACCATGTGTCAAACCATTCTCAACTAAAGACGGAAAATCTTCGAGTTATATTTACATGCGACAGTCCAGTGTTCTTCAAAAGTTGCGGATTCCATCTAAAGAGGAAGCTATAATAGATGATATTCAAATTATTGAAATGCCATGATAATGATGATGGCAACTTGGAATCCAATTGGTACCCACAATAAAAGAGGCATTCTTCTTCCTTTCAAGCTATACCATGTTTGTTGCAGATCTCTTCAACTATGAGTTCAAGTTGGTCTGTATTATGTTAATTCTTCTTCTTGTTCGTGACGAAGTCCCTAGCTTGGGTTATAATCGTGCCAGTGTTTCTCCTATGTAGACTCTTGTTTTGTACGTAATTAATGTGTTGGGTTAATTTATCTTTTTTTCAAAGCCAATTTTGTCACCCCTTGAAATTACTATTGCTTTATTTTTCAGGTTTTTGTTCGTGCTTTTATAGTTTTTTGCTTTTTTATGTGTTTCTTTTTATTTTTGTATTTTTTTTTTTTAATTTAAGCAACAATTACAAAGATAAAAAGAGTTGCTCTGACATAAAAGCTATTATAGCTAGTGTCGCTATGAATAAATGGAGAAATGATTATCCTTTATTATAAAAAAACAGAATTACTAAGCCAAGAAAGACTCTATTTTTTCATTCCTTAATTGAAGGAATATAGGGGAAATGAGAACTTAAGGCCATTACCTATCCATCCATGCAGACCTTACTAGGGGAAGGAAGTGCTATTTCATTTGAATCAAAACTCAATGGCCCAACCAATAACGGGAGTACATGCGGAGGCAGATGCAATCATTTACAATATTTGCAGCCGTAAAATGTGGATATTACTTTTAAATATTCGTATCCGCATTATGCTTTTACTATCCGTATCTGCATAGTTATTACGGTTATTAAATGCAGTTATTATTCGTTATTCGCATATTTGGTAATGTCTTTATTATGACTTATTTTAAACGATTTTGACAATAATTTAAACTGGTTTTTAGTGTTTTGGGCCTGTTTTAATTTTTTTTAAGCCCTAATATTTTGAAAGTATATTAATTTCATATTACTTTTATATTTTTGCTCTTAAGTGTTTGATATCAAATAACCAACCAAACCAACGTAAACATAATTTATATTAAATTCAAAACGACATCATTTTGATATCAAATACTAAAACGACGTTGTTTTCGCGAATATATATACCCAATCAAATTGAAACCCACCAAATTTTTTGATTCTTTGAAATTGTAGGGCCTGATCCTTATGATTGATGCAAGGTCGGTGCATGTACTGATTTCAAACAATGCATTTAAGGCCCTCTCCGGCATAGGAACGTGAAAAGCCATAGTGGTAGTTGTAGCATTTAACTATTTAAGGATCCACACCAAAGCAATTGGTATAGAATTCTTTCCGTTTAAAATGAAATGAAAGCTATTTATTTTATGGTTGAAATTTAAAATTAATATATTTAATAAGATATATAATTTTATATAATTTTAAATTTTAAAAGATATGCTAATATTAGCTTTATCTACACTGTTAGATGTACTAACTTTAAATCTCGACCTTTCACTTAAAATGAATAGAATCTTATTTCAAAGCCAGTAAGCAACCGCACAAACAATATTTAATGGAAATAATTAATGGAAGACTCTTGACTCTTGAGGTTCCCAAAACCAACTAAGAAACAAGGCTTATTAAAAAGGCACATTGATTCGGTAGGTCACAATCACTAAGATCCAACTGTCGAAGCTTTTGAAATGCCATCGAGCAACCATCATCATTAAAATCACTTAAATTTGTCGAAGGCAACAATTGGAGTAATTATGCACCTGATGAAATTGTAGATTCTTAATTTTGTGGATGCAATAGGAAGCATGGAGTGTTTGTTAATACGTTCCACCTTCTTTACATACCTAACAAATTTTGAACCCTCAAAAGAAAGATACTCTAAATATTGCAATTGACAAATGCTATTTGGTAGATTCATGAGGTTTGTGCAAGTGCCTAGATCTAATTTTTGAACCCTATGAGGTACCCATAGGATGAAGGCAGCCATTTTAGCTAGTACAACCATTAAGATTGAGAAGCTCTAAATGTTGCAACTGATGAATACTATCCGGAAGATTCGTAAGGTTTGTGCAACCACCTAGATTTAATTCTTTAGGCCCAACGAGGTTCCCAATGGATGAAGGCAGTTCCTTTATACTAGTTTCTTCAAAGTAGATGTACTCTAAACATTCCAATTCACACTCAATTTTAGGGAAGTTCTTAAGCCTTAAGCAAGCACGTACAAAGGACATGAAATTTGAGAGATCTCAACTTGAGACTCTCATAAAACTCCTAAGATTAAAGCAGCGTGCAAGACTCAAGTCAACGAGCTTATCAAGGAATCCAATAGAACCTTGAACCTCAACTGAACCCACACAATCATCAAGAATCAAGCTCACTATATTTGGGACCCTTGAAAAATCAGGAATTTTTTCAAAGAATTTACAACAAGTGAAATCCATAGTTGACATGTTTTGGAGATTCTGTCAAGAAAAGGAGAAATAAATTAGTTTTAACTTTGAAATAAGTTTACAACAAAGAGAGAAAAAAATAAAAAATACTAATAACATAATGTTTGGATTCTTTCAGATATAAATTAGCTGAGCTCCACCCCAATTGATTGTTTTGCAATTCTACCATTTGAAGTCGTCAGGTCGACCATTATATTCCACCATTTTTGTTTGAAAAAAAAACTTCACTGGGATATTTCTTTCATAGTGGTCCTAAACCGAGTGGAAATGGCCATTCAAATGCCTTAATTAATTGAGAAGGCTGGGTGATTTTTCAAGGCAATGAGATCGGAAAAATCATAGGTGCCAATTCCTATTTTTCGTTATTTCCATGTAACCAAAGGTGGAATAGGGCTTGGATGCCACCAGGTTTTGCTATATAATTAAAATAAATTGAAAATAAGGTACGTATAAGACTATATAAGTCAATCGTAACTCAATCCATTTAATTAAATTGCTCAAATCCCTTAATCCTAATCTTGTAATTTTGTATTGAATTTATCTCGAACTCGTGGATCATATTAAAAATTGCTTGTCATTATGTCGCGTGTCGAAGCATGGGTATTAGATCATATAGCCATATAGGTCAACCCTAATACAATCCATTTAATTAAACGAGTAAGACCCACTTTTAATTTTCGAATCTTGTAAAAAAAGACTGCCCTAATTAAAGACCTAATTTAATTAGGGTCATAATTTGAGCCCCGCACAAAGGCACTACAAATACTCAAATAAATACTAGACCTACGCAGAGCCTGCCCCTAGTAGGGCTTGAAAAACGTGGTGCGTTTCAATTTGATTGGGTAATAGCTCAAACCAAAATAGCACCACTTGTCATGTATTAGAGTAGCTTTTGGCTTGGTTAGAATATTAAATAAATAATTAAATTTATAATTTTTTTTATTTAAACTTTTAAAATGAATAATAATTTAATATTTTATAAAAACAAAGGTTCGATTATGATTGATGCAAGGTCAGTGCATGCACTAATTTCTTACAAAACGGACCAACCAAACACAAACTTGAATAAAACTACAAGTGACTTCTTCAAAGCTTGACCAGCATTATGCCTTTGGACCAAACCTTGCAAAACGGTGGCCACATGGTTTTCTTTGTCTATTCAGTTAGTTTAAAGTCAATACAAATTGCTGTACCCAATAATATTTATTTAGGTTGCAGGGCTCGAAATAGATCGACCTAATAAGCTCATCTCACAAGCAACACTACAAATAAGCCACACAAGCTAACATTCAGTCTAATTTTTGCTGTCTGACTAAATGATCTAATCTGCCGTAGGAATAACAGGCAATTGGTGTATTACTATTAGATTTTAGATTTAATGATAATTTTAATTGTCACATCAGATAGTGTGCACCTTAACAATGTGAATAGTCGAAAAGGGTCTCAAACTCAAACCCCTTTTTCACTGTTTTTTTTTTATTTATTTATTTTTTTTATTTTTTATAAAGTCTACGTACTTCTCTCAAACTACCACCCAATTGACAATGTCCTCCCAAACTTTCAGTTTGGACACAATGTCTTCTCAAACTATCAAAAATTGTTAATGTTCCCCAATGACGAAAATACCTTTAATAAAATTAAAATAATAACAATAATTAAAAAAACTAAAACTAAAAAAAAAATTAAAAAAGCTTTCGATTTTTTTTTTAAAAAAAAATGAAAGTATGTCTTTTTTTTTTTTTTTAAGAAATTAAGAAATTTCGTTTAAAAAAAAATATTATTATTATTGTATTTATAGGAGTATTTTTGTTTTATTGAAAAAATTGTAAAACCATTTTTGTCTTTTTAGTGGCCTTGAGAATAAATTGTCAATGTTTTAGTAGTTTGAAAAGGGACTTATTAAAGTCATTGACCTTAGAAAAATTCCCGTAGGTTGTGTTGCACATATTCACTCAGGGATGGAGTCAAAAATACTTATGGGCAGTGGCTAGAGGTTAAAAAAATTTGTTGATAGAGACCAATACGCTAAATTTTTATTTTTTACCTTATAATTTTTTTTTCTTCTTTTACCTTTTCTTCTTCTTCTTCTTCTTCTTCTTCTTCTTCTTTTTTTTTTTTTTTTTTTTTTTTTTTTTTTAAATATTGAAGTGTGGGCATGTTGTAGATCGACCCCTATATGATCCAAATCCGTCCCTGATTCCACCCCCACCAGAGAAGCCTTGATACGAACGGCACGCCTTGGATTCCAATCCGGACTTGAGAGAGGCTCATGGGACTGGTCTTCATCTGACAGCTCCAGTCTAGGCAAAATCATTTTGCTGGCATTTGTTCTAAAAGCATACCAGCCAACATTTGTTGTGTCTAAGTAATTAATGATTTATTAAAACGATTTTTTTTTTTTTTTTAATAATTTTATGAAGGATATTTTTGTTATTGTAGAGTACATTCACATTGTTTGGTAGCTTAGGGGGTACATTGACACAATTAGTAGTTTGAGAGATACATGTATTGACAATTGGGTAGTAGTTTAAGAGAAATATGTGTATTTTCTCATAATAATAATAAAAATTTGGATTGATTTATTTATTTTTTAAAATTTTAATGTCTATATAGATTTATTTCCCACTGGTATTGTGACAAAGTAGCCTCCAAATATCAAAACCCGCCGCCACACTTCTTTCATCAAAAAGATTTTTGATTTTTTTCAAACCTTTTGCTTGGGAGTAATGCTACTTGCAACTAAAGATCCAAATCAAACCTAAACTCTTGAAATAGACCCTAAACCCTAAACAACTATAGTCTTTAATAGAACAACTATTCTTGTTTTGCCTTCATCGTTAATGATTACATGAACATAAACTTTGCTTAAATCCAAGTCAAAAGATGACAACTCTTTTTGGATATTGAATTTTGGTTAAGACCACAAATACTGGATTTATTAATTTATTACTAGAATTATGGTCCTCTAGATTTATCAAAACAGTTTCATTCTAATCATTATTTTAATTAAATGATTTAGATTTTATTGACTCGACATATAACCTTATTGGTTTTTTTTTCTTTTTCTTTTTTTTTTTTTAAAATTTTTTTATTGATGAAAAAGAAACCAGAGCATATATATACAAGAAGAAAAAGAAACCAAGGCCTTTACAAAAATAGGCCAACAAAAAACTACATCCAAAGGAAGGTCCAATAGTCTGAAGGAAAATTGTCATTAGCAACCCGATAAGCACATATGTTTGTGCTCCAATAAATCTTGAAATTTCTCTTCAAGATCTTTCCCAAGAACACTCCTATACAGAAGCATTCCCATAATGTAAACCATTTGGTAAATTCCAAACCCAAAGCTTCGTTCTAGGCAAAACCTACAAGAGAAAACAGAGGGAAATGATGAAGTTTAACCACTGTACATGTCTATGGGCAAGAGCCAAATCCTTGAAACAATCTACTCAAATAAATTTCTAAACAATGGTTTATTTTGAACCAAATATGGATAGGTATACTTATTTCCCATTGATGCCAAGTGCCACGAATGGGATGAATAAATCGGATGCATTAGGCACTTGATTTGGCTATATTTGTCACCAACTAAGTTTTGTATTACAGAACATGTTTAAAAAGTGGCTCATATTCTCTCAGACGTGTAGAGTAATATTAAAGTATCAGTATAGTGGTCAATTGTGGGGGTTCGGGGGCAACACCCCTCAGTACAGTATAGGCCGGATATTTTGGAGTTTTTCAAAATATTTCCGAACAATTAGAGTTTTTTTATAAGTATGCTATGATGTAACCCTAAATATATATTGAAATAAAGACGTAAATACAATGTCAAACCACATAAATCTGTATCTTGATTTTTTTTTCCTACTCTTTCTCTTTTCTGTTCCATATTATTCATTATTATTGTGCACAATAACAACAAAGTAGAATGTCTCCCCCTAGTTATGCATGAGTCAGAAAATCTAATGCCATTGTGCTAAAAAAACATAAATAATACCTCTTCTTTTTCTTTCATATTTTAAAGTAAACAAAGAAAATGCCTCTGAAACATTGGTTAATGGTTAGGTTGGGTCGGAATCTTTGCTTGCTAGTGATGAAAAGTTGAAGAGACCATTACTTACCGATGTCTGATCACCAACTTCTTTCGGTCTCATATTCTCATCTCCCTAAAGCAGAAAAATTAATTTCAAGAGTATAAATGCTCAATTAAGAAGATGACAGAAAAATCATGATTAATAATTAAAAGAAAAAGGCAATGGCCTTAAATTCTCATTTCGCCTATTTTCCTTCAATTAAGGAATAAAAAAAGTCTTTCTTAGCTTAGTAATTCTGCTTTCCTTAAAAAAATAAATGGTCATGGAAATCGTTGGCTAATTGCAATAGATAATGTGATCCTTTCTCCATTTATTGTAGTGTGTCACTATAATCAAGCTTTTATCCACACATTAATTAAAAAATAGGAGTCTAAATAGGTGAAACACTTACATTATTAGAAGACCCATGCTAGGGACTCTGTCCCAAATAGTTGACTGCCCTGCACAAACTAGGTCATGGTCAAATGCTGAATATGTCCCACACATTCATATATGAAACCCCAATTATCAATTAGAAATGATTCATTTCTTCTTCTTTTTTATCCTTTCATCCCCTTACTTTTCAAAATTATTATTGAATTTGTGAAGTTCATGTTATCTCAGACATAAACCCCATAAATCTAATGATAATTTTAAAAAGTGAAAAAAATAAATAAATAAATAAAAAGGACTAGGGAATAATGTATACCATGTCTCTTTATCAATTGCAGCAAAAATCAAAAAGATGGGATGATTGTCTCCCTACTTAACCCAACCCATCAATAGCTACTACGTACTGGCCGTAGTTTGCATTAAACAAACACATATAAACTCAATGTTAAAGTATTGAGTAAATGATTAAATTCATCTCTTCTTATTAGTTTAAACTTTAGGAAAATTAGCAATTTAACATGATATCAATATCAAAGGTCCTAAGTCCAAATGCCGACTCCGTCAATTCATTCTCTATTTAATTAAATATTCAACGTGTTGAGTCTCACATATTAAAATGGAGTTTGAGCTCACACATGAGGGGAAGTGTCAAAGTATTGATCAAATGATTAAATTCTTTTCTTCCTATCAACTTAAACTTTTAGGAAAATTGGTGATTTAACACTCAACTCATCACTTCAATAAAGACACGTGTATCTTACCTCAACAACTTCTGGTTTGGTTTTTCTTCTTCGAACACGAATCACCAAATACTTTGTCTAATTAATAATAAACAAGCATGGTCGATCAGTAAACCTGAGCATCACAAAAGCAAAGAAGAATGAATGAACATAATATAGAGGCTACCAACCTGAACATCTCTGACAAACATAGTATAGCTCGAAAGGAAGAAGAATGCCTCTTTTGCTGTCGGTACTAATTGGATTAATCCAAGTTGCCATCATCGTCAATTAAATCTATCGCTTCTCTTCATATGATATCCATGTTCTAAATGGAATCCACAACTTTTGAAGAACACTGACTTTGAAGGATTGCCATATATATCCTTGCATGTAAATATAACTTGAAGATTGCCTGTCTTTAGCTGAGAATGGTGTGAACCACAGTAATTCAACCATACATGATCTGAGCAGGATGAATTAAGTCTACCAAAAGAAGTATTACAATATATTTGATGATAGCCTAAATAGTTATAGCTGACCTGAACGAGAATTACAAAATAGTGCTCCTCTCGTACATCCTTTGTTCCAATAACAGCAGAGAAAGCAAATATTGTATTCTTCCAATCCAAATGTGAAAGCTCATTGATATCTATTTCACACAAAGTAGCATTTGAAACCTCTTTACAGTGGCTAAACCAATCTGGAATCTTGTTTCTCGGGAATATACAGCCAAAGTCATGGTCCTTAGGATGTCCCTGTTGCACGGTTATGACAAATTTTTACAAAAATAGATATCAATAGAGAGAGAGAGAGAGAGAGAGAGAGAGAGAGATACCTCTATCAATAAATGAATTTGCACATCATTCCTTACAAGTTTAGGGCAATCAGAGAAGTCAATCCAACGAAGCATTGGTAAATCGTATTTACGATTAAATCGAAATCTTTCCAATGATGTGCATCCATGGGCATATACCACTTGTATTTTTGGTGGAAGTTCTGGAATTTCTCGAAGTTGCTTGCAATCTTCCAAGCTAAGGTACTTCAATCCAACAAATTTATTGAACCACGCAGGAAGGCTAACTATAGCGCTACTTGATAGATCTAGATCTTCCAAATTGAAAGGGCATTCACGTCGAGTCGATAAATTTGCTTCTATTAGAACACTTTTAGGTTTTTCTAAAAATATTGCTAATGAAATGCACCCGCTAGCATTCACTTGTACTACATTTGGTGGAAGTTGTAAAATTTCTCCAAGTTGCTCGCATTTATTCAAATTAAGGATCTTCAAATGTTGCAACTGATAAATGCTATCTGGAAGATTCATGAGGTTTGTGCAACCGTCTAGATCTAATCTCTCAATCCTACCTAGGTCCCTAATGGATGAAGGTAATTCTTTTATTCCAGTACAACAATGGAGGCAAAGTACCTTTAAATGTTGCAACTGACAAATGCTATCCGGAAGATTCTTAAGGTTTGTGCAACCTCGTAGATCTAATATTTCAATCCCAAAGAGATACCTAATGGATGAAGGCAATTCCTTTATACCAGTATCTTGCAAGTTGATGTGTTCTAAACATTTCATTTGACACTCAATTTCGGGAAAGTTTTGAAGCCTTGAGCAACCATAAAGGATAAGATATATTAGAGATCTCAACTTGAGGCTTCCTACAAAACTCCTAAGATTATAGCATCTTCTAAGACTCAAATAAACAAGCATATCAAGGAATCCAACAGAATGATGAACAATGACTAAATTTTTGCAACCTTCAAGAATCAACATTACTAAATTTGGGATCCTTGAAAGATCAGAAACTTTTCTTAGGAACTCACAATCAGTGAAATCCATAATTGTCAGGTTTCGGAAATTCTAACAAGAAAAAGAAGAAATAAATTAGTTCAAAAGAAGTTTACAATGAAATTTAAAGGAATAAATATTAAAAGCAATCATTATACCTAGACTCCCTCCAATTCTATAAGGCGACTACGTGGCATTCTTAAATAAATAAGGTTTTTTTCACAAAAATTGGATGGAAAAGATTCTCCATGATATTTAACCCAATCAAGCAATCTTAACTCATTATAGAGAAAATTAAGCCCTTCAAAAAATGGTGCACTTTGACTTATAAACAGTCTAAACATTTTCATCTTCTTTAGGGCTTTGAAATTCAAGTGTATGAAGTCTTCTTTAGGCAAATCTATCAGTATGCCCTCAACTTTGCTTGTTCCCTAGCAAGATAATGTATAGTTAAATAAGTGTATCACCAAAATCGTAATATAAAGTTCTTCATATTTTAACACCTGCTAGAACTATAATTATTGTCTGGAAAATACATATGGGAAAATATGAAAAAACACTACTTACACACCAATTACACACTCATCATCTCATTTGGGGTGGGATCCACGTATGGTGGACTCCACCCCATGTGATAGAATGAGTGTGTAATTGGTGTGTAGGTGGTGTTTTAAACTTTTAGTAACACCTCCCATATATATATACTTTGTAAAAAGAAACAAGCTTATACTCCACCTGTTTGTCTTCCTATATATATTGCTTTTTTTTTTCTTCTTTTTTTTAAAAAATAAAATAAAATAAAATTTCAAAATTTCAAAATTGGTAATTGGTTTTTATTATTGGAATATCCTAAAGTGATTGATCATCGTATTCTCAAAATTAATTTGTCTTTTATATATATTTACACATTACTTTTACTTGTCCATTTTCAAAAAATAATAATAAAAAAAATTATTAAGGACAAGACACTTATTAAAACTATGCACGTTTTTAAAATAATAAAAGGAGTTGCCAGTCAAGATTTTATTTATTCTTCTTAATTAAAATCATTCCATTTATTTAGCTCTTTTGTATTATTATTGGTCAAATTTATTTTATTAGTCATCGTAAAATGAATAGCAAATTATTGAGAGTTATTGCATATTTAGTGAATTTTTGAGAAGCGTTTTGAGTTTTGAAAAATGTAAAAATTGATAATTGAGTTGATGGACGCCACATTTTTAAAAAGTGTTGCAAGTGGTATCAACAAATGAAAGAAAATTGGTTTGATAAAATTTTGAGAAGTGTTTTTGAAAAAACATAAATTGAAAAATAATTTTTTACAAAGTAAAAGAAAAATTAAAAAGTTAGTGTTACTTCACAGTAGCAGTAGGCACCAACACGGCATTATTGCAGCCTCTTCCGGCTACCGCCTAGTGGCCACCACGGGGCTGCCAAATGCTTTTGGTAGCAATCGTGGTGTCGCAAGATGCGTCTTATGACTTCCACGTGACCTCTAGATCAACGACGGCAGCACCATTCTGACCATTTTTTTTTAGAAAAAGAAAAAGAAAAAAAAAAAAAAAAACTTTTATCGTTTTTATTTGTTATACATGTAATGCTACACTTGAAAAAAAAAAAAAAAAAAATTAAGTAAACAATATTTTCCCTGAAAAACACATATTTTTCCTCAAAACATTTGAGAAATGTTTTTGTGTTTTATTTTTTTGGAAAAAATTCACTTAGCATCCTTGATCTTTTATCACTTTTGCAATCATATCCATGCCATAAACTTTTAAAAGTATCAATTTAATGTATCATTCTTTCCATTTTTTTCAATTTCAGCCATCCGTTAAAATTTTTCGTTAAATCTTAACGAAAGGTTGTCAAAATTTCTAAAATACTCCTCAATTTTATTTTATTTTTTGAAAAAAAAAAAGAAGAAAAAAAAAACTTGCAAGGATTTAGACATTAGTTAGGATTTAATAGAATTTGCAACAATACTTATGCCTGAATCTTTGATTTTTTTTTAAAAAACTTTTTTTATAAAAACAAAGGTATTTTGAAATTTTTTACTGGAATTAACAAAAATTAAAAAAAAAATGATACTTTAAATTTGTTTAGTAAGGGCCAATAAACTAAATTTTTAGTTTTTACTTTATATATTTTAAAATTTTTAATTTTTTTTTTACATTATATTTTTTTTTTTATAAAAGAAAAAAATTAGGGAGGGACCCATGGCCCCGCGAATGGGTGGCCATGGAAAAAGTGGAAAAAGTCATCGTTCTATGTAGGGAGTAGTGCTGTAAAGGCGGTGCTGCCGTGGCCATATATATATATATATATATATATATATATATATATATATATATATACCATGATCAATATTGATCATGTTGTTGTATTTGTATGTGAAAACGCGTGAGAGACACGGCCATTTAAACGTGTCGGTTGCCTTCTGACACGTGCTACGGGCGTTTTTAGTGGGAGCAGAGACCGGGTAATGTGGTGGCAGATGGTGAGTGGGCTGTACGGCCTAGATTACTGGCTTGGGAAGGCTTGGCTCTTTACAGCCTACAGGTTTGTGGACCCTCCATGTTCTTCTGATTTTATTTTCAAGGCAATTGAGCACCGACGCCTTTATTAAGAAGGTTGGGGTGATATTTTCAAAGGCAATGAGATCGGAAAAATCATAGGTCCCAATTCCTATTCTTCCTCTTTGCCATATAACCAAAGGTAGAATTGGGCTTGGATGCCACCGGGTTTTACTATTTTGGGATAATTGCACCGGAGGTCCCTGTGGTATACCATAATTATTTTTCACTCCCTATGGTTTAAAAAGTTCACTGGAGGTCCTCGTGATATGCAATAATTACAAATCGATCCCTGGTGTCAAATTCTGTTAAAATTTTTAACAGATTCCGTCAAATGCCACGTCAGCGCCACGTGTCGCCAATAAGATGGCGACACGTGTCTATCGTAATAAAAAATATAAATTTATTAAAAAATAAATAAAAATACTTATTTTTTTATAAAAAAAATTCAAAAAAAAAAAAAAAAAGCTGAAGGGGTGGCCCAGCCACCCCTTTGGGGGTGGCCTGGCCGCCCCCAGCCACTGGGGGTGGCCGCGCGCCACCCCCAGTGGCTGCAGGGGGTGGCGCGCGGCCACCCCCAGTGGCCGGGGGTGGCGCGCGGCCACCCCCAGGCCATTGGGGGTGGCCTTCGGGCCACCCCTAGATCTACTAAGGGTGGCCCGATGGCCACCCCCGGCCACTGGGGGTGGCCGCGCGCCACCCCAGGTGGCCTCTGGGGGTGGTGCGCGGCCACCCCCAGTGGCCGGGGGTGGCCATCGGGCCACCCTTAGAAGATCTAGGGGTGGCCCGAAGGCCACCCCCAATGGCCTGGGGGTGGCCGCGCGCCACCCCCGGCCACTGGGGGTGGCCGCGCGCCACCCCCTGCAGCCACTGGGGGTGGCGCGCGGCCACCCCCAGTGGCTGGGGGCGGCCAGGCCACCCCCAAAGGGGTGGCTGGGCCACCCCTTCAGCTTTTTTTTTTTTTTTGTTTTTTTTTTTGAATTTTTTTTATAAAAAAATAAGTATTTTTATTTATTTTTTAATAAATTTATATTATTTTATTAAAATTAGACATGTCAGCGCCACGTGTTACCAATAAGATGACGACACGTGGCGCTGACGTGGCATTTGACGGAATCTGTTAAAAATTTTAACAGAATTTGACGCCAGGGATCGATTTGTAATTATTGCATATCACGAGGACCTCCAGTGAACTTTTTAAACTATAGGGAGTGAAAAATAATTATGGTATACCACAGGGACCTCCGGTGCAATTATCCCTACTATTTAATCAAAATAAATTGAAGATAAAAGTATAAAATTATATAGGTCAATTGTTAGTCAATTCATTTAATTAAAGGAATTAAATTTCTTAATCCTAATTTTGTAGTTCTATATTGAGTTTATGCTGGGCTCGAGGATCATATTAAAAATTGATTGTCATTATGTCGTGTGTCGAAATATGGGTATAAGATCATATAGTCATATAGGCTAACCTTAACACAATTTATTTAATTAAACGGGTCATACATAATTTTGATTTGCGAATCGTGTAAAAAAAGACAACCCTAATTAAAGACCCAACTTTGGTTAGGATCATAATTTGAGCCACACACAAAGGCACTGCATATACATGTGTCCCTTAGCATGTGAGAAGCACGTGTTATTTAAATAGCATGTGCTTTTTATATGTTTTTTATTAGCATTAATAAAAAAACATATGATTCTCACATGTTTAAAAGATACATGTCATTTTTATATGTGAGTTGTAAGAAATTTCCTACAAATCAATTTTTAAGAAATTTTTGTCCTATTGACTTTATTTACACGATTAGATGCACCAACTTTAAATCTCGAAACTTATTTCAAAGCGAGTAAGCAATCACACAAACAATATTCGATGGAAATAATTAATGGAAGACACTTGACTCTTGAGTCTTGAGGTTCCCAAAACCAACTAAAAAATAAGGCTCATTAAATAGGCACATTGATTTGGTAGGTCACAATTACTAAGATCCAACTGTCGAAGCATCTGAAATGCCATCGACCAACAACCATCATTAAAATCACTTAAATTTGTCGAAGGCAACAATTGGAGTAATTATGCACTTGATGAAATTGTAGATTCTTAATTTTGTGGATGCAATAGGGAGCATGGAGTGTTAATATCCTCCACCTTCTTTAGATACTTAACAAATTTTGAACCCTCAAAAGAAAGATACTCTAAATTTTGCAACTGAGAAATGTTATTTGGTAGATTCTTGAGGTTTGTGCAAGCGCTTAGATCTAATTTTTGAACCCTATGATGTACCCATAGGATGAAGGCATCCATTTTATGCTAATACAACTATTAAGATTGAGAAGCTCCAAATGTTGCAACCGATGAATACTATCCAGAAGATTCGTAAGGTTTGTGCAACTACCTAGATTTAATTTTTTTAGCCCCAACGAGGTTCCCAATAGATGAAGGCAGTTCCTCACTACCAATTCTTCAAAGTTGATGTACTCGATCTAAACATTCCATTTCACACTCAATTTTAAGAAAGTTCTTGAGCCTTAAGCAAGCACAAAGGACATGAAATTTGAGAGAGAAAAAATAAATAAATAAATAAGTTTACATCAAAGAGAGAGAGAAAAAAAAAAAAAAAAAGGAATAACATAATGTTTGAATATTCTTTTAGATATAAATTAGCTGAGCTCCACCCCAATTGGTTGTTTTGCAATTCTACCATTTGAAGTCGCCAAGTCGACCATTATATTCAACCATTTTTGTTTTTTTAAAAAAAAACTTCGCTGGGATATATCTTTCATAGTGGTCCTAAACTGAGTGGAAATGGCCATTCAAACTCCTTAATTGAGAAGGTTAGGTGATCTTTCCCAGGCAATGAGATCGGAAAAATATTCATCGGTGCCAATTCCTATTCTTCGTTATTGCCATATAACCAAAGGTGGAATAGGGCTCGGATGCCATCAGGTTTTGCTATATATAATTAAAATAAATTGAAGATAAGAGTATAAAATTATATAGGTCAATCGTAACTTAATTCATTTAATTAAATTGCTCAAATCCTTTAATCCTAATCCTATAATTTTATATTGAGTTTATGTCAAGCTTGCGAATCATATAAAAAATTGATTCCCATTATGTCTCGTTTTGAAGCATGAGTATAAAATTATATAACTATATAGATCACCCTTAATACGATCAATTTAATTAAATGGGTCAGAATTAATTTTAATTTGTAAATCTTATAAAAAAGACAACCCTAATTAAAGACCCAACTTTAGTTAAGTCATAATTTGAGCCCGGCCTGCACAAAATATTGTAAACACCGAAAAATATTTTAGCATTTTTTCTTAAATAAATATTAGACCTAGGCAGAGCCTGCCCCTAGTAGGCTAGTAGGGCTTGATAAACTTGGTGGGTTGGATTATGATTGATGCAAGGTCAGTGCATGCACGGATTTCAAACAATGCATTTAAGGGACTCTCCGGTATAGGAACGTGAAAAGCCATCGTGCTAGTTGTAACATTTAAAGATCCGCACCAAAGCAAGTGAAAAAAAGATTCTCGTCATTTAAAATAAAGTTAATGTATCTAAATGATATTACATTATTTTTAATTTTAAAAAATTTGTTAATATTGATTTTATAAAAACAGATAAATATACCAACTTTAAATTTTGATCTTTTATTTAAAATAAATAGTATTTATTTAATTAATTAAATGAAATAGATAAGATCCTATTCCAAAACAAGTAAGCAACCGCACAAACAATATTTAATGGAAATAATTAATGAAAGACTCTTTACTCTTGAGTTTCCCAAAGCCAACTAAAAACCAAGGCTCATTAAATAGGCACATTGATTCGGTAGGCCTAACTCTTGTGGTGAGTAGTTGAGTCATAATTGAATCTCCTTTGATAGAAAATACAGTTAACAATCTTTCATAAACTATTTGTTTAGTCTATTGAAATAAACATTTTTTTTTTTATTTTTTTGTTTGAAAATATATTTGACAAATTTTTTTTTATGGAATACATACCTTAATTTTGAAAAAAAAAGGCAAAAAGATGTTTATTTTTTGAAGTTGTTTTAAATAATAAATTAGCTCATATATACTCTTAACAAAAGTTAAAACATATATGTTTTGTACAAAACGGACAGACCGAACTACAAACTTCAATAAAACTCCACGAGTCCGAGCTGGTCAAAGTCTCATAATAAGGAAATTGGTAAGAAGTTGCTCATTTTTCTTTTGATTATGATGCGACGCGGCATCCACTTACTCTATTTATTTAATTAACTAAGGAGCGCTATCTTCTGCCATTCTCTCTCAATTTTATCAACTAACTACTTGTCTTCCAACTTCGTCCATGGCCATGGCTTCCTACCCACCTTCTTCTTCTTTTTCTTTTTCTTCTTCTTCCTCTTCCTCTTTTCGATGGGATGTATTCTTGAGTTTTAGAGGCGAAGACACTCGCACAACTTTTACTGCTCATCTATACACAGCTTTGCGTCGAAACGGAATCAACACCTTCATGGACGACAAACTTAGAAGCGGAGACGAAATTTCACCAACACTTCTCAAAGCCATTGAAGAGTCTGAGATTTCAATCATTGTACTCTCTAAAAACTACGCATCATCCCGATGGTGCTTGGATGAGCTAATAAAGATCCTCGACTGTAGAAAAACAAGGGGGCAACAGGTCCTACCGTTGTTCTACTACGTAACTCCTTCGGAAGTACGTCATCAAACCAATACTGTTGGGGAAGCATTTGCTCAACTTGAAAAATGGTACAAGGATGATGAGAAGAAGGTGAAGATGTGGAAGTCAGCCCTAACACAAGTGGCCGCTTTGTCAGGGTGGCCTTTGGAGAACAGGTATTTCTAATCACTCTTCTAGACTTTTTTTCTCCTAATAAGGGGAGGACTTGTAGTCAGTATGAGGATTGGGCTTTCCGAAGGGGAAGATTATCCCTTACATCATAATTAATAGCCTACCATATTCATTGCTTATGGAGAAAAAAAAAAAATCATTTTGTTACTAGATCATATTTTTATTCTTTTTGTTATATATGAACATAACTCATTAGGTGTTTTGTATTGGCAGGAATGAACCTGAATTTATTCACAAAATCATTGAATGGGTGAATTCTATATTAGTGAAAAAGACATACTTAGAAGTTGCCCGGTATCCGGTTGGAATAGAGTCCCGTGTACAATATGTGAAGTCGCTTTTAGATATAGCGAAGAATGATAGTACGTGCATGGTAGGGATCTTCGGAACTGGTGGAATTGGTAAGACAACTATCGCCAAAGCTATTTACAACTCGATGGCTTCTCAGTTTGAAGGTAGTTGTTTTCTTAGAGACATTAGAGAAACTTCAGGCCAAATGGACGGTTTGATCCGTTTGCAAAAGAAGCTTCTTTCTGAGATCCTAGGAGGTTCAAGTCCAATGATTGGCAATGTTGATCAAGGAATTACTTTGATAGAGAAGAGGCTTCGCCTAATAAGGGTACTTCTAGTTCTTGATGATGTGGATCAGTTAGACCAATTACAAAAGTTAGCTGGAAAAACTACTTGGTTTGGCGTAGGAAGTAGAATCATCATAACAACAAGAGATAAACATTTACTTTGTGCACATGAAGTTGATTCAGCGTACCTGGTAAATGGGTTGGATCATAATGAAGCTCTTCAGCTTTTTAGTTGGCATGCCTTCAATAGAAATAAACCTGATGATGATTTTGTGGATATCACAAAAGATGCGGTAAGTTATGCCGGAGGATTGCCACTAGCTTTAACACTGCTAGGCTCGACTCTAAAAGGTAGAAAATTACCTTATTGGGAAAGTAAATTGGCCATGTACAAATTAATTCCTCACGATGATATTCAAAAAAAGCTTAGAATAAGTTTTGATGGGTTGGATGAAAATGCCAAAAATATTTTCCTTGACATTGCATGTTTCTTCAGAGGAAGAAGGGTAGAAGAAGTCACAAAAATACTAGATTGTACTCGTGGTTCTCACTCATATAGTGTTGCCATTGAAGAGTTAATGGATAAGTGTCTTGTAACACAGTCTTGGTTCGAAAGATCATTGGAGATGGATAAGTGTCTCGTAACACGGTCTTGGTTCGAAAGATCATTGGAGATGCATGACTTACTGCAAGAAATGGGTAGAGAAATTATTCGACAAGAATCACCCGATGAACCTGGCAAGCGCAGTAGATTGTGGTATCATAAAGATGTTCGGGATGTCCTAGAAGGAAATGCGGTAAAAAATATGTTAAAATCCCTTTTAATTTTACCTCTGTTAATTAGTTTTTCGTGAGTTAAGCTACTAGAAAAATATTGAACCTTTTTTTTTTTTTTTTTGCATAAAAGAGCTAAAATGTTACACTAGGATACATATATGTTACGTAAAAGAGTTGAATAAGTAGAATGAATTTAATTTCAGTATAATTGGCTGTGTTTTGTAAAACCATTTATAAAATTGTTTTCAAATAATAGGATAGTTAATTTATCACGACCTCTCTTGAGATTTTACAAAATAAAAATATTGCTTCAAGTTAGATGTTTGTGGGTCTTTCAAGGGTTGGATATTCACGTAAAACTAGTGATGTTCATATTACAAAGAGAACTCTTTTCATATTACAATAATTTTTTTTTTAATAAAAACACTTTTTTACACTTTTTTTTTTTTTTTTTTAATTCTTTCTTGTTTTGAAAACTCTTTTCATTATTAACGTTCTATATGTGTGGACAATACATACAACCTTTCTCAATTTTTAATTAAGTAATTGGTTAAAGTCTCTTTCAAAAAATCTAAAATCAAAAACAACTTTCGAAACCTTTGGCAAACATGCCCATTACTTCTTGTTTGGTAAAAATTTTCAAAACTCTTTTGTATTCTCAATCAGTGAAAATCTTTACAAATACTAGTTAAGCAAACAAATTTTAAAATATCATCTCCACCACTAACACACTTTTGAAAATTAACTACAAAACACTCATCAAAAAATAAAACACAAAAACATTTTGCAATTTCTTTCAAGAAAAAGATTGTTTATATATATATATATATATATATATATATATATATATATATATATATATATATTTGCAGCTGTAGGGGTGTTGATTACATGAATTGACAAATATAAAGAGTAAATTTCTTTACAAATAAAAAGTCGGGGTGGTTCTGCCGCCACCTAATGGCGACCCAAAGGTGGCTTCCACATAGATCTGGTAGTCACGCAGAGGCTTCCAAACAAATCTAACGGTCACTAGACGAATCTTGTGGCCCCATGGATGCCACCAAATCCATTTGGCAGCCCCGTGGTGCCAGCAAATGCTTCTGTCGGTGGTTGTTGCCACTGTAAAGCCACACTCTTTTTTTTTTAATTTTTGGTTTTTCAAAAATGCATCTCAAAATTTTACCAAATCAATTTTCTTTTATTAACTCCACATCCAACACTTTGTTAAAATGTA
The DNA here is from genome assembly GCF_958979055.1 of Alnus glutinosa. Lineage (NCBI taxonomy): Eukaryota > Viridiplantae > Streptophyta > Magnoliopsida > Fagales > Betulaceae > Alnus > Alnus glutinosa. The sequence continues at coordinate 33,487,342 of NC_084889.1, forward strand.
GCCCCGGCCACCAAATCAATTCTGAATTTTTACCTTTTTCAAAACCCATAATACTTTTCAAAACTTTACAACATAGCAGTCTCAGTAATTTTTTACTCATTTTAGAATAACTAAAAAAATAAATTGACAAAGAATGTTACAAAATATATGAAAAAATAGAATGATTTTAATTAAGAAAAATAAATAAAAGCATCATTGGTAACTGCTTTCCATTATTTCAAAGATGTGCAAGGTTTTTATGAGTATCTTACCTTTTCTTTGATGAACAAGTAAGGGTAATATGTAAATATATACAAAAGAAACATTAATTTTGAGAATGCGATGATTAGTCACTTTAGACCAAAAGACAAACAGTATAAGCTTGTTTATATATATATATATATATATATATATATATATATATATATATATATATTTTATCAAGACAAGAATTATAGTTCTAGGAAGTGTTAAAATATGGAGAACTTTATGTTGGGATTTTGCTGATACACTTATACATTGTCTTGGCAGGGAACAAACAAAGTTGAGGGCATATTGATAGATTTGCCTAAACCAGACTTGATACACTTAAGTTCCAAAGCCTTCAAGAATATGACAAGGCTCAAAATATTTATCAACCGTAATGCACACTTTTTTGAAGAGCCTAATTTTCTTTCTAAAGAGATAAGATTGCTTGATTGGAATAATTATTCTGGAGAATTTTTGCCATCCAATCTTTGTGGAAAGAACCTTGTTGTTTTAATAATGCATCAAAGTCAGCTCAAGGAACTGAAGGGAATCCAGGTAAAATTATTGTTTTTAATATTTCTTCCTTTAGATTATGTTGTAAACTTCTTTCAAACCAATTTATTTCTTCTTCTTTTTTTGACAGAATTTCCAAAACTTGACAATTATGAAATTCATTGATTGTGAGTTCCTAAGAAAAATTCCTAATGTTTCAAGGACCCCACATTTAGAGGAGTTGGATCTTAGTGGTTGCAAAAATTTAGTTGAGGTTCATCCTTCTATTGGATTCCATGATAAGCTTGTTAGTTTGAAACTTGAAGAATGCTATAATCTTAGGAGTTTTCCAAGAAGCCTCAAAATGAGATCTCTAAAATTTCTTAGCCTTTGGCATTGCTCAAGCCTTGAGAACTTCCCTGAAATTGAGTGTCAAATGGAATGTTTAGAGTATATCAACTTGGCATTAACCGGTATAAAGGAACTACCTTCATCTTTTGGGTACCTCGTTGGGGTTAGAACCTTGGGTCTAACTGGTTTCACAAACCATATGACTCTTTCAGATAGCATTCATAAGTTGAAACATTTAGAAATACTACACATTGGGTGCCTGGATGCTTTTAAGCTACCAAGTTATCTAGAAGGCAGTTACCGTAGACTTCCTCGTCGTTCAAAAGTTGCTAAGTTTCCAAAAATAGTGGAGGATACGAGACAACCCATGCCCGAAGTTGAATCCATAGAGGAATCAACAATTTCATCGGTGGCAGAATTACTCCAATTGCCGCCTTTGGCGAATACAAGCGGTTCTAATTTATTTAGAACCCTTAATTGTTGCTCCACATTGATTGAATTAGATCTATCAATGAGTGATATTGTTACCATTCCTCCATACATCAGACAATGTGTTAGATTGAAGGACCTTTTTTTGAACGATTGCGAGCAACTTCGAGAAATTCTAGGAATTCCGCCAAATTTAATTCAAATGCATGCGAGTGGGTGTGTGTCATTGGAAATATTTTTAGAAGAAGCTAGAAGATCTCCATTGTTTAACGCACCAGAGGCCCTATTCCAGGTTGGAACAATATTTCCAGAGTTGATTCTTGGAAACCGTGTTCCAACACAATCAGAGTTCTTGATTCAACGCGATTGCCCTTCTAGTTTGGCGATTCTTGATCTATCAAGAAGCGCTATTGTTAGCCTTCCTACATGGTTGAACACATTTGTTGGATTGGACTTTCTTCAATTGAACAGTTGCAATCAACTTGAAGAAATTCCTGAACTTCCACCAAATATAAGACAGGTACGTGCGGGAGGATGCATGTCATTGGAAAGATTTCAATTTAATAATATAAAGGATTTACCAAGGCTTGACCTGATTGACCTCTCCAATTGCCATGGACTGCATGAAAATATGTTGGATGATCTGCAAATTCATTTATTGAGTGAGGTATCTCTCTTTCACATATATACTTGTTATTTGTACGTCTGTTCATTGAAAAGTTGTCATATATATAATATATATTTGTGTGTGTGTAACAGTGGCATCTTAAGGACCATCACATTAGCTGTATATTTCCAGGAAATAAGATTCCAGATTACTTCAGTCATCGTAAAGAGCTTTCAAATACCCATTTGGGTGAAATAGATATCAATGAGCCTCTACATTTGGATTCGGGGAATGCAATATTTGCTTTCTCAGCTGTCATTGGAAGAGAGGATGCCCAACGTGGGGGTAATATTGAAATTCACGTTGAAGTCATCAATGATATTGGTCAACACATCTATTCTTATAGGCCGGAAATGGAAATTGTATTTATCCCAGAAGCCTCAGATAATGTATGGTTGAGGTACCATATTGTGCCACACCATTCTCTACTAAAGACGGATAATTTTCGAGTTATATTTAGATGCAAGGTCTTTCCTTTAGAGACAAGGTTCTTTAAAAGTTGCGGATTCCATCTACAACATAGATATGAAGAGGAAGCGATAATTGATGATATTCAAATTGCTGAGACACCATGATAATGATGATGATGATGATGATGATGGCAACTTGGAATTCAATTGGTACCCACAACAAAAGAGGCATTCTTCTTCCTTTCGAGCTATACCATATTTGTTGCAGATCTGTTCACCTATGAGTTCAAGTTGGTCTGTATTATGTTCATTCTTCTTCTTGTTCGTGATGAAGTCCCTAGCTTGGGTTATCATCCAAGTGTTTCTCCTATTTATACTCCTGTTTTGTAGTTAATGTGTTGGATTAATTTATCTTTTTTTCAAAGCCGATTTTCAGGGTTTTGTTCGTGCTTTTTTAGTTTTTTGCTTTCTGCTTTTTTGTTTTTCTTTCTATTTTTGTATTTTTGTTTTAATTTAAGCAACAACTACAAAGAGAAAATGAGAGGAAGAGAAATGCTAGGGTACGTAGTTAAAGTTTTAACAAGATAAACTTACAAACTCACGTGGCAACTGACTGGGAGTTTACTCAAATAAAAATCATAACAGACGTTTTCTCTCGTTACTGTTGACGTCAGTGCAGCATTTATATTTCTAAGAGGCAGGCTTCTCTCTCCAAGCTTTTCATTTTTTGTTTTTTACTCATCTTCGTAAATCCTCACAACAGAGAAGACAGAAAAACATGATCTTAATAGTATCTTAATAGTCTTTTTTGTACAATGGAGAAACAAGCCAAACCAAAGAACAAGATCTTGAAGTTTCTACCAAGAGCGGCCTCTGCAGTGGCAGTCTCCTTTCAAAACCCCCCGTTCAGTCCAGGTAGGGATAGGAGATCAAATATTAACGCAAACAAGCTCAAAAATCATGCCGGAAGAGGATTCTCCGATCCCAATATCATACCAATGATTCCTAATGAAGCTCGAAGGAAGCCCAGTAACTAACCACGGCACAAATCTCACATCAAAATCCATTTCAACGATCCACACAGCCCCCAAGCAAATCAGCCCCAAATTCTGAAATTCACAAAAATTACGAACCAGCAAAGTTCTAGAAGCTTCAGAGAGGAACGCAGCCGAGGGGCGCCCATGGTGAGGCATAGCAGCAGAGGAGCCGGAAGCCGCCGCCGACGAGGACAGGCAATTGGCCACGGCTCGTCGCAGCGGCTCGGGCGGCTTCTTGATCGACGATGATCTCAGGCGTGAAACCCTGCCAACACCACAGAGCTGATGCCGCGAGCTCCCCGGGCTCTGCCAGGGGCTGAAGCTCGAAGACATGGAAAAATTTGGCGAGTGCACGAAATCTCCGGTGAAACTCGCGGTGAACTTAGAATTCGCTCTCGAAAGGGCACAAAAGCTCGCTGTCCTTCGTCTCCGACTCTCCTTGTCTTTTCTCTCTACATTTGAAACTAAATTGAATAAACTGTTCGTTCTGTGAAACTGAAAGCAAGTCTCAGAGAGAGAGAGAGAGTTTTGATTAGCGTGAGATTTAGAAAAGGAGTGGGGGGATTCTTAAATTTCGCACGGTGGCCTGCGTACCAGCGAGGTGGTGCCACAGCCTTCAACCGCCAGACAAACTCTCTCCCTCGGTTTCTCTATATTGCTCTTGGCTTGGTCGTCTTCTCTTGCTGCAGAACGGTCGGAGCAGATAATGTAGGAAGATTTACGAAGATGAGTTAAAAAAAAATAAAAAAAAATGAAAAGCTCGGAGAGAGAAGCATGCTTTTTAGAAAAATAAATGCTGCACTGACGTCAACAGTAATGAGAGAAAACGTCTGTAAAGATTTTTATTTGACTAAACTCCACGTCAGATGCCACCTCAGTTTGGAAGGTTCTTTTTGTAAAACTTTAAGTATTTCTAACATTTCTCTTGAAGGAATGTAGGCGAAATGAGAATTTAAGGCCATTACCTATCCTTATGGACCTTACTGGGGAAGGAAGTGCTATATCTGTTTTTCATTTGAATTAAAACTCATGGCCCAACCAATTACGGGTGTCATACGAATGCAGATGTGGTCATTTAATTCGTAATATTTGCAGCGGTAAAATGTAGATATCACTTTTAAATATCCGCATCCGCATTATGTTTTTACTACCCGTATACGTATAATTATTGCAGTTATTAAATGTAGTTATTTTCTGTTATTTGCATATTAGGTAATGAACTTTTAGGCCTATTTTAGTCTTTTAGGCTTACTTTGAGTCTTTATTATGGCCTATTTTAAACGATTTTAACAATAATTTGGGCTCATTTTTAGTGTTTTTGGCTTGTTTTAATTTTTTTTAAGCCCTAATATTTTGAAAATATATTGACTTTATATTACTTTACGTTTTTGTCCAAGTGTTATACGAGAAAGCAACACAACCAACCAAACCAATGTAAACATAACTTATACCTAACTCAAAACGACGTCATTTTGATATCAAATACCAAAACGACGTTGTTTTGGTGAATTTACAAAATAATATATATAAAAATAGTATGCAGATAATAATTTTTGCTAACCGCTGCATCTGCATATGTAGATAACGGATAGTTGCAGATAGTGGATGCGGACGAATATTAATCGCCCACATGTATACCCCAACAACCAATAGGCTTACTTGATCAGATGATTATTAGAAACCTAATCCCACATTGTTACTCTTGAAGTTGCTACTTATTTTTTGTGTTCGGTCATCTCCCTATAATACATATATTTAAGAACGTTGCAAGGACATCTTTAAAATCTTTCCAAACCAAATTCCTTTATACTAACCAACATTTTTTTGGTTCTTTGGTTTCAGAGTTTTGATTGTTGCTGCTGGACCTTTCCAACCCGAGTATTATTTTCAAGTGAATGAGCAATATGTGAGATTTAATAGAAAGTAATCCTCTTTCAATTTCTAAAAGTGTAAACCTTGGCTTCTATGTTCTTTCATTCATTCCCTTATGTTTTTCTTAATTTGAAGTTGAACCTTTTTTTTTTTATTTTTTTAAAAAAATGCCTTGGTTTCTTTTTCTTGTTGTATTTGCTTTGGTTTCCTTGTGTTTTCTATGTAAATTCAGAAGTGTGGCGGTGGCTTTTGATATTTAGAGGCTACTTTGTCACACTCACAATACCGGTTGAAAATAAATCTATCTAGAAAGTTAAAATTTGAAAGAAAAAAAAAAAAAAAATCTAATCTCTGCTTTAGAGTTACAATTAAAAGCGTTCCTCTGAAGGAACACATCAAAGTAAAACAGAGATTATTTTTCAAATCTTCACCTCTTTTTTAAAGGAAATATGCACCGATTTTCTTTTTTTTTTTTCTTTTTTTTTGATAAATATGTACCGATTTCCAAGAAGCTTCTTAAAGTTTAAAAAATAATTTAAAATTTCATATTGTAAACATAAATGGCAAAAAACTACCTATCCTGAACTTCAGTTTAGATTTTGATAGAAATTGTCACCAAACCACCTTAAATTGGAGTGACTCGACTACCCCTTCTGCCAATTTGGGGTGGCCTGAACAAATCCTAATTTTTCTTTATATATATATAAAGAACACATGTTGTATTATTATTAGTACTTACATAACATTTTGACAGTTTTTAACAAGAATTTCACACAGAAGTTCAAATACTTAGTTACAATATATTTGGAATTTAAAATGAATTAGAATTCTAGCCGAGTGTAATCGATCAAGCGATTATATATTAACTTATAATCGATCGTGCGAGGTTAGAATCGACCAATTGATAGAATTAGAAATGGATCGATCGATTAAATAATTAATCGAGCGATTTAGTTATATAAGTGCTGAAATAAATGGAAATTTGACTAAGTATAATCAATCGATTGATAATAAAATGGAAATGCGATTGATCGATTATTCTTCAATGTAAAAATGAGATCAATCGACTTTCTGCAGAAATGCAGAATCTCATCCGAATCAGTTGTCCATTGACTTGTATCAAATTCTCATCATTTCTTTTGGTGAGTCATGGTACAACTCGACACCTTCATGGCCATTGATCAGTTTGTAATCAATTTTAGGCATCTAAACCTTATCATATTAGATAAGATAGAATTGAATTGAAGATAAGGAGATATTTTGAAGATGTAATAATTACTTGGATGAGTCATCAAACTTGTTCTTCAAGTTGATTCCTAAGCCATTAGATCAAATCAAAATGGTGTAATCTCCACCATTCAGTATAAAAATAACCCCATGCTCCCAACATTCAAGCTTCAAATGCTTGGAGGAAATTCTCTCAAAACTCTCTTGGTTTTTCTTCAATCTCTACAACTCTCTCTTCTCTCTTGATGGTTGCATCATAGAAAAACTAGAGGGCTCTCTCCTCTCCTCTCTCATTCGGTTAGATCAGAAATAGTAGGGGTTTTCTTCCTTTGGTAAGTTATTTCTCTCCTTTGCTTCGTTTTGATCTCTTTTGTTCAAACAAACAAAGTGAAGAAGTTTACTTCTTCTTCATGTACATATGTATATATCTCTCACCAACTCTCTCTTGAATCTTTGCCTTTCGGATTGCATAAAAAAAAAAAAGAACAAGGATCCTATTCATCACTCTCTCTTGGTTGGATTTGGTGTGTGTGAGTGTTGTGGGAAAAGTTTTCTCCATTTCTCTCTTTCTCTTCCTCTCGGTTTCCTTGCAACAAAGAGGAAAGAAGGATCTCATCTCTCTTGGGTTTGCTCGTGGTAAGAATCTCTAACTCATCTCTATCTCACGGGTGGTAGAAAGAAAGAAGAAGGTTTAAAAGGAGATAAGAGAAGAAGAAGAAGAAAAGATTAAGAAAAAGGGATATTGTTTTAGTGTATTTTACAAAATATCTCAAAAAGATATTTTGGATCTTTACAAAAATATCCTAAAGATATTTTGGATAAGATTCTATCATTTGATGTTAAAAGTTATGTTTTAAAATAAGGTTTTTTCAATGGAGTAATTGAAGTATAATTCATGTCGTTGTGATGCCCGAGTAAAAAGAATCATTTTCAGTAAAAATGATATTTTGGTAATTTTTATGAAAAATGGTATTTTGGTCATTGTTATGGAAAATAGTATTTTGGTAATCTTTATGAAAAAAATGGTATTTTGGTAATTTAATAATAAACACAGTTATAATGTCCACATGAAATATGTGACATTATAATTGAAGGATTTTATATGTCGTTACTATGTTGAAATGATAATAGGATTAAAAAATAAAAAATAAGTACAAGGTTAAGTTGTATGTTTAATGAATTATAGGGTTAAGTTGTATGTTTAGTAAATTATTCTAATTCACTATTTGTTTGTATTATATGTATATATTGCAGTATATCTGTGTAATGTCCCGAATATTATTTAGCATTTTAAGAGTAAAATTTAGAGAAAAAATGACTGATTAATTGGATGTTAGGAAAATAGATTGAAAACACTTGGAATAGAATTTCTACTTCTGACGTCCAGGACGGTATGGATTAGCGTTTGGATGGTCACTAGCGGGATACATCGACTGCAGAAAGCAAGATTCACCCTCGAGGGCTGTTGCGGACTAGTGTCTGAACAGTGTCGGACTCCATCTGAAGAGTGTCGGTTGGCAAATGACGCGCTGCCACGTTAGTGCGTCCGGACGATTTACTTGCCATGTCCAGATGGATGCCTAATGGATCACGCGGCATCAGATGCCCGCACGTCTGGACGTTCACTCACCCCCGTTCGGACAATATCTGTTTTAAGGAAACAGTAGCCCCCTTTTCTCCGGATCTCTCACCCTCTCTCTCGTTTTCTCTCCGGCTTTTTTTAGAAAAGCCGTGATTTTCATAATTCTAGTCATCCAATCTTAGATCTGACTTCGGAAACGTGATCTACAAATCCTAATCTATGTTTCTACTGATTAGTTTAAGGTATTTTTATTAAACTCATGTTTTTGAGATTTTGGTTAAATCTTGTAAATGTGAGTTTAATTTAGTGTTTTCTTTAGGTAATGAGTTACTTGGAACTTGCTTGAAGCTACCCAAACCATGAGTTTTGGTTTGGTGAATTTTTTGTGAGTTTTCTCAAACCCAAACTTTTAAGTATTTAAATTTAATTGAGTTTTTATGTGATTAACCCTTAGTAAATGCTATTGGGTTAATAATATTGTGTTTGGGGTAGTGTTTAAAAATAGATCGTTAACTCATTTTAATAAGTTAGTAATTATTGTAAAAAGATTAGTGAACGTAATTTTAGGGTTAATGTTATTTTAAATACGGTAGTATTTTATGCGACTAGGTTAATGAAAAATTTATGGGTGAGTGGAGATAAATTGGGATTAGTATTGTTTGAGTCTTAGTTAGTATCTAGGATTTATTGGTAGACGTTTGAAACTCTTCAAAATATTATGGCTTTTCCAACGGTTAGCCTTGAGCGATTCAAATGCTAATTTGTTTGTCAAATTATTTAGAGTGCTAAATGATGAAATGTGTTATTCCACAGTGAAACATTGCATGGTGGTGTCTAGGAGACCTAGTACTTAATATCCGCGCAACCAACTAAGTATTCTACTTACTGAGAAAAATATATTTTTATATATTATGGATTTATAAAATATATATTGTTTTATTATTCCGAACCGACCATATGATAAAATATAGATGTTTTGGATAATTTGAATAGTTTTGATTATGTTCAGATTATATCAATGATGTTTAAGAAATGATGTATGAGTGAAGTATGTTGAATTGATTTAAAGTGTTTGAGTGTGTGCTGCGGTTGGGATATAAATTATGCAAAGTGTTTGAGAACATGTCATATTGAACTGTTAATATTTTATGAAGAAAACATTATTTGAATGATTTCAAAGTATTTGATGAAATGTTGGATTGTTTAGTTTTAAGAGAACATGATTTAATAACAACATGATTTTACAGCATGATACAGTAGTGAAACATATACTAATCAAGCACAAAGCATAGAGCATGTAGTATAGATTATACATACAACAACAACTTAATAGCAGCAGAACACAATAAACACAGTAAAACAGTAACAAATGCAATAAACAGTAAAACAACAGTTTATGAGCAACGGGGGGACTCAAGCCCCAGTAAACCAATTTCATGCATAACATATATAACATTGTTTTTTGAGTGTGATGTTTTTATGCTATGAGTAGTTTTACAAGACGTGTTAGTATGCATAAGACTCTTAAATGGAAAGAGCTTATGTATATTTCTATTGGATGGTTGTATGTGTTTAAGAAGCATTGAACTTGAATGTACAAGGATGTTCATTTTGCCCAGGTACAAATAATGGCATGTCTATGAGTAAGTAGGATGACTGTTATTGTTCTTTAGGAAAGACGTGTTTGCATATTAGAGTTTCACTCTAGTGCTCACATGATCTACTGACGTTCAAGGCATGAAGCTAAAATACGATTAGAGATGGTGTTGCGAGTATTTTGTTGAAGGATGATATCCTAGTATGGAAGAGTAAGATGCCATGTTTTCTTGCTTAAGACCTATGTGTAGACGTGATTTTTATAATGGAGTGATCGTGTGCACATATGTTTGAGCCACTGTTCAAAAGTATTATTATAGAGGGGTATATATATAGAAACTTTCAAGCAGTAGACTGAAACTTCTACATATGTTCACAGCTATATAGTATGTCTTAAATGTTTTCTGGATAATCGGTGTTTACTGTATTAACTATTGGTAAATTGGTGGTTGATATAGTGCTCGCATGACTAAAAATAAAGTAAAGGTTGATTCTTTGCGAAAACTAAGTTAGTTTAATATCACTGAGGTGGTTGACTCATTCTTTCACCTATGCGGATGTGGCTACTACCATAACCGTGTAGATGAGGTTTCTTGGTTGTAGGTACTACTGATGTAGATGATGATCAGTTTGCTTAGCGTATGGGATGCTATGATTGGAGCATATCGTAACAGTCATATGCCGAACTCATGAGTAGTCCGCATTTTAGGTATTATGTTATAGCTCGTATCCTATGGGGCATGTATTTGCTAAGCATGTACTGTGGTATGTAATTATAGTAAAATGTTTTATAAGCTTTAACCAGTTAGTCATGTAATTGGCTCTTGTTGTAATTAATGGTTACGTATTAGATGTATTTCCGCTTATGATATGTGTTCCACTGCACATTGATTATTATATCCACTGTTAGATATAACTCTAATAATCTGGTGCATGTTATGGGGTATGTGCCATATGTTAGTTGAGCGACACGTAGTCATGCTGAAGCCAGAAGATCTATTGTGAGTATTTCTTACTCACTGGGATGATACGTGAATTGTTTTCTAAAAATAGTTTTGTATTTTATTTTTTGTAAAATATTTTGTGATTTGTTTTGAAAAATGTGTTTTTATTAAAAAAAAAAATTATTTTACAAAAAATATATTTAAACTTTTAAAAAAGTTCAGTAATTATCATCTTTAAAATTTCTAATTGGAGTTTTTTATTTCTCGGGGTGGGATTAACTTGACATGTTCTCCTTCTATTATCAGCATCACTATTTTTACGTGAATAATGAATATCAACCCTTGAAGTCCCATGAACATCAAACTTCAAGCAAAATTGTTATTTTGTAAAATCTCAAGAGAGCTCGTGATAAATTAATTATCTTGTTATTTGAAAGCGATTTTACAAAAACAAAGCCAATTAAACAGTCTGGACTCTATTGTAATTATGGTACGTATAATCTTAATTTGGTTTTGAAATTAAATTTATTCTACTTATTCAACTCTTTTGTGTAACATATATGCATACACATACATATATATCTTGCATGTAATTTTTCAGCACTTTTTTATGCAAAAAAAAATAAAAATCATTATTTTTCTAGTAGCTTAACTTATGAAAAAGAAACAAATGCAAATTGTAAAGGATTTTTAACACAAGTCTTACCATATTTTCTTCTAGGATATGATGAACATCTTCGTGAAACCACAACCTACTACATTGGCCAAGTTCTTTGGGTGATTCTTGTCGAATAATTTCTCTGCCCACTTCTTGGAGTAAATCATGCATAATTAATGTCTCAAAGTCCTTATCAATAGATATGAGAGACTTATCCACAAGTGCTTTTATACCATAATCTGGAAAGAAACCACACTTGTCTAGTATTTTACAAACATAACCTACATTTTTGCCCTTTGAAAAAACATGCAATGTCGAAGAAAATATCATTCTCAATGTCCTCCAACCCATCATAACTTATTCTAAGTATTTCTTGAATTTTTTTATTAGGAATTACTTTGTACTCGTCCAATTTACTTTTCCAACAAAGTGTATCTCTACCTTTTAGAGTAGAGCCTAGCACTATTAAAGCTAGTGGCAATCCTCCACTATAATGTATTGCATCTTTTGTCACTTCCACGTAATCATCCTTAGGTTTGCCACTTTTGAAGGAATTCCAACTTAAAAGTTGAAGATCTTCATTATGATCCAACTCATTCAACCGGTACGCTGAATCAACTCCATGTGCACTAAGTAAATGTTTATCTTTTGTTGTTAGGATGATTTTACTTCCTAAGCCAAACCAATCACCTTTTCCAGCTAATTTTTCTAATTGGTCTAACTGATCCACATCATCAAGAACTAAGAGTACCATTTTTAGGTGAAGACTCTTCGAAGCCTCTTCTCTATCAAAATAATTCCTTGATCAACATTGTCAACCATTAAACTTGAACCTCCTAGGATCTTAGAAAGAAGTTTATTTTGCAAATGGATCAGACCTTTTTGGCCGGAAGTTTCTCTAATGTTTTCAAGAAAACAACTACCTTCAAACTGAGAAGTCATTGAATTGTAAATAGCTTTGGTGATAGTTGTCTTACCAATCCCACCAGTTCCAAAGATCCCTACCATGCAAGTACTGTCATTCTTCTCTATATCTAAAAGCAACTTGGAAGTATATCTTTTTCACTAATATCGAATTCACCCATTCAATAATTTCGTGAATAAATTCAAGTTCATTCCTACCAATACAACAAGATAACAAAACATCTAATGAGTTATGAATTATTATTGCAATGCTTCTTCTTTTTTTCTTTTTTTTCTCCATAACCAATGTCCTCCAACTATCTACAAGTCTTCCGCTTGGGAGAACTTTACTTATGACCTCTAACCTTTCACAAATTTTGAAAAAAAGTACCTAAACTTTAAAATATTTCAATTTAGAATATTTATTTTTTAGAAAGTTTCAATCTCAGTCCTCCGTTAGAATTTTCCGTTAAATCTGATCAAAATTCCCAAAACACCCCTATGTTTATTTAAAAAAAAAAATTATAAAATTTTTTGAAGATTCAGGCATTGGTATTTTTGCAAATTCTGTTAAATTCTAATCTACACCTAAATCTAGAATTTTTTTTTTCTTCTTTTTTTAACTAAAAAACAATGAGTGGTAGTTTGGAAATTTTGAGGATTTAACTAGGGGTGTAAACCCAGAGCCAATTCCCGGTTATTTGCCAATCACTGGGAAGCGGCTCCCGGGTCCCAGGTTAGTAAAAAACACCAACCGACTCCGGAACCAGTTAACCGCTCGGTTGGTACCCGATTATCCGGACCGGAGCACAAAACTAAGAATAGCTTCTGATTGTTAATTCTAGTTATTGAGTAATAATATTGAGAAGAGATTCTGATTTGAGCGAGTCATCTTATATATGTGTGTACGTGTTTCGTTCTGTACATATAACGAAAATTATGCTGCTTTCCCAAGGAATCATCCAACTAGATAAAATGCTGCTTTCAAATGGAAAACTTATTTTGCGGCAATTCCAATTGACACAGGGGAAAGGGAGATGCATGTCTGCTTCCAGGGAAGCAATTTTGTTTCCTTTAATTAAACATCAAGTAGAGTTGCGGAGAAACAAACAGTTTGAATGAAGATATAATTATATATCGAGCATTTGGCGCCCTGAGCATTGTGTGGTGTGCAGTTGCATTTGCTGGCTTTTAGCAACAGGTGGGTTGTACTGAGAAACGGAATGGACAGCTCTCTTACGCGCAAAGCATAAGTAAATTATTATTTTTCATATATTTTTTTTATTTATATATATACACCCGGAGCCGGTTACCCGGTTATAACCGGGTTTCTAAGAATTGAATAACCGGCTCCGGCTCTGAGTGCCCGGTTACCCAGTTATTAATTGAAAGACTTTGAATATGTGATGGATTGGCAAGTTGCCAATTGCATATGTTGATCGTTGTATTTATAGAAAATAAGGAGTTACACGTGAACTACTCTCTGTTGAAGAGTTTGAGCTAAAGTAAATTACATTTGAATTTTGAACTTACAGTAATCTATGCTAACTAAATACAACAGCTGATGATTATCTTATTTTTGAATCTTTTGATAATCTCTGAATAGAATCCGAATGTGGAGATGATAGAGTTGCAACTGCATTCAATCTCTCATGCAGTTGCGCCTTATGTGGGGAATCATTATCTGCACGTGGTGAGTCTATTGATGATAGAGGACTTATGTTAACAGCCCCCCTCAAGTTGATAGGTGGTGCAACAACTAACAACTTGGACTTGAGAGTGAGAAACCGTGCAGAAGAAAGACCTTTGGTGAAGATATCTGCAATTTGATCATGAGTAGAAATGAACCGAATCGATATGTCTCGATTTATAACCTTTTCGATGACAAAATGATAGTCCACCTCTATATGTTTTTGTACGGGCATGATACACAGGATTACTTGCCAAGGAGAGTGCACTAACATTGTCACACCAGAGAACTGGTTCAAGAGGAAGAGAAACATGGAGATCTTTAAACAACATACGAAGCCAATATAGTTCAGTGGTGGCAATAGCTAAAGAGCGGTATTCAGCCTCAGTGCTGGACCTGGAGACAACCGGTTGTTTCTTCGCACTCCAAGAGATCAAGCTGGAACCAAGAAACACTGCAAAACCGGAAGTAGACCTACGATCATCTGGGTCACCGGCCCAATCAGAATCACAAAAAGCATTCAGTTGTATAGAGGATTTAGAATACCATATGCCATGATCAATAGAACCCTTTAAATAGCGGAGTACACGCTTAGCTGCTGAGAGATGAACATCTGTGGGAGAATGAAGATGCTGACAAAGTTGATTCACAGAAAAGGAAATCTCTAGTCGAGTCAAAGTGCAGTACTGCAAAGCACCTACAACATGTCGATAAATAGAGGGATCATCTAGAGGAGTACCATCATAGCGGGATAATTTGGAAGCAGAAGAGCATGGTGATTTGGCTGGTTTTGCTCCATCCATATGAGTTCGTGTGAGTATATCAGTGATGTACTTCTTTTGACAGAGATGGAGTCCATGAGAGCTACGGCTAACTTGAATTCCCAAGAAGAAACTAAGAGGACCCAAGTCCTTAAGAGGAAATTCTTGTTGTAATTTACAGATCAGAGAAGTAAGAGCCAAGGGGTGAGTACCTGTAAGTATAATGTCATCCACATACACGAGGATGTAAATCTGCACTGCACCAGAGATTAAAACAAATAGAGAATTGTCCACAAGTGATGCTGTAAAGCCAATATCAAGGAGAAAAGTAGATAGGCGTGTGAACCAAGCTCGGGGAGCTTGTTTTAAACCATAAATAGCCTTGTGAAGACGGCATACAAAATCAGGTTGGTTCTTGTCATGGAACCCTTGAGGTTGTTCCATATATACCTCTTCAGCTAAGTGACCATGAAGGAATGCGTTTGACACATCCAATTGGCGAATGCTCCAAGAAAAGTGAACTGCAAGTGACAAGATAATGCGGATGGTAGAAGGCTTGATCACAGGACTGAAAGTTTCCATATAATCAACACCACATTGTTGATCAAAACCTTTAGCAACCAATCTGGCTTTAAATCTTTCAATCGAACCATTGGCTAGCCGTTTAACTTTATAGACCCACTTGTTACGAATGATATTTTGAGAGAGAGGTCTAGGACATTAGGACCATGTACCGTTAGACATTAGTGCATCATACTCAAGTTGCATTGCTACCTGCCAATGAGGGTGATGGACAGCTTTGCTATAGCATGTTGGTTCAACTTCCTGCAGAGTGGTGTGATGGCAAAGAAGTGGATACTTGGTGGTTTGAAAGAGTTTAAAGTCAGGAAATGTTTTGGGGCGAAGAGAGCCTGTTTTAGATCTTGTTACCATAGGGTGTGATGAGGAAATAGTAGAAGAAGGAAGGGTAGAAACAAGATCTAATGAGGATGGAGAAGGAATATGTATAGCAGGAGGTATTGAGATGATAGGAGAGGTAACAAGAGAAGCTGCGTCCAGGAGTCCAGGAGCAGAATCTGAGGGTTGGGCAGGGGCAGCAGATACTGAGATGAGAGGAGAAGTAACAGGAGAAGCTGCATCCGGGAGTCCAGGAGCAGAATCTGAGGGTTGGGCAGGGGAAATGGGTGCTGATACAGAAATATTAGAAGGAGAGACAGCAGGTATAATTGGAAGAGAAAAATTAATAAAGAAGGGAGAATCACCTGCAGCATGGAGCTTGGATGGAAGATGAGAAGAAGATGTATCCTTTGCTGGAAATTTAGTTTCATCAAATATGACATGCCTTGACAAATACACCTTGTTAGTTATTGGATCCAAACATTTATAACCTGCAAAACTATATCCAAGAAAAACACAAGGTTTGGAACGATACTCGAGTTTGTGATTAGTATAAGGACGAAGAAGAGGAAAGCATTGACAACCAAAAACTCGTAAAGAGTGATAATCAGGTTCTTTGGAGTGAAGTTTGGAAAAGGGAGACTTATGGTCTAGAATGGGAGTTGGTAGCCGATTAATGATATGGACTGCAGTAACAAAAGCATCAGCCCAATATTTGTTGGAGAGAGATGAATGAGCTAAGAGGGTTAAACCAGTTTCTAAAATATGTCTAAGTTTTCTTTCGGCAAGTCCATTCTGTTGGGAAGTATAAGGACATGATTTTCTGTGAGTGATGCCATGTTTAGCAAGAAAAGATTGAAAATGGTGAGAGATATATTCACCTCCCCCATCAGATTGAACCTGTTTAATCTTAGTAGAAAACTGATTTTCAACTAAAAGTTTGAACTGGATAAATTTGGTTAGGACTTCAGATTTTAGCTGTAGAGGATAAATCCAACTGAACCGAGAGTAATCATCAATAAATATGACATAGTATTTCAAACCACTTACAGAATATACAGGAGAAGTCCAAATATCAGTATGGATTAATTCCAGAGGATTCACAGATATACGAGAAGAACATTGAAAAGGAAGCTTTTTACTTTTGCCCAATTGACAAGAAACACACACAACAGCTTTATTAAAATCATAAGAAGAAACAGGTAATTGTTTGTCGCGAACAACACGATTTACGACATCAAAAGAAGGATGTCCCAAACGAAAATGCCACATAAGTGAAGAAGTCTTAATTCCTAGAAAAGCAGTAAAGGTCTTGGCTCGTGGGAGCTTATTCTTTCCAAGCAGCAATGGATACAGCCCATTCTCACTCTTCCCTTCCAAGAGTATGCTGTGTGTCCGAAGATCCTTAACAAAAAAAAATGAGAAGCAGTGAGAATAAAATAGCAGGAATTATCAGCACACAACTTTTGGATTGAAAGAAGGTTAGAAGAAGCCTTAGGACAATGGAGAATATTTTTAAGGTGCAAAGGAAATTTGAGAGAGTGTAGGAGAGTGGAACCAGTATGCTCTATAGTCAAATTTGTGCCATTGCCAACTGTAACAGCATCGGTGTTCAAGAAGGGTTGCTGGTCCTGCAAGTTGTTGATGTCACCAGTAATGTGAGCATTAGCTCCACTATCAGCAAGCCATTGCTGATTTTCCAGAGAGGAATTTGTGTGAGCCACCATAGCAGCAAGCTGAGGAGGAGGGTGACGACCTTGATAGGAGTAGTCCATACGATGGAAGCAGTCTAGAGCATTATGGCTAAGCTTACCACAAATCTGACAAGGAATGCGGTCAGTAGAGGAAAATAAATTTCCTGAGATGCCTTGAGGAGTTGCGGATGTGGAATCAAGAGCACTAGTGTTATGTCCAGATTGCAGCACAGGAGTATGTGGTGAAGCTGGAGACTGAGAAAAGTTTCAGGAAGGAAACCTGTGCTGAGAATATCTCTGTGGTGGAGGAAAACGAGAGTGCTGTGGATTGAACCGAGGCTGGAAGCCAAATCGAGCCTGGGAAGAACCTCTGGACCTGCTGAAAGTGCGGTTGACAGGGTTCTGTTTTTGGGAAAACAGAGCAAAAGTAGAAGGATCAGCAGCAGCAGCAGTTCGTTGTTGTTGAGTCAACAACATCTCAAAATTCAGCAATTCATCAGAGAAGTCATCAAAACTGGGTAGCTTGTCTCGGGTAGCAAGAGAATAGGTAGTAATGAAGGTGTTGTAAGAAGGGTTAAGACCATTCATCACAAAGGCAATCAAGTCTCCATCTGGAATGGACTGATCGACTGCAGCAAGTTGGTCGGCTGCAGATTTGGCAGTTTGCAGATACTCGGGGCATGAGATGGTCCCTTGACGTAAACTCTGCAACTGTTGCTTCAAGTGAGAAATCCTTGAACGAGACTGCAAAGCAAATTTGCTGGCAAGAGCAGTCCACACCTGTCGAGCGGTATGCAGTCCATAGACAGTAGACAGAACCGAATCAGACAGAGTCATTGTGAGCCAACTGAGGATATGTTGATCCTTGCGAGTCCAGACTGAAAATGCTGGATTGGAAACTTCAGTTCCATCGGAGTTGGTGATAAGTTTCGGTGGGCATGGTTCTGTACCATCAACAATGCCCATCACTTCATTACTTCGTAGTGCAGGAAGCACCTGGGTAGTCCAACGCAGATAATTGTTGCTATTCTCAAGCTTGGTGGTCATGGTGGTGGGGAAGTTGGGTAGGGAAAGGGTGGTGGAAGAGTTGGTGAAAGTGTTGACAATACCGGAGGCCATTGAAACTGGAGAAAAAAATTGACGTTTGTCTAGAGAGGCTCTGATACCATGAAAGACTTTGAATATGTGATGGATTGGCAAGTTGCCAATTCCATATGTTGATCTTTGTATTTATAGAAAATAAGGAGTTACACGTGAACTACTCTCTGTTGAAGAGTTTGAGCTAAAGTAAATTACATTTGAATTTTGAACTTACAGTAATCTATGCTAACTAAATACAACAGCTGATGATTATCTTATTTTTGAATCTTTTGATAATCTCTGAATAGAATCCGAATGTGGAGATGATAGAGTTGCAACTGCATTCAATCTCTCATGCAGTTGCGCCTTATGTGGGGAATCATTATCTGCACGTGGTGAGTCTATTGATGATAGAGGACTTATGTTAACAGATTAATAACCAGGTATCAAACCGGTTTCCCGGATACCCAGAGTCGGTTGGTGCCCAGTTACGGTTTC
Organism: Alnus glutinosa; assembly: GCF_958979055.1. NCBI lineage: Eukaryota > Viridiplantae > Streptophyta > Magnoliopsida > Fagales > Betulaceae > Alnus > Alnus glutinosa. Next base: position 33,506,358 of record NC_084889.1, read on the forward strand.
CCAGCCGGTTATAATCGATCCAGAATTACACCCCTAGATTTAACGAGAAAATTCTAACGGAGGACTAAGATTGAAACTTTCTGAAAAAATGATACCCTAAATTGAAACGTTTTAAAGTTTAGGTGGTACCTTCTTTCAAAAGGCAAAGGGTGAAAGTTCAAGGATTATAAATGAAGTTCTTACTATTTCCCTTATATTAGAAGAAAGGTGCAAGAGTGATTAGAAATACCTGTTCCCCAAATGCTCCCCGGACAAATTGGCCACTTCTGTTAAGGCTGTCTTCCACCTCAGAACCTTCATTTCATCATCCTTGAACCTTTCTTCAAGTTCAGCGAATGCTTCTCCAATACTATTGGTCTGATTCAATCTGTACATCCGATGGATCAACATGGTAGAACAACAGAAGAACGTGTTGCCTTCTTGTTTTTCTACACTCGAGGATCTTCATTAGCTCGTCCAAGCACCATCGGGATGATGCGTAGCTTTTAGAGAGTACAATGATTGAAATCTCTGAATCCTCAATGGCTTTGACAAGTACTGCCGAAATTTCGTCTCCGCTTCTAAGCTTGTTCGCCTTTAAAACTCAAGAATGCATCGTAAGCCCATCAAGTAGGGGAAGAAGAGGAAGACGTTCAGGGTAAGGCCGCCATGAAAGAATAGAGAGAGTTGCAAATTAACTACCACAACTCCTTAAATGGAAGAGAAATAAACGTACCGAAACTTGTTGGCAACTTGTATTGTATAGGACAAAGAACCAAGCGGAAGAATTTTCTAAACTGGTCCAGCACCGAGAAATAAATTAATTTAGAAGAATTCAAAGTCTTTCGTACCCGTGTTTTACCAAAAAGTGTACTTTCTTTCCTTCAAAACTATGGATATAAATTACGTACAAATTGGTTTCTAGTCGATTCTTATAAATTAATATAATAAAGTGATATGTATTTTTTAACATGTGAGAAACATATATTTTTTTAATAACATTAATAAAAAAGTCACATACTTTAAGAACATGTGTAATTTTATTAGACGAGTTTGTGAGTCTAGTAACCCAAAAAAAAATAAAAAATTTAAAAAGACAGATAAATTATACTTAATTTCTCATAATTAATAGGGTTAAATACTCCATCGGTACCTGAGTTTTACGTGTTTTTAAATTTAGTACCTCAGTTTTATTTTGTATCATAGGTGGTACCTGAATTAGAAGTAAAAACCTATTTGGTACATCTGTTAGATATTACCTGAATTAGGGGTAATATCCGGCGCTTTTAGCTCTACTTTTCATTTTACCTTTCTAATTACTACTTAATTCAATAGAACGATAAGATATTATAAACACTTGCATTAATCTTTTTATTTAAACATTTGCCATGGAAAATCCTGTCATTTTAATTTTCTTCTCATATGTATAGGTAATAGGATGATTGTTCTGTTTCTCATTCGAAGTTATATCCCAAATCTATGGTAAAGGATATATGGTATCCTATTCCTATGTGTAAGAACACAAAGTTTTGATATGATGTAAAAATACATAATTTAGGGAAGAGTTAAAAATAAGAAAATGAGACACATATAATTAAGATGGTTCGACCTATGACTTACGTCCATACATCAAAGCATTTTCTTAACTACATATTTTACTTCTACACAAATAATAATAAATCTAATTTATAATCGTGTAACTCTTGTCTCTTAAATGCTTGTAACTCTTATATCTTAAGTTCTTATAACTATTATCTCAATACTATGCAACCAAATTAGTCATCACCGTCGATAAAAAAAGATGAAAACAGGAAACGTCATAAAAGTTAAACAAAAGATAAGACAGAATAATTGTTTTTATTCATGTTCATGTGGCCACGCATGATTTTCTTGACTGTGGTAAGTTTTGGAGTATAAAATCTATTAACAAACTAAATAAATAAAGATATAGATTTGTAGTATATACATTGTGTCATAAAGACTTTATTATCAAATCGGTCTATCCATTTCACGTTTCTTCTTCTCTTTTTTTTTTTCAATAAAAAATAAAAAATAAATAACATTGATGTAGCCAAAGGCTTGTGCAATCTCCTTCTTTTGTCAATGTTTTTCCAAAACTATTCCTGCGTCCATTTCTGATGATGAATTCATGAGATTTAGGTAAAAAATTGGTTGTCTGCCGTATATGTTAGAACAGATTCTGGTATGGTAGTTGATGAACCGAATGAGCCTATCTCCTTTGTTCTGCAAGAGAGAAAGCTACTTTGAGAGGAGTCCGACAATCCCACTCTGATGCTTTTGTCAGTATAATCTCAAGTGTATATTACTCTTAATCGCAGTGAGCAATCTAAATTATACATGTCTAGTTGTGAAGTATTTATAAAGGGAGTGTTGAGAGCGATCCGGCTTTTTCATTGGACCACATGTCAAATTCGGAGTGCTTGTCGACTACTCGGATCGTGGGATTGAGGTGTACTTTCCACGATCGTTGTCAAGTCGGTCTTTAACCGATTTGAGATCGTGGCGTCGTGGTTTGAACTCCGCAAAGATTGCAGAGTCAACCCTCAATCGACTTTGGATCGTGGGGACACCTCCAATTTGTGCGGATCATGGGACTGAGATATATTTTCCACGATCATTGCCAAGTCAGTCTTTAATTAACTGACTTGAGATCGTGGAGTCGTAAGACTTCCTTCATGGTCGCCATAAGTTGCCAAGTCGATCTTTAACCGACTTGAGATCGTGGAGACGTGGGACTTCCTTTATGGTCGTCATAAGTTGCTAAGTCAGTCTTTAACCGACTTGAGATCGTGAAGTCATGGGACTTCCTTCATGGTCGTCATAAGTTACTATGTCGGTCTTTAACCGACTTGATCTTTATGTATTACGGCGACTACTGAGTCCGTTGGATATGATAGTTTTTGGAAAGTCTTAATGGGCCACGGTCTTGGCCCATTTGGCCAGAATCGGATTTCTTCCCTAACAATATATATATTACAAAATTTAAACATAAAACATTCTCAAAAATTTAAAAATTATTTTACTTTTATGTTACATAAAAATAAAAAACATTTTTTTTTAAAAAAAAATTCCTTAAAATGCATTAACAAACAAAAGAGTAGAGCTCTTATCTCTCTCTCCTTGCCTAAGCCGGACGACAACCTTGCTTTCACAGTTTCACCTATTTCATTCTTCTCTCCTCCTTCCCTCTCTCATGATGTTGCTTCTTCTTGATGTTGTTTGACTAGAGTTTTCTCTAGTCATTTATACTTATTACGAGGTCCTATTTGTCACCTTAGGCGATTTATCCCTAACACCCCCCTCCCCCCCTCCCCAAAATCGCAACCTTAGCAACCATTCCACCGCTGGCCTGCATCCTCCTTTGATCCTTCGTCTTGCCTCCACCACACGAATATGTCTTGGTTTTTAGATTTGGCTTTTTTCAAAGCTAGACCATCAGCCTGCGTCAATTTCACCCATCAACGTGCCTCTCCACTATCATCTTCGGCCTCCCTGCTTCCCGTTGCTACCTCCTACTCCTCCATTGGGACACCACGCGTCAGCGTGTGAATCTCACCAGCCTTCACGTTTACGCCTTCTCCACCTCTGAAATTGCTGATTCATGGATTTGGTAGTATTTTTCCATCATTATTTTTTGTATATTTCTGTTGGCCTTATTGTTGTATTTTTGTTTACAGCTTAACTTGAATTGTTTGGGCTTCAGATTCTTTGTTTGTGATGGAGATATCGTCTGTATTGTTTTTTCTCTTCTTAGTCTGTTCGGTTTCCTTGGAAGCTGGATTAGATCTAAGTACTTAAGAGTTCTCTTACTCCAAATAGTTTTGTCCATCTTAGTGTGTCGTGGTGGGTTTCTTTCTACACTTTGAGGTGCTTGCATGTAGTTTATCTTAATTGAGTGATTGAGTTGTTAGCTTGTTATTGCTTTAATTTGTGTCTTTCTTTTTTCTTTTTTTCTTTTATATATATATATATACACACACACACAATACTTATAAATAAAAATAAAAAAAAATAAAATTCGCTAGCAAACCCAAGCAATTTGCCAATTTGGGAGTCTGTTTTTTATTCCTACCAAAACCTAATTAATTCATTAAATCTCCAGTTTTTTGCTTTCATGAATTTTTTTCTCTTTGTTGGGATACTGAAGGAGCACAAAATCCAAGTCGTCCAATTCGTCGAGAATAAGAAGGCCCCACGTGAGTTGACTTCAAATCAAAGTCATTGTTACACACTCGTAACTTCTAAGGTATTTTCTTGACAAAAATTGTACCGTACGTCTCAAGGATATTATAGTAATTTTGTAATGAAAGATAGAGTGAATTCAATGAAAAATATGAAATTGTATTGAGTATGGAATGAAAGATACAAAGCTGATCTGTTTCGAGGTAGATCGGGCCTCCTTCTATGGTCTAACTACAAACTATCAAATTCTTCTTCAATACTTCAATTACATTGAAATAGGGTTATTTATAGCTGAGTCCAACCCAACTACCTAACAGAATTACAACTACATAAAGCCCAATACAACAGCCTATAACCAAAATCTCCAACGCCATCAACTGCTTGCCACGTACACCCTTATGTGTATACATGTGACAGTCATTCACGTCACAAAGATGGACCTTCAAACATCAGCGACCACCGTTTTGGAATACCTGCAACTCATAAAATTAAAGGAAAAATTATATTTTCAATTTGTGTAGTTGGCTTAAATTACAAATTGATTATTTTCTTTGGTAGCAAAATTAATTCAAAGATTCATGTAGTTGGCTTAATTTATAAATCGCTCCTACAGTCAAATTCTGTTAAAAAATTTGACAGATTCTGTTAGGCGTCACGTCAACGCCAATAAGATGGTGACACATGTCGATCATAATAAAAATAAATAAATATATTAAAAATATAAATAAATAAAACTTAAAAATTTATCTTTAAAAAAAATTGAAAAGAAAAAAATGGGTGGCTACTGGTTTGGCAACCACCCCTTTGGGGGAGGCCTAGCCATCCCAGCCAATGGGGGTGGCCACGAGAGGTGGCCGGGGATAGCTTGCGGCCACCCCCAGGGATTGGGGTGGCCCGAAGGCCAATCGTAGATGCAAATCAGGGTGACCGCGCGTCACCCCCGCAAGTCCCACCCATCCTTTTTCTATTTTTTATTTTTTTAAGAAAATAACTTTTTTATGTTTTATTTATTTATATTTTTTTTATTATAATCGAAATGTGTCGCCATCTTATTAGGGCTGACAAGAAGCCTAATTTAATCTGTTAAAATTTTTAACGAAATTTGACTCCAATAAGCAATTTGTAAATTAAGTGAACCACATTGATTTTTAAATTAATTTTGATATCAAAATGAGCGATTTGTAATTTAGGTTAATGACATGGACCAATTGTGTAATTTTTCCTAAAAAATGAGATTATCACTCAAACTTAGGTTTTGTTAATAAATCCGTACTTTCACCAAATCATGAGCTGATTTTGGTTGATAGGGTCTTTTTTTTTTTTTTTTCCTAAACCGAAAATCGGATTGAGATTAAATGAAATTCCAACAATTTAGGCATTTTCATTTAAAAATTAGTGGTCTAGATTGAGCCACATAAACTTTTCTTTTTTAAAAAAAAAAGAGAAAAAGAAAAAGAAAAAAGTAAAAGGATGGTTCAATTACCTCTTTTGAGGAAGTGGTTAGTCCTATTGGTGGTAGTGCTACCCCTTGAGCCGTTAGGGGGTGGTGTTCAAGGGAGAGGGTGGTAAGGTGGTTGCACCTTGCCCTTGACCACCCATTCAAAGGCTAATCACCCTAAGAGGGTGGCTGACAACATTTTTGGATGGCTGACCAAAACTTGTTTTTTATTTTTTTTATTTTGTCATTACTTGCATGTTTAAATCTAAATTGCTCATTTTGAATGAACACTTTTTTAGATATTTGAAATTGTAGCATCCTGCGATTTTTTGGAATCTCAGTTCCATCGTATCATAGATTAAAAGACCAGGGTCTCTTATAATTGATTGTTCAAAATATAGCCAATTTGGACAGCCAATTGAGATTGGGCCCCATCGAGGCCCTTCTCATTGGGGCTCTGAAAGGCTACAATTCAAGTAGCCATTTGAGAAAAGGTTTCAATGAGATTCGCCTATCCGAATATGTTTCAGATTGTCCAATTACCTACCTGAGTTGAATCAATTGATGGACCCATAAAGACACTCTGAGCCCAATCCTGATCCTAGACCAAATGCACAATCAAATTGTCTTTGTAGCACTCATATCTGGCTCAACAAAAAATTATTTTGGCTAGTCCTATGGCAAAAATTCCTCAAAAAGACTCCGTGTCCGATTAGCAAAATGGCCAAATGTTTGTTGAGCTATTAGTGCTCAACAAATTTGCTAAGCACTCTAAGTCAACAAATCTTTAGCTATTAAAAAAAGTAGCTAAAACAAAAATAAAATACGATTCTTTAACTAAAATTTATCTGAACATTTACTCAACCGTGAGTGTTTTACTTGACATGGAATTTGATGACAGTAAATTCCAATATTACCCCTGGTGTGGATAACTTTGTCTACACGTCGATGGGTAGTGCTGTCCAAGTCATCCGACGTGGCCACTCCCCCGCGATTTGGTGGGCAATAATCTCAGCTTTCAGAACTAACAACAAACACAACCCAAACAGTGAATTCGTCGATCAAACACGAACACCATCCAGCAGTCATCGTCAACAACGACACCCACAACAACAATCCCCCCCAGCACCTGAAAACAATCGAACACCGCAACCAAACTACACACGCGCGCACCTAAATACATATATATGTATGTGTATTGAATTGGAGGAGTGATTGGAACGACTGAGAGATGGCGTTGCTACGCAAATTCTTCTTCCGGAAGCCGCCGGATGGGCTCCTTGAGATCTGTGACCGAGTTTACGGTGCGTTCTTTTATGTTTCTGGGTTTTTTTTTTCTTTTTGTCAATGGGCAAAGAGTAGAAGATTCATGTTTTGTGTGTGCGTGCGGGTGTGTGTTTGGTTTTTGAATTTTGAATTTGGCTTTTCTGAGCTTAAGGCTCTGTAAGTTTGCTGAGAAAATGTGGGAATTGAAAGAGTAGGATTATCGAATTTTTCCAACTTTTTTAGTGATTATTGTTAAATTACCACTTGGCCTGAAAGATTAAACTGATAGGAAGATGTAAATTTAATCACCTAATCAGTCCTTTAATACTTATGATTTGAGGGGCGGCGGAATTAAAAAGAAAAGCTCAAATATTGATACCTTATTTTCTTTAGAGTCTGAGCAACCAAGCAGAGTGGAAAGCTACAGAAAACTAAGTTAAGGCAGTACTTTTGAGTGGGTGTTTGAAATTACGTACTAGAAGTATCAAATGGCAGTTAAATTATGGGTTTAGAAGGTTATATCAGTGTCTCATTGCATTATTGTGGCAGAGAAAATGGAACCCAATCTTTTTTCTAGTGAAATGAACAGAGTGAAGCTTCTGGAGCATAAAATTCCTTTTTGTAATTGTGCTTGTCCATTGCTTATAAAACAAGGCCATCACTATCGATTGGAGTATATATATACAAGTGAGTGTCAGTAGTTAAGTCCCAAATCGAATTGTATTCAGAAACTAAATTCTTTTTTTCTTTTTTCTTTTTGTTAATGTAAGTTTTGGAAGAAATTTTCCAATTTAGTGGCTAATGGTTTCACACTCTTGTCTACATTTATAGTGTTTGACAGCTGCTTCACTTCCGAGGCTTGGAACAAAGAGAACTCTAAGGAATATATAGGTGGGATAGTCGACCAACTTCGGCATCACTTGCCTGATCCTTCATTGTTGGTATTCAATTTTCGTGAGGGAGAATCACAAAGTGAGATTGCTAACATTTTGGCTGAGTATGATATGACCATAATGGACTACCCTCGGCAATTTGAGGGTTGCCCGGTCTTAACAATAGAGGTGATCCACCATTTTCTAAAGTCAAGTGAAAGTTGGCTCTCGCTTGGGCAACAGAATGCGCTGTTGATGCACTGTGAACGAGGTGGTTGGCCAGTTTTGGCTTTCATGTTGGCTGCATTATTAATCTATTGGAAGCAGTACAGCGGGGAGCAGAAGACATTAGACATGGTTTACAGACAGGCTCCCAATGAGATTTTCCATTTGCTGTCACCACTGAATCCAATGCCTTCTCAACTGAGGTATCTACAGTATGTCGCAAGGAGGAATGTTGCCTCAGAATGGCCACCGTTGGATAGAGCGCTCACCTTGGACTGCGTCATCCTCAGATTCATTCCAAATTTTGATGGACAGGGGGGTTGCCGTCCAATGTTTCGGGTATATGGACAGGATCCTTTTCTTGTTGCTAATAAAAACCCCAAAGTTTTGTACTCCACTCCAAAAAGAAGCAAGACTGTCCGGGCTTACAAGCAGGTGATATCATGGCCTTTCTTTTTCATATCTTAATTTTATTATTTTGCTACCTCACTTCCTGAATTATAGATCTGAGGTTTAATATAGATCCAACTTTCTATTCGGTCTCTTCTCGAGCAGGGAATATAAAGGGGGGCTGATGTAGCATTCCACATCGCCTGCGTGTGGGAAATGGGATTGTGTTTACGTAGAGCATGCTCTCTCTAAATGGTATAAGGCCTTTTGGGGCAAAACCCAAGAACAAAACCGTGCGAGCTTGGCCCAAAGCGGACAATATCATAACACTTGAAGCGGGCTATTACATATGGTATCAGAGTCTTAGCCCAATCTGAGATGGGGAGAGTGTGCACAAGCTCATAAGCGTCGCTAACGGCGACGCTGGGGTTCCAAAAGGGTGTGATTGTCGCGTCCCACATCGCCTGGGTTCAGGAAATGGGATATGCTCATATAGATCATGCTCTCTCTAAATGGTATGAGGCATTTTGGGGTAAAATCCAAGAACAAAACTGTGCGGGCTTGACCCAAAGCGGACAATATCATGCCATTTGGAGCGGACTATTATAGTTGATCTCGAGCCGCCATCCAAGCATGAATACCTTCGTATAAAAGAAATTTCATTTTCTGGTTTTTTTCACTTTAAACCATTGGATATGGGTCGCTTTATCATGGGATCCCTTTCTTGGGGAGCATGCATGAATTTTGCTTATTAAGGGGAACTGTACAAGGGTTAAGAAAGGTAACAATCAGAATCAGAATGGCCTAAAAACTGGATAGAATATCAAGCCTCTGCTACAACATCATTTGCATATCAGTGAATTTCTCAAAAACTAAAAGTTAATCAAACCCCCCCCCCCCCCCCCAACTATTCTACCTAGAATTGTAGACATCTTTAAGGAGTATTGAACTAGTCAATCTGGGTTCAGGGACCTCTTGAATTTGGGAATTTGGCAATTAGTAGGGCCTGGTCACAGTTTAATATGGCTTTCTGGTCTTGACTCGAAATCCAAGATCAATTAGGATAAACCATAGTTTAGAGGATGGATGGGCTCATTGTTTTGGGGGATTCATTTATTTGTGAGTCAAGTCTACCAAAGATTACTTGGATCTGGGGAAGCTTGGTTGAGACCTTTCGTTCTATGTTTCAATCTGCTGGGAAAACTCACTTTTCTTGATTAGCAAACTTTATTATTTCATGTAAAGTGAAAGCTACAGTTCGGTCAAATTTTAGCATTATATGACTCTTTGGAACCCCTTATTGTTGTGTTGCAGGCAGAAAGTGAACTAGCTAAAATAGACATTAATTGCCATATTCAAGGTGATGTTGTGGTTGAGTGTGTTAGCTTGAATGATGACATGGAACGTGAAGAGATGATGTTCCGAGTCATGTTTAACACAGCTTTTATTAGGTCTAACATATTGATCCTAAGCCGGGATGAAATTGACATGATGTGGAATGCTAAGGATCAATTTCCAAAGGACTTCAGTGCAGAGGTATTTCAATTGCCAGATTTGTTTAGGGATAGCTGTTTGTTGGTGATTTTTCTTAACATGAAATTTATTCTTTGCTTGTCATTTGGATGAAGATTCTTTTCTCAGAGATGGATGCTGCTGCTTCTGTAGTTGCGGGTGATATCTCATGCTTCGAGGAGGAGGGCCTTCCAGTGGAAGCATTTGCAAAAGTTCAAGAGTTCTTTAGTTGTGTGGACTGGTTAGATCCCAAGACTGATGCAGCCCTAAATGTGCTCCAACAGATGAGTGCGTCAAATATCTTCCATGAAATTTTGGACAATAGTTCTAATGAGAGTGTGGAAACCAATGCTTCATTGCAAAAAACAAGCCCTGGCAAGCCTTGGCAGAAAAAGAAGCCTGCAGTTTTGGAAAATAAGGCTAGGAGCTCCTTTTCTTCGTCCCTGGAGATTCAGTCCATTCCCTCACCTAAGCGATCTTCAGGTAGTTATCCGAGCAGAAAGGTGGCTGAGCCCCATGAAACTCAGATTGCGTTTGAACTACCCAGTCCATCGGATATTGTGCATCAAGGGATGCCTCAATCTTCTCAGTCAATGACAGTCTCCGGTAAATCTGTTAAAGATGCACCTGTAGTCCAAACTCCTGGCATAGAATTTCAGTTGCATGACCATGCCTTATCTGAAAGTATGGAAGTCACTCATCCAGTGGCTGCATCTCCAGCCATTCCAGATCCAACCTTGGCAGTTTTAGGGGTACCTGAATCTGCAGATGCCAAGAGTATTTCAATTTCACCTGCAACACCTCCTCGTCCTCCTCCACCACGACCTCCGCCGCAGCCACCTCATCATCTTTCAGAACCTACAAATTCTTCACTTACCAATGAGATTTATTCCAGAGATCAGTTGTCAATGGTTAGCCCCCTGGCTGCACCTGGGACACCACCTCCAACACCACCTCCTCCTCCAACACCTTCTTTGAAGGAGAGTCTAGCTGTTAGAGCTGGGCCCCCTCCACCTCCACCTCCACCCCCTCCTCATTCTGGGCAAACTGCAGGTCCTTTAATCTCTTCCACTAATTTGTCACTTACTTCTCCTTCAGCTCCTGTAGTTACTTCATCAACTAGGCCTCCTCCAACTCCTCCACCACCTCCAACACCGCCTCCTCCCTCAAACCCTCCTTTGAAGGAGAATCTAGCTGTTAGAGCTAGACATCCTCCACCCCCACCCCCACCCCCTCATTCTGGGCAGGTTGCAGGCCCTAGAGTTCCATCTTCAGTGCCACCACCACCTCCAGGATCGCTTTCTTTAGGTAGTAGTGGAAATAGTTTGTCTGGGTCACCATTTAGTTCTCCCAATAGTGGAAAGGGGAGAATTCTGTCACGTACAATTAGTTCAAAGAATCATCAGAATAAAAAACTGAAACCATTGCATTGGTTGAAATTAACAAGAGCAATGAGTGGAAGTCTATGGGCCGAGGCACAAAAATATGGTGAAGCTGCCAAGTATGTGCTTTTTTGCTAAGAGTGAAGTTTTATGCCAATCTATGAATCATGCTTTGAGTTTCCTACAAATTTCGTGGGCTATTTTGTTTATTATCTATCAATGTAGGGCTCCAGAGATTGACATGTCAGAGCTTGAGAATCTTTTCTCAGCAGCACTACCAATTTCAGATCATGGCAGGAAGTCTATGCGTGGCTCAGTTGGACCTAAATCAGATAAAGTGCAACTGGTAATCAAGTTTTTGGTTCTTAAGTTGTATAGAACATAATTGTTTTTGTTCATTTTTATTACTTGAAATTACCTATATTTCATCTTGAGATTTAAGTCCAGGAATATTTTGCAAAAGATGTGTCATCAGCAATCATGTGTCCATTTTGAGAAACAAGCAACCATTTCCATTTTTGTGGTTGAAGTTTACAGTGAAAAATTTATCAGATTCTTCATCTTCTATACTCCATCTGGCATAGGACATAATAACGGTTGTAAAGAACTGCATTGCTTAAGGTCTAAGGTTGGGGGAAATTTTTAGGATTCTAATAGGTGAGAGAAGGTCTTAGACTTCATGGATTGGTTGGAGACTAAATTAGGCAACAGTTGGATGAGCAAAAGCTTGCAAGATTTTTAGATTAATGTTGCAGAAACCTTGTGGCAGTGACTAGCTTTTGGACTTTAGGTTGTTAAGATAATGGCATAAGGGAAAAAAAGATAAAGATGTCCAAGTTAGGGTTATGTGACGGAAAACGCAATGAGAGCAGGGTTGTGATTGCATAACATACTAAAGAGGAGACTGCCACGTGTTCATGCCTTGAATTAAACAAAAAACTGAAATTTTATCATTACTCAAAGTTATTTTTTTGAAAACAAAATTCGTATAGGATTAGGACTCCTAAAGACTAGTTTATGTCTTTATGACATGCCGTTAAAACACCAATAGACTAGCTTTTAAAACTCAAGAATACAAATGATTCTTAGAGATTATCAAAAAAAAAAAACCCTAGAGTGCCCCTTAAAAGACTGTAACCGTAGGTTAAGCAGAACAATATGATTCTTCAGCTGGCATTTTTACCAAAACAAATAACTAAAGTTGCAAACTGATATAACCCTAGGGATTTTGGGAACATCCTTGAAGAATCATGTAGGACTTGTTTCCATTAGATGCATCATGTGGACCCCACCCAATAACACTTAAAAATCACAGATTTTGGAAGTTATGAAGGAAACTTCAGCTAAATCATTTTTACATTGCTGCATCATCATCTGAAGGAAATGATAGGAAGGAACCATGTGACATTTGTACTTTATGTGGGTTTTTTTTTTTTTTTTTTTCTGGTATTCTGGAATTGTAGAACCCTAAAGTCAATCAAGTCCAGGATCTGAATTGATGTTAAATGTATCACATTTTTTTTAGTTTGTCCAAGTTACAGTTCTCATGAATATCAAATCAATATCTAGTGTTTATGTGATATTATCATGTTTTGCAGATTGATCACAGGCGGGCGTATAACTGTGAAATCATGCTTTCAAAAGTGAAAGTGTCATTGCATGACTTAATGGTAAGCTTGATGGTAGTTCAAGCACCTACTTCTCTGGGTCATTGGAATAAAGGTTTAATTCAGCTTAAACTTCAAGTAGTCCAGAGTTCAACTGCACAAATCCTTATCCAAACTGTGGGAGCTCAGCTATGCTAACTCTATTCTGTCATTCCACTATATCTAGTGCAATGTTCGTTTTTAGTCCGATGTTGTCTTGCCCTAGCCTCACATCCTTCTCATCGTCATACTGGTGCTGTTTTTGGTCTTGTGTTCATTGACTATATTATCACAGCTAATTTTTTCTGATATTGCCTCCCAAATGGCAATCCTTCCAACACTCCATATGTGTTTATTTTTGTCACATCATTTATGATTTTTTCCATCTATCCATCTATATCTTTATGAATTAACAGAAGTAGCAAGCATTTATTACTCTAGAAGCACCTCTTAACTGTATCCATTTACTGTAATCCTATTAGAATCATTTTCTTCAATCCTTTCTTGATAATGTTTGATACAAGGTAATCAAAATGGTCTCTTTTAGATATTCTTTTACCATCGATGTCAATAACACCATCTGTACTCTTATTATTGTTATGATCACATCTTAAATTTTTGGTTTGAATCCAATTGGCCTCGAACTCCTTTATTAAAGAGTGTAGTTTAAACAAAGAAAGTGACGTCAGTGGTCTCTTGACAAAATGGCATCTCCTTCCCTCATAATTAAAGGGTGGAGGGTGAGTTCACAGGTTCAACCTCATGTGAATGCATGTGTTGTATTAACCTAGATAAAAAAGAATTTATGAAATGGAGTGGCATAAATTATGAAACCTGTTACTCTGTCATACTGTCAGTTTATACTGCATGCATAATGGTGTGTGCAAAATGATTACCCTGATGTAAGCCTATATGGTTTTACTCGCATCTTCTTTGTATGTATATCAAATTATCGGCACAAAAGTTCTTTCTTTTCTTAAATTGGAGTTAGAGTTTGGATCAAATTATCAGTCCAAAAGTTCTTTCCTTTCTTAGAATTCAACATTTCACATTGTTATGAGACAAATGTAATTACATTCTTATGGTTTTCTTATAATAACTTATCAATTAAGAAATATACAGTGTAGGTCATGTCTTTAATCTGCCTTAAGCAGGTCATATTATTGTATTTTGGCGATTATAATTTGATCTTCTACCTCCCCTTCGTTTTCTCCGAACAAAAAAGGACTCGCAATGCTCTCTCTCTCTCTCTCTCTCATGCAATGTTCTCATTCTTTTTCATAGGCTCTATCTCTTGCGAGAAGTTATGATTTTCCTTTGGGTTTCTCCTTGTAATACATATTCTCCATCCATGCAACGTTCTTATTCATTGTTTGCAAGATATGTGGTCTTAGTCCCCATTATAGAGTTGGGGATTATTTTCTGAATAGTTGTCCTTATCAATTATGGCTTCATGTGGAACATTGACAGAGTTCAGTGCTTGCCCTGGAAGATTCAGCTTTAGATGTGGATCAGGTTGAGAATCTTATAAAGTTCTGTCCAACAAAAGAGGAGATGGAACTACTTAAGGTTTGGGCAAACTATTATGTTGTAATTGGAGTCATATTTTATCATTTGATATCTTTCTGCAAATATTTCATTGCCTTTGAAGGAGTCAGGTCCGTCAAGATGATACTTGCATTGGTTCTTTTCAATTATAATTGCGTTTATGTTTTTGTGTTCAGGGCTACACAGGACAAAAGGAAAAGTTAGGAAAATGTGAACAGGTGTGTAGGAAAGGTTTTCATGTGAAACTATTTTCATATGCTCAACTAGCATTTTTACTCATTACTTTGGTTAGATTTAATAGAAAATTACTTGCTAGTAAAACCTTCGTCCTTTTTTTTTCTTTTTCTTTTTTTTTTTATAAGTAATTTTTGTCCCAAGGGGAGGGGGACCTTCCTCCTTTTTGCAGAAGAAAATTTGAAAAATGGTTGGTACATCCATGTCAACATAGGTGTGCATTTTCAGTAAACTCAAAATGTCGTTGTCTAATGTTTAGATATACTGGCCCCTTGATTCTAGCTTTTAATTAAGCTGCTATAACTGCTTTGTAAATGCAATCTCCCCGAAGTATTTTGTGTTAAATCGCCACTTGTCCCAAAAGCTTAAGCTGATAGGAAGGAGTGACTTTAATCATTTAATTATATTCTAACAGCTTCTCACGTATGAGCTCAAACTTTTTCTTAATAAGAGAGGGCCAACATGTCGAATATTTAATTGAAATGAGAGGTGAATGGTGGAGACAGGATTTGAACTCAGGACCTTTGTTCTGATGCCTTGTTAAATCACCAATTGTCCCAAAACCTTAAACTGATAGAAATTAATGAATTTAATTATTTAATTTATATTCTAACATTTGAGGGCATTATTTTTGGATTAATATGCTTTTTAATGTTCATGACAGTTCTTCTTAGAGTTAATGCAAGTACCACGTGCAGAATGTAAGCTCAGAGTTTTTTCATTCAAGATACAGTTCCATTCCCAGGTAAGAATAAGCTCATGATCTTACTGCTCATTGAAAGTCGTGATTTACGTGTATTAATATGGCCCATGTATGATTCCATCTAGGTTTCTGATCTTGAAAAGAGCCTAAATGTTGTGAACTCTTCAGCAGAAGAGGCAAGTTATTTTTTCATATTCTCATACTTATTTCTGGAAGTGGTTCTGATATTTCTAAGAATATTGACTTCTCATTGTCGTATTCATGATGTACTCATCAGATCAGGAATTCAGTCAAACTGAAGAGAATCATGCAGACAATTCTCTCGTTAGGAAATGCTTTGAACCAGGGAACTGCTAGGGGTAAGTGGATAGTAAATTGGTCTGGCATCTTCTCTGAATGCACTGTGATTATTAAATATACAAGGGTTAGAAGCAAAATACCCTGTTATCAAGCATCTGTATATTGGATAATGGATAAATTAGATAATTTAGAAGCATGTGTGTTAGGGAGATTGATACCTTGAGGAGTCTTATAGTGAGCGTATAAGTTAGCATGTTGAGACACTAGTCAACCCAAAAGCTTAAGCTTAGAGGTTTGGGCCCAACTATGATATATTTATCACTCACACTTTTGATATCTTTTAAATGGGACTCAAACATTTCTACACTCACACATGTATACTCAACAGTCTCTCCCTCACGTGGGAGTCCATCACCACATTGCTATTATCCCCCTCAAACACAAGCTTTCTATCAATCTTATGGGCCATCTCCAAAATCACTTGTGGGCTATGTGGGTTAGCCTGTACTTTGCACCTTTCTCCCTACTCTAAAGACTCATTTGTGCTCGTGCCATGAAACCTTTGTCCCTTGCTCCAATGACCCTCATTATCATACTCATATCTTGCACCATTGTCCCTACTCTAGGAACCATTGTACAAGCCCATGCCACGAACTTTTTTCCGCTTACTCCAAGTACCTTAGTCCATGTTCACAACTTATACCTTTGTTCCTACTCCAAGGACCTTTGTCTGTACCTGTACCACTCCACCATACCGCACACCACTATGGGTTCTAATACCACTTGTTAAGATATTGATACCATGAGGAGTTCTTTAGTGAGCCCATAATATAGCGTGTTGAGAAAATACTCAACCGAAAAGCTTAAGCTTATGGGTTTGGGCATAACTATATTATATTAATCACTCACACTTATGACATCTTTTTAATGTGGGACTCAAACCTTTCTACACTCACACGTGTATACTAAAAAATATGAAAGAAGAAAATCCTCGATACAAGAAGTTTGTCATGGGGGGCCTAAGTGTTGATGGCCATTACTGATATGTGGCAATGGTTTTGAGTTACTGTTACCAAATTGGGCAATGGGTTGTAAATGAAGAAATATTGGAGTATCATAGGAGACTAGAAAGAACGCTGAGAAAGTACTCAGACCACGCATAAGATTAATGTTCACCTATCCGTTAAATTGAGTGCTAGAGAATGTGAACATTTGTAATCTTTTGAACGGGGAATAAAAAGAACAGAAATTGCTAAAGGATTGGAGCATGTGGAATTCTAATAAAATCTTAAAATTCGATTTTGACACAGTTTTGCAGCAAATCAAGGGACAAATCTAATGACAGAAATTTATAGATGTCAACTCTTTGACTTCTAACTATGACTTCTGATTTATCAGATGTATATGATTTTAATAATGTCCTAAAGAGACATAAGTGCATATATTTGTATACCTATACCCAATTTGACCTAGGCTGTGGCTGGAAGGCTGACCTCTTAATCTAAGATCACTTCAGAGTTGCGATGCTGCCTTTGAACTTCAAGTTAGCCTACATTTGATACTCAGATTCATAAAACTATGAGCATCAGGTCATTGATCTGTATTATATTACTTAGTTCACATCCTGATTCCTGCCACATGTTTTTATATATTTTTGTCGTCGTACCTTTTGCACTCATGCTGCGGGATATTCCATATTATATGCGCAGTATACTGTTATCCTTTTCATTGATACTCCATGTATTTTCTGTCTTCTAACTGACTTCCACGTTTCTTTTCTTTCTTTTTTTTTCTTTCCCAAGGTTCTGCTATTGGATTTAGGTTGGATAGCCTTCTTAAACTTATTGAGACACGAGGAAGGAACAACAAGATGACTCTCATGCATTATCTTTGTAAGGTATAAGTTGGTTCATATTTTTGGGGGTTTCATATTATAGCTTGACTTTCCAAATTGGTTTGAAAATTCTTTTGGAACATATGGTATTCTTATCAAGTGTAAGTGGAACTTTTCATAACTCAAATATGCTACTTGCGGATTTCATTGCATGTTTGTGCTAGAAACATATGCGCAAATCGCCTCTTGGTTGATTTTATGTATCAAATTGCCTCATGAACAGATGGAGGACATGCATTTTATATAAAATTCATAGCAGATCATAGGATTATAGGATGTATTGTTCGTTATCAATATTTACCTCCAACATTTTACAAATGGTGGCTGAAGAATTTCATGAGCTTCTTCAATGCAGAATTTTGATTTCTAAGTAATACAAATAGAATTTAATTTGCGTCAGGCTTGGAATATAAGTTGCGGTTTGTAGGTAATTGTGCGGTACCTTGGTTTTCTGTATCTCATGACTGAGCCTCATGGATTGTCTTTTACCCTTGGCACTTTGAACATAATATGCAATCCATTCAGTCTGAATTTTTCTGTTTTACTCACTAAACCTTCTGGTCTATGTATATGTATATGACTGTGTTTGAAGTTCTTAGAAAGAGATCTTAATGAGACCAAGTTCAAGTATCTTGTTGTTAGAGCGAGAAGAAGACTCTAATGTGATTTTGTGTCATTTCTTTGTAGCATTAACTTAAAAATACAACTTTTACAAATTCTGGTGCTGACTAAATAGTCATGGACAGATTTAGAAGGTGCCAGTGGTAAGGGGGTCCCTCACAATCTCAATTCTGACCCTACAGTTGGGGTCTATTAAGAATTTGGCCAGTTGAAAAACGGTAGCTCTCCCCATCCCCTCAAAAAAAAAAAAAAAAGAGAGAGAGAGAGAAAGGTGGGGGCAGGTGTTTAACATATATTAGAAAGGCCATTGCTATACATACTTCTTCTAATTTGTCTTCCTAAACATTAATTTGCTGGATGCATATTCTAGGTGTTTGAAAGGCTTTTAATTGTAACAGGATGGGTCATTCAACATGCTAATGACGTCTCAAAATTTGATTCTTTGATGGTTTTTATACATCTGCATATAAGAAGCGTGCCTTGACCAATGAGCTTTAGCTCAAATGATACTTCCCTCCCTTTATAGCAAGGTGGAGTGTGAGGTCGTGAGTTCAAATCCTATTGGGTGCGTGTGTAACTTACCAATAAAAAAAAAAAATGAAGCATGCCTTGTTATCACTAATTACAGAAGTTTGTGCCTTAATAAGTGGTTTTAGTATAGAAGTCCATTATGTTGATCAATTATCTTATGTCATGTTTTGGGTCATATATTGAGTAGCTTTTCTAGTACTTGCCAATGGAGAAGTTTACCTGCATAGTAAGTGATTAAGTTTGAGTTTTCTTGATAAGCTGTAGGTTCTTGCTGATAAACTTCCAGAAGTTTTAGATTTTTCCAATGACCTCGCCAGCTTGGAGCCTGCATCAAAGGTATTCTTATTTGTTTTTGGAGAGAATCATTTAAGAAACTTTGTAGAGCGGCCACTTCTTGACTGAAATTTGTGATTGCTATCCAGATACAATTGAAATTTTTGGCAGAGGAAATGCAGGCCATAAGCAAAGGATTGGAGAAAGTTATTCAGGAACTATCCACCTCTGAAAATGATGGTCCTGTATCAGAAAAATTCCGTAAGGTATAGAAGCTTTTTATTTTGTCACCATAGACAAGATCTATCCACATCTGCACATTTTCTTTTCTAATTTGGAGGAGTTTATTGTTATTGATGAAGTATTCAAGTTTATATCTTGTTCGGATCATGTGTTCACCTAGTCCAATCTTTAGAATTATATATGGCTCAAAAGGATTTAGCCAAGAGATTCAACCCACTAGAGCAAGGCACTGTGCAAATAAAGGTCAGCAACCTGAATAATATTTGGCCATTTTCCCTATGTAAGGCCATCAACTTCTAACCAATCATGTTTTTCCTTGCAACAATGAATTCTGCTGTTTGCATTGCCTGAATCATGACACTCTTATTGGTGCAGTCTCTCTGCCTAATGTGAATGACTAGCCAACACCCATTCATCTTGCAAATTTAGGAAGGGCAAAAAGTGATTCTGTACTGTCCTTCATTGGTGCTAGTGCTATCTTCAAATTTTAAAGAATTTTTTCTGTTGATTTTCATTTTTTCTTTTCTGTATGGCTACTCGCTAATTCTGTTAGTTCATCTCAAGTTCAACATCTTCTCTCAGTTTTTTTCACATACAGACACACGCAACACACACGCCCACAATATCATCCCCTTGTTCCTTATCTTCTTCTTCTTGTCTGTTCTTTTTTCAAGCTTCGTATGATGCTTATTTCTCAGCTAAAAGAGATGATTACCTAGGGCTAGCATGTGATGGGATATGTGCAGATCAGTATAAGGTTGCTTAGAGAATGATAGCCTTTTAGTTAAGATGTTGAACTTTGGATTCTAGGGTCTTTTGTGGCAGTTTGATATCCAGATGCTGTTTTAAAAAAGCAAAGCAGAGGGCAAATGCAGATAAATTGAGGACAGGAATATCCTAGACAGCTACGCCATCAATAAACCTTACACCCAAATTCTCATTAATCAGTGTCTAACAAATTTATAAGAGTATCTTATTCATAAGACAAAGGTACAATGAATGAAATATTTGAGTTTGGATGATAGAGAAACCTCATTTTCATTGAGCTACTGTGAGATTATATGAGCTGCTCTATCTTTTGTGTGGATATCACAATTACAAGATCTAAATGATGAAAAGACACTTGCCACATCCTTCAGTTTGGGTAGTACCATTTAAACGATAATTATGATGATGCTTATATCTAAAGGAGCCCAGTGTCATACTTTATCTCTCTTCATCAGGCTTCTTGTATTTTTGTTCTAATTCGTTTTCATGGAATTTGTTTCTCCTCTTCTATTGTTTAGGCTTTGATTATGGTTTTCTTTTATCTTTTTCAGACTTCAAAGGAGTTCCTTCTTTTTGCTGAAGCTGAAGTGAGGTCTTTGGCTTCATTGTATTCTGGCGTGGTAAGCCTTGCTTTTTGAAGAGTAGTTTGGGCGTTTAAGCTTTATAATGGTTAAAAACTATTCTTTATCATCTGGAACGTTTTACAGGGTAGAAATGTGGATGCGTTGATCCTTTATTTTGGAGAAGATCCCTCTCGTTGCCCCTTTGAACAAGGTATTGTAACTGGTGATCAATGATGGAATTGACATTTTGATTGCCGTAAGGTTAAAGGGAAATTTTGGTTTTTGATATATCTGTTGTTTTATATATGGTATCGGTATATATTCGGAATTTGGTGTCTATAACTTTTCTGATTTAATGTTGTATTAACTGATGGTCCACCAGAAGTATGAAGCTCAAATTCTGTTCCACGTTTGATATTTTGGTTTTGAAATCTCTTAGCTGTTTTAATAATTTGCAGTTCCTAAGTTTTTGGAGATCTACTTAATAGTCAAATTTAATAAAATCTCGGTTTGTTCGTTATCTGTCTATGTTCAAGTCTGTCATCAGATTGGAAGCCGTGTGATGCCTTTACTAATCATTCTTTTATGATAATATATCAAGGTGTTTCCCCAATCTAAATCTAAACATTGTTGCTCTAGTGACCCTGATATAAGCTTTTGGACCATTAAAGACCCATGTGTTGGTTGTTCATCTGTTTGTGAAAGCTATCTAAAACAAGATTTAGGGCTTTTAGTTTTGCTAATCTTAAAGCTGATCATCTACTCTATCTATATGGATAGTCAATAAAGTCTAGTTTGAGGTCAGTGCACGCCCAGGTCTTTTCATTGTAATTTCCACTAGCTTATTGCTCTTCTGAATCACATCCGCAGTTATTTCAACTCTGCTCAACTTTATGAGAATGTTCAACAAATCCCATGAAGAGAACTGCAGGCAGCTTGAGCTTGAAATGAAGAAAGCCGTTGAAAGTGAAAAGTTACAGATGGGCGCTACACATAAGGAGTCCAAACAGCTTTTGCATACTCCAATACACAGTGGCAATGTTAAATGATTAGTGTGGAAATGAAATAATCCCTTCTCGGGTGGAACCAATAAATGCTCCAGTTGACAAGAACATTCAACATTAGATTTTAGATTGGGCAAAAAATAGTTCAGTCGTTGGGAGAAGCGTGTAAATTGTCCGGTAGATTGAATCTGAATCCATGGCATAGGGTCTAAGGATGACACAATATGCTGCTGATTGCTAGGTTGAATCTGCTCACTGAGAGGTAACCTCTCTCCCTCATCTGTTTGAACATGTGTGTTAATGATTCTTTTTTCTGTTCTATACAAACATTTATAAATTTGATTATACGACTCTTATAGGGTCAGAGATGGTGAAGTTTGCATGATTCTGTTCTTCGCTGGACAAACTGTATAGAGAATTCATCGTTGTAAGTCATTGCTTTAGGGACAGGGAAAAGTTTCTCTCCCTTCAAATTTTCTTCTTACTACATTTAGATTTCCATGCTTAGCTGGTTCCTTGATTTGAATATTCTTTTGTATGTTTTACCTCTATTATTTTGATGTACATTGAGCTTCATTGTGTTGAGTCCCAGCAAATGTATCTTCCCTGTTGTTTAAGGGTGGAAAATGTATCCAGGTAGCAATAATCCATTCGAAGGCATTTTGTTGGCCAGCCTTGCATATTGGGAGCTTTGCTTGACATTGTCTTGCATATGATGTTTGGCCAGTCTACATGGCACGTACTACATTTACAAACCGATGTGGCAGTTTGCGTGACCAATCACTAAAATGCCGTGGCCTTCATTTTCATGAAATGTGAACTACCACGTGAGTTTGTATGTGATTGTAATAAAAATTTTGGTACCCGAACATTTTTTTTCATGTAATATGTTGATAAAAAAAAGGGAACTAGATGCAATATGCTTAACACATTCAGGACTGTGGGACAGGCAATGTTGTGAATCACTTTTGTCCTATTTTCTTTTTTCTCTTTTTTTTTTTTTTTTTTGGATAGAGAGAGGGAGAGAGAGAGAGAGAGAGAGAGAGAAGCAAACTGTGACCTTTTTTTTCTCTTTTAGAAAAGTATTTCATGATTAATAGATAATAATCTCTTTACAACAGGTAAAAGTAGCCGGATGGATAAAGGATGGAGAATAGGTGAAAAAAGGAGCTAATAAGCAAATCTTGAGAGCTATTTTCCTTTCCTTATGTTGCTTTCTTAAGGAGCCAATAAGCAAATCTTTTGGTATTTGATTGTCGGAATCTGATGGTACTTTTGGCGACCATCGTCGGAATCCAACAATCACCGCCATAATCTGACAACATCTGAAACAAGCCGGATTTTAGCTGTACTGGTTAGATTCTGGTCACAGGTTCCGTTTTTCACCATTAGTGATTTTTTTTCGTATGAGCTAAACGCCGAAAAATATTTTTAAGAAAATCATATTTTCTGAAAAATAATTTCGTTAAAAATATTTTACGATGAAAAATATTTTACGTCGAAACAAATGGAGCATATGTTTCCTTTGCCTTTGCTTCAACTAACTTATATTCTATTTCTCTTGCAATAAATGATAATTTATCCGTGGTATGTACCTTAATGAAGTAAAACTCTTCTTGAAATGCTATTAAGAAAAACAAAGTTCCAAAGAAAAAAGTAGAGTCAAAAATTATCATTTATTGAGAATTTATATATTTAAAAAAAAAAATGGAATGTATATATAATTGAGGTCTAAAGTGGAGAGGAGTCTTAATATCCCCCACAGTTAAATCACCAGTTTAGGTGGTGATTTAACGTAATAAAAAATGAGAAATATGAGAATAAAGTATTAAGATATAAAAAGGGACAAGTTCTGGTCACCGAATCACCGATCTTCATCTACCCACATAAAACAAGTATTTGTTAGTTGAATGGCCAGTCCTTTGGCCTCATCTTCTAATATTTTAGTAATTATATTTTAATCTACCATTAATTATAACTCATAATGGGACAAATCACTTAAAATATTTTAATTGCCCTTCTCATGAGTCATGAACTCCCTCTTTAGATTCTTCCCACGTCATAATTTGTCATTAATAAGTTCTCTTTTGCACGGTCCCTCTAGTACATCGACATGTATCGTATATGAAGATAATTTATTTTATGGTTTATATCAAATTTTATGGATTTAATGGTGTGTATACCATAAAGTAAATATAGAAAGAAAAAAAAAATGAGAAGCCGATCTTAGATTTCACTCTTCACAATACAGATTTGAAAGTAGAGAGTGAATAGATCTGCTCTCTTCCTTTTCCTTTCGTTTTCTATTCCCTGCTCTTACCATTTCTCTTTCATTCTGGTTTTTTCTTTTATTTGTAAGTGTTCTCTGATCAGATTAGTAATTTTGGCATATATGTTATGCATCTGTACATCCATCTACCTTTGTGTTGTGCCGTTCATTTTTTCCCTAGCTGTTGTTGCTACTTGCTGATTGTATTTTTGCTTTGAAAATGAGTTTTCTTCTTTTTAGATCTATCCTCATGGGCGATCGATGAGATAAAGATTATTCAAGTGTGATGGGTTATCTCTCACGGCCGGGTTTATCTCTTAGGGCCGATTTAAATAAATTTTTCTAGGATATTTGACTACCCTTATTTTAGATTTAATCTAGTTGTAGCAGATCTGTTCTTTAACTATTTTTGTACATGGGTTAACAGAACATAAAACACACACACAAAGCTTTACATTTTATCAATAAAACACTCATATCTTTCGTTTAAAAAAAAAAAATGTTTTGAGTGATTTATGTTTTAAATTGTTTGTTAATATATTTGTTTTGAAAAAATAAAATAAAAAGGAGAATAAAGGCATCCTCGATGGACATAATTAAGTATGTTAATGGGTAAAAAGGCTACAAGTAAAAGAAATGGTAGTTGCCTAGTTGGTGGTGGGTGGGACATTGGGATTTCTTTACGTTTGAAAAGCAGTTGAGTGAAAAAAGAGAGAGAAGATTGTGTCTCAAGGGATAACATTTTTTTTTTTTTTTTGGGGGTTTTTTATTATTATTAATATTATTTACCTGGGCTTCTACCTCTGGGTCCTGATTTTTTACAAAAGTAAAGATAGACATTGGTGGGGTTGAATGATTGGAACGTTAAGGATGATCCCTTTTGTGGGTACTTATTCCCTTCACTTTTGTGTTAAAGAATCTTTCAAAGCACCATAACCCAGGCACCCAAAAGTCCTTCCCCTCACATGCAAATGAAGACACTGCCTATAACGACAAAGCACCATACCAATAGCATTAGCTTCGAGATTTTAGTAATTTTGCCGTCTTAATTTACAAGTTTCGAGTGTTCGCCCGACTAATCGACAGATAAATCTCATAAAAACTTTTATATATTTGCTGTCAAAATTCCTTGTTTAAGATCTAAATTCGGCGGTCCAAAGCGGTCATCAATTTTGGCTAGATCTGCTTTAATGTTTTATGCCGTTAAAGTCGAAGAAAAAACAAAGACCTAAAACGTTTATAAGGTACGTAGTTGTCATACGACAATATTTGTAGCAAGTAAAGTCCCAAGATAAGATAGCAAGCTGTTCAATTAATGCTTAGGAAAAACAATTTGTCATTTTCAACCAACCAAAGGGTTTTCTTAATCCTGTCTCATATAGCTTAGTTTGAGGTTGGTAAGCAATACATTGTTGATGTCATTTTCAGTTAGAATTGGTTTCATTGATATCGATTAAGACATGTTTCAATTTCAACTAGTTAAACTCTAATTAGAACCGAACCGAATCGAACCGAACCGAAGCCGAATGTGTACAAGAATTTGATTATAATTCATATTTTGTATGAAATAGCCTCCATCTCAATGACTTGTTCATACTTACTGAAACCCTATTACTGTACTTTTTTCTTGGGGGTGTTTGGTGAGGGTGAAAGCTAGCCTGAAGGGGCTGTACTTTTTCACGTTGTGGAAAAACTTTAGGGGAATGTTTGGCGTGTGAATGACTGATGGAATCCACAGGACAAACAACTTTTTTGGGTGAGCATGTGGCCAAATCATAGGGAGCCTGAACATATATGGCGACAAAACTAAAGTTCCAGGCCACCGACACACATGTCCTCTCACTTTTTTCCTACCGTATTAGATTTTCGCTTTCCTTTGTCCTTTGATAAACAAAGTAATTCCATTTGATACTTGGGGACAAAAAAAAAAAATATATATATATATATATATATATATATATAGAGAGAGAGAGAGAGAGAGAATGTGTTTATGATACAAATTGTATAACAACATCACTAATGAACATATCTTACTCTTATTTCACTCTTTATACTTTAATGTCACGTCAAAAAAAAAAATTTTGCCTCACATCTACTGGTCGGTGAAACTTAACGGGAAAATCTAGTACTCGTGCACCATCGGATTAGATTACATGTTGCGGATGATTGTGACCGTCCCAAATGGCTCTAAAGGTAGTCACATCATCCCTGAAAGTAAAGTTAAGGTGGTGAACTACTTTTAAGAGAGCGGTTAACCACCCATTAAAAATATTATAAAGTTTATTTTTTAGACTCGAGAGCATAGAAGACAGGAGTATTGAAATGATGATTTAAGTAAAAGAATTATTTAACACCATCATCAAAAGAATAGGAATGCACATTCCACATGATTTGACTTTTACATGTTTTAACTGTTTATTATATGTTAAGTAGGATTTCACATAGATCACACAAGGATAATATACCAATCAATACTACGCCCATATATGGATGGCTTTTGTGTTTGTATAATTACAAAGAGCAATGCTAAAATCTACAATTTTATTTCATCACTATTATATTACTTTACTAATGTGACAATATTAATGAGTCCTTAAATCAGTTACTTGTTAAAAAAAATAAATAAATCAAGAAACGATTAACAATACCATATCAAAAGAATAAAATAAAAATATGGCTTCTAGTTCAATTACAAAACATAGAAATGTGATCTGCGAACAAATAAAATCTATATTTCCTCAAGTAGGTTCTAAATCCTAATTTTTATAGTGTTGGTCATAATATTATAAATTTTATTATAAGATCCTTATAAATTGATGTTGTAGTTTACGTGATATTTATTACGTCAGTTTGTAAAAAAATTATAGTAAAATATTTTCCTCAAATATTAGGGTTGTAGGTCACATGACAAATACAATACTTCATTAAAAATTTAAAATGAAGCTATTTCCAACCATTTTTTTTTTCTTTTTTGGGGAGAGTTCGTCTTTGTTTATTAATTTTTATTTTGGGTAGAGTGAGCATTATCGTGGACTTTGATGAAGAAGAAATTAATGGACACAAAAAGCTTCTTGGGATTTGCATACTCTATTGGGATTGAAAGGGACACAGAATCATAAAACTCTTTTCTGTGTGATTTCGGACCGACGTTTTGTACCGTTTTGAAGCCACGTGAAATTTACGACACACAAGACATTCTACATTGTTTTCGGCTCGGGTTATAATAAGTTTATAACTTCTATACAATTTTTATACAAAGTTTAATATATTTTCTTTAAATTAATTATTAGATATTTAAGACTTATATGTAAGAAATTGTACAAAAAAATTATATAAGAGTTATAAACATATCATATCTTTTTGGACACATACACTACTGCACGGATAAGCATGCCTACTAGTATACCAAAAAATGAGAGCAAACGTGGCTACCACAATATAGTAACACATTCTATGTTTAACTTCTATCTCTTCCCACTATATTTTTACACTAATTTTATACGGATTGATGTAATATATTTTAAGTAGCTAATATTTTTTGTTATTTTAAATGATTAACGTGAAAAGTTACTTAAAACACGCTACATCCCTCGATATGAAAATCTTGTATAGAGAGTAGCATTACTCGTTTAACTTTGTTAGAATTGTTTCTTTTGTATCGGAATATCATTTAGAAGTACTTGTGCTAGCGGATCGAAGATGACTCCAATGCTTAAATCAGTATGTATCTAAAAATAAAAATGGTTCAAAATAGAAATGTAGTAGAGTTTTGGGTGGAGACCAAAAAGTTCATTTTACTTGATTTTGAGTTGTCTTTTATAATGATGTGCACTCAATTGTTTACCGTCGGTTACTCCACGATGATGGTCTTCGGAATGACTTATTCTACTTTTCTTTCCTCTACTTATCATTGTGTCCTATGCTTGAAATTAGAGGCTCACGAAGTGGTTATAAAAATTATATATGTTATTTGTATAGCTCTTACACAATAATTGCATAACAATATAATGTATCGTGAGTATTTTTAAAAAATTAAAATTAAAATTAAAAATATTAGACACATCAAAATTATTGTGCAACTAACACTTTTCTATAAAAATTGTCCAGTTGGCATGAGAGTGGTGTGAGAGAAAATTCCGTGTGCCAGTGATTTGGTGAGCTCGGGTAAGTAAGTTGGTATACGATTATATAAGTTGGTAGGCCCATAAGTCCGATAGTTACCCTTGATTTTCTCATCCAACGTGTCAAATTGAATAAAGGAAATGATATGTTGTGGGCATATGGATCGGGTCTCCCTTTCATGAGTGGAGCTAACCGTTGGAATTAATTGTACGATGTAAAAGAAACGTTGGGCATAAATGTTCAATTTTCATACTGTTTTGAGAAAATTATATATATTTTCTTTAAACTATCACTTAATTATAAAATGTACTTTTCAAATTACCAATTGTATTAATATTCTCTCTCAAACTATTAAAAAATGTCAATGCTCCCCTTAATACTAACAAAAAGACAAAAATGATCCTAAATATTTTTAAATAAGACAAAAATATCCTTATAAATTCCAAAAAAAAAATTAAAATTAAAACTAAAATATTAAAAATAAAATAAAAATAAAAAATTAAAGAACTAAAAAAGATATTTTTTAAAAACAATTAAAAAAATTAAAAAAAGAACGAAAAAGAACGGTTTTTTTTTTTTTTAAAAAAAAAAAAAAGCAAACGAAATAATAACTGAAAATTATAAAAAAACAATTTAAAAAAAAAAGGAAAAAGAAAAAAAAAACAGTTTTTTATTAAATTAAAAAAAAATAAATAAATAACAATTTTTTTTAAAAAAAGGAGGGAAATAACTGTAAATTATTTTTTAAAAAAAATAAACAAACGAAAAAGAAAAAATAAAAAACAGTTTTTATTTTTTAAAAAAAATTTTGGTATAAATTTTTGTTATTTTATATTTATTTAATAATTTTTTATTTTTTATTTTATTTTAATAATTTTATGAGGGGTATTTTTGTTATTAGAGGGACATTAACATTTTTTTATAGTTTAAGTGGGGACATTGACACAATTGGTAATTTGGAAGTACATTGATAATGAGATGATAGTTTGAGGAAATTATGTATATTGTTTTTATATTCCAAATCCTTCCTTTATTATATTGCCCCTTCCTTCTCCTTGGGGTTAAAAATTTATTTAAAATAAAAATAAAAAAAAAAAAAAAAAAAAAAAAAAAAAAAAAACCTTAAAAAAATACCTCTTTCTGTCTTGATTAGATTTGTCTTTTCTTTTTTTTTAATTATTTCCCTGTACCCATGAATAACCATTTTCTTTTTTTAAGCCAAAAAATTTTGAAACATAACATTTAAGGGAGGAAAACCATGAATAATCAAGACACCAGAATTTTTTACCATAAGCTTCATAATTTTTTTTTTTTTTTCACAAGGATTGATGAGCACTATCATATCAACTTAATGAGATAAGGGCGAGATAGAAGCATGGACGAATTTATGAGGGCGATATAGGCCATGGCCCCCTAATTTCAAAAAAGAAAAAAAGAAAAAAAAAAGGTAAAAAAAATTATAAAGTAAAAAATAAAAATTTAATCTACTGGCCTCTACCAACAAATTATTTTGACATCAGGCAAAAAATTTAGTTAAAAAAAAATAAAAATTTAGCCTACTAACTCTTACCAACAAATTATTTTGACATCAAGCAAAAAATTTAGATAAAAAAAAAAAAAATTAGCCTACTGACCCTTACCAACAAATTATTTTGGCCTCTGCCCCTGCCCATTAAAGCTTCTAATTCCGTCTATAGATGAAAATGTAGTATTTAACGTTATTATAAAATTAGTGATTCGGTGTTCATTAGTAGTAAATATATAAGACAAGTAGAGAACCATTTCTAAATGACGATTGATTTCTTTTAAACAATTTCTTATATCATTTCATTTTCACAGATAATTCTATCTTATTGACAAAGATAGTGTGAAAACAACCATTCAAGACGTGATAATAAAATCACTCAAATCACAATTAAACATTTTTATAAATTAAATACGACTTGATATATATATATATATATATATATATATATATATATATATATAATAAATTCACGTAATAATATCTTAATGATAAAAAAAATTAAACAACAAAATTATAAATAAATTTAATTATTTAATTGTTGATGCAATATTAGAAGAGTACGACCTAGAAATTACAACTAAATAATCATAAAACAATTATTATATTCACAATAAGAATTAAATTATAAAATAAAATAAATAACCATAGAAGAACCTCATGACGCAATCATCCACAGTGAAGCGCTAGTGTCTGGAAGTTGTATATTCACTGAAATTGAGGTTACCGCAATTACCGTGTACATGGCTTCCATATTAGAAGTGGTACCGTAATTCATATTTGATATTTCCATATACGAGTTAGATTTCCACAGAAGCTCCGTCCCACCAGTGTAGTAATCATTACGCAAGAGGTAGTGGGGGAGTCCTACAAATTAAGCGAGTGGGAGATAATATGGATGAGGGTAGAAGGAGAAGCGGTGTAGTGGCAGGTTCAGTGTGGGAGAGTAGGATGAAGATTGATGAAGTGAAAGGTGGGATTAAGGTCTTCAATGGCGAAGAAGAAGAAGGAGGAAGCTCTCAATTAGAGAGTACTGGAGGGGCTTCTGCAAATGGCGGTGGCGGTGGCGGTGGTGGGAGTACTCCTGCAAGCTCAAGGGTGAAGAAAGGCCAAACTGGTGCTGTGGCGGCCAGTGGGAAGAGGAAGACATGGAAATCCGAGAGCTTTGAGGGTTTTGAGAAGGCCCCATTTCAGATATCCAAACGAAAGCCTGAGCCGTTGAAGAATTCTGAGGAACAGTGCAAGGAGCTGAGCGTTTCTGCTGACGGAATCAAGAAGAGCCCAGTTCAGCCCAGGAAGTTGAGATCTGAGGGAAGCAAGGAGGTTGGTGTTTCTGCTGAGAAATTCGAGAGGAGCCCAATTCAGACGAGGAAGCCGAGATCTGGTGAGGGAATTGAGAGGAATTCTGCGCAGTTGAGGAAGGTGAAATCTGACTCGGTCAAGGGTGTTGAAGGAAGCGGCAATGGAGGTAATTCTCAGACCAGTTCAGTTCAGCTGAGGAAGGCCAAGTCGGATTTGAGTCTGACTGTGGATGAATCAGTGGAGGGAATTGGTGATGGGTCTGTTGGAGGAACTGAGAAAAACCCAGTTGATGGATCTGATGAAACTTGCAAGGAGTTTGGAGTTTGCCAAGAAAAGGTTATAACAGATCGGAGTATTGTGGTGAATTGTGCTCCAAAATTGGATGTGAACAATGGCGAGGAGGATGATGGTCTTGATGTTGTTGATGGAGAGGATGAAGGAGATGAAGAGGAGGGGGATGAGGAGGAGACAGAGATTGAGATTGATGTTAAGAAAATCAATGTCCCAGAACCCAAGAAAATTGTCAATGAAGAGGAGAAGATTGTCAATGAAGAGAAGAAAATTGTCAGTGAAGAGAAGAAGATTGTCAATGATGAGAAGAAGACTGTCAATGAAGAGAAAAAGATTGAGAAGAAAATTGTCGGTGAAGAGAAGAAGATTGTCAATGATGAGAAGAAGACTGTCAATGAAGAGAAAAAGCTTCATCATCATCAAGTTCATAGGAAACCAATGCCCACTGTGAAACAGCCTCCTCCACTTGAAAAACGTCGTACTATGTACCAGAATTTATCAAAACCTACTCCAAGACACCAGAATCTCTCAAAACCCACTTCAAGTTAGTGTCTTTCATTTATCTGCATTTACAATTCACTTTGTGAATCTATTGGAATTTGGTTTGAGTCTGACGGTTTCATGATCTAGGTTCTTATGAGTTCCAAACATTTCAGGAAAGCCATAGCAAACTGCAGAGTTTTGGTAAGTCTGATTTTAGAAATACAGTACAATTGCAAATTATTTAGGAAAGTTCTTGCAATTTTATGATCCATTTTTTTTTTCTCTCTCTATGTTTGATTTTGCAGTGGACTTAGTAATGTGGAAAGAAGTCCCAAGATCGGCACTTGTCTTGCTAGTTGGATCATTCGTAATACTCTCATCTACCTATACAAAGGATATCAATTTGAGGTTAGAAAATCCACAGTAAAGAAAATTTTATGCATGTTCTGATTTGCTATTCCTCTGGTTTAGAACAGAGCCCAGAACTGAAATCTTTTTAATTATTGTATCTGCAGCTTTATTTCTGTGATTTCCTATATGGGTCTTGTCTATCTTGCTGCCATTTTCATCTTTAGGACCCTTATTTGCAGGTAATTCCTCAAAAACTTCTCAATTAACAGAGAAAGATATTACCAATATGATCTCTTTCTGATTCTTCTTCTTTTTCTGAATGAATGAATTAGGGGAGTGGTACATATGGATGATTCAAGCTATGTGCTGGGGGAACAAGAAGCTATATGGTTACTCAGATTATTTCTTCCTTACGTGAATGAGTTGCTGCTAAAACTCAGAGCCCTTTTTTCTGGAGATCCTGCTACTACAATGAGGGTGATTTTCTTTCCTCTTTCTTTTTTTTTTTTTTTTAAAAAAAACTTTTTCTGTGGACATTAATGAAGCTAAAAGAGCCATTTTTTTTCTGAATATAAAAAGATGACAAATAGTGAAATTTATGACAATGGCAGCTGGCAGTACTGCTCTTTGTTTTGGCTAGGTGTGGCAGCTGCATAACCATTTGGACCGTTATTAAATTAGGTAAGCTTCACTTGGGTTTCTTTCTTTTTGCTCTGTTTTCCTTTTCTCTATCTCTCTCTCTCTTTATTTTTTTTTTTAATTTTTGTTTTTAACTTATCTTGATTTTAAAAGTAAAAAAGATAGAAAATGCCCGAATAAGTGTTTGGCTGCCCGAGGAGTTGTTCCGGGTAGATAAGCCCTTGCTCCGGTAGGTAAGCTCCCGTTCGGACAGATGGGTCTTATCATATGACTTTTATAATTGTTTGTCGGATTGCATGGATAGGTAAATACAGGGGAGGCTTTTTTAATTTTAATTTTTTTATTGACAGATTGTGCTGAAATTACAGTATCGGCGTTATGTCTTTAACTCAATAACTCTATAGTTTTTACTGACGTGTTAATGTGCTCACTGGCTCAGGTTTTCTGGGAGTTTTTACTGTACCAAAACTCTGCTCATTGTACTCTGCACAATTAACTGCAATAGGTAAGGTCCTCAATGTAATGTAGCTTCCAAATGTCGGCTGACTCTGCTCAATTTAATGTACACCAAGCTATAATTACCTCTTCTTGAGCCAGATTTTCTACAATTCGGACAAAAAATGAGTGAGAGGTGTAGGTGCCTGGAGCAGCTCAGAATGCTGGGCCTACCTGCTCAGGGCATCCGGGCCTGCATCCTTCTCTCTTACTCCTTGTTTGAATTTCTTGAAATAGGAAATTCGGGCATGAAATTTCACGAGATCTCAATCCCGATCCCTCTTCCCGTGGTTATAAATAATGTAGCAAAATGTATTTATTTTCTACAAATTAAATGGAATGCAAATAATATGCATCATATGCATAAACAAATAAAAAATTCTTGGGCTGGCTGTGATGTGGACCCATCAGATTGAAACCTTAGGAAATTGCATTTTCATTTTGCCTATGGAACCAGTTCTCTCTCTCCCACACACATATGATCCACATCCATACACACAACCTCAAAATGCCTCCATACAGTGGCGGAGCTCGAGGAGGGCCGGTGGCCCACACCCGCCCCTCTCTAATAAAAAAATTTGTTAAAAATGTTTTTTTTTTTTTTTTTTTTTTTTTTTTTTTTTTTTTTAATTTTATGCTATTAGCTTAATTAAATAAACAATTTTTATTAGCTTAAATTTTTGAAATAACTAGTAATTTCACATGGTATTAAAAGCGCAAATCAAAGATTCTAAATTCAAATTTTGTCTCATTTATTGTTTTTCATTTTAATTAAATATGTCACGTGTTAGGTATCACTATTAAGGAAGAGTTTGATCTCACAAGTGATTTAATAAATTATGTTCAAGTTAAACTACTTATCAAAAAAATAAAAATGTTCAAGTTAATTAAACTAAATGTCTTCTTTGACAACTATTTTGGAAGATAGAGAATTTAACATGTGCTGGTTTTCAATTGCAGCTAAATTTTGGCTTCGGCGCTTCCACGACATATGGGACTCGTGCTCGCACAAGAAAGCTGTGGCTGCATCCGTTGTTTTTCTCATTTTAAACCTATCCTCAACTGTTGCACGCATTTGGGAAGGTGAGAACACTTTTATTACCGGGGACGGAACCAAGATTCCTTATGAGGGGTCAAAGCATGAATGATGGCTAAACCTAATTTTGATAGAGGTTAAGCTTAATTTTTAAGGCCCGAAAAGGAAAAAATTTTAAATCGGGGCCATGGCCCTAGGGTTTTCTGGTTCTGTCTCTGTTTATAACATTCAGTAATCCAGGATTTTCATGGCTATTAGCAAAGTTTTGGCTTTGTGTTACTAGATTCTAGTGAAAACTGTCTTGCAGTGTTCATGCTGTATGTGGCTTTCCGATGCTATCAGCAGTCTTCCTTGAGAGATGATTGGGTGGAAGATGAAGCAGGAGGTGAAGAAACATCATGACCGAGGACAAGAATCAAATTGGATAGAGAAGTACATACACTGAGGGTCACATGCATGGGCAAATAATTGACTGTTTGACAAGAAAAAGAAAAGGATCGATAAAATGCAAAACATACTGTTGCTATGTTCACTAAACCAAAATAAAAAAGAAAAGAAAAGAAAAGAAAAGAAAGAAGAATCCTTGCTG
Source organism: Alnus glutinosa (assembly GCF_958979055.1). NCBI lineage: Eukaryota > Viridiplantae > Streptophyta > Magnoliopsida > Fagales > Betulaceae > Alnus > Alnus glutinosa. The sequence goes on from NC_084889.1 coordinate 33,541,055, forward strand.
CTATACGCATGATTTTGTGCCGAAGAAATTTCATCCAATTCACTATGTAAAAAGTAGTTGATGCATGAAGTTGCCTTTAAAAGCATATGTTGCTAGTTGTTGGGAGATAAATACTTATGGGGTGTTTGGATGGAATAAAAGATTATCTCGTTTTGTTGTATTTAAGTGGAGGGAATTCATATATTTAAGGAAACGTGAATTTTCTCCCAATTGCCTTAGTCTTGGAAGAGTTTTCTTCTTTTAAACGACAAAAATACTGACATTCTCTTGCCGTTAAGTTTTTTGTTAATAAGGCTGTTTGATAATTTTTTTATGAGAAAAAATTGAATAGGTTTTATTTAGTTATAAATGAAAATTTTGAAAATTAAAGTGTCTCAATCCTGACTAATAAATTTGAAGATTCCTTGTTAGAAACTTAGAGCACGACATTAGAGCACTAGTAGCAGTTACCCTATATTGGTTCCCTTCCCTATATTTAGGAAAAATTTCATGAAAAACATCAAAAAAACCTCCTACAGCAGATGCCCTATATTTAGATGAGGGGGTTGGGAATGAATAGTGATTCCCAATGTATACATATCTACTATTCATTCCCTATGTATTATTTTAATATAAAAGAAGTATAATTAATTGATATAGGGAAGAGAGAAAAAGTAGGAAAGAGAGAAAAAGAATAAAATAAGAGTAAAAAAATAATATTTAATTGATATAGGGAAAAATAAGGGAATCTATTATAGGGTATTTTTTTATAGGGAAGCAAAAAGTAGTTTTGTTCCCTAAATATAGGGAAAATGGTTGGGAATCTGCTGCTAGTGCTCTTAGACGCTATTTTGGAAAATGTCAAAAGTATGTCCGTACTGCATGCTACCTAATCATCTTATGTAGTCTCTATCAGTTCCTTTGGGTTTTGATATTCCACATAAAGTGTGGACAAGAGAGGATGTTTTGTAATGGTCCCTAATAAATACGCATTTTATAATTATCTTGAGGCGGTATTGCTGGATTAGAATTTTTTTAAATTATTTATTCGAATTTAAAAGAATTTGATCAGGTAATTGTGACAGATCATTTATGGAATTCACCTAGTCGGATAAGTAATTGGACAGCTCAATTTTTATTTGGTCAGATAGATTCTATAAATGGTCTCTCATAATTACCCGCCCGAACTTGAGAAAATTCAAATAAATAATTTGAGAGGATCCTAATCTGCTATTACTATACTTCTATAATAATATAAATGCACAACCGAAATTATTATAAATTTATCTTTTTGAAACTACAAGCTTTGACATATTGCACTGTAGTTATAAATCATGTGTAAGAACACATAATTTAGGGAAGAGTTGAGAATAAGAAAGAGAGACATATAGAATTAAGGTGATTCAGTTTATGACCTACGTCCACACGTTAAAGCCTTTTCTTGGCAACATATTTCCTTTATTCATTTGATTGTATACAATATTCTATTTATAAAGAAAGAGTCTAAACACTATAAGTCTTTTCAATTTCTACATTAACAATAATAAATCTAATTTACCATCTTATAACTCTCGTCTCAATACGCCTCCGCACCCAAGGGCGGAGGGAAGGGGGGTCGAGAGGGGTCAAATGCCCCCTCTCACCTCCCAAAAATTTCCCTAACCCTTGTAAAATTTTTCTGGATTTCATATTTGCCCCCCCTCAACCATTCATTCATCAGGAGCAAATATTTTCTAAGTGAATAGAGGTGCATGACTCAAGCCAATGGATTTGTCACTGTTTCAGATCTTCAAGAGAATCAGGCATTTTGAAATTAATTAGGTTAGACGGAGGTTGAAGATGATGTTTTCACATTTTAAAAAAACGCATCGTTTTAAGCTTTTTGTTTAACGCCAAAACGTTCCGTTTAAATAAACAAGAACTAATAAGTATATTTGAGTCTCCGACAAACGAAAATAATGGCAATAGGGTATAGCTCTACTTTCGACATGTCCTTGTGCCATAATCGTTATAGGTGTAGGCCTGCTTTGGTGGTGCGATGCTATTTGAAAAATGATAGGTGGGGGACAAACAACCATCCCCCATCACCCTATTTTGTTTTTTTTAATAAAAAAATATATATATAAATTTGTCTTTTGATGTGACATCAAAAGACAAATTTTAATTTTTTTGACTTTAAAAATGAAAAAGAGGGTGATGGAGGACGGTTGATTATTCCCCCATGTATCACTGCTCATGCTATTTATATTGATACAGAATGGCATTTTCTTTTTCTTCTTTTTTCTAACATATTGACTATTGGATTTAAGTTGATAATAAGTTTACATTAACTACTAATTTTACCCAAATGTCAAAAGGTCCAAGTGTAATGGCATGTTTGGGTGATTCAAAATTTTTCAAATATTTTTTAAATATTGATTTTCAAATATCAAAATTTTACTAAGATTTATCCAATTTTTTCTAATTTTGTCTCAAGTTTTTTAAAACATCCAAATATAATTTCAAAAAACAAAAATTCAGTATTTACAATTTTTCAAAAAATCCCATACCCAATCGAGCTATAAAGTTTGGGCTCACCAAGCAACATACACACATAATTGGCTAGAATCCTCCCCTTGCGTTAGCATATGCTCCAAACAATAACAATTTTTTAATTTTTTATTTTTAAACTTGGCTCCCCTGACCTAATGCCCTGGCCTCGCCACTGCCCGCACCCAATGGTAGATCATGGACTTTGAGGTTTGATCTTGAACATCAAAGGGCTAGAAAAAAAAAATGGCTACTCTAACCTGAATTGAAACATCAATTTCTTTGACGGAAAGAGAAATAGCTCGGGCACAAAATGTGGAAATATGGATGGATGAGAAAACACAAGAAAAAAAAATGGCATACAATGGTTATTTGTAAGCATTTTGATTTTAGTTATGATTAAAGATGAAAAAGGATGAGCGAAAAAAAAAAAAAAAAAAAAAAAAAGAAGAAAGAAAGAGAGAACTGGCACATGATTGAATATTAGCATTAACCTATAAATCTGATATCATGTAAGAACATATAATTTAGGAAAGAGATGAGAACAAGAAAGAGAGACAGAGAATTAAGGTGGTTTGGCGTATGATAGAGAAAGAATCTGAACGTTACAAGTCTCTTCTTCTTCTACATTAACAACAATAAATCTAATTTATCATCTTGTGACTCTTGTCTCTTGAGTACTTGTAACTTTTGTCTTAATACACCCCTACAAACCCAATGGTAGATCATGGGCGTTGAGATTTGATCTTGAACATTAAAGGGCTTGAAAAAAAAATGGTTATTATGATCTGAATTGGAACATCGGTTTCTATGACCGAAACTTAGACTTCGACGACTCTGGCCAGCATTGGCTACTATGGCCGAGACTTGGATATCGACAACTTTGGCCAAAATTGAGCCAACTATGGGCATGAAACCACTTTAGGCATTTTTTTTTTTTCAACAAGAGAGAAGTAGGTGGTGGTATATGCGGGTAGAGGAAAAAAAAAAAAAAAAAAAAGAACTGGCACATGATCGAATACTGATGTTAGCCTATAACTTTGATATCATGTAACAACACATAATATAGGGAAGAATTGAGAATAAGAAAGAGAGAACACATAGAATTAAGGTGGTTTGACTTATGGCCTACGTCTACATGTCAAAGTTTTTTCTTGACTACACATTTTTTTTATTCATTTGATTGTATACAAGACTCTATTTATAGAGAAAGAATCTGAACATTATAATAATAAATCTAATTTATCATCTTATAATTCTTATATCTTGAGTGATTGTAACTCTTATCTCTTGAATACTTGTAACTCTTATGTCAATATCATGAACATCAATATATCCATTTATAACTACTTACTTAATGTGATTATAATTACATAACGACATATCAAAGTCTTCTACAAAACTTAACAAGTGATAATTACATTACGAGCCTTCTATGCCATCCAACTAACCCGGAGGTCACATTATAACATTATAACATGTTGGACCCAAATCTAGAATATGCTAAGGACCAAAATATGTTGAATTTATAAATAATTTTAGGAAACTTCAAATTAACTAATCATTTTAAAATGATAATGTAGATGTGAGTACCGATTGTTCTAGGTCGTCACACCTCTTCGCTTGTTTTAGCAAATAACTATTCAAATTGTATGAGAGTACATGAATTTATCCCCAAATATTACTTTTTAATTATATATAACTCTTAGGGAAGCTTGCAACCCGTGCGAAGAGACATTACTTTAACCAAAAATCTATGTAGTTAAAAATTGTCAACTTTTGAAAAAAAAAAATGGTGGATAAAAAGCAATAGAAAGTAGAAAAACTGAACGCTTATAAGATGCGTTACAACGTCGCTTTCCTTAAAAAATTGTTTGCCCCCACTAGAAATGACGCAAAGGATTACAATAAATAATTTTCCAGGATATAATGGAGCTCAGAAATCTTGTATTGTTTACTTACGTTTTGTACAAACAAATCTAAACCTGAATACCCTCAGATTTTTATTATAGCAAGAAAAAGAGACTCGAAATTTAAAGTATAGAAGATATAAGAGAAAACAGAAGAAGAGAGAATTGTTCTATTTTTACTAACTGGACTATAATATATTATATATTATGTTGAATAGCAGTTATTTATGACTGTAGGATTAGCAGCTTACTCTAGAGTGGCTCGCGATGGGGCCAGGGTGGCGCGCAGCCAACTCCATGGGCCAAGGGTGGTGGTTCATGGGGCCATATTGACGGAATGTGGAGGTTTATGGGGAATTGAAAAATGTAATTACCATTTTTTTTTTAACAAAAATAAGGGAATTTTTGGAAGAAAGTGACTTAATTATAACAAATTGGTACTTTGATAGGTCTAAGTATCACACTTATTGGTTTGTAGGACTTTATTAAGAATGACTTTTAGTTGAGGGAGGTAAAGTATATTTATCCCTTATCATATTGTTACAACTATATTGAATAATTCTTTTTCTTTTCTTTTTTTTTTTTATTCCAAACATTACTCCTTATGTAATTCCAAACATGGTTATATTAATGTTTTCTCCAACTACCTCTAATTTTTTAATCCTATTGCAAAAAATAGTGTACCCGAGTTGTAAAAAAACAAAGGATTTTGCCAATTCTGTTTAGTAAATTAAAGTTTAATTATGATCAACTTTATCTTATGATTCATGGGAAATTTAAAATGAGCTGATCGAGGATACTAAGGAACTTCGATACGACAATGTTTAGTTTTTTTTTAATGACCATCGTTCTTATTACTTCTGCTAAGTATTTATAAAATATATAATTGCTAACTTTTGCTTCATCCCTTTTTTTGTTTGACCTTCTATCCTTATTTTACGTCGTCATATGATTCGGTTTTGTTGGTTTCAAATGTCTGTTCATACTCTATAACAATTCGTTTGTCTTTTCTTTTATTAGTTTCCTGTTGTTATAGAGGCAAATGTTTTACTTTCTTTTGTAATTTTTTTTCATTTGTAGTGACCAATAAAGAATATGATGGTTTGCAACACATATATCCCAAAAAAAAAAAAAAAAAAAAAAATTAAAATGAGACCTTTTATATAATATATTTTGAATATTTGATCATCCATCTTAACTTAATTGTTTTGTTAGGGAGATTGACACCTAATTGAGTCTTCTAACAAGACCATAATATATTATGTTACAATACCACTCAATCTAAAAACTTAATTAAGCTTATGGTTTTGGACCAACTGTGTTATATTAACCACTCACTCTTCTAATGCATTTTTAATGCGGGACTTAACATTTCTATACTCAGATGTAATATTCAACAATCTCCCCGTCACGTGTGAGTTGATCAGTGCATCACAATACTCTCCCTAAAATGAAAACTTTATCAATCTTATGGGTCATTTCTATGATCAATTATGTGGGTTATGTGGGCTTTATTATACATGTTGTGCACCTTCATCCCTACTCCAATTAGGAAGGGGACCCATTATTAATGCATGCACGCTCCAATCATGAAAAGAGCAACTATCATTTATAGTATCACATATTACTATTGACTTGACTCTGATATTGCTTATTAAAAATATCGATACCTTAAAAAGTTTTTTGGTGAGACCATAATATAATATGTTGGGAAACCACTCGACTAAAAGGCTTATAGGTCTATGCTAACTATACCATATTAACTACTCACTCTTGTACGTGACACATTTTAAGTGTGAGATTTAACTTTTCAATGTTCACACATGTATACTCTTTTAGATTTACACTTTTAGTTTCGCATCACATATTAATTGTGTAACAACTTTGTAAAACCTTATCTCCCAGGTCGAAAGATATAACTTGAACCAAAAGTTAGTTAATTAGAATATTATCATATTTTCAAAAGCCACAATTTTTAAACAATAACTTTTTTTTTTTTTTTTTTTTAAGGAATAAACCAATAAACAAGCTAAAAATGTTTTTATTTCAATGAAATTAAGCTCTTCAATAGAGATGATGACGAGAGGTTTATTCCTAATAAATAGTGATGATGACTTAGAGTTTTAATCCCAATAAATTGTTTATGCATTTAACTTCACAAATAAGAAAGCTTCTGGAGCGGGAGACAATCAATGGTCGGGAAATGTTCGAGCAAACTTATAGGGCAGATAATTGAGTTGATTATCCTCGTAGTACTTGCAGTACGTGCAAGCGAATGACCTAATTAACCCATCCCTCTCTATGTACCTCTTCACGTCCCATCCGCCTTCTTCATCCCTCTCAAACTTTGATTGGTGATGCTGAAGAGTCACTGTATGATTGCCTCGAAACCGGAGTTGAACATTGCAAAACAGCACATTCACATGAAGGCCTAATGTTCAAGGAGTGTATTACATATAGTTTGTTTTTTCGAGTGCTTGCATTCTCACCAAAAGCAAATTGATGCCGAGATTTATGATCTTGCTCACAAGTGATTAGAGGATTGCGTCTCAAGCTTGGAAGTTCCTTTTTCCCTTGCTGGAACTTGTTTATTGCAGTGCTTTGAAAAGAAAATTAAGAACGAAAAAAGAGTAAATATGCTACAAGGTTTGGTAAAAGATTCTTAATTACTTCTTTTTTTCTTAATATATAGACACTAATGCTACCTTTTGTCAAATCTCTCTCTCTCTCTAAACCCAAAAGTTCTAAACCCATCGTTCTTTCTCTTCTGAGGGGCCCTCATGCCTCCCTCCTTTCGGCTCTGGTTTTTTTTTTCTTTTTCCCCATAGCCTTTTTGGGTTAAGGTGGTTTTGCACCTCATGGGTTATTTCGGTGGAGACTAGAGTCTCCTGACCTTTAGGGCTGTGGAGTTTTTGTCCCCCCAATTAGATCCGGTGGTGGTTGTGTCTCTCCTAATCCTTTTGGACTATGGAGGTTTTTATTTTTTTTAGTTTCTTTGGTTTCTGGCAGGAAGGCACTCCCGAGAGGTACTGAAGGGGAACTAATGTCACCGGCGGGATGTTTTGGCCGAGCTTCAATAGACCAGTCTTGAGGTCCAGATCTGTGCATTTCTATCGATTTATGCTAGCACACGCCCCCTAGCCTTGTTCGCCGCTGTTCTCTGATCTAGCCGCCGCTTACTACGACTGTATTGACCTACCGTGCTTGGCGCGTGGTCATCATGTGCCAAGGTGTTTGTCACTCTGAAACGTGCGTAATGGCCACGCTCCATCCTTGTTGCCATGTCTGGTGGCGCCCGGTGGCCTGTGGTGAATGATTGTCGTATGGTGTTTTTCGGGGATGGCGCGTGGTTACATGCGCTGTTTCCAGTATCAGCTTTTTCTGACCGCAACTTTGTTTGAGTGTTTTTCCTATTTTTGACAGGTTGCTCTGTGATGTTTTTAACCTAGTTATTACTGTTTGGCTAGGTTTATTTGTTCTGTATTGGTTTGAAATTTTAACTCAGTTTGGTGGTAATTTATGTAACCTTCTATTGGTTGTACTCCAGTTTGTTTAATGGGAATATTAACTTTCTTTTCAAAAAAAATATATAGACATTAATGTGCATGCCCAAAGACAAGAATCTTTATGTAATAATAAATTAAAAATGAAGGAAAAAGATGAAAGAGATAGAGATTAAGGTAGTTTCATTTGATGGCCTACGTCCACATGTTAAAGCCTTATAAGTTACATCTTTTTTTTAATATTTTTGTTTTGAGTACAAGAGGCTCTTTTTATAGAGCTTCACATATTATATGTGATTTTGAATAATTTCAAATACAAACATATATATCTCTTGGATTTGGGTTAACAAATCCTTTAATCTACGATAATCAAATCATCTGAATCTCTGGATTTATAGGATACAAATCAACATTTATCACAAAGAATTTATATCTTTTAACAGCATTTACATATTTTTCATGATAGCAATAAAAAGTTCATTATGGTTTATTATTTTTATTCTCCCCAACATTAAGACTTGTTCCAACTGTCCTCATTATCAAATCATAGGCTAAGAGTTTATGACTCCTTTGATTTGTGTTTGTGGTGTCAAAGGTTAGTTTGCGGGATCTTGGACATGGTGTAGATAACAACTCCTAGTTTTTTTGATTTTTTTTTTTTTTTTTTACATATTTAGGTATCCTTTGAGTTAAAACAATGTGTAGATGTAGAGATCGATGCCGTTATTTGATACAATGTTTGGATTATGGTTGTGTTTTTTGGGCATGATGGACACGAGACCGGGTTATTCTGTAGTTGTTTATGTTATTTGACTGTTACTGCATGGGGAGATTCAAAGTATGCTAATCTAATTAATTATTATTATTTATGCATTAAAGAATTTTGATAACTTATTGATGATGCATGTGGCTTTTTTATTAGATATTTGGCAAAAGTATACATATCCCTTTTAAACTACTATCTAATTGTCAATGTGCCCCTCAAACTACCAATTGTATCAATGTTCCTCCTCTAAACTACCAAACAATGTTAATGTCCCCCCAATATCAAAAATTCCCTTCATAAAAGTATAAAAATTCTTAAAATTATATAAAACAAAACAAAAACAAAAAGAACAAGAAATTTTTATTTTTTATTTTTAAAAAAAGTTACAAATTAAAAAAATAAACGAAAAATAAAATAAAAACCAAGGTTTTTCAATTTTTAGATTTTTTTTTTTTTTTTTTAGATTTTGTTTTATGTAATTTTCACTTTAGTCCGCCACTTGGATTTTTATTTTTCTCATTTTCTTTTTATTTTTTTGTTTTTTTTTTTCAATCTTTCAATAAACATCTTCTTTTTAATTTTTTTTTTTTTTTAGCTGTAATTCTTTTTCGAATTTATAATGATATATTTGTCTTATTGAAACTTTTTTAGGGTTATATTTGTCTTCTTTTTTTTGCTTTAGAGAATACATTGACATTTTTTAGTAGTTTAGGGAGGACATTAAGGGTGCGTTTGGAATTGCGATTTCGTAGAGAAAAAGTGCAATTTTAAACCAAATCGCAGAAAATGAACCGTTTGAAAACTGCGTTTTTAAAAAACTGCAATTTGAAAACGCAGAAAAATGTTTATTCAAATCGCAGGCAATGAAGTGTTTTTTTGAAAACGCAGTATTTTAAAAGGCTAACTTACGATTTTAAAGGCCAAACTGAGATTTTGCCAAACGCTTAACTGCGTTTTTAAAAATCACTTTTTTTCAAATCGCACATTTTAAAATCGTTATTTTTAAATCGCAGGCAATGAGGTGTTTTTTTGAAAACGCAGTATTTTAAAAGGTTAACCTGCGATTTTAAATGTCAAACTGCGATTTTGTCAAACTCTTAACTGAGTTTTTAAAAATCACTTTTTTCAAATCGCACATTTTAAAATAGTTATTTTTAAATCGCACTTTTTTAAATCGCAAACCTAAACAGACCCTAACACAATTATTAGTTTAGGGGATACATTGATAATGAAATGATAATCCGAGGGTAGTATAAATAGTTTTCCCTAAATATTTTCTTTGAGTGGTTGAGTTAATTACCATGTAGGCCACTTGGTAAAAATGGCTAGAAAATCGTTATATTTCATGTCCCTTCCACTGACTAGTGTGAATTGGTTAGAGCTTTGGGCCTAACTTGGTCTAAGCCCATAGAGGGATTTAGTTAGGATAGAAGAAAAGCCCAAGTGCGCCAATCTTTACGAATTCCCTATGTTTGAGCTTGAGCCCATCGAGAGTGATGAAGGAGCTCAATTGAAGTTGTGTCAAAGGTCTGTTGGGCTTTCACTTGTAGGGCCCCAAGCCCTATTGGACCCGAAGGGGACATACCAGGTCCATGGAAGGGCCCAAGTCGGCCCATGTAAGGGGCTCGGGTTGGACCTTTTGAAAAAATTGAATAGTTAAAAAAAAGAAAAAAGAGGATGGTTAGAATTTATAAAAGACCATAGGAATTATAGGGCCAAACCTTAGGTTTAATTAGGAGCTATCAAAGACACAAAAATGGGGAAAATTTAGGACATGATTAGCAGTTTGCTTAGTCTCAACCCAATCAAAAGATTTAGGGCATGTTGGGGTGAAATCTATTTTTTAAATATTTTTCAATTATTGTTTTTTAGAATTCAAATTCTATTCGGATTTTATCCAACTTTTTTTTTAATTTTGTCTTAAGTTTTTTAAACATAATTTAAAAAAACAATTCTCTCAGTATTCGCAATTTTGAATATTTTTCAAAAAAATCGCATACTCAAACCAACCCTTAACGTTTTAAGACAATTCGGCCTAAGAGATAAAGTGAAACCATTACATATGGTCTATCACCAGACTTGCTTAAGTACACCTAAAAGTTAATCATGTGGTTCCAATTAGGGGTATACAAACGGTTATAATCGGCGGTTATTGGCTAAAACCGCTAACCGTTAACCGCCTAGTGGTTATTTCATTTTACCAACCACAACCGCTAACCACCTAGGTGAAGGCGGTTATTTTTATAACCGCCGGTTAGTGGTTATTGCCTTAATAACCGGCGGTTTTAAACCCGTTTTTGAATTCTTGTTTTGGGCCGGGTTTAGAGTCTTTAGACCGGTTTTGGGCTATGTTTACACCAGTTTTGGGCCAGGTTTACACCTGTTTTGGGTTGGTTTTTGTACAAATTTTAATTTTTTTCAAGAAAAAAATTTAATACTTTTTGGACATTTTGCCCTTTGGTACAAAATTAACAAATTTAAATACAAAATTACAAATCCAAAACACAAAGGCACAAACAAATAACCATATAACTAAATCCAAATCTAATTTTACAAATCCAAAAAACCGAATTCAAAACAAAAAAATTACAAATCCAAATAATCACAGAGGCACATATTCCAAATTCCAAAACCAAACAAATCCAAATAAACAAATACTCCAAGACACTACAAATCCAAAATAACCAAATTCAAAACAAAAAAATTACAAATCCAAATAACCACATAGGCACATACTCCAAATTCCAAAACCAAACAAATCCAAATAACCAAATACTCCAAGACATTACAAATCCAAAATAACCAAATTCAAAACCAAAAAATTACAAATCAAAATAACCACATAGGCACATACTCCAAATTCCAAAACCAAACAAATCCACACTCCAAATTCCAAAACCAAACAAATCCAAATAACCAAATACTCCAGGACATTACAAATCCAAAATCCAAAAATTACAAATCCAGATAGTCACCGTCACTAATGGTCACCTACGTCCACAATATATTCATCCTCCTATCACAAGGGTGAACTCACTGCAATCAAAGATATACAAAGTTACAAACAAAAATAGTTATAGAGGTCAATACAAACCTACATCCAAAATTTCAAATAACCAAAACCAAAACATTACAATCAAATTAATCAATAACCCTTTGATACTAACATCCTTCTAGATATTAGATAAAGTCTAAGGATACTTCGGTCCTTGATTGAGCGCCATCTACAAAAGAAGAAGCTTTAGTTTATTGAAAAGTAAGTTTCAAAAATAATAATTACACAATGAAAAGTTACAACTAATTTACAAACATTTACTTTCTTCATCAAAGATTTCCACAAATTCCTTCAACTTCTGAATGTCAATTGGAGTATTCCTTATCCAATTTTGTGTGCAAACCAACGCCTCGATGGTAAGTGAAGACAATGTACTCCTAAAGGGATCCAATATACGTCCTTCAGTGCTAAAGACGGACTCAGAGGCAACAGTAAAAATTGGCATAGCCAATACATCACGGGCTATCGCTGCAATGATAGGATATTTAGATGCTTTAATCTTCCACCAACCTAAAACATCAAAGTCCTTTATTGTTGCTTCACACCCATCCAACAAATACCTATCTACCTTCGACTTACATTCCAAATCATTATTTTCCTCAAGGTGTTGGAAAATGAGATTATGAATATCCACTGCACTTTCTGTGTCTTCGTCATCAACATTCAAGTTAGTATTATTTGCACTTCTTGAAGTCGCATTAAATTGAGACACCGCAATCCCCTGAAACTTACTATATTGCTCAATCAAACGATCAAAAAGCTCTCTCACCCTTTTTTCTATTTTATCTGCCTATATTGGCCCATTGCACATAACCACCACACCAAAATCTTCATTTTGTAGCGCGGGTCAAGGACAAAAGCAATATATAACATCAAGCTCATCTTATCCATACTCCCCTAGTACTTCTTATACTAATAGCCACGGTACTCATGATGTGATCAAAACTGAGACACCCATCATTCAAGGCATCTTGAATAATACAAAGCTGCATGAAAAATAAACTGGCAGTGACATAATTTGAACCAGAAATTATCAATGTGGCATCATAAAAAGTTTTCAAATACTTCACAAATGCCCTAACATTTTTCTAATTAAGATATGTAAGAACAACTAACTGACTATCCTCCTCCCCCAATACTTAAAATACTCTTTGGTACTTTTCAGCAATGATTAGCATTAAGTATGTTGAATTCCATCTAGTAGGAACATCTAGACACACCACTTTCTTACTTTGAATATCTAGTTGTTCTATATATCTCTTAAACCTTGCCATCCTTACCGGTGAAACCCTTACAAATCTCACTGCATTTCTAACATTACAAATTGAGCTCTCTACCTCTTTCAAATCATCATTTACTACAATATTCAAAATATGAGCAGCACACCGCATGTGAAGAAACTCACCCCCCAAAACAATTGAATTCTTTTCCTTTATCCTCCTTCTCACATAATCAATACCTACATCATTAGACGAGGCATTATCAACTGTAATTGTGAAGATACTATGAATTCTCCATTCTTGCATTGTATTATCCAACACTCTTCCAATAGTCTCACCCTTATGATTGGGAACTAGGCAAAACTTCACGATTTTCTTATGCAATATCCAATCACAATCTATAAAATGAGCGATAACACACATGTAATTCAAATTTTGTATGGATGCTAATGTATCAGTAGTGAGACAAATCCTTTGATCACTCATCAAAGCCTTCAAATGAACCTTCTCTTCCTCATATAATTTCAAACAATCTCTTTGTATAGTAATACGACTAGGCATATTGAACCCAGGTTCCAATTCATTAACAAATAATATAAACCCTTCACTCTCTACATGACTAAAAGGCAACTCACATAAGATGAGATACTGAACAAGCAACGCCTTACACGGTCCGGATCATACTTTATATATTCTAGTTTGGTGCTTTCTACCGCCTTCTTAAATGACATTTGCAATAAAGTTTGATCTTTGGCAATTTTTGGTTTTCTAAGTGGAGAGTTTGGACAGTTAGAAGTAAGGTGGGTCATCATGGATGAAGTTCCTTGTCTTCTATGGTGACCCTATCAATCTCTTACAATGATTGCAATAAGCTTTAGAGTTTTCCTTATCAATTGGTTCCACCTTTTTAAAGTGATCAAATATAAGAGATTGATTAACATGTCGTTTTTTTGACTGTGTGGGTTTTTCAGTATTTATGGAGAAAGGAGTTCTGGGGACTATCCTCATCCATAAGAACAGGGGCAAGGCTACCCACGGGAGCCGAAGTAGTACCAATTATACTAAGTGTGCCACTATTAGCATCCTCCATCTGCTATTAAATAAATGGTAAATTATATGATAAGAAAAAACAATAAATTATTTTATTTTTTTTTTTTTAGTTGTAGTTTTTTTTTTTTCGAATTTATGATGATAGATTTGTCTTATTGTAACTTTTTTAGGGTTATTTTTGTCTTTTTGTTAGCTTTAGGGAGGACATTAACATTTTTTGATAGTTTATGGAGGATATTAACATAATTAGTAGTTTGGGGAATACATTGACAATAAAATAATAATTTGAAGGTAATATATGTATTTTTCCCTAAATATTTTCTTTGAGTGGTTGAGTTAATTACCATGTAGGCCCCTTGGTAAAATGGCTAAAAAATCGTTATATTTCATGTCCCTTCCACCGACTAGTGTGAATTGGTTAGAGCTTTGGGCCTAACTTGGTCTAAGCCCATTGAGGGATTTAGTTAGGATAGAAGAAAAGCCCATGTGAGCCAATCTTAACAAATTCCCTATGTTTGAGCTTGAGCCCATCGAGAGTGATGAAGGAGCTCAATTGAAGTTGTTTCAAAGGTCTGTTGGGCTTTCACTTGGAGGGCCCAGGCTCTATTGGACCTGAAGGGGACATACTAGGTCCAGGGAAGGGCCCAAGTTGGCCCATGTAAGGGGCTCGGGTTGGACCTTTTGAAAAAAGTGAATAGTTACAAAAAAAGATAAAAGAGGATAGTTAGAATTTAGAAAAGACCATAGGAATTCTAGGGCCAAACCTTAGGCTTAATTAGGAGCTATCAAAGACACAAAAATGGGGAAAATTTAGGACATGATTAGCAGTTTGCTTAGTCTCAACCCAATCAAAAGATTTAGGGCATGTTGCGGTGAAATCTATTTTTAAATATTTTTCAAATATTGTTTTTTAGAATTCAAATTTTATTCGGATTTTATTAAACTTTTTTAAATTTTGTCTCAAGTTTTTTAAGCCATCTAAACATAATTTTAAAAAACACTTCTCTCAATATTCGTAATTTTGAATATTTTTCAAAAAAATCGCACACTCAAACGAACTTTTAACGTTTTAAGATAATTCGGCCTAAGAGATAAGGTGAAACCATTACATGTGGTCTATCACCAGACTTGCTTGAGTACACCTAAAAGTTAATCAAGTTGTTCCAATGACTCAACCTGTGACCATGGGTTGAGAACCGAGCCTTCAAAGTTGTTCACAATCTCGTCACATGGGGCATAAGAGTATGCGAGACCGCAAAGTAACAAGTAGAAGATAATTGTTTAAGCATATAAAAAAACTTTGAGAATTACATTAAATTTGTTTAGAAAATTATTTATAGCAAAACAATTTTATTACCAGGAATTTTTTTTTTTAACTCAATCGTTTAAAAATAGTTTGATATATTCCTTAAGTTTCTACATATTCTGTTTTGTTTTTCCTCGCCACAGATGTTTCTCGAGAGCGTGCTATAACTCTAGAATGATTAGAGCTACGGTGATGGGTTGTTAAAGATCGTTTTAAGTTTAATACGTACATTTTCCACACTAAATATTTGGATTTAAATATTTAATATATTTTTGTTTAGATTACAAGTGTTTATCAAGTTTATTTTGAACATTAAGAAAAACTTTACGCTTATGAGACTTCTAATGAAAGTATTTATGAATATTTAGCAATGTATAGAGTTTCTTTTATGCCTCTGGCTCTGAGTGCAATAAATGAGCAAGCCCTGTCCTCACAGATTGGGAGCATTACAGATGAACTACTTACTAGTTGATTAACTACTCTATTATCGGTACAACTGATTATGTATGTATGTATATATGTATACTTTAGTTTGCAGGATCTTGGACAAGGTGTAGATAATATCTCTTAATTTTTTTTTTTTTTTTATTATTATTATCTTCTTACATATTTAGGTCTCCTTTGAGTTACAAGAACGTCTAGATGTAGTGATACCATTAATTATGTGATATGATGTTTGGATTATGGTTGTGTTTTGAGGGCATGATGGACACAAGATTGGGTTATTTTGTAGTTGTTTATATTATTTGACTGTCAGTAGGGAGATTCAAAGTATGCTAATCTAATTATTTTTAATGCATTAAAGAATTTTAATAACTTCTTGTTGACGTGGCTTTTTTTTGTTAGATATTTTCTTTGAGTGGTTGAATAATTACCATGTAGGCCAATTAGTAAAAATAACTAGAAAATCGTTATATGTCATGTTTCTTCCACCAACTAGTGTGAATTGGTTAGATATTTGAGCTTGGTCTAAGCCCATAGTGGGCTTTAGTTAGGAGAGAAGAAAAGCCCAAGTGGGCTAATCTCAACCAAATTCTCATGTTTGAGCCTGAGCCCATTGAGAATGATAAAGGAGCTCAATTAAAGTTGTGTCAAAGGTCTGTTGGGCTTTCACTTGTAGGACCTAGGCCCTATTGGACTCCGAATGGGGAAGGGCCCAATTCGGCCCATGAAAGGGGCTCAGGTTGTATCTTTCAGAAAAAAATTGGATAGTTAGGAAAGACCATAGGAATTATAGGGCCATAAATGCTTTATTTTCAGCATGATTTCAATATATATTTTATATGCTTTATTTTTGTCTCCATATTAGAATTCTCTGCAATTATTTATTTGAATTTGAAAGAATTTAAGCAGGTGATTATGAGAAACTACTTATGAAACCCACCTGACCAAATAAAAATTGGACTGCCCAAATACTTATTCAGTCAAGTGAGTCTCATAAATGGTCTCTCACAATTACCTGCACAAATTTTCTCAAATTTAAATAAATAATTGTAGAAGATTCTGATCCTGTTATTGCGAGTCGATACATGTTATTGTATGTAAGAGTTTTTGTTAGATGAAGAAGTCGATATATTTTCGAAGACATAATATACTTTTAAAAATGCTAGTTGAATAATAAACTCAATTTTTATTTGGTCAGGTGGGTTTCATAAGTGGTCTCTCACAATTACCTGAACAAATTTTCTCAAATTTAAACAAATAATTGTAGAAGATTCTGATCATGTTATTGTGAGTCGATACATGTTATTGTATGTAAGAGTTTTTGTTAGATGAAGAAGTCAATACATTTTCGAAGACATAATATACTTTTAAACATGCTAGTTGAATTATAAGAAAGAATGGGAAGTTCTTTATGAAAGATTTTATCATGTGGTGAAGAAAGTGAACGTTTTAAGACAATTTGGCCTCAGATATAAGGTGCAACCATTACACATGGTCTATCACCATACATGTCATGTTGAGTGCACCTAAAAGTTAATTAGGTGATTCCAATGATTCAACCTGTGGTCATGGGTTGAGAACGGACCCTTCAAAGTCGTTTACAACCTCGACATATGGGGCATAAGAGCATGTGACATAGCAAAGTAACAAATATAAGATAATTGATATTAAAAACTTAGAATTACTTTAAAGTTTTTAGAAAATTATTTACTGCAAAACGATTTTATTACAAAGATTTTTTTTTTTTTCCTTTTCTTTTTACTCAATCGTTTAAAAATAGTTATATATATTATAGATTATCCGATAGCTAATAGACATTATCACATCAACGCAATAAAATGATGGTGTAATATAAAACAATTCTCAACTTGCAATTCCCAACTTTGATTCAATTTCCTTTTAACAACCATGCTCAACCCTATCAGCTGAAAATAAAAATACAAAGAATTAAGAAATTATAAAAATTGCATTTTTATTCCATTTTATTGGTATCATATTGCTAATCAATCATTGATAAAAATAATTTAAGAATGATTAGCCGTGCATATGCAGCATATATCAACAAATTAAAATAAAAGTGAGATAACAATTTAGTGTAAAACTAAATTAATAAAAAATACAATAAAAACACAAGTTTAATTAAGCCTAAGCCTCCCACAAATCCCACTTACATCTCAACAATTTCAACGTGAAATCCCCGAGACACACACACACACACACACACAAGCAAAGGAAAATTGAAAGTGGAATTGGTTTCCGGCCAGTTCCCAACCGCCGCTGCAACAATTTCCAGCGAACAAGGTAATCTATTTTCCTTGGAATTAAAATTTATGTTTCAATTTCAAAGCTCGACTTCAATTGCGTTAATATACGCAGAGATGAGCCTCGCGACCGATTCGCCGGTTCACTCATCGAGCAGTGACGACTTCGCGGCGTTTCTCGATGCGTCACTGGATTCTGGTTCTTCCGAAGAAGCTGAAGATGCCAATGACGACCTCGAAACCCAACGGTGCTGTTTTTAACACTTTTGGGATTTTTCTCCTTTTGGGTTCTCTAACTATGCGTTAAGCTATTGTGGGTCTGTTGGGAACTTATCTTAGATTATTGATTCGTAATTGTATTTTGAAATTACTGGCTTGTTGCATAAATTTTAGTTTGCTTAGTTTTGTATGGTTATTTAGATAAAAATGGTAATATTTGTTTGACATGTTGCATTGTTTTACACAGTTTTTGTATGAGAACCTGTTTTAGCTGACCTTCTGAAACTTTTCTGATGAAAGACTTCGTTTTAGTAGATACCCCATTTTTCGGATTCTCTGATTTTGTAAATTGTGAGTCTCACTGGTCAGCTATAGTTCCTTTTTGAACTCAAACCCTATGCATTAACTTGCAGGATAAAGAGGAGCAAGGTGGAGAAGTTGGAGAACGTAGAGAAGTTGGAGAACGTAGAGGAAGTTCTGGGGTCAACTTCACAAACATCATCCCTCATACAAACCGTAGGTAAATTCTTCTGACTTAGTTAGATAGTTCAGTGGCTAACAAATTTTGTGAACTGAACACCCACCCAGCCAAATCTTGGAAAACACAGCACAAGATCAACTTATCAACTGCTCCTTTGGGCCAAAGTTACATTTTTATTTTTGAAGGCACTCCTTTGCTGGAGCACATACAGATAAATCTTAAACAATTTTTGTGCTTATATCTGTTTGATTGGCATATTTCTAAAGCCTAAATAGAATTGCTATTACTACTGAGCTTTAATTTTGGAAAAGTGGTTTGAGGCCATTTAACTTGCTACAAATTCTCCAATGCTTGAAGATTTTCTTTTCAATATTCAAATATTCTCGTAAAAAGAAAAATTTATGGTACATATAGACATGCATATGTATGTATTTACATACTATACATACATACATCCATATGTACTGACACACATGTATTGTAAGCATACTTCTTGGGTACTTGATTGATTTCCCCTTGGCATCTTCCTGTTAAATTTACTTATATAGAAATGTGCACGTGCATATATCAGTATGTGTGTGCACATATTTGTGTGTGTGCGCGTATGTGTATGTGTACACACACGCACGCGTGTATATATATATATTTGCAGGTGCAGTGCCTGAAATATTTTATGGAGCCTGAAAATAGGGGCAATTGCCCCAAATTGGTGTGTGAGAGAGAGTGAGAATATCACCCCCTATTCTTGGAGGAAAGAAATTAGATTTCTTTTGAGGAGAAAAGTTGTTTCTGTTTTTTATTTGATAAGAAAACCACAATAATCTGCATAGTGTCAAATTGATCCATTTTCTAGGTTTAGGAAAATTTAGTTGGGAAAGGGGGAGGGGGGGTTAAAAATGTTCACAAGTTTCTTGCGTGGACTGCAGTATTGTTAAAAGTTTGATAAGGAGTGCCCCCAAGTGTCTCCACTGTGGCCATTCATTTGTGTGTCTGTATGTTTTAAAAAGAAGTCTCTATTCGGTCGTGATTTCTAACTAGAAGTTCATACTCATGGTTGCACTAAAACAAAGATGGATGGTACTTTCGTATATAAATTGGAGGAAGAAAAGATTCCAGATGCAAACCTGCATAGCAGTCACTCTGCCATATTCATCTAGCTCCCTCTCTGTGTATTATTTCAACATTTTCTGAGAGAATGAGAAAACTGGATGTGCATTGCTGAGTTTTAGTTTCATTTAGATTTGTACTATTTTCACTGATTTGAATTGTATGTAATGTGTTATCTTTTGCAGAAGCATCCATAAAGAAGGATCTATGTACACATCCTGGTTCTTTTGGAGACATGTGTATACTTTGTGGGCAAAGGTTGGCTGAGGAATCTGGGGTTACATTTGGGTATATTCACAAGGTATAATTCTTCAACATGATTGGTTGGCGGAATTCTGAGTTTTGGTTATCTTTGCTGCATATGGAAAGAGAATATTTATTTTTTTATTTGTAATACTTCTGAAACTTCTTATATTGAGGCATCATCCACTTACAATCAGCTGTGACCTTTCATTTCACAAGTTAACGATCCCCTTATATGAAGCAATTTTATAATTAGAACTGGGGAGATTTAAATCAACTTAGAACTTATTAAGTATGCTGATGTTTATTGATCTCAAATTGAATTTGTTTTAAGCCTGTGTAACATCTGTATTTGCAGGGACTAAGGCTTCAGAATGATGAAATTGCCAGATTGAGAAACACAGACATGAAGAATTTGTTACGCCATAAGAAGCTTTACTTGGTTCTTGATCTAGATCATACGCTGCTAAATTCTACTCAACTTATACATATAACGTCAGAAGAGGAATATTTAAAGGCCCAAACAGATTCTCTGCAAGGTAGTTCTGTTTTATGTTATTATGATTTGGTAGTGTAATTAGCATTGCAGATATTATTGGTTTCAGATGTCTTGGTTGGATTGCTTCTTTTCTTTTTTATGATTAGTACTATTTAGTTTGGCTAAATGCTATTGAACATTATCATGTTTAAAGCAACTGAAACTTTTAGAAGTTGACATGAGTGATTAGGAATTGTTCTGAGTCTGTTGATGGAAATTTTTGTGCTATATTTTGAGTGCTTTCAATTTGCGAATGGGATATTCTGGTTTCTATTGAAAGGTAAAATTGTTGAAAGAAATTTAAAGGATGTAATTAGCTGCTTGTGCTTGAGACGAGCTTATGCAGTCTTATGTTGTCTTATCACCATAACCTGGAAATTTTTTATTTGCCAGCAGAATGTTGTGGCTTCTAATTAAAGCTAGGCTTTGTGTGGCTGGGGTTTGGCTTTCTCTCTCGCTCTACAAGAAGACTGGTAGAATTTATATGATGTGCTTACGGCGAACTTTAATACAGCCTTTTAATGGAATTTCACAACGAAATATTTTTTCGTGAACTGCAGATATGATAGTTTTGGTAGTTGTTAGGCAAAATTCGTATCATGGGATTTATTTTGCATGGGTTACATGGTAGTAATGTAGAAATATTCAAAACCTATCATATAAAAGCAAATATTGAAGAATAATGACAATCTTACTGTTTGCATCCCTGTCCCTGTAGAAATTTCAGAGTATTTGGCTTTCAAGCTTGTTCATCTAGTGAGCGTATATTGAATTATATATAGAACTTACAAGGTAGTATAGTTTACACAATAAGCCGTAGCTTCTAGTATTCTAATCTAATACAAACTCTTAGATAGAATTCTAATTACAAGTAAATCTCCTCTAGATAACCTTATCCTTATCAACCGGTTGTGTTATCAACACTCACTAGGAGGTTTGATCAACCAGGAGTCTATCAGCACACTAACTAGGATTCTTAAGAGATTGAATCACACTAGGAGTGTGATGTGCGCTAATATCCTCCCTCAAGTTCAGCGGGAGTGAACGAACGTTGAGCTTGAAGCAAAGGAATTGAAAACGCTTGGAAACAAGAGGCTTGGTCAGTACATCCGCAATTTGATCAGAACTTGGAACAAAGTGAATCTCTAAGAACTTGGAAGCAACTAACTCCCGAACAAAATGAAAATCAATGACCACATGTTTGGTCCTTGCATGGAACACGGGATTGACCGATAAGTATGTGGCTCTAATGTTGTCACACCAAAGTTTTGGTGGATTAGACCATGGAACACCAAGTTCTTGGAGAAGAGAACAAAGCCAAAGTAATTTTGCGGCAGTATTGGCAACAGACTTGTATTCAGCCTCTGTGGAAGACCTAGACACGGTTGGTTGCTTTCTAGAGCTCTAAGAAATCAAGTTGTTGCCAAGAAAAACACAGTAGGCTCTTGTAGAGCGCCTGTCATCAGGGCATCCTGCCCAATCAGCATCCGAATAAGCTTGAATAGAGGTGGAAGAATTCTTGTGCAGCAACAGGCCGTGAGTGATGGAATGCTTTAGATATCGAAGAATTCTCTTGACTGCTTGCCTATGAAGCTTTGTTGGGCGATGCATGAATTGACAAACACGATTGACAGCAAACGCCAAGTCTGGACGCGTGAGAGATAAGTACTTAAGAGAACCAACCGTGCTACGGTATAAAGATGGGTCTTCCATAGGGTCAACCATGAATGCAGACAAGGCCGAGGAAGAGGACATTGGAGAGTTAACCGATTTTGCATCTGCCATATTGGTTTTGTTTAGTAAGTCCCGAATGTACCTCTATTGAGAGAGAAGGAGACCATCCTTCACGGGTATAACCTCAATTCCAAGAAAATAGTGTAATGATCCCAAGTCTTTAACCGCAAAGTCAATGCCTAGTAGCTGTTAAAGTTTAGTAATAGCAGTAAGAACTGATGAAACAATGATAATATCATCAACATAAATGAGTAAAAACATAGTTATAGCTGCTCTACGATAAATGAACAAAGAGGAATCAGCCTTGGAACCAACAAAACCAAGCTGAAGAAGCTTCCCACTGAGGCGAGAAAGCCATGTCCGAGGTGCTTGTTTCAGGCCGTAAATGGCCTTTTGCAACTTGCATACATGATGAGGATAGGAGTGAATGAAACCCAGTGGTTGTGCCATATAGACATCTTCAGTTAAGAGTCCATATAGAAAGGCATTTTGAATGTCTATTTGCTGCATAGACCAGCCTGCAGAGTAAGCAATGGGCAAAACAGTTCGAATTGTTGTTGGTTTGACCACAAGGCTGAAAGTCTCCCCATAATCTATCCCGGCATGTTGATGAAACCCCTTAGCAACCAACCTTGCCTTGTGACGTTCTATAGTACCATCAACCTTTCTCTTTAGCTTAAAAACCTATTTGCAGCCAACTACATTATTGGCTGCTGAAGAAGGGACAAGGGACCAAGTTTGGTTTTTAAGTAAAGCATTAAACTCAACCTGCATGGCAGTCTGCCATTCCCTGACCTTGACAGCAGTAGAGAAACATGTGGGCTCTATAAGTGCTAATTCTGCAAGTAAGGCCTGAGGTATGGGATATCTAACAGTCCCATCAGTGAGCTGTCGAATTTTGCGGACATTGTTCTAAGATCTAGTCCGCATAGGGTGAATACGTGGAGGAGTCAGTGCTGATTGAACATCCGGTTCTGCAAGAGAGGGACTAGGAGAAGTAGGAGAGAGGGTGTTAGGAGAGGTGGAAGACAAGGTGATTGGAGGAGAGGATGGAAAGGAGCTAGGGGAATGAGGAACCAACTCTCAGGTAGGAGAGAGTAGAAGAGAAACAGAGACTGAATTTGAGGAAGAAGTTTCTGTTGGGGAAGATTTTGAATTGGTTTTGTTGTGAGAGAAAGGAAACACCTCGTCATAGAAAATCACATCCCGAAAAACAAAAATTCGACTAGTTTCGAGATGAAAACATTTATAGCCTCTATGATGAGAGCTATAATCCAAGAACACACATGGTTTAGACCGAAGAGAGAATTTGTGAGAGTTATATGGTCTAAGATTAGGAAAACAAGCACAACCAAACACCTTTAGAAATTGATAATCAGGAGTTTGAGAGAAAAGTTTTTGAAAGGGAGAAATATTTCCAAGCAAGGGGATTGGTAACCGATTTATTAAGTAGCAGGAAGTTAAACAAGCTTCATCCTAATATTTCTTTGCAAGAGAGCTGTCAACAAGAAGTGCCAAGGTTGTATCAATAAGATGGCGATGTTTCCGCTCAACACACTCTTGCTGTTGATGAGTGTGAGGTCAGGACACACGATGATTAATACCAATTGTTTGGAAATATTTACTGAGATTACGATGTTCGCCACCCCAATCAGATTGGACACTTTTAATTTTAGTGTTGAGGAGGTGTTCAACCATAGTTTGAAACTTTAGGAAGACAGGCATGACATCGGATTTAGAGGAAATAGGATACACCCAAGTAGATCTACTAAATGCATCCACAAATGAAACATAAAAACGATTTCCATTTATTGAAAGATGTGGGGAAGGACCCTAAACATTCGAATAAACTAAGTCTAAGGGATTACAAATAGTAGTAGTAGAACGGGAAAAGGGCAATTGATGACCCTTGGCCTGTGGACAGGTAGTGCAGGGTGCATGTGCCTTATTTGTTGAAACTGGAAGCTGAAATTTGGAAAGAATAAGGTTGACAATCCGAAGGGCTGGATGGCCCAAACGTTTGTGCCAACGATGTGATGTAGTCCTCTCACCAACGAATACTTGGGATGGAGATGTGGGCACTTTCGAAGGGAAGCGTTGATAGAGACCATTGTTAAGTTGGCCTTGGTGGATTGGACGCCTGATCTTGCAGTCCTTGATAATAAAATGAGAAGAATAAAATTCAAGGAGAAGAGAATTTTCAAGAGCAAATTGGTGAACTGAAAGGAGATTTTTGCATATAGTAGGAACATGAAGTAATTGCTTCAATAGGAATGGACGATTAGAGAGAGATAAAGAGGCAAAACCAGAATGTAAAATAGGCAAACCTGTACCATTCCCTATCCGAATCTGATCTTGGCCAGTGTACTCTTTTGAAGAGAGGTTTAGATTCTGGCGATTATTTGTCATGTGATGTGTTGCAACAGTATCCGGGTACCAATGAAGGCGAGGAGTAATAAGCTTGAGCATTTGAGTAGGAAGGAGGAGACGGTGCAGCCAGAGCAAGGTTCGATCTTTGATAACATCTTGGAGCGGTGTGACCAATCTTGCCACAGAGTTGGTAGATTGGCCGAGAAGGGGAAGCAGGGTCTTGGGAGAAATAATTACCTCTGCCTCGACTATCGGAAGAAGGTCCTCTGCCTCTATACATGGTGCGACCTCGACCACGATATCCTCTCCCACGAAACATGGGAGTCCGAGCAGAAATATTAGCCATTGGAAGGGAGACCTCAGTGGGAGAAAGATTGTGCTCTATCCTCATCTCGTGAGCAAGTAGATGACCATAAATTTCATCTAAGGAGAGAGGGTCCAACCGAGTGGTGATGGATGTGACAAAGGGATCATACTTAGATCCAAGGCCAGCAAGAAGGTAGGAGATGCTTTCAAAGTCATTGAGGTGCTGTCCGGCAGCAGCAAGATTATCACACATGGCTTTAAAGGATTGAAAATACTCCGTGATTGAAGAGCTACCTTTCTTGGCTGTGGCAAGGCGATAGTGAATCTGCATAACACGTGAACGTGCTTGAGAAGCAAACATGGAGACAAGGGTCATCCAAAGTTGATGAGCAGAGGCTGAGCTGACGGCATGAACTACTAACGGTTCAGTGAGCGTGGAGATCAACACGCTGAGCAATATCTGGTCACGTTGACACCAGAGAAGGAAGTTTGGATCAGCCATGGTGGCAGGGGCACCAGGAGTGGTGCTAGTATTCGGGATGGTCTGGGCTGGAGGTGGAGTTGTACCATCCAGGAAGCCATACGCATCATTGGCTTTAACAAAAGCCAGAATCTGAGTTCGCCAGCTAGGAAAGTTGCTGTTAAACAGCTTGATATTCAAGGTATGGTTCATATTTGGGACGGTGAAGAGGATGTTGGATGAATCAGACTTGGAGGAAGAAGCCTTGGAGTCAGACATGATGATGATCGGAAAAAAAAATATTAATAATCTGGAGACGTTAGTCTATAGGTGCTCTGATACCATATAGAAATTTCAGAGTATTTGGCTTTCAAGCTTGCTCATCTAGTGAGCGTATATTGAATTATATACAGAACTTACAAGGTAGTATAGTTTACATGATAAGCCTTAGCTTCTAGTATTCTAATCTAATACAAACTCTTAGATAGAATTCTAATTTCAAGTAAATCTCCTTTAGATAACCTTATCCTTGTCAACCGGTTGTGTTATCAAAACTCACTAGGAGGTTTGATCAACCGGGAGTCTATCAGCACACTCACTAAGATTCATAAGAGATTGAATCACACTGGGAGTGTGCTGTGCGCTAATAGTCCCCATTGGACTTGCAAACTAAATAGAGGCCCTTATTAATTTTGATTGGTTATGAGTTGGCTTTTGCTTTATCCCAATACTTTTGATTATCATCTAATACTTTTGATTTTGTTGCACCAGTTAATTTTCTGACATTCTTCACACTTTTAGTGACTATATATGCTTATTGACTTATTGTGTTGAAAAATTATGAAATGGATAGATGTCTCAAAAGGCAGCCTCTTCATGCTGGATTTTATGCATATGATGACCAAGTTAAGGCCCTTTGTTCGCACATTTTTAAAAGAAGCAAGTGAGATGTTTGAGATGTATATTTATACAATGGGTGATAGGGCCTATGCGTTGGAAATGGCTAAGCTGCTTGATCCTCAAAGAGAGTACTTCAGTGCTAGAGTGATTTCACGAGATGATGGCACCCATAAACATCAAAAGGGTCTTGATGTCGTGCTGGGGCAAGAAAGTGCAGTTCTGATTCTTGATGATACAGAAAATGTAGGTACATTTGCAATTAGCTAACCTTTATATTTGCTTAACCAGTTTATTTTAATGTTAATCTGATAATGCTTGTTACATGAGCTGTGACCAGTCATGAAATTAAAAAAGAAAAGAAACAAAAATCCTTGTGATGGGCAACAGGAATTGAATAAATTATTGTTGGATAGGTACAAATAAACCTATCTTTTCACATATATGTATCCAAAATGGAACAAATTGTCTTTTCTTCTGAGGATGGGGAGTAGTCTTTTCCTTTTTTTGGGGCCTCATGCAGATTATAGAAATTATGAAAGAAGATTTTCTAGCTCCAGCTCCTGTTTCCCAATGATGTGCTGAATAGAAAAGGGAGATTTCAACAGTATTTGGAGTAGTAATATTTTCTTTCTTTCTTTTCTTTTCTTTTTCTTCCTTTTTTTTTTTTTTTTCCTTTTTTTTTTTTGTTGTTGTTCTTTTCTAGCTTTTATATTTTTGTAAGTCCAAAATTGAAACACTTACGCATGGTGGCGAAGACTCTTTCCCATAAAAAAATTTGTTCTTCTAGGTGTGTGGAAACATATTAGGAGGGGGTGGGAAAAGTTTCGCAATTTTGTTCGTTTTGAGGTGGGGAATGGATCACATATTAGTTTTTGGCATGATTGGTGGTGTGGGGATAGATCCTTGAAGCAATGCTTTCCAGCTCTTTTTAGTATAGCGAGGAACAAAGATGCGATGGTGGTGGATAATTTGGCTGTTCATAATGGTGTTATTCAGTGGAATGTTCTTTTTATGCGACAAATCCAGGATTGGGAGATGGATATGGTCCTTTCTTTCTTCGATCGACTGTATTCCATTTCGGCTCGACGTGGAAAGGGTGACAGGTTAGTGTGGAATCCTTCTAAAAAAGATTTATTTGAGGTGAGATCCTTCTATGAAGAGCTTGTTAGGAAAGATTGCCCATCTTTTCCATCTTTTTCCTGGAAGAATATATGGCGTGTCAAAGCTCCAACAAGGTTGGCTTTCTTCGTATGGTCAGTAGCTTTGGGCAAAATATTGACGCATGATAACTTGCGTAAGAGGAATGTTATAGTGATGGAGTGATGTTGTTTGTGTAAGAAGAGTGGGGAGCCTATTGATCATTTGTTGCTTCACTGCAAAATCGTCCGGGATCTTTGGAGCTATATTCTTATTTTATTTGGGGTAGAGTGGATTATGCCACGAACGGTGTTGGAGTTGATGAATAGTTGGGGGGCGGCGATTGGGTATGGTTGTGCTTAGGGTGGGCAATTTGTGCATTCGGGTCGGGTTCGTGTCAACCCGGCCGACCCGATTACATAAACGGGTCTGGCACGAACCCGACCCAATTATTAATCGGGTTGTGTGACGCGACCCGAACACAACCCGATAAACACGACTAATAATCGTGTCACCCGTTTACCCGAGACCAATTTCATAATATGCATGTTTTTTCATATGCTTTTTACCTTCAAATTTCAATTGCCGGTTTCCTTTCCCTCAAAATGTATTTTTAGCTTGAAGTTATGTTTAAACTTTAAACAACAGCCTTTTTCTCAAAATTAAACAGAATAAAACTAATTTTTCGAAAATTTAAGCAAAATGGAAAACCACTTGAATTCCTAATATTTCCTATACACAGAACAAAATGGATAAAAATCAAAAGGAAAAACCGAAAAATCCCTTGAGAAAATTTACCCCTCTAGAATCTGGAATCTGGATGGTGGGTCGTGGGTGGTGGCGTTTGGAGTCTTCGGACCGTTCAGTACGGAGGTGCTGGGCTGTTGGTGGTGTTGTCACAGACTCACACGGCGTTCCGAGAAGGGTAAAGCCGTATCTGCCGGTGGTGTTGGACCGTTGGTGGTGCGGTCAGTAGATGGCGGGCGTCGCTCTTATCTGCCGGTGGTGGTGTCGCCAGGCGGGCGGCGTGCGGGCTACTGGGCAGTGGGCTAGGGTTCGCACAGTCGCACTCGAACCTTCGGTTCGGGTTCACAGAATCAATCACAGTCCTTTAACTTTTTTACTTCTTTTCTCCTTTTTTTTTTTAAAAAAAAAAAGAAAAAAAAGAAAAAAGGGTCAGAATCGGGTTGACCCGATTATAAAAACCCAAACCCTATTTTCTCGTGTCGTGTTCGCGGGTCGTGTCAAAAATTGCCAACCCTAGTTGTGTTAAAGAAGCTTGGCGGTTAGCTCCTCTGTGCTTATTGTGGTGTATTTGGAGGGAGCGGAATGCGCGGCTCTTTGAAGATGTAGAGACATCTATGGTGGAGCTACGGAAGTGGTTGCTTAATACGTTATATATTTGGATAGCGTCCCATCATAGCTTGAATGTTTTTACTTATGTAGACTTTTTAAAATTATTCTCTGTTCGTCCATTTCCATTTTAGGGGTTCTCTTATATATTTCCCGTGTATAAGGGTTGCGCCCCTCTGCGCTTAGTTTTATAAATTGCAATTACTTATAAAAAAAAAAAAAAAAAAAAAATTGTTAGTATGAAAATTCAAGGAAACGTGTCAGGGGACCCTGTTAGTTATACTACCAGACCCAGACTTCTTATAGTTGTTTATGGTCAACGATGCATTGTTAAAGAAATCAGCTGTTAGAGGGTTTTAGGGGACCGAACAGTGGTATTTTTACCTTGATGAGGTAGTATGATTTCAGTTTAAGAGGTCTGCAGTGAAATGCCTTGACAGTGTGCTGGAGTGCAGAAAATCAACCTCAATATGCCAAATTTGTTTTACACTAGGAGCTACTGAAATCAAACCAGAAAGATTTTGTGGTTAGGATTGATTCACCTGGTATGCAGGATACGCAGTTTCTCTGGCTGTATATAGAATTTGTAAACCCTTAGAAATCTGTCCGAGGCTGTTAAAGTATGGCCCTTCTATGTAAAGAAATTATTGCCACAAACGGAGCTAAAAGGGAAATTTAATTAAGTATTTCCTACTACCAGCTTGCCTGTGCTTCATTCTTTTATATCTGCACTCTTTCTTGCTTAAAAGATAGGCCGAATTGGATATGATACCCAGTGTTTGCTTGGATTCACTGGGTATAATTTCTGTTGGCTTGAGCCTGCAATTTATCTTTATTGGTTTATGTTGCCTACAATCATCCTTTTACCATAATCTAGAAATAAATTTTTAATGCATTATTGTAGGCATGGACGAAGCACAAGGACAATTTGATATTGATGGAAAGATATCATTTCTTTGCTTCAAGTTGCCACCAATTTGGCTTCAGTTGTAAATCTCTTTCTGAGTTGAAGAGTGATGAAAGTGAGACCGACGGAGCACTTGCTACTGTTCTTAAAGTTCTCAAGCAAATCCACAATATGTTTTTTGATGTATGTCCCTCTTCATTCCGCTCAATTGATAATAGTTAATATGGTTTGTTGTGTGATAAATTCTAATGTAGGGGTACCTTCTTGCAGGTACTTAAGGAAAATCTAGTTGACAGAGATGTGAGGCAGGTAATCCTTTTCTTTACAACTGAAACATGACTAAATTTTTTATTCTAAGCTTTGTTTCATCTGTTCTACTTTTGTTGTCCAGACCTGGTCCCCAGTGGCAAGCGCCTATACATATTTGTAGAATCTAACATTCCTGTGACAAGGATGATTTCAAGTGTTTCCAATATTATGGGTTGGAAAAACACTGCAATAAATGTTTTTTTTTGGTTAATATATGAAACCATGAATCAGTTTTAAGCTGCTGTATGTTAACTTCAGTAATGTATGTTTTCTGGTTCTTCATTCCTTGTAAAAAATTGTTGAATGCCTTCCCATTAATTTATCCTGGT
Organism: Alnus glutinosa; assembly: GCF_958979055.1. NCBI lineage: Eukaryota > Viridiplantae > Streptophyta > Magnoliopsida > Fagales > Betulaceae > Alnus > Alnus glutinosa. Next base: position 33,571,471 of record NC_084889.1, read on the forward strand.
AAAATTTGAGGAGGAGAATTTTTGCATAGTTGGTTTTCCTATATGGAGATTTGTATTACTCAAGATTTTTTCTGTCTGTCATTTTCTGCAGGTTCTGAAAACGATTAGGAAAGAAGTCCTGAAGGGGTGTAAAATTGTCTTTAGCCGTGTGTTCCCCACAAAATTTCCGGCAGATAATCACCATCTCTGGAGGATGGCAGAGAATTTGGGAGCTACTTGTGCAACAGAGCTCGATTCGTCCGTCACGCATGTGGTCTCTACGGATGCTGCAACAGAGAAATCTCGTTGGGCAGTGAAACAGAACAAGTTTTTGGTCCATACTGGGTGGCTAGAAGCTGCAAATTATTTCTGGAAAAAGCAACCTGAAGAGAACTTTCCTGTCAACCAAACGAAGAGCCAATAACACTAACCTTAATTTGTATTTCAATGCTAACTGTTGGTACTTAATTGGCTACTCTCCAGCAGTGTAGACCAAGGAGGATCTAAAGGGGGTGTTTGGTAAAGATTCTTAAGTTGATTTTTATTTTAGTAGTAGTAAGAAGTAATTGATGTAATATAAAGTAGAAAGAATTTGTAGGTTAACAAATTTTGTATTGTAGTGACTTTTTTTTTTTTTAATTTTTTTTTTATTTGAATAGCAGTAAAAAATTATTAATGTGATAAAAAGTGAAAAAGTTAAAACGATTTGAAGTTAAATTGTTTTGGAAAAAAGTAAAAATAAAGGAGGGGATGGCCTAAACCTACCATTTTGTTTTAAACCTTTGAATGGTTTATGTTTCATAGAAAAGGTGGATTGGGATCATAGAATTACCAAATAGGTTGAAAAAATTAGGCAGTGGACTAATTTTTTGGACACTGAATGTTGGATCCTGATCTTCTTCTTCTTCTTCTTCTTTCTTTTATTTTATTTTATTTTTATTTTTTTTTCGTATAGAAATTTTCTAGGCGCTGTTAGAGAGAATTGAGATTTGAAGTAACTCGGCCTTAAACTACAGGAGATCAGTTATTTTCTTGTTTGTGATTGGATGAATTTTATTTATCTCTGTTTTCTTTAATTAATTTTTAGATTTTATTTTAAATATATAGTGGGATGTGGTTTTGTGAGTGATGTAGGACGGAATTTACTAATATTTTTTGTGAAAACAAAAATAAAAAAGATGTCAAAAATGATATTGAAGCAGCACCGTTTGATTAGAAGTTTACCTGTTCACAAACAATGAAAGTACAAAAGAAAAGATTTGATCGTCAAGTCAGGATTTTATTTTATTTTATTTCCTTATTTAGAATTAAGATTTTATTTTCTCACTTACTAGGACTAGATTTGCTTTATTTATTTCATTTCCTTACTAAGATTATTAGTTACTTTAATCTTCCATTACGTCAGTGAGGCTCCTAGCTAATTTTTTTTAGAAAAATGTTTGTTTTTTTATTTTTATTATTATTATTATTATTTTCCATATTTCGTACAAGTGATGAGTAACTTCACCCTTGTATATGTGGGTGAAACTTATAAATTCAATGGTGGATTTGCACAAAAGATGAGTAAAAAATAGATAAGTAACAACTCTCAATTTTCTATTAAGGGTAAAAATGTGGTTGCGATTAGCGGTTATTGCCTATAATAGTCTTAGACAGTTATTTATTTTTATAACTGCAATTGTCCCATCTTAGGCGGTTAGCAGTTATTTAAAGTTATAAGCATACAACATAACCGCTTTTAAATTTGGACATTTTGAGCCTATTTTTAGGTGTTGGGCCTTCATTAAACCCTTTTTTTTGGGCTTTTTTTTTTTAAATTATTTTTTTGGCTGAATGTATGGTGTTATTTAAAACTCTATATGAAACGACGTCGTTTTGTGTGTATGTGAGTATGTGTATGTGTGTGTGTGTATATATATATATATAGGTAGACAGTTAGTGATTAGTAATCACATTCGCTTCTTGCTAACCACCCCACTTTAAGTAGCTAATGGTTATATGGTTAGTATGCGGTTATTAATTACCCGCCTTTTCACCCATATTTTCTATGGGTAGATGATTGGTCTCAACAATTCTTGCTTCTCTAATACTTTTAGAATTTGTAGATTTGTGTTCTTTATTTTCTTTCTAATTGACTATCTCTCTTGTACTTTCTTATGTACTTTTTTTTGAATGGAATCAAGCGCTAATTTATTATCTCTCTTTGCCCATTTGGTCAAAACCAAAATGCATAAAAAATACAATTTACAACCCAAACCCAAGCTTATCAAACCACAACTAAACTTTGATCGATGAAAAAATTTGTTGTACATGTTCTCTGAAATTACAATGAACACTCATCACAACATTCATATTTGATATAAGAAAATCAATATTGTAATTCAACTCAACATATTCTCTTAATCGGTGAACACATTCTCAATGCGTAAGTTCACATAACATCATTGAGGTTAGTAGAGATTACCTATAATCTCATTCATATTAAAAGAAGCATCATATACAATCATAAAAATGTGTCAAATCAAACACCCACAAAACAATTGTATCAATACATCCTATAAAAAGAAGTCAATGAATAGATAAGATATCAAAAGATACGTCTGAACCAAATAACAAAAAAAAAAAAAAGAACAAAAAAGAAATGCTATATTATCAACACCCCCTCAACATAGGCACCTTTCCCTAGCTAGCAGGTGTCCCAAACCTCTATCCACGTTCTCCCTCCTTTTTTTTTTTTTTTCTTTTTTTTTTTTTTTTTTTTCACGAATAACAAAATTAAGAACTCAAGAGGCCTTGTTTGCATCCTTGGAAAGTACAACCTCATCAAAACAAACCTTTAGCCTATAAATGTTCTGCTAAAGGAGATCAAATAGAAAAATTATTCAAAAATTTTGAGAGAGCTACTATAATAGCGAGTAAGTGGGTTGCTTGTCAAGTGCAAGAGTGTGTTAACTGCATATGTTTTATAAGTATAAACATCTTGTAATTTTTTCATTTTTCTCTAATAGATTGACTTTTTAAATTTGGTTGACCTAGAGTGTTTCACGTTTGAGAAGTTTTTCAAAGGGTTTCACTACATCAACAAAAATTGCTTGTTAATTATGTGATTGTTTTGAGTATATTTTCTATGGTTTGATATACTATTTATTGGGCTACATAATTTTTAATTGGTCATTGTTACTGCATAATACCTATTTCACTCCGCTCGATCTAGGTGTTGTTTGGGGGTCAAAACTTGTTTTTCAATATTAATGTCAAAAGAATGGCTTTGTTATGGCATGACCAATAAAAAGCTTTGGTATTGATTCAAAATTATTAAATATCTATTTCATATTTAACTTTTGTAATGACCCTCCCAATGATATAATATTGTTCATTTTTTGCCCCTTCAAATCAAACTTCTCAAGAGATCACCTATTCTGGTACTACTATCACAGAAGCACGCTTAACTGCGGTGTTCTGATAGATTCATAGTCATCACGGCTTTAAAATTAGTTGTGTCATGAATGATGAGTTTATACATATAAGCACATTCTCATTTCCAAAAGATGCGGGACGTTATAACTTTGACTATTTTATCGTGTTCTTTCATTTTTTTACATGGTTACGACTCACATTGCTCAATGTGTTTGTTTATACTACTCTTATTGAAGAGATAACGTATACATTCCCTAAGGAAAAAGATTTTCGAAGGAATCATTCAAAGACACAAAATATTCCCAAGGAAGAAGAAAATCTTGGTTCAATAAGTACATCTAAGGAAAAAGAAAGCATTATTTCCAAATTAGAAGAAGCAAAAAAAAGCAAGTAAGAAAGAGTGTTTATCTATGGTGGCGAAGAATATTGGGACAAAGATTAATCTGATGAATTTTGATTGGACCTCTACACTTGGTAATTACCATTTCATATGAAATAGTCTAAAGTACTGCCTGAATATATAAGTGAAACTGAAGAACCTTAGATTAAGTTGAAATATCTAGAATGTTTCAAAAACTAAATGAAGAGAAAAATGGAAGAACCCTAAGCTTTTGAATTCGATAAAGAGTCCTAATCCTTCTTTCTTTTCCTCACAAATAATTACTGAGGGTACTGATCGATATTTTACAATGTCCTTCAACTCTAAATAGATATGGGTGTTCAACTCTAAATAGATATGTTTGAGATGGCACAGGGATCTGGTTAGAGCCGCTAAACCCGTACATGAATGAGAAGATGACTTGACTAGCTAGCTACTTAATCTATCAAAGATCCATCTTGGGCAGTGGGAACTCAGCTTTGAGGAGTAACATCAATTGACGTCAAGAGTACCGTCGGCGGTGGAAAACTCGTCGGAGTGTCCAACGATTTGTCATGTTGTGACTGACGAACTGATGGGCTTGGACAAAGGGGCATCTCCCTGCATGTTGGACCATTTCTGCTTCCCCTCATTCATCGGTTTTTCTTGTCAGATTTTCCTTTTTAGACACGTGGTTCGACGGACACAGCAATCTTCTTCTGCGCCTAGAGCTATGACCACCGGCCGTCATGTCCTATGGCTGGTAGGAGACCCCCGCACTTCTTCAAGATGATACTCTGGAGGAAGAACAGCAGCTCACGAGGCAAGATTAAAAATTAAAATTAATTAAAAATATTAAAAAAATATAGCTAAGAAACGAATAAATAATTTAATAAAATTTAATTATTATTTAAAAAGTATGTGTAACTTGCATTTTATTTTGTCATACTTAACATATATGTCGTTATTTTATATTTTATTGGCATTTATATATGAGTAATATTAGCTAGGTACCATTTTTTTTTTCAATTTTTTTTTTATTTTTTTAATAATGATTTAACTTTAAAAATTATTATTGAATTTGGAATAAATATACCACTATTATATTTTAATCTAATAGTAATTTTAAAAGATACATCAACTTTAAATAAATAAAAAGATGGTACCTATCCTTGCTCGTATATATGTATATATGCCAGTGTACAAAATGACGACAAATTTACCGGCCTGAATAAAAAATTCCGATAATGGTACAAAAATTTACTGGCCTTTGTTCCGTGCATGCAAGTGTAGAAAGGTTTAAATTAATATTTTTTGGTGGTTTTCAAAAAAGCCGGTAATGATTTTAATAATACAAAAAAGAAAAAATGTTTTCGGTATAAGTTTTTAGAGTAATGCTACACATCATCCTCTTGTCCTCCTTTTATCCTCCCAAAATTGATGTGGCTCTTAAAATCACCATTGGATCAAAATTCAACAATGATCTATCATAAATTCAATGGTGATTTTAAGAGCCACATCAAATTTGGGAGGACAAAAGGAGGACAAGAGAATGATGTGTAGCATTACTCAAGTTTTTAACCAATTTTTTTTATCCTGTTAATAAACCAAATCAACCAATAAAACATATTATTCTGTTTTTATCGGATGGTTTGGGGTTTAAGGGTTTTGAAGGCGGTGGAAGCTAGGCACTTGTTGAAGATCTTCCAATATTTTAGATGAGTGGCAGTCTTTGTGTCTCTCTATCCTTTCCAAATTAATGCCCATTTGGTTTGTATGGGTCTAGATTCTTTTTTTTTTTTTTTTTTTTTGGGGGGGGGTTTGGCCATTTAGGGGTGGCCACCCCACGTGTCACCCCATCCTTTGGCCACGTGGATTTACGTTAATTTTATGGATGGAAGTATCATCTCTATTTTTAGCCATAAGTGAATTAATACCATCTATGATACGACATAAAATCGAGGTGGGCAAAAATAAAGTCTTAAAACCACAAATACTAAAAATGTGTTAAACCCTAAAATTAAAATGGGTGATGATGACTATAGAGATTATCGTTCTTTCATTCTAATCAAATTGGGAAAGTGTTACAAGGAATCGAAAACCTGAAAATGGGGTGTTTATATCAAATATAGTCTATAGATGTTAAAATAAGTTCCAAACAAACTCGTTAATTATCCAAAAGGATATTAAGATGAAAAATACACTCGTATCTGTGCCTCCCGATCCACCGTTTCGAGTGTGACATGAGCTTAATTTGTTCACGCAATATTATTGGGCTAATTGCCCCTTTCTAATAGTTGGCCAAGGCCTTAAATCATTCCAAAATATTGAATACGTCTAAAAAGTGTTGGGCTTTAGTGGTCATACAAGTTTATATCATGGGCGATGAAATGACCCATCATCCAAATGATACAAACGGATAAAATTTGGTTCAAATTAGGTTAGAAGAAATTCTTTAATCTAATCTATTAAATTGATATATATTCTTAATTATTAGAGCATGTAATTTTTTCATGCTTTATTAAAGATGCATGTAAAAATCACATGTTATAAGGTTATGTGTTGATTAATAGATTGGGTTGAATGAATTTTCTCAAGAGAAATGATCCCTACACTCATTTTTCACAACAGCCCCACAACAAGCTGACGTGGCTGGTAATATTTTATTATTTTTTTTGTTTTGTTTTCATTTCTTTTTATAAAAAAATAATAAAATATTACCAGCCACGTCAGCTTGTTGTGGGGCTGTTGTGAGAAATGAGTGTATGAATCATTTCTCTTTTCTCAAACCCAGTTTAAAAGAAAACTTTGTTTAATATATAATGATCTTAAAAAAGGAGTTTCCTCAAATGCAGCCACATCCACAAAATGCGGATATCACTTTTAGATATCCACATCTGCATCATGTTTTTATTAACCTCATCTGTGCAGTTATTAAGATTATTAAATGCGATTTTTATCTGCTATCTGCATATTAGATAATGGGCTTTTTGGGTATATTTTAAAAAGATCTCAATTAGGGTGTATTTTAAACGATTTTGAAAATAATTTAGGCCAGATTTTAGTTTTTTGGGCTTGTTTTAATTTTTCTTTTAAGCCATCTTTTAAAAATATATTAATTTTATATTACGTTTGCCTTTTTCCCCAAGTGTTGCACCAAAAAATAACAGCTAGCCACCAAACTAATGTAAACATAACTTATACCTAATCTAAAATGATGTCGTTTTGGTGAATTTATTATATATATATATATATATATATATATATATGCGGTTAATAATTGCGTTCGCATATCCTAAAATTGCCATCCGCATCTGCATACCCAAAAATTGACATCCGCATCCGCATATATACGTATATTCATATATGCATTTTATACATAAAGGCTATGCTTATGAGGTTAATAATCGATCTACATATTTTAAAATTGCCATCAACATCAACATCCGCAGATGTGGATAATGGGTTTTACTAACCGCATCCTGCATTCGTACGTGCAGATAGTAGATAGATGATAGTTGCAGATAGCAGATGAGAGCGATTAATATCCAGCCTCATGTACACTTCCTAACCATTAGCTGGGGAAGAAAATGACATAAAAATGTGAGAGCTTCTTGGACGAGAATAATTAGCAAGAAAGTTTTGGATGAGGCAACGTACCTTATCTAACAGTCCCCCAGGACCCTGTGGTAGGGAAGACTGGTAGTTAATTTGTTAACCATCACACAGAAGCTGCTAGCTAGCTAGACAGCTGCTCTTTGGCATTACGATGGTGTCTTATAGTCTGATCAAGACGCGGATCTTTCGGTTAATTAGGTCAATATAATACGAGGAAAGGGATTGGTCACTATTAGGGAAAAAGCAAAGAGAAGCATGCATGCATGGAGGACCATATGAAAAACACTTCAAAGAAGCGTGTAGGACTGCCTGTCTTCAAATTGCCTTTCCTCTCTGAAAATGTATATCCCTTTTTGTTTTTTTTTTTTTCCATGAAAACGACTACATTCTTATCCAATTTAAAATGTTACAGCATTCAAATCGCACATGCAAGCATGTATATAATTATCATCCGCCACGTAGCAATTTTTTTTTTTCCTTTTATCTAAGAGAATTATAAATAATGATTGCACAATTTTGTAATCAAATAGTCTAAGACAAGGAGTAATCCTATATGCGACGCTTAGATAACTCATGCATTTTTATTTTTACTTTTTTAATGAAAACCCTTTGATTTCGGCATAAAATATTTTCAGCTGAAAGTATATTTTTTTAAAAAAAAGTGGTTATTTTGTTGTTTATTTGCAACCATAAAAATTTGTTAAAATAATATTTTTCAGTGTTTGACTCATATGAAAAATCATCAAGTATTTCTTATATTTTCATATAATTTAAGGAGCTACCAGAAAAAGAGACAGCGAAGAGCAACAACAGAGGAAGAGAGTGTGAAAATATATAGAAAGCCTTTAGCGAGGGTGCGATTGAGATCCAATACAATTATCAGCCTATATTGCTTTTAATTTGGATAAGCAATTATGAGATGATCCTATAATTAAAGCTCACCTAATTAGATAGGTGTTCGAACTGCCCCATTCTTATTTGGACAAATAGAGCTCACAATTGTCTACCTTGGGGTATAGAGAAGAGCGGCTAAAAATAGTTTACGTAGATTCAAAGAAAAAAAAAAGATTAAAAATTATTTTAAGCCGAAAGTTTTTATAGGTGGTCAGAGAACGGCTGAGATATTAGGAATAGGCCATGATCCGTATCCTCTCCATTGAACGTTTGTCTTGAAGACTAATTCGAGCAAGGCACATGCAACATGCACATATTGAAACATTGAACAAGCTAGAGACGTGCACGTACAGTGTTTGTTTTGGGTCCCAATTAAGCCTATTTAAAGAGGATGGTCATGATGCATGCACGTTCACCAGAAAACAAAACACAGGCCCAGCGCATGGGAGGTTGACGTACATCGATCACTTGGGCACATTTATATTGTTAGGAATTCTAGAGAGTCTAGTTGATGGGAAATTATAAATTTGAATATGACATGAAACGTAAGAAATGGGAGAAAAATTAATGGAGACATAGAGTTACTTCAAATAATTATTAAAATTAGTTTGTAATTAATTACCTCGCTTGGTTTTGAAGTTGGTAGAAAATGAAAGTAAACTATCTAAAATTCAAATCAGTTGTGAAGTCTTAACATTGTTAGATCGATACCTATTTGGTTAAACCTTTTAGCCTTAGGATCATATTCCAAGACATTTTAATTCAGCTTATTAACTATCTTTTTTATAACTCGAACCCGTAATATAATGGTAATTGTTCTGATACTCGGCCAATTGCTAAAGATGTAACCATCGATTAAAAGCTTTATAACTGTTGGATACTTATATATTTGATTAATCGATCCCTTTACCTTTAGATCGTAACACGGACAACAATTCTTATAAGATCCTAGCTAAAATCAATATGAGACAATTAAAGTGTTCACATGTAAATGTTTAATTCTTAGAACACTTATCCATGCCAACACATGGAAGATTTTAGTTGGAATAAATGGTGAATTGATAAATCTATCAATTCAAACTCAAAACATTTGCTTTGATATCATATTAAATCACTACTTATCTTTAAAAAATTAAACCGATAAAAAATAATTAATTTAATTATTTGATTTTGATTAATATTCTAACACCACACAATCTTAATTTGGTGAAGTTGTAATTTTATCCAAAACCACATATTTATTTAGGTGCAAATTATCCGAAATCATGGCAATTAATTGGATGATACAATGGGACAACTACTGCAAGTGCGGAAAAGTCTAATCTTGACCACGTACGCGTAAATAGAAAGGTACTGACAAGGATGTTTAGAGGCTTCTGGACATCCTAATTATTCTACTCAACAATGCTTTCGTATGCCAATATTTTCTTGCTTTCGTATGTCAGTATATTTTCAAGGGAAATGCCGGATGGGGGACACTCTTTCGTTTCCCATCACCCATATATAATAAAAAAATAAATTTTTATTAAAAAAGTTGGCTTTGATGGGACATCAAAGCTAACTTTTTAATAAAAAATTATTTTTATATTAAAAAAGGCTCACAGGGACGGATGACCGTCCCCTGTGTAGCAAGCCTCTTTCCCCAAAGTCACCTGCCATCTGCTTAGGAGGGACGGAACTAGGGCGGGCTGGGCCGGACCCAATTTTGATTTTGAAAAAAAAAATTTCAATTATAACTCTTGATTTTTCTTTATTTTTGAAAAAAATACTTAAAAATTTTTAAAAGTGTCAATTTATGGTATCAATATTTTAATTTTTTTCAATTTCAACAATCCGTTAGACTTTTTCGTTAAATTCTATCAAAATTCTTAAAATATTCATGCATGTGTTTATTTATTTTTTATTTTTTAAAAAATATATATAAAATTTTCAAAGATTCAGGCAATGATATTTTTACAAATTCCATTAAATTCTTAACAACACCTAAATCCTATCAATTTTTTTTTTCTTTCCTTCCTAAAGAAAAAAGTATTTTGAAAATTTTGATATGATTTAATAGAAAATTCTAACGGATGATTAAAATTGAAAAAAATTGAAAAATAGATATCATAATAGATACTTTTTAAAGTTTAGGTATCTTTTAATTTGTAAAAGTGATGAAAAATTAACAGTTATAAGTGAATATCTAAAAAAACAAATATATATATATATATATATATATTCCCAAAATGAATCGGGGTAAGGAGGAGATTGATCGGTTATTAGTTGGGTTAGATAAGAGAGTTAGATCGATATATATTCATTTCACCATAGAAGAAAAATTGTCTCTAACAACCATAAACACGTTTGAATCAGTCAAAATACGTATAGAGCACGGAACATGACATTGTGACTCATTAGGGATTTTTCTGTTTTTCATTTTTTTTTTTTTGTTATTTTGTTATTTTTTTGTTATTATTATTATTCGGAAAATGATACACCGGCCAGTATTCTAAGGACTTTGGTGGACAATTAATATTACATATAACAGCTATCAAGTATTTTATCCATTTTGTATGAATTTATGTGACGAACATATATATATATATATATATGACGACTTATATGATACATGACTATAGTCACTTTTGTTTCCATAACAAGTGAACTAATCATTTATTTCTTTATTCTTTTCTAACAAACTTTACAATGTATTACTACATTATATATAAAGCGATATTGAATAAGTGGGTATCATTAATTAGCAGTGGTCTTAGACACTATATATATATATATATATATATATATAAAATTCAATTTACTAAGGTCAATTTACAAAATACCTTAGTCATTCCCCTAATTTAGGGCTTATGAAAAACTAAAGCATAGAAGTCAGATCAATTCGACAATAAAATAGTAGTTTGATTGAAGTATTATGATTTTGTTCATTGCACAAGTAACTGACATGTGTTCTTAAGTCCAACTAAGCATCCAAATATCAAATATAGATGTTAAAATAAGTTCAAAACAAACTTGTTAATTATCCAAATGATTTTAAAATGAAAAACGTAAAAGTGTATGGACCTTATTCTTAAAAGACACATTAAGAGAGGAGGAGACACTATGTCTTATAAAGTGTTCAAGTCATGTATCTCTTGGCGATGTAGGACACTTTAACATGCTCCCTCACTTGTAATAACTTTGGTCAAACACGTGTTCAATATCGGGATGAAAAAGCCTATTATCGTCTAAAGAACCTACTCTGATACCATGTAAAAGTCCATGAACCTTACTCACGTACTCTTAAAAGACGCTTTGAAAGAGGAAGAACACCATATCTTATAAAGTGTCCAAATCATATATCTATTGAATACTCTCATATATGTGACATAAACTTTCTTCACGCGATGCCTCCAAATGATTTGGCTAGTAGGACAAGGCCTTAAATGCATCCAATGTTGAATACGCCTAAAAAAGTGATGGGCTTTATATGACCATAAATACTAGTTTATATCATGGGCGATGAATGACACCCATCATCCTTAATTATGATGCATAGGACAAAGTTTTCTTTTAAGTTGGGTTGAAAAAAATTATGCTAATTTAGTCTATTAAATTAAATGATATGCTCTATTTAAAATACATGTGAAAATCACATGTTTTAATAATACATGTCAGTTTAATAGATTAACTTGAAAGAATTTCCTTCAACCCAGTTTAAAAGAAAACTTTGTTCTATACAACATGATCATCAATACTATGTATATTGAATTAATTGTCAGCAGTAGATTGCACGTAGCATACCAAATTTTGTTGCTTTGGCTGCTTTTGTAGATTACTATTAGGGAAGAAAATGAGATTGTACGTAACATAAAAATGTGAGAGCTTATTTCTTTGGACGATCGAGAATAATTAGCATGAAAATTTATTTGGATGAGGCAACCTTAGCTAACAGTCCCCCCACCAGAAAAAACAAAGGAGAGAGAGAGTTCATTTGGAGATCTAGACCAAATCCATTATTAGTGCTAATGGACTCGATCTGTGCAACTAATTAATAGTACAATTATAAGCCATGTAAGCGTCGGCAGTCTGAAAGGCATCGACCGAGACGACCCAAGGCAAAAATAGGTCCACCATTTTTCCATATCTTAAACTCCTCATGGCATTCTCTGATACATCCTTTTAATTTATTCATACGGTGTTTAGCATCATCATGTGAGGAGAAAGAGAGAATTCGAGTGCGAAGGGGACGACGGTCCTCTGCATGCACCACAGCTAGAAAAAGTGTCAATGACAACATTATCATCACCATTAGTCCTTTCATACCATTTCCATCCATAGTTCCTCTCCGTCTCTTGGGATTGCTTTTTTTTTTTTTGAACTCAAAAATGAATCCATAATCTAGCTACAAGGTCCATAGCTTTTATATACAAGAGTTATTAGACATTTTGAATTTATAGATATTTTAGCTTGAAATTAATTTTTCTTTTTTAGAAAAAGCTAGATTTCTCTTTTTTCATCTAAGCAAAGAGTTGTTTAAGCATGATGACCTTGGAAGCGTTTTATGGCTTTTGACTAACATGAATATTTGTTAATTAAGGTCATGTATGTCTCCTTACTCTCTGAGTTTTTATTATAGTCATTAGGTCATTTCTAAGAGTTTTTATTTTTTATTTTTTGGGCAAAAGTTATGTCTAATCCAGCTTGAAACTTGTATTTAATTTTTTGGTAATTAAGAACGTAATTTTAGGTGAAAAGGTATAGTATTATTGTATTGTATGTTGCGATATGTGAAAGAACATTTTGGCTTCAACAGAGAGAGATATTAAAAGGGGTATCAAATTATTCTAATAGCAAACTGTGCCGTAGAAATATGAAGAAGGCAAGGTATGATAGAAGTTGCACATAAAATTGACATTTAAGATTATGATTCAACTCATATAAATTAAGTGGACTGTATTTCATCATGGCACTGAATTATTTAAGAATTAATGATGAGTATTGGAAATATATTATAGCTTTTGAGCTGAAGGGTGAAATTATCGATCTCTTGACTAGGGTCATGCATGTGTATGTGCTACTTAATTGCTAGGTAAATCATAGTGTCTCTACATTATTTGTTAACCATCACATATACACTAGAAGCAGACATGCAGCTGCTCTTTGGCATTACCATGGTGTTTTAATTAAGAATAGTCTCAAGACACGGTTCTTTCAGTTAATTAATTAGGTCAATATAATACGAGGAAAGGGCCAGACCATGGTCACTATTAGGGCAAAACCAAAGAAGCGTGCATGCATGGAGGACCATATGAAAAAGGACAGAAATTTAATTCCTACAAACATTACAAAAAAAAAAAAAAAAAAAAAAGAAAAGAAAAGAAAGAAGAAGAAGATGCAAATTCCGGACGGTGTTAAACCGTCCAGAAATTGAGAAAAACTGCCTGGAAACAATTCCAGACGGTTTAAAACCGTCAAGAATAAAAAGTCGTGAAATGGATTTCTGAACGATTTGGGCTAACCGTCCTTTTTTTTTTTTTTTTTCCTTTCTTGATGTATTTCTTTATATATATATATTAATTATTTATTTCTTTTCCAGAAATGTTTTAGATAATTATGTTTTTCTCTTTCTGAGGAAACCTATGCTGTCGTAGTTGCAACAGATCGGGCTTGGCCGGGTGGACGACAAAGAGGATAGTGCCGATGGCCAGCGAAGCAACGTGACAGCGTCGCCTGTGGCGCTCTTGACGGGATGGTCGGTGGCGTGATCGCCAGCGTTGTACTCCTCGACCTTGTGCAGGACGTCGTGAGTGCCGAGCTTGCCGCTTCCGGGATTTCCGCTGGGGACGCATTAATGCCTTTGTTCAGGAAGGAATGCACTGATATCTGGGGACGATTTGTTTGATGATGGCAAATTTGGAGGAATGCACCGAATGGACCTCCTCATCTTCGTCTCTCTTGGTGGTTGTAGTGGACACGCTCTCGCTCAAGCTGTAGACCTCGGAGACGTCGTTTTTGGTGGCGGCATTGATGGGTGAGTGAAACTTGTCGTTGTCGTCGTCGTCATTGTTCTTGTTGGCCTTCAGATCCAATAGAACGTCTACCTCCCATATTACTTTCTATTTATTTTGGCTGAGAAATTTTTTGGCTGTCAAAAGAAACGGACGGTTATGATTTTGGTTGGAAAAAAATTGGATGGATGTGGTGAAATTTGGGGGCATCATGCGGATTGATAACATGGCATGGGAAAAAAAAATTTCAAACGGTTTTAACTAAACTATTTGGAAATAACATTTACAAATGGTTTCGGAAAAAAATCGTCTATAAATTTATAGACAGTTTTTATAAAACCGTAGGGAAATGAAAATTTTCAGACAAACTGTTTGGAATTCTATGGACGGTTTAATCAAACTGTCTATAATAAATTTTTTACAGACGGTTTCGGAAAAATCGTCTGCAAATTTTGTTTTCTAGACAGTTTCTAAAACCGTCCATAAATGCTCATTTTTTTTATTTTTTCTTTTTTGTAGCAAAGATTTACATAAGATTAACATGTGTCTCTTGGTTTTAATAGTATTTCATACAAACCGGTTTGTTTTAATAATATGTGCTTCTCACATGTTTTTTTTAATAACATTAATAAAAAAAAAAAAAAAACATATGTTTCTCACATGTCACTCATATATATATGAATTGTATGAAATTTCCTACAAACTGATTTGTAGGAAATTTCTGTCCTATAAATAAATACTTCAAATATGCATGTAGTACTGTCTTCAAACTGCCTTTGCTCCCTGAAAATATATATCTTTTTATTTCCATGAAAATGACTACATTCTTATCTAATTTAAAGTGTTATCGCAATGAGAAACGTTTGGTTTCATTTTCCTACATCTATTTTGTCCATGTCTTCTTAGAAGAGATGTTCAAATTCACTATTGAATCTGTGAGATGACGCCAGAAAAAATAATGATTATTCTGTAGGCTAATCAACAGGCAGTTTGCAAAGAAGAAGACAAAAAAATTATCCCAAAACACATAGAGAAACTCGGAGAAAAATATCAATATTCAATTGTCTTTCGAAAAACGCCCACAGGCTGGACTATTATAGTTGAAAATTGCCAAAAATAGTAAAACCCTAATAACCTTATTAAAATGAAATATAGAATAAAATAAGTCAGCTGTCAAAAATTTTGTCTAAATCGGGCTCAGAATCACTTCCTAATCAATAAACGAAAAGTTACCATAAAAGGAAAAAAAAATCTAAAATTGGGGTTTTGGAAAGGAAAATAGCTGATTTTGGGCTTGAAACGACTTGCGCATCGAAGAGAGCTTTCCAAATTAGAGTCATATACGCGAATCGGATACTCATAGCCAAAGTTATGGCCAAAATATTGCAGCGCACTCGGAAATTGCCTTAATTAGGCTAGATCATGATTTCTTGCCAATTTTGCGCTGATCTGCCTGCTCCAGGTAATCTAGCGCCATCAATGTACAAACTGACAACTCAGCATTGTTTGATTCGAATCCCCTTGCATCATGAGACCATATGTAGGTTCCATATATTTAATAGTAAATTTGTAAAAGATATGTGCAAGAGAATAACACTAAACACGTACATTTCTATCACAATCAAATCACACATTCCGGCATGTACATAATTACAATCTGCCATGTAGCAATATTTTTTTTTTTTTAAAAAAAAAAAAATGAATGCTGTTTGTTTCGACGAAAAATGTTTTTCAAAACAAAGTAGTTTTTCGTTGTTTGTTTGCAGCCCTAAAAATGGTTCGAAATAATATTTTTCGGTATTCGGCTCATATGAAAAATCGTCAAATATTTCTTATATTTTCATAAAATTTAAGCAGGTACGAGGAAGAGAGAGAGAGAACAAAGAGGAGTTTCGGAGGAAGAGAGAGGGTGTGAGAGCAGAATGCCTCTAAGGGTGGGATTCAGATGCTGCAATTGTCTGTCTATATTACTTACAATTTGGACTAGCAATTGTGAAAAAACCTTTATAAAGCCCGCTTGACCGAATAGGTGTTCGGATAGCCCAAGATGGCTCGAGTAGCTAGACCCTATAATGGACCTTTTCATAATTGTCTACCTATGGGGTATGAGAAAGGTGGAGAAAAATTGTTTACGCAGATGAGAAGCATAAATCATTTTACAACTCGTGAGTGTTATTTATTTATTTTTTTAAAATATTTTGAAATTGACCAATATTTTACGCCGTACCAAAAACTCAAAGATTTTTTTTTTTTTTTATCAAAAAAAATGACTGATTGGAGTTTATATTGGTTGTCAGAAAATGGTTAAAATATTATGAATAGGATCCTCTCCATGGATTAGAGATATTAGGGCGTAAAGAAGGCTATTAATGCATCATTAAAGGCACTGAGGATGCGTGTAGAACATTCTAATTAAAAAACAAAAAAGAGATGCGTGTAGAACATTAATTCTTAAAAAAAAAAAAAAAAAAAAAAAAAAAAAAAAAAAAAAGAAAAAAGAAAAAAACAGAAAAGAAAGAGGAAGAAGAAGAAGATGCGTGTAGAACTGTCTAGTCTCTCTCTCGAAGACTAATTCAAGGCACATGCAACACGTGAACATTGAACAAAGAGACATGTACAGTATTTTGAGTTTTAACAAAGAAAATTTTTAAAATTATCATTGAATTAAAATTTAATAGTAATTTATAATCTATTTTAAAATTAATAATAATTTTAAGTTTTAGAAAAGAAAAAGAAACAAAAAAAAAAAGAAAAAAGAAAAAAATTAGACATACATGAATATTACGCCTAGCATTAGTAGTCCTCAACCTTATTAAAGAGGGTGGCCATGGTCACCGGAAAGCACATGCCCAAGTATATGATGATCATTAATTATGGCAGTGCGAATTGCCAATTAAGTTTAAAATTTGAAAACGATATATAATTATGAAAAATTAACCAACATTATCCAGTTGCATGTTGTAGGTTAGTAATTTTGTGTCCCTTTTCATTATAATTAAGTTCCATTTGTCAATCAGCCATGTCTCTAAAGAGCAGATGACCACCCATGAAATCCTGCCAAGTTGCCAAGTTGAAAATTTGAAAACTGTACATAATTATGCAAAATTAACCAACATTATGCAGCTGTTGTAGGTTAGGTTTGTGTCCCTTTTCATTATATTCCTATCCTATGTTTCTTTTGTCAATCAGTCATGTGTCTAAAGAGCATATGATCACCCATGAAATCCTGCCAAGTATGGGAGGTTGACATCTCTTGGGCATATTGGTGAAAAATGAAAGTAAAATATAAACTTCAAACTAATTGTGAAGTGCTTAAATATTAATCATTATTCAAAAGTCTTAATTAAGACTGTTGAATAATTATTTGGTTAAACCCTTTAACATTAGGATTGTCTAAGACATTTTTATCTAGTTCATAGACCACATCTTCTATGACTCGGACTCGTGACGTAGTAATGCTTGCTCTAATACCAATTATTGAGAGTTAAACCATTGATTTTGATAATTTTCCTTATACTCATAATGAGTCAAAGTGTTCACATGTACATGTTTTCTTAGAACACTTATCCCAATGCATAGAATATTTTCGTTGAAATAAAATGTGAATCGATAGAAATAAGGTGCAAGTTTAAAACCTTTACTCGAAAACCACGTTAAATCATCATCACTTATATTAAAAGCTTAATTTAAACTCATATAAACTAATTAATTTAATTATTTGATTAATATTCTATCACCACACAATCTTAATTTGGTAAAGTCGTAATTTTAATTATCCGAAATCATGGCAATTGGAAGATACAAAGGGACAAGTGCATACCAGTCTAGACTATGTGGCATGTAATTAGAAGGTGAAAAGGGTGTTTAGAGGCTTCTAGCTGGAGATCCTAATTAATCTACTCAATAATGCTTAATGATTATTGCTTTATTTATAATATTTTCATTGAGCTGGAAAGTGAATGTATTTATCATCCACAAGTTATAGACTTTTGTTCCTTTGATAGGGAGAGTTGAATTTGAGTGGCCATTGTGATAGCTTATCCTTAGCAGAAAGATAAGGTATATACAGAATTTTGTGAAGTCCCTTTCTTATTGCTTTCGTATCTCACGTATTTTCTCAAAGTCATTTGCTATTTGTTTAGGGACGGAATTAGAGTGGGGTGGAGTAGAGCCAGACGCGACCCCAATTTTAATTTTTTTTTTAAAAAAAATAAATATATATATTTATGAACTTAGAAATTAATCTTAATTCCTTTGGCTCTCTAAGGAAAAATCTTTATCGTCCTTACGTGTCACTTGTAGAATTTTCGACGAGTAATTTTTAAAACTGTTCCTTTCACCTATAATAATGCATGTCAACTCATGACCAAATTTAATTATTATACTCCTCATAGTTTGGACACATATCGAGAGCAGTTCTTAACCTCATAAATATAATATTAAAACCATCCATCAGAACAGAAAAAGAAAAAAAAAAGAAGGTGGTAAATAATTGTCGGAAAATATGAGGGGGACAAGTATCTCCAATCTCAATATTTTAAATACGACGGGAAGGTTAACCCAGGTTCTCACTAATGTTTTTCTTACAATTCTCATATTATTTTCACACAACTCCTCTCATATTGTGTGTCATACATGTGAAACTTACACAATGTGAAAGAAATTGTATGCGAGTTGTGTATGGGATGAGTTGTGAGGAAATCATTCTCCAAGAGTTCTTCTAGGGTTGACTGTTTGATGGAAGTAGCAACTAGCAATCCATATCACAAACTCGTAATCAAATTCGGTTAAAATAATTGTTTTATTTCGGTTTATTAGATTAAATACGTAATTTTCATATGCTTTAAAATACGAAAATCACTTGATTTATGTTCTGCTTGTTTCGACGTATAATGTTTTCTATCGTAAAATATTTTTGATGAAATTATTTTTCAGAAAAAATGACTTTTGAAAATATTTTTCGGTGTTTAGCTCGTACAAATAAAAACACAACTAAAAATCACCAACCGCCATTTGTGCCAGATTCCGGGCAGTTTGGCCCGATTCTGGTACAGTATAGTCAGATTTCGACTAACTGGCAGAATCAAATTTCGACTAACTGGCAGGATTCCGGCCAGATTCGTCGAAATTTGGATTGGTCGAATTTTGGCAAATGTAACCGGAATCTAGCCATTAGTGCTGAATTTCGGCGAATCTAGGTTGGTTGGATTCCGGAGAATGTGGCCGGAATCTGGCATAGTACAATCGGATTCCAACGAATGTGGCCCTTTGTGCCGGATTCTGGCCAATTTTGGCCAGAATTTGGTAGTTGGATGTCGCAGGATTACGACACCAGTTGGATTTTTTAAAAATTAAAGAGGTTTTTACGGTCAAACTAAAAGTAATTTTTGTTAACCATTATTTTCACTCCCACTAAAAACTGAAAAATGCTAAAATCATTTTACGTGAAAAAAAAAAAAAGAAAAAGAAAAAGAAAAAAGAAGAGCATAAAAGACAAATGTCAATCAAGACTAGAAGGGAGTGCTTTCTCAGTACTGTTGAATGGAATAGAAAATTGACGCATGTCACGCATCAAAGTATAGGTAAGAATTAATGCATCCAGTAAACGTTCTTGAGGCGGCCGGAGGAGGCTGAAATAGTGGGTAGAGCTACTACGATGACGGAGGATATGGGCAGTCCACTATCCACAGCTAGAGAGGGATGGGTGAGAGCAAGAATGTTGACAAATTGAGAGATCGATCAATTGGTGGTTGGATTAGATAAGAGAGTTACATCGATGTTCATTTCTCACCATAGAAGAAAATTTGTCTCTGACAACCCAAAATACGTATAGAGCACGGAACATGCAGACATGGTGTCTCATTAGGGATTATATTTTTCTGTTTTTATTATTATTATTATTATTATTATTATTCTGAAAATGATTACACACCAGTATACTAAGGACTTTGTTGGACAATTAATATTATATCTAGCTAACAGCTGTCAAGTATTTTATCCATTTTTTATGAATTTATGTGACGAACATATATATGACTTATATGATACATGACTAATCATTTCTTTATTTACTTATTCTTTTCTAAAAAAACTTTTCTCTGCACTACATTATAAAGAAATATTAATTAAGTGGGTATCATTGAGCAATGGTCCTACACACTATAATTGGTCCGACCCTAATGTAGTAATAAATTATAATTGAAAACAGTAAACACTTTATTTACTGTTTTCTCGAAAGCTATGAGTTTGTACATAATAATTTACTTATTTTTATTGGCTTAAATTTTAGTAATAAATTGTAATTTAACTTGATATTAAAGTAAATATTTTGAGTTTAAACATTATTTTCGTAATTTGCCTCTTATTGAAAAAGCATTCGAGCTTCCCTGTAAGAATAGTATAATTTTTAATTTTTTATTAACTTAAGCTTTTATATAGAGAGAGAGGCAATGGCCAATGAGAGTGACTTTTATTGATAAAATAAATAAGGAAAAAAAAAATATAATTTAGCCCTCCAAATTACTACCTTCTTCGGATAGTCTTCCAAACTACCAAGCTAGGCTTGCACTTTGGCCTCCCAAACTATCAAAACTTTTAAAAAATGCCATTTTTGATAAAAATATCCCCATAATACTCATGTCACGTGTTATTTTTAAATTAAAAAATTCAAAAAATTAAGAAATTCAAAAAAAAAATTAAAAAAAAATATTATTATTATTTTTTTTATAAAAATTAAAAACTAAAAAAAAAAAAATCTTTTTTAAAAAAATATTCTGATCAACCGGAGGACGTAATGCTTCTTTTCAGTATCGTCGTTTGGCACGATACAAGCTTGTAGCTCGCCAAACTCATCCCCGCCTTTCAGAACGTGGACATGGCTAATTTCCTATCCTTCGATGTCTATGATATTGATCTTTCAAATGTTATAAATGATTCCAATCTGAATTTTGTTTTGTTACAAACGACGAGCAAGTTTATCATCATTGTGGAAGACCTTGATTGGTTTCTAACGGAGAAATAGACGGTGACCGGAGGGGTGTCCAGAAGATCGGGTCGCGGTTGAGAAATAACACCACCCCATAAAACCCATCTTTTTTTTTTAAAACAAAAAATTAAGAAATAAAATTTTAGTTTATTTATTTATTATTTTTTAATTAGAAAATGACTCGTGGCAGGGGTATTATGGAGATATTCAGGTAAAATTGGCATTTTTCAAAGGTTTTGATAGTTTGGGGAGACAGAGTGCAAGCTTTGATAGTTTGGAGGGCCATCTAAAAAAAAGTGATAATTTGAGATGTTAAATTATATTTTTTCCAATAAATAAAAAAGTAAAAGAATGTGACGTGTGAGATCTATTATATATATTGGTTGGTTTTTATTTCATCTCTCTGATCCTCTCAAATCACTAATGTAGCAATGTGTGGCTGTTATTTGCTCATTTTCTGATTCGATCAATTTCTCATCATTTAAACGTGGTCCCAACTTCAGAGTAAATAATTGCTTAACCTAATCTCTAATTGTTTAATTAATTAACCAAAACTCTTTAGACTTTCGATCTGGTTTAATTTATTTAGTGATCAGGTGCACATTGTTATTACAAAACTCTTTAATAGGAGAAGAAATACAAATAGGTCACTCTTTCTTTCTTTTTAATGAATAAATTTTTATTAGAAGGAAAGCAAAGAAAACAAAACAGAACCAAGACTCAAAGGATACAAAGCAGCCGCAGGCATATTAACCTCACAATCACAATCAACAATTTTTTGTTTTTTATAATCGAGCAGAAAATTGTGAGAGGCCTCCGATTAAACCTCTTTTATTGATCGAGTAAGAATTTTCTTACAAATACCTATTCAGACAAATGAACCCCTCAAAACCTTCTCACAATTCCTTACAATCTCATGTACTTCGAGCAAGAACATGCTAAGGATCCCGATCTGGCCAACTAAAACTAACCACACAAAGAGAACAAAAACCTAAAAAGAGAGATATCAGCCAATTACATTATCAGAACAATTACACCGACTCTCAACATATGTTGAAGATAGCAATATATATCCTTGTCTATGGTAAAAATGTCTCATGAAATTTTAATTTCACAAAAATAAGTGATAAAATGAAAGAAAATATATGCAACAATAACCCCAAAGGGGTGGCTGAGTGGTTAAGGCTAAGGGCTTCTAGGGCATTTCTCTGTTAAGGTCTCTAGTATGAGATTCTTCGGTGCTACCTCCCTACTGGGGCTAGCCATTCGGGTATAACCCTCGATTATATTCGAGGTCCAATGCTTGAAGTAGCGTCGGACATTGGGCCTGAGATCTTGGCTGGGCCTCTACGCTCGGAACATTCTACCACTATGTATGGGCTAGACATCACGAGGTACTGTTCGGCTATAAGTGAACTAGGATACCCTAATAAATATATATATATATATATATATATATATATATATATATATATATATATATAACAACGTTATCTAACAATTGGAAAGGACATTTGCATCTTATGTTGTATATTGGTTCTTCATGTATATCGGTCCTTGTCTATCGTATGGGCCATCAATCGATCGAAGGGGCAAAAGGTAAACAATATTATTATTTGTAAAGGAGCAGCACTCGCAAAGAAGTATATATATATATGGATACAATGCTTCTCGACAATTTGGATTCATTAATGGCGTGAATTTTGTTGATTTAATATTGAAAATATCTGATGGCCGTCGTGGACCAAACGTTTTTAAAATATTCAAGTTTTTCTTTGGACTTGTTAGGCCTTAAATATATTGTATGTATTAGTGAAAATAAAATAAGACCTACTTATGATCATTATATAGAAAACTCTTTTCTTCATCATCTATGTGCTGAATGTGCATTGCACTTCGCTCCAAAGTCATGTACATATACCAAATATCATAAGCTAAGCCAAATTAATATGACAAAAAATGTAGAGAGAGGGGGAGAGATATAGATATTGTAATCTATATGAAATTGGTTTCTAGCATAAGAAAGCATGTGGGTATGATAGGAAACCCTAGATTTGTTTTCCCTAATAAGTCATTACCATAATAAGATGTATCGACACTTAAGTGCTTTTGGTATTGCGATTTTAAAAAATTTTGCTAAAAAATATATCGTCTGAGAATGCATTTTTAAAAAATTGTAATTTGAAAATATAGAAAAATTTGCGTTTTTAAATCGCAGGTAAAGAGATACACATAATTTTAAAGGCTACACTATGATTTTATCAAATACTTAAGTTGTGTTTTTTAAAAGTTCTGTTTTTAAATAACATATTTTGAAATCGTAAACCTGAACAAACTCTTAGTAAGCTAAACCAATTTTTATAAAAATTCATTCTTATATTAAAGAAAATTTAATACTCAACAACTTACACTGCTGGAAATATTGGATTCATAAAAACTTTTGTGGTGCTTTGCTAGTATTCTGTACGTGGTGAACAAAAATTTTGTATGTACGATATTCTTTAATTATATATGATGCATTAGTAGAATTCAGTCATGTAATTGGAACCGTGGTGCGTTTGGTTCGTAATAATATTCAATATTCGAATCGGGTTTTTATTCAAAAACCCATACCCGGATCCAAGTTGAATAAAACTCATGGGTCACTTGAATAAAGTTTGAATAGTTTGAATAAACCCATCATATATTTATTATTATTATTCTTTACCATACCAATCATTATACACAACTTTTCATACAATCCAATCATTTCCAATCATTTTATACTATTATAAAACACTTTTTTAAAACCCATCATATATTTTTTATTATTATTTTTTACCATACCAATCATTATACACAACTTTTCATACAATCCAATCATTTCCAATCACTTTATACTATTATAAAACACATTTTTCCAATCTTTCAAATTCAACGCCCAAACACATATTCAAAAGAATCTAAAATTATATTCAACATCCAAACACATTTTCATTGCCTTGAAATCCGTGATCAGATTCAGAATATTATTCATATTCGAAATATTCGATACCCAAACGCACCACTAAATACTCGTCTAAATACTCTTAAGATGATACATGTGAAAATGATCGCAGATGAAGCAGCTCACGACCTAACTAAGGAGTTGTTAATTACGTACCCGTGTTATAGATTCAATTTGATTTGAAGATATTCTCCCATTAATCTATGATATTATTTTTTGAGAAGGTTCGTTCTGTGATGTAGAATTTTTATGCTCTTTTGTGGTTTTTATAATGAGAAGAGATTTATTTCAAAAAAAAACTTTTAAGATGGAGACTACACCAAGTAATGCATCGCAGTCGCGGGTTGATTCGAAACCAGTGTTGAATTAATGAACATTAATTGGACCAATAATGCATACAAATAATAGAAACATGATCGAAATAATGAACTCACGACTTCAACTTGCTAGCAGCCTTTGAAAACGACATCCAATTAAATCCCAAGCTAGAAACATTGGCAACTTGAGCTAGTTCCACATGGTGTAGCGTACGATCGAATTCTCAAAAAACTTTGTTTTTTGTCGCTTGCAGTTAGCCATGTGGGTTACGTTTAGTGAATCCAGTTGTTGCTAAATGTACATTTAGAGATGTGTCCTTTTATATATATAGCTATTTAGCCACGTGACGTTTAACCACGTGCCACTCACTCGTGGCTAAATGCATTTTATTTTTGAAAAAAAAAAAATTACACTTTTAGCCACGTGGAACTAACACACATTGCTAACACCACATTTTTTTTAAAAAAAAAAAAAAGAAAAAGAGAAGAAGAACATAAATTAAATACAAGTTATATATATATATATAAAGGGTATGCAGATGCAGTTAATAACCGCATCCGCATACCCTAATATCCGCTATTCACACATTCAGATAGTGGATGCAGACGAATAAATATATGCCCGCATGACACACCTAATGTTGAGAATTTCATCCAATCATGAACCATAACCTGCTAATTTCATGCAGAGCTGGATTGTATTGAGACATTGGGATAAGATCATAAAAGTAAACCTTAACCGACCAACTTAATTGAATGGATAAGACCTCTCAACTATAATTCATTAACTTCATATTTAATTCATGGATCGTGTAAAAATTTGTAAACTCTATGACCTAATCCGGAAAGAGGTAGCTTATTGGATCGATCGGTCCTATCATATTGCAACCAGTTCATGGCACTCGATCTACGTGACTATGAATCAACCTATATATGGGAAACATTTCAGAAGACAATTGATAAATTTCATTGGAAGAAAATTATTCATCCAGCATTGGTTTTTGGCTTGTGCTTGCTACATGTCTGTTGGTAGAACCCAAAACCGGCCACCAAACTGCCCCCTTGAGTTGTACGTACGTGATTATTAAATATTAATTAAAATATTAGCAATCATTATTCTATTTGTTTTTCCCATTTTTTATCTTTCGATAATGGGTGCATGTCACACTTTGTAGATGTACTAGTGTCCAACAAAAAGGCTCCACATAAATGCAATCATATTCGATCGTTCCAATAATAAATAGTTATATCCACCCATTATCTGGGGATCCCACACGTCCATCCAGCGATTTTCTATAATATTATATATACACACAATTATCTTTTCTTTTCTTTTCTTTTCTTTTTTATAGGTATAATTAAAATGAATGAAAGAGATTAATTTCTTGCTCGTATTTTTTTGAGGTGTAAGAATGTCGTCGTTAACTGGTTAATGGAGGTCATGCATGTGAGCAGTACGTGCCAAACGCAGCCTTATTGGACAGAAGACAAGAGAAAGAAACAAAAACTTCCATCTATATTTATTATTTGGTTTGTCTCAAAGTATTATATGAAGAGATCGATATTATTGGGGCTACATGTGATCGATCGGATCAATATTCAAGCAATTTGAAGATGCAACAGGCTTTTTGGTGAGATCGAGAATCTTGTCGATCACCCATGTGGAATGAAATCGATCGATCCCTGAATAAATCATACATCTCCGGCGTCTTTTCGGAATTGGAAATATTGGACTCATTGCATTTATTATTAATGCCAATTTCTATAACAATGGAAAATAAATGGAGAGATATTATTTTATGGTTTACCTTTTATTTTATTGCATCTAATAGTATACAAGTAATATTATATATGGACTATCTTTTTATTCTTCTAAAATTAATGTGAATTTTAAAATTACTATTGAATATATATAATGTCATATTATTAATTTAAAAAATTTTAAATGAAGTGACAATAATATATTCGGCCACCATTAGATATGTAAAACCTAATATAGACTATAAATAATTCTTATCTCTTCGTTCCATTTGAACTAAAAATGATCATGTTCCATGATAATCAATGTCTCTAAAAAATGAAAAAAAAAAAAAAATAAGTCATGTTATAATATTAATTAAATTATTAAATTCATCATTTTCTATTAGTTTAAATTTTTTAGATGAGTGATGCTTTTACGTAATATCAACTTAAATTTTTAAAATGAGAAATGTCCTTATTTGTTTGAAATGATTTTTAAATTTTTTTTTTTTTTATTATTATTGTAATATAGAATAAAAGTAAAAGTAGTTTAGAGTGTTTTGTAACTGTTTTTATGTTTTAGATTGTTTTCAAATGTTTTTATCTGTTTTTGAAAAAAAAAAAAAAAAAACCTTAATTTCGGATTAATAATGAGTTTCACTCCTCGTATGGGTAAATAAAACATTTGCATAATTCATGACAATGAAATTGCAGGCTCGTTGCGGCGCATGGATGATAAGACTTCTCGTCCATCCAGTAATGACAACATAACTGCATAGTGATGAAGTCTACGGTTGCGATGCGCTTTTTGAGGCAATTATTGGTACCATTCCACCGTACATGTAATCTTGATGATGCAACGAAAATATCTTCTTCTTTTTATTTTATTTTATTTTATTTTATTTTATTTAAAAATATCAATTGTAAGATATATAAAACAAAAATATTTGTTTTTTTTTATTTTTTTTATTGTAATGAACACGTGTTGGCTTTATATTGGGTGTGACGTGACTGACTAACGAAATTTGTTAACTTGGTGGATTAAAAACGTGTCTAGTGACTGATTTGTAATTATAGTTTATTATAAAGATTTTCTATGAATTTTTTGTACTATAAGAAGTGATTTGTAATTTAGGTCAACTCCAGATACCGATAGTGTAATTTTTCCAAAAATTAAACTAATTAAAGTATCATTATCCCTTAAAAGATGAATGAGCAAATCAAAAGTCAGAAAAGATATGCTTGCTTGAGGTTATCTTTTAGTATTAAATTATTTTTCACTAAAAGAGGACGTAGAAGTTACCACCTGATCATCTCTGGGTTAGCTAGTTTGCATTGGTGCATGCACTTGGTGGCTGTGCTGTACTCAAAATTAAAAGTATATAGATGGCGTAAGCCCTTCATGTTTTTGAATAAATTAATGGGATAATTACACTTAACCTCTTGATTTATCTACGGTGTGGCGATTTACCCTCCAATGTACTAAAATTGGTACATGATCCCTCCGAACTTGCCAACGTGTGGCAAAATCAACCTTCCGCCCAATCGACCGTTCGTTTGGACGGAAAATCGGTCACGTGCAAGTCACGTGACCGTTTAAAACAGAGATCCTCCCCAAGTCACGTGACTTGCACGTGACCGACTTTCCATCCAAACGAACGGTCGATTGGACGGAAGGTTGATTTTGCCACACGTTGGCAAGTTCGGGTGGGTCATGTACCAATTTTGGTACAATGGGGGATAAATCGCCACACCGTGGATAAATCAGAGGGGTTAAGTGTAATTATCCCTAAATTAATTAAGAAGATCGACTATATATATAAACCACTTCCATTATAATATGTGATTCTTTATTTACCATATACAATAACAAGAAAAATAAAAATTGAAGACACCAATTAAGTAAAACAAGAAGCAGATCAAAAGAGTATGCTAGCTAATGCTATGCTCCACCACATGCATTAATAGCGTTGAAAATTTTGGTAGGTTGAACTGATCAACCAGACCTTAATTAAGACAAGACACATCCAATTAGCTTAGCTTATCCTCTCTACTATGATTTCTTTTCGAAGACAATAATTGAACATAGGATCTCCATCCCAAATCATGTAATGATTAAGACAAAGCTAGGGAAATTAACCCCTTGGCCCCTTACAATTAATATGTTTTTTTTTATACCATTCCCTTCATTTTATTACTTTTTCTCATCAAATTGTTGTAAATGTAATTCTGTCTTTTCCACACCCCTTAATTACATTATTTGGGATAGAGATTTTTATGTTCAAATGGATTTAACTTGAGTCCAATTAAAATTAGAATTTAACTTATTAGAAATGGAACCTGTGTTTTATAACGAGACACAAAAAACACGTATTCCAATGTTAAAACTTGATTTCTTATTCCTTATAACGAATTGAGATTTTGGTTAGAATTACAAATTTTATGTAAAAGTAATGTTAAAAATTATATTTTTATTTTATAATTACCTTATAATGCTCTTCACTAATTTTTAGGTGTCATTGATAAAATAAAAAGTTAAAAAAAAAATGATTAAAAATTGTCACATCAATATTGTCCTACCATTACTCTTTAAATAATTATAAACATATAAGGACAAAATATAAATAAATAAATGGGCCAGCCTACAGAAGCAAAGCTGAAGGATGAGCTAAGTGGGGCCCGGAACAGTTCAGAAGACGACCTCCACCAGGAAAAACCAGTCACAACACGTTTCCCTGTCTGCTTTTCATATTTTGTTTTTAATTTAAACAATTTATTTTGAAATATGTTTTTTTAATTATAAAAATATTGAAGTAATTATCGTGAAAAATATCGAGTTAATAAGTACTAGATATTAGAGCTAAACTATTTAATTAACTTGAAAATCATGTGTAGAATTTTAACAACTTAATTTACAAGAACATTTTAAAATTTTTTATCAAAAAAAAAATTCTAATCCTTTTTAATTTGTGAGGAGAAGAGTTTCTGCTACTATTACTATTACACCACATGTTTGACTGATAATATTTGAGAAATTTTGATATAACACATGAGAACATCACATAAATTCTAAAATAACATTGAAGGTTAAGATTTAATAATACAATTATTTGACAATTTTATTATAACATCTTTTTTCAAATTAATTAGATTGAAATAATTTTTTCTAATTTAATTTCTTAGACAGAAACAGGTGCAAACGGCATATATAGAGTTGTAGAATGACATAAAAGCATAATTAGTCTATGTTTGAATATAATGTGTTGTGTTTGGATCAAGTCGAATCATAAATATAAAATATATGAAT
This sequence comes from Alnus glutinosa, assembly GCF_958979055.1. Lineage (NCBI taxonomy): Eukaryota > Viridiplantae > Streptophyta > Magnoliopsida > Fagales > Betulaceae > Alnus > Alnus glutinosa. Next base: position 33,601,062 of record NC_084889.1, read on the forward strand.
CAACTTTAATTCAATTTATTTAATTAAACAGGTCAAATCTTTCTATCATAATTTATTAAGTTTATATTAAATTTATATCAAATTTAGTGATTGTTTAAAAAATTGTCCCTATTGAAAAATAGAATTAGTGCTTGAAAATGAAAACAGAAGGGCCAAGGAAACAATGGGTGGTAAAACTGTCGGCGCGCAAGTGGCGACCAAAAACGAGGTGGGCGGGTTTCTGCTATTGGCTGACATCATTTCCTCCCACTTGCAAGCCGCCTCTTCCACAGTCTGCCGCTGACTCCGACCGCGCGTTTATGTGGTTCCTAGCAGCTTCTGAGCTCTCTGACCAAGAAGAACAGAAAATATCTCAGCCGCTTTTTTTTCTTTTTTTAATCACATGCGACAAAGATGATATATTAATAAATTAAAACATGAACTTCAGTGTCACAATTAATAAAAAAAAATATAATAACTTCTTGAATATCTTTTATGATGTAACTTTTAATATAATTTCAGTCTTTTTCACACCGAAAATATAGATAAAATATATTATATCCTTCAGATATCCCTTTTTTGTTAATACTCCTGAAAAATTACAAAAAATATATATCATACACTTTTAGGCTAATGGAGTATTAGAATTGTGGATTGGGAGCGGTACAAGAGGTGATCGAACAATTTTAACGGTTAGTAGGTAGTTTAACCACCTACAAATAATCAAAATAGTGATCGGTGATCTTAAATAATGGTTGTGGTGAGAAATTAGTAGCGGTGGTGGTAAGACTAGTGCGGGAGGTGATAGTCGGTGAAAAAACAGTTTTGATTATTTACCGTCATAACAAAATTTAGACCGATTATTTAAAATATCCTAAATATTGCACCCGATAAATGCAGGTGCAATACATATGGTTGCCATGTCCCTTTTTTGGGAACTCAAATTCAAGAAATTAAATTTTTAGATATGGAATGATCATCCTTAGAACTTGAGTTTTAAGATTTCTGTTAATGTTATAATTTGAAAATTAAAACTATAATATTCACTAATAATTCTCTTGGGTCAAAACTAATAATTAAGTTTAGACTAATTATTTTCCGGCGAGGGCCAAGGGTCCTCTCAGTCTTTCGAAGCTGACGGGTCACCATCCCAACAGACAACGTAAAAACTCACCGGGCCCACTGCATGAGGAGGGCACGTGGCAAGGTAGCAGGTCGGTAGCGCGTGGATTTACATTCTACCTATGCAAACACACACAAAACACCTACATTAATTAGTCCCAGGTATTTATCAAGGACATTCTTCTCTCGGCTGTAACCATCCCAACCCCCAAACCCGGACAATATTACCAATTTAGCCTCCTACCCTACTCAATGCGAACAGATTTTTGAGGATTTCTCGAAAATTCTTAAAATTGTTTTTATCATATAGAATTTTTTTTTTTTTTTTAAAAAAAATGATTGAAATTTAATCAAATCCATGTTTATTATTTATATTAATATAATATTTATTATCTGAGAAATTATCATACTTGATCATATTATTAAAATTATTTATATATTATAATAAAATTGGAGAACATTAAAGTTATTTTCTATCAAATTGGGTCGGATGAAATTTTGTTAATTCAGATTATTAAGCTGATATTTGTTTTTAGAACATGAGATTTTTACATATATATGTATTTGTAATAAGTAATGCTATTTTTTATGTTCATTTATTATCCTTATTTCATTGGTTCGGGTACCGTAGCGTATTTTAGTTGACTTTTCTTTTGTTGCTTTTTAAGTAAATGACAAAAAAAAAAAAAAAAATCACGTAAAACATAGTGTCAGTCAGTGTGAAATTGGTAATATTACTTGTTTTTAATAGAGTATGTATATGCTTGATTAAAAGAATGTATACGTGAGAATCACATGTACATACTTTATTAAAAGTGCATATACATGTGAAAATTATACACGTTCTATATTAAAAAGACATGTCAGTATGAGAATAAAAAAAATACGTTAGTATTTTAAGGAAAATTAAAGTGATAAATGGGTGTAAAAGCATATTTTAATTTTAAATAGAGTACTTACATGCTCTATTAAAGATTTGTATATCTGAGAATCACATGTACATATTTTATTAAAAATAAACATATACATGTGAAAATCGCATAGGCATTCTACATAAACAAAATACATGTCTACATGATAATTAAAAATTGTCAAAAATTCCGATCCAATTTGTACAGAAAATTGCTGGATCAAGAATTCAAGATCCCATGATAAAGCATCTATTAAAAAAAAAGAAAAAAGAAAAAGAAAAAAAGATCCCATTATAAAGCGGACTTTTACTCTTAACCTCTCATGCTTTTATGCTTATCATCAATCGGGGCGCATCGTCACCCGCAGTAGCTTATCACTAAGTCACCGTTTCGATGACAATTCTCGGTAACTTTTGACCCACAGAATTATTAGTATATTCCATGATCGCCAACTGAGGGCGAGCTACTAATGATCCCAGCCTTACGTCTGTCTCACAAAGCAGCAAACGTGGCGAACTCTCAGCGTACGATTTCGAGTCCACCACTAGCCACTGACAATTTCTGACACGTGTCTAAGGGAAACCGGTTTGTCACCGTCAGATGAGGGCTTTCTTGGAACCCTAACCTGAAGGGTGTAAAGGTCATTTGGGTTATGGCAAACCAGTATATAACAGGAGGCAATGCACTGAACCAGAAAATTGGAGGGCCTGAGATTGGGGCTCTGATAAATCTTTGAGAGAGTCTGTGGAGTTTTGAGTTTTGTAATCAGAGAGACGGGTGTAGTTGGGAATGCAGAGAGATGGTAAGAGCTTCGCTGAGAAAGCCTGAGTTGAGTTGGCGAGCCAAGCGGTGTCTCGGCGGCAGGACCTGCCACCGGAAACACGTAGAGGACGGGTGACCGTCCGATCTTCTTCGGCTAGCTCCTATCTGTAAATTCACCTACCCAAGTTCAGATTCTGTTGGTTTCTTTGTTTTTTCTGTAATTGAAAGTATAGCTAGAAATGGGTGAGAAGGGTAGAGATGGCAACTCCACGTTGCTCCACGGGAAGTACGAGCTGGGTCGGCTTCTGGGTCACGGTACTTTCGCGAAGGTGTACCACGCGAGGCACTTGCAGACCGGGAAGAGCGTGGCGATGAAGGTGGTGGGGAAAGAGAAGGTGATAAAGGTGGGGATGATGGAGCAGATCAAGAGGGAGATCTCGGTGATGAAGATGGTGAAGCACCCGAACATCGTCGACCTCCACGAGGTGATGGCCAGCAAGTCCAAGATCTACTTCGCCATGGAGCTCGTCCGTGGCGGGGAGCTCTTCTCCAAGATCGCCAAAGGCAGGCTGAAAGAGGACGTGGCCAGAGTTTACTTCCAGCAGCTCATCTCCGCCGTCGATTTCTGCCACAGCCGCGGCGTCTACCACCGTGATCTCAAGCCCGAAAATCTCCTCCTAGACGAAGAGGGCAATCTTAAAGTCACCGACTTCGGGCTCAGCGCGTTCACGGAGCACTTGAAGCAGGATGGGCTCTTGCACACCACTTGTGGCACGCCGGCGTATGTGGCTCCTGAAGTTATCGGTAAAAAAGGCTACGACGGCGCCAAAGCCGACCTCTGGTCTTGCGGCGTCATTCTCTACGTCCTCCTCGCCGGGTTTCTACCATTCCAGGACGATAACATCGTCGCCATGTACAGGAAGATTTACCGCGGAGACTTCAAGTGCCCGCCTTGGTTCTCCTCCGAAGCGCGCAGGCTCATCACGAAGCTGCTCGACCCGAACCCGACAACCCGAGTCACCATCTCCAAGATCATGGACTCTTCCTGGTTCAAGAAGTCCGTCCCCAAGAGCGCGAGACCCAACAACGAGGCGGAACTCGAGGACGCCGTTTTGGAGAAATATTCAAGCAAGAAGTCGGAGACTTTGAACGCGTTCCACATCATATCGTTGTCCGAAGGGTTCGACCTGTCGCCACTGTTCGAGGAGAAGAAGAGGGAGGAGAAGGAGGAGCTGAGATTCGCGACGACGAGGCCGGCGAGCAGCGTGATATCGAGGTTGGAGGAGGTTGCGGCCAAGGCTGGGAATTTCAGCGTGAAGAAGAGCGAGTCCAGGGTGAGGCTTCAGGGCCACGAGAGCGGGCGCAAAGGGAAGCTGGCTATTGCTGCGGAGATCTTCGCCGTGACGCCGACGTTTCTAGTCGTCGAGGTTAAGAAGGACAACGGCGACACCCTGGAGTACAACAATTTCTGCAACAAGGAGCTCCGGCCGGGGCTCAAGGACATACTATGGACCTCCCTTGCAGAGAATCCCGCTCTGGGTTAATGAAGATTAATATTAATCTGTGTTGATTATTGTTTAGACCATTGATGTTGATATTGATGATGTTGTTATTGTTGTTGTTGTTACTGTTCTGAATTAAGGTGGCAAATTGAAGGACCACGGTGTCTTAAAATTGTGTTTGGATTGATGTTTGGTGGTGGTGGTTGTATTGGCCCGATCGAAAAGTTGATTTTGTGAATCAGTGAATTCAGTTGTTCATTCATTCGTCGCCTGTGCTGATGTTTTCATGTTTGTTTGAACGTGTGCAAGTGGATGGGGTTTGCTTTGTTCTCACATGGGCTTCTTAATTCTCATAACACTTCTTCTGCTTTTCAATATTGTAATAAATAAGATAATTATAGTGATAAGTTGAAATATATATATGGTGATTTCTTGTCATAAATCATCATTCTGCATTATTAAAGTTGCCACTAAATGCTTTACACGCCATCAATGGATTTGATTAGTTTTTACACGATGATCCCTACAATCTTAATGAATTTGTAAATTTCATATACATAGTTTGTTTTGGACGCAATATTTTTTTTTCACGTATAATATTTTTAACGAAATAAGTTTTTAGAAAAAATATTTTTTTTGGCATTTGGCTCATATGAAAAAATACCAACACGTAAAATAGAATCCGACAACCGTCTCTGAAACCCAACGACGTCCGGCCAACGTCACTAGATTCCGATGAACTAGATTCTGGCCAAATGACCGGAATTTGACCAGTAGGGCAGGAATTCGGCAAGTTTCACTGGATTCCATCCAGTTTCGTCGGAATCTTGCTTACTTTGGCTGGAATCGGGCAGAAATTTCTAGATTCTGGCCAACTGACCGAAATCTGGATAATACGGTTGGAATCTGGCTTGCCGGTCAGAATCCGGCAATCGAATATAAAAATTTAGGATCTTCAGCAGTAGAGTTGGTCTACCAACAAATTCCAATACCCGGCGGTGGCGGATTCCCACAAACATGCGTGCAAGAATGAAGACTTTAAATCTAGAAAATGATTCTTTTTTCAAAAATTAAAGAAGTTTTTACGGTCAAACTGAAAATGATTTTTATTTACCATTATTTTCGCCCATACTAAATACCAAAAAATGTTGAAAACATTTTACGCCGAAACAAACGGAGCATTAAATTACAAAATTTAGATCGTTTTTAGGCATCAAAATATTTGGAGAATATTACTTATTAAAAATGTAGTATGTTACAATTGAGAATTTAGTATATATATTTTCATCATGTTCTTTGCTTTTTATGTTGTAAAAAAGATTTGAGTCAAAAATTGTTTTTTAGTTTTCTGAACCGTCTAAAAAAAAAAAAAACTTTTTAAAATAAAAATTGTTTATGGTTACCTCGATAATACTTTTTAATAGGTGGCATTTTCCAAGTATTTGGATGCTTAGAAACGGCCCAAATTTCGTAATTTGAAAAATTTACTATTCTTTTGGAATTTTAAGGATCCATCCTAATCCTTCGTTTCTATATATATATATATATTGTGTGTGTTTAAAAATCTTTAAAATTGTAACAAATGAAAACATTTTACATTAGTGAAGCACCCTAATAAGTTCTCTGTTCTCCCCACATTTTATCTTCAACTTCTTACCGAAGTTCTTTGCTTTCATGGGTTAAGTTTTGTTTCTATAATTCTTTCACGCTCTCTATAAAATAGATTTTTTTTTTTCAAAAAAAAATAAGAAGAATTAATCACTATTATTTTTTATAATATTATAAATAATAAAACTGTGTGGAAAGAGAGTCTTTCGAGTTTCCATTATTGGGCTTCCTTTAAATGAGACGAAAGGTATTGTTATCCAATTAGCTCCGCTGTTTCTCAATTATTGTAGTGTCGTTTCTATCAAAGGTTCACATCCCTGTCGTATAACATTTTACAGCGCCCATGAACAAAAAAAAAACGGTCCAGCTGATACTAGCCATTCGAATTTTACAAAAATAAATTTCACTTTCATTATAATCTAAATCATATTATATAATTCAAATCGACTTAATAGACATCCCATTATGTAATATTACAATTCATATTCAAATAATCGACAGGACATCTCAAGGGATTAAGACTAAGATTAATTAGCAAATTTTGTTTTACATGATTAAGAGAAGGACTAGTCATCTTGATGTTTCCCACATGGCTCATGCTTGGCATTTCAAAGTTGGTAAGCCGTGGGACAATTGGAAAACCTTCCCACGCGGTTTGGTGAGCATTGAATTAGACCGCTATCATGGGCAATATTTAGGGTATTGTTACACGCTACAAATAATTAATTTGGATTGCTCTTAATTTTAAATGAAACGTCCAAAAAGCTACAACGAATAAGAGAAAGAGAATGATGCTTTGCACCCATATATGCAAGTCACATGGGTGGCTGAACCACCCATACGTCCAAAAAAGAAGATAATTTGACCACCTCCCCAATAAGAGATATTGCACGGGATTTCAATTCAAAGACAAATGAAGTCTTAGAACTCTTGCGAAATGGATGACAAAAATTGCTTTGTTTTTTAGGAAGTAATGTTGGTTGGGTGGTCACCAGCTAGCTTGCTAGGATGATTTGAAAGGCAATTTGCATTTATTTTTGTTTCTATGCTTCATGCATCTGTCAATTGGCTTACAAACAATCCAACCATGTATTGGCTTTACATATATACATAGTACTTCTCAAACTGCCTAGCAAATGCAAACCAGCCAAGAAAATAGATGCGCTAACACAAAATGAATTTCAAATTAACGTGCTTGTCTGTTGCTTGTTATTAAAGAATACAACATTATATCCATCCGGTCCTTGTGCCTCGTGTATTATCCTTTAAATTAATTTGTGTGGCTCTTATAATACCGATTAAGTACGGTTTCCACAATAATAAGACAATAATTTTATTTAGAAAAAAAAAGACAATAATTTAAATCACAAAGCACATATTCAGAAGCATCCTCAGATAAATGATGGGAAAATATTTAAAATTGACTCATAACACATGATTCATCCCCCCCCCCCCCCAAAAAAAAAAAAAAAAAAAAACACAAAGTACGATGTCGCAAAATCAATGAACCAAACCATTAACAATATATATGTGTGTGTTCTCAAGACACTGAAATTGTCTCTCTCTCTAATTATTTACTATTTAAAAATTGGTACGATTTCCATCTACGTACATAATAAAATCAATTATAAGAGTGATGATTAATTATGTTAACCATGCTATCGATCGGTTGATGATCCCTTCAAACGTAAAGGTTATATGCTTTTGTGCTGACAATGATGATTTTATAAACTATAACTTTCATGTTGATCCGTTCATCTTTCAACAAGATTTTTCTCTAAAACCGGGTAGAAGAAAATTCTTTCAAATAATTCAATATATTAAATTGATATAAATTTTTAGAGTATGAAAAATGCATCCTCAAATAATCACTTGTTCTAAGGACGTATATGGATTTATTTCTTTCAACCAATTTGAAAGAAATATATACTTTCTATGCTTTTTTTTAGCTTCTTTTTTTTTTTCCTTCAATATATATATATATATATTTCTTTGATCATGAAGCATGCACCTGCAAATTCTTGCAAGCATATGCATGAGGCAGCGCGGCGTAGAACCCCTTCCTAGGGATCTATAAGCACCAAATTTGAATTGATTTTTGGTTTTTGTTTGAATATTAAAAGGCTACTTCTGTTACAATATTAATTAAATGATTAAATTCACTATTTTTTTTTTCGGTTTTAACTTAATTTGGGATAAATTATGATTTAACATTGTATCCGAACAAAAGTTATAAATTTAAACATTATTTCTATAATTTATCTTTTACTTTATTAAATATTTCACAAAAAAATAAGTGATGATTTAAATAATGGTTTCACTGGAGTGCACATATAGAGGATACCTTCCTAACAAGTTGGTATATACGCGGTGCTGTCAGGCAGGACTAGGACAGTATGTTGATGAATTTGATTTCACATGAAACAATAAAATGGACTTGTCAATTTAATGTTTAGGGGGCATGTTCCCACTCTCTTTCAATTCAAATTAAAGCACATGGCCGGCCGGGTATAGACTAAGGGTCCGTATCGGTTTGAGTTTACAATTTTAATAAGTATAACTTAAAAGTAACGATTTTAAAATATGCGATTTGAAAACGTAATTTTTAAAAACTCAGTTAAACGTTTGACAAAATCGTATATTTTCCTTTAAAATTTCGGTTTAACTTTTAAAATTGTGCGTTTTTTTTAAAAAAAAAAGTCTTGCTTACGATTTGTTTACGTTTTCAAATCGCAACTTTTTATAAATACTCAATTTTAAACGATTAATTTTCTATGACTTTGTTTAAAATCATATTTTTTTGTACGAAATCACAATGTTAAATGCACCTTAAAACTGCAACGAAGCTTTGAAAAGAAATGTGCAGATCTGGCTATTAATATTGCAGATTTAATATGATTAATGACAATAATAATAATATTGTTGTGATTAGTATTTTGTGGGGGAGGTATTAGATTCAAGGAGGTGACCTCTATCTTTCTTTAATCATAATTACAAGCCAATTATATGAAGAATTTTTGGGAAGCTCATGGCAATGGACGGTGCCTATTCCCTGTACAACTAGGATTTCCAATTAGGAATACTTAATAATTATATTGGTGATGTTAAATCAACCTACAACGATTGATAATCTCTTCTACCTACCTACCTAGAATTATTAACCATGTTACTGATATTAATTATGTTCCTTAATTTGTAAATTTGCTTATTACAGTATTAAACAGGGTTGATTAGTCTTAAATCTTAATTGTAATGATGATTTCAGCTCCACACTCTGGGCCCAAAACATGCTTAATTCAAAATCCTTCTCCAGCGCCCATAGTTTAGATAATATGGCTGGATTAGGATATCCTGCAATTTATTGCAAATCGAATTTCATATAATCCGAGAACGAAATGAGAGTGTGTGGGGTTTAGGTGCTTCGGAGGACAAATGGCCGGGCTTTGCACTCTGAGCTCCGCACGGACCGCACCCTTCTCTCATAGGAATTCCAACTGAAAATTTCAAAGATTCTCATCCAATATGAACTTTTTTTCTTTTTTTTATTAGGGTATCTCAGATGGCTCATTTGTGGACGATACCACGGGTCTAGCTGTTCCGCACACAGTAGTAGACTGTCTGTGTGCAGAGATCCATGAACACCCTCAGACGAATTCCCGACCCAATACCCGGGCCACTCAGAGTACAGGGCGTTGAGTTACAAGCTTTTTACCTGAGGTGGCTAGCCCCAAGACGCAGTTTGCACCTGGTGGGTCTCGAACTCGCACCATCATGGGTATCGGACCCTAGAAGCCTTGAGCTTTTGACCACCAAGCCAACCCCTTGGGGTTAATATGAACATTGATCTATGATTGCACCCCCGCAAGGCCTAATTACATTCACCAGTTGTTAAGTGGATGGCCACAATATATAAGATGCAATGGACCAATTTTAAACTCAGATTTATTATATTATGTAACACCCAGTTCAATTTATAGTGTCTTCCAACTAAATAGACAATTAATTAATCAAGCTGATTAAATATATGAGTTTCTATATATTATATTAGAAACCTGAAAATCAAAAGCTATTCTCACTAATTAATATTCCTGTTGTGTGTGGCTTTGTGTTCAAACTTCAAACCCAGGAAAGATGATAAATGAAAGAAAATTACTGGACATATGGGTCTGGAGGTCTGGGACCTCTCTAATGGCATAAAAACATAGCTCCAATTTCTGAATGGGTCCCCGAAGTAAATGCATTGACCCAACGAAAACACCCGTATATATAAGCATCAAATTGCAAAATAAAAACCTAACATGTGAGAATGGGCCAAATAAATGGACTGATTCAATAGTTTCTTGAAATACACTCTAAGAAAGGGGCTACTAGAAAGTAGAAACGACGTTATTTGAGGCAGTCCTGTAATGGGCTACCTAGAAAAACAACCACTTCGACTGCAAAAGAGAGCTTGGAAGCCACAGTAAGAAAGATAACATTGATAATGACAAACTGGAGTTGTCATAAATGATCATCACCATGTTGTCCAGAGAAGGAGGTGCCCAAAGGAGGACACTTTGTGGATATCGCAACTGAATTTGTGCCCAGATATGAAAGTCTCCAGAAGCAAAAGGGGGTACTGATTAAGAAAATATCCAGAGGATAAGGTGGAGGGGAGTCGAGGGTTTGCTGTAAAAAACAAATTAAAAGAAGATATTAGTGCGTGTGGCCCCATGGTGGAAGGGGGCAATGGTGGATGGAGCGGCAACCGACGAATAAGACGGAGAGGTGTGTGAGCGAAGGAGGGGATGGATGTGTGGTATATTTGGCTTCTATATAAGATGCCAAAAAAAAAAAAAAAAGACAAAGGAGAAAGGGATGGGGGAAGAAGGGGGAGGCAAAGCTCTTCCTTTCTCTCCAGTTTGAACTCACTCGGGAGAGAAATGCCTCACCACCAGGAGGGAAGCAAGGGGGGCTTGGACAATTAATCACAAGGAGGGAGGGAAGAGGGGGGAGGCAAAAAGCTCTTCCTTACTCCCCTGTTTGCGCTCACCGGGGAGAGAAAGCCTCCCGGGAGACTCCACGGGGGAGAGCAAGGGTGAGAGCTGAGGGAGTGTAACTCGTTTCTTTGTTTGCTGCTTGTCCACCCTCTCAAGCATTCAGCAACAAAGCATGTGTGCGTTGTGCTATCGAACAGGCAGCAAAGGAAAAGTTGGTTTTTTTTTTTTTGTTTTTTGGGGGGGCAAGCCCTAGAAGAATCCATCGTCCTTACAAATATTACTTATGGACGTTAAATCCCAAACCTCCTCTGAAGGAAAAATACCCTTAACATGATCTTGAACAAAGGGATCTCTAGAACCACAAATCCTATAGTATATATATTGATTGAATTTGGATCCTCTCCATTTGAAATGGTGAGAATTCTCTCCATTTGAAATGGTGAAAATGAGGGTATAGTTATCTTTTCACATTCTGTAAAGATGTGAAAAGACAACTATACCCTCCATATTTAACTAAATGGAGAGAATTAACCATGTTCTTCTTCACTATTTCCCTTGTTCTTTCCAACAGTTGAGTGAGAGAATTAATTATAAAAGGGTGGTTGTAAACACTACAATCATTTTTATTACAACAGCCTAAATAGGGAAATAATTTTTCTCCCATTCAAGAATACAAAATCACACCTGTCAGGGTACATCCTGGTTCGATTCCGAACTAGAATTCTCCTGAATTGCCTGATACACGGTTTTGGCGGGTATGGTGTAAGTTAATACCTTAGCAGCACAGAGTAACCGTCCATTTGGCATCACATATGCACATTGATTCCTGAAAATCTGATCTAAGCTGTTGTAATTAATATATAGCATTGTTTCCTGAACTACACACTGCTAGCTTCACAAATAAATAGCTAGTAGAAGTACACAATACAATTCATGTTATTTATGCCAATCCACAATATCCTGTAGATCAGAATGACTGATTTCACTTAATTATCGTTTCATGCTTAACCATACATGCAAGATTGCATATGGCTGCATATATTCATGTACGACTGTTAACTCTCAAACTATTTTTTTTTTATCAGTATAATGCCATATAAAACTTTCAGAAGTGATCCAAACTCTTGACAACTTTCTCAAGAATGGTTAGTTCATCATAACACCTAAATCTCCTAAAAAATATATCTATATACCTCAAGCAAAAATTTTGAGGCATTATAGGGTCTAATGAGAAATCTGAGACAAACATACCCGAAAAAAAAAATGGGGGAAAAAAAAAAACCTAGGAAATCATATCTGCTTCAAATGATTTGTACACCAAAGAGCCTAAAACCTTTTTTTTCAGTTTCATGTGTTGGCTTGGGCCCCTTCAATTCCTCCTCTTCAAGATTCTTCTCATCAATATCATTGTCAATTTGATGACTTACTTCAAGTAGTGTTAGTTCCAGTTGCTTCCCAACATATTGGTTTGCCTGCTCATGAGCCAAGCTATGACTGTTTTCACCCCTGATGACATCAATCATGCAGAATGAGTTTGCGTCTTCTGCTACTTCTTTGAACTCGCACAAGTAGAAACTAATGCTATCATTAGCCTTCAAATATTTCTCCTTCACAAACTTATTCCAACCTCTTGTAAAGACAAAGCTCTGGCTGCTCTTCCAATAACAGTAACGAAATTTCCATGACCTCATCATCCTGTCATAGAAATTTAGCTGTACATCTTCCATGGAGCCCCCTTCGGCATTATCTTCAGCCGATTCAGAAATATGTGGAAAGTACTTCATAGCATGTTTCTTTGGGATGACAAGTCTATTTAGCTTTCCCACATCACTCGGTGTAAGCTCCTTTTGGAAAAGTAGTTTACACAAGAGCTCTTTGCTTTGCACCCTAGCCAAGTTCAAACCATTTTCTGTTTCCACAATATGTGAACGCGTCCTTAGAAACTCTTCAAACTTCGATTGATAGGAACCATCCTTTATCATGTTGAGGACAGCTTCAGTACTATATAGATTTTGAAAGTTTGGCTCTTCAACAATGGTATCATCAGTCCATGGAAAATTTTTGTGGGAACCTCCACTCCGAAGCTTGATGGCTGCGCGATCATAAGCCATGGCTGCTTCTTTTTCAGACTTGAAAGTCCCAAGCCAAATCCGTTGGTGATTGGCATATATTTGTGCGCCCCAATGCCCATTTGGTTGGGGGACAACACCTTTGAATTTCATGGAGACATTGCTACCATGTCTTGCATGCATTTTCGCAGGAAGCGGGTAAGTGTTGCTGCTCGAATCAGAATCTTCAGCAGTTGGATTCACTCTGCCATTTGATATCATGCTTGACATCTCCTCTTCCATTATAATTCTGCAGAAATAGGTTTTAAGTAAAGAAATGTGGCAACAAATGAAGAAACTCATATTATATGATCAAACAGATTTTCTTTTTCTTAAAAAAGATGAGGTAACAAATATTGGAACCTATTCATAGCGGCAGTACAACTAGATGAAATGAAATTTGTCATCTCAAGTAGAAAACCAAGACAAGAAAATGGAGTGCCCCACAATCCCTCCTTAACTGTTTTAGACTTAACAGTCTTTTTTTAAAAGATTTGCAAGCCAAATGTTTGTTTTTAACTACTTATAATTAAATAATGCTCCTTTTTCTTTTTCCACTCTTATCACATTGAAATACAAAAACACAATTTACCAAAAGGAAAGATAAAATTGATGTTTCCTCTGTGTGTTTGAGGGTGAATCAAGAAACACAAACATAAGTTTCTTATATTTTTGTAGTTTTATACCAAAACCTTTTTTTAAAAGGTTTTGGTGCATTTCCCTGTCTTGAAAGGCTCTATATATGCCTCTATGTATACAACAAACAAAAGGTATACAACTTATAGATTATTGGTAAGCACCACCAAGAAGAAGAAAGAGTACTTGGTTTCAAATACTTCTTAGTCGATCTTCAAGACATGCCAGCACATAAAAGCAATCTTTTAGAATGGATAAGTAATTAACTTCCCTATTTTCTATCAGTTTAAGCTTTTGGCATAAATTGTAATTTATCATTGCATCAGAGCGGTTGTCTTAATTGGGTCCAACTCATTGAGGACCCCAACTCCTTTAAAAAGAAAGAAAGAAAACACATGTTAGCTAGACTGCACTCATTGAGGAGGGTTTTGGCCCATATGTGAAAAATAGCATTATAATGATAATTTAAATGGTTAAATTCACTATTTTTCATCAGTTTAAGCTTTTGAAATTATCACAAGCAACTTGAGAACAAAACAAAGTATACACCAAACGAAGAATAAATCCAAAGCTCCATTGACTCCTTGTTGGTTGATGGCACAATTTCTACCAATTAGGTGGAATCATGTTCTATAAAAAGCTATACAACAAACAATTCAGCTGGCAGCCTTTTTTGGACGACCTTTCTTTTAATTCTATTGGTGAGGCTGAGACTAATTGGTTGGAGAGAATATTGGAGGAAGGGAGGTGTTGGAGGTAGTGAAACATTAAAAGCTATGAATGATGACAAGGCGACGGGCCCTAATGGTTACTCTAAGGCATTCTTCCATACTTGTTGGGATGTGTTGAAATAAGACATTATGAAGTTCTTTCGTGAGTGACTTCCATGCTAGAGGTAAGTTTGAAAGGATCCTTAATGCTACGTTCATCTCACTCATTCTGAAGATTTCATGGGTTATTCATCCCAAGGACTTTCACCCAATTGGTCTTGTGAGTGGCATTTACAAAATTATTGCTTAGATTCTGGTAAACAAGCTAAAGACGGTGTTGCAGAACCTTATTTCTAAGTCGCAGAAGCTTTCATTCGAGGAGGGCAGATCCTAGATCCTATTCTTATAGGCAAGGAATGCCATGGTAGTAGAATAAAATTTGGGGAACCAGATTACTCCGCAAACTGGACTTCGAAAAAGCCCATGATCATGTGAATTGGGATTTTCCGTAGTACATGCTAAGAAAGTGAGTACATGCTAAGAAAGTGTGGTTTTGGGGGGGAAGTGGTGCTCTTACATAGCTCATTGTCTCTCCTCGCCGTAGGGCTGAGCATGGGGCGGGGATGCCCTTTTTTTGGCCCCGCCCCGCAGGGGTGCGGGTTTCCTTTGGGAAACCCGCAACCCGCAAAAATCCCCATGCACCCGCATGGGGCGGGTGGGGATGGGGCGGGGTTGAGGGGCGGGGATCCCCGCGGGTATGCGGGGATCCCCGCGGGTATGCGGGGATCCCCACGGGTGTAGAACACCTAAAAAAAAAAAAAAATGGTGCAAGAAGAAAAAGAAAAGAAAATATATGAGAGGGGGGTGATTCTGTGAAGAAGAAGAGAAGAAGAATGGTATAGAAAGAAGAAGAAAAATCTGGAAGAAAAAGAAAAAGAAAATATATGAGAGGGGGGCTGTGAATTTGTGAAGAAGAAGAGAAAAATAAGGAAGAAGAGAAGAAGAATGGTGCAGGAAGAAGAAGAAAAATCTGGGAGAAAAAGAAAAAGAAAATATATGAGAGGGGAGGCTGTGAATCTGTGAAGAATAAGAGAAAAATAAGGAAGAAGAGAAGAAGAATGGTGCAAGAAGAAGAAGAAAAATCTGGAAGAAAAAGAAAAAGAAAATATATGAGATGGTGGTTGTGAATCTGTGAAGAAGAAGAGAAAAAGAAGGAAGAAGAGAAGAAGAAGAATCTAGAAGAAAAAGGAAAATATATGAGGGGGGGGGGCGCGGGGAGGGGCAGGGCGGGACGGGGATCCGGGGAAAAAAAAAAGATTAAACCCGCGCCCCGCCCCGCCCCGCACGGGTTGGTTAAAATTCAACCCGTACCCGTAAAAAAAAAAAAAAAAATCAAAAACCGCAATTTTAGGGGCGGGGAGGGGCGGGGGGTGCGGGTTGGGGCGGGTTTGCGGGTTTTTGCTCACCCCTACTCCTCGGTGTGTTTCTCGGTCTTAATTGGTGAATGGCACTTCCACTGGGCTTTTTAGTAGCTCCTATGGCTTAAGAGAAGTAGACCCTTATGTCTCCTTTACTGTTTGTCATTGTTATGGAGGCTTTGGGTAAGATAATTCCTACTGTTGTAAGTGCTTATTATCTGGCTCCTCTATGGGGATAGAGAATGGTGGTGGGATTGTCATCTTTCACTTGTTTGAAGATAATACTCTGATTTTCAGTGGGGGTGATCCAAATCATCTACGTCATCTATAGTGCTTGTACTTATGTTTTGAAGTTGTAAGGTCAATTAGGCTATGTCGGAATTGGTTCCTGTGGATAATGTTGATGATGTGGATGGGTTGACTAGTATTCTAGTCTTCCGTTAGGGGCCTCCTATAAGGCCAAGTCTATTTGGGACGATGTTATTGATAAGATAGAGCGTCGGTTGATCAGTTGGAAAATTATGTATTTGTCTAAGAGTGCTAGGACATTAGAGGAGAGTAATATTTATTTTTCTATACTTTGTATCTTTGAAGAACTGCTATTGTTTCTCATCAAATGATTAGTTATCATGATTTATTTGTTCTTTTTTCTCCTTCTAGCTCAATGTTCTCTCTTGTATACCTGTGTATCTGGAGTGTCTTATGCTTTCAATGGTATTTTGATTACTTATTAAAACAATAAACAAAAAGAAAACATCCAAAAGATACCCATAAGCATTTATCCAAAGTAACAATTAATAGGCCCACACCGTGAGTTTCCAAGCTCATCCAACCACTCTATTGAACCAAATTACCAAAAACATAAATAAAACTCAAAAAAACCTCTATCTAGCAGCAATATCTTGGTCACTTGAGCATGTTTCAGTTAAAAGTCTTGCCAAATTAATGTCTTAGCCCCTACATTAACTTTCCACTTTCTATCAAAATATATACCTTCTAGCCTTCCATCATATATCTGTCCTCCAAGTGACTATTTATATTTTACATAAAAGTCTCATGGACAGATAGGAGAATAGAATATGACAAACTAGCAGACCCTCATCTAAAAGTAACATGCTAGCAAACAGTCATGCAACAGAACCTCAAGATGGAGCGCTTTTCCCAAATCTTACTATAAGCATACTCAACCAAATGACACTCCAGGCTCGATAAAATATAAGAAATAGAGCAGAACCATATATATCCCGATTTTGTGAACCATCTTGTTATATGAATTAGTTCAATTAACTCCGTTAACAATTTCTCCATGCATCAACAGCTAGATATGATAAGAAGAGGAAATTATTTGCATCTGATGAAACTCTTTAGGAAAACAAAAAATTTCTAGAAGCTTCTTATTAATATCTGGATCATACTGGAGACTTCTCCTTATTAATGATTCATAAGTCAATCACTTGTTGAGACCAACCAAGAGCTTGTTTCTGACCACAACATTGTTGTCTGAAAATTGGGTTTAACTACAAAACTTTGAATCTGCACTATTCGATCCATATATAATCATAGGAACAAGAGAACTCTCTGAAACAAATCAAGCTTTAATAACAAAATCAAGGAGCAGGTCATTTACAAAGAAGATCCAGGGGTTAGATGAACAGGCCCCTACTAAATTGTTCCTGAGTTTCAAGTTGAATAGTTTACTCAAAACATAGCAATATTGTTGAGTCAATTAGTCATTAAAAATTATTGCAACACTGAAGTCAACGAGCTATATAACTAAAAGAGGTTTAAGGCAAGGAGATCCATTGTCTCTTTACCTTTTTGTGTTAGCTATGGAAGTACTATAAGGTTTGTTGAAGGAAGCTGTTATGAGTAATAAATTGTTCAATTTTGATACCAGATGCTCGGAATTCAAGCTAACTCATCTGTGTTTTGCAGATGATTTGATAATATTTGCTTTTGGAAATCTGAAGACTGTGGCAACTATACAATCTGTGTTGGATGCATATGCTAGACTGTTGGGACTATCTACAAATCCAAGTGATGTGAACCAATTAATACAAAACACAAGCATGGATAGGTTGGCTAGTTCGAGCAAGCCGGGAACTCCCAAAACACAGTAAAATGTATTTATCAAATAATAATTCAACTTCTCCATATAATTATTGACTTATTCCTTGTATACAATTAAGTAACCCAACTGAAGTAGAAGTGTCATTCTACATGGCTAGAGACCTACTGGAATACAAGGAAGAGACTCGGTTGGTTGAAACCAACCATGATCTAATCATCTACTCTTGTCCTAAGAGATAAGACTTTTTATTAACACTCCTTTACTTAGATAACTATTAAATAGGACTGCTACTAAATCAAATAACAAACTAATCTAGATATTCTTATTTAAAATTAAAAGACTATTTCTACTACTAATCAACCGCATATCTCTTAAGATAAGAGAAAAACTCTTATTTAGATAATACTACTCATGGCTAGAGATGTAATCGATAATGATTACATCATTTCCCCCCTCCAATCCTTTCCCTTGTCCTCAAGGGAAAAACAAGAAAATTGCGTTTTCACTTCTTCCATGTCTCCATCTTCATCTTCCCCTAGGTAAGCTTCAATCATGAACAATTTTTTACATCAGTGTCCTGGTCCGTATTTATCGTTGCATTTAAAACACAATCCCTTTTCTTATCTTTCCTTTAACTCCTTCGGCGTCAACCTCTTGATGGGTAGGAATGGCGGGTTTAAGGTTTGTTGGTTTCCCATATCTACTTTTCTCTCTTCCGCTCGGTTGCTTATTGTGATAGCACTGTGTCGTGCTTCGTAAAGTCTAGCCAGGCTGATTGCAGATGTCAACATCTCAGGTTTTCCTGCAGTGACATCAGCCTTGAGCACTTCTCGCAAGCCACTTATAAAGCAACTAACCTGACGAGTTTGGGATAGCACCCCAATTTTGGAGAGTAAAGACTCGAATTTCGCTTGGTATTCTTGTACAGTTCCTTCATGTTGTAGCTTCGTCAATTCTCAGAAAGGGTCGTAAAATTGATTGGGTCCAAAGCGGGTAAGTAAACCTGCAGTGAATTCTGGCCACCCAATTTCTCGTTCTTCCTTGATTAAGATTTGGAACCACATCTGGGCCTCTCCTTCTAGGTGGAATGAAGCTAGGGTTGTCTTCTCGCCCTCCAATGTTCCCTGAAATCGAAAGAATTGTTCAGCTCGGCAGATTCACATCGTGGGGTCTTCGTCTCCGTTAAATCATGGGAAATCTAATTTCACATGTCATGTGGTGATTGTTGGGTGACGTCCTCCTTGAAAGGAATTTTCTCCTTCGTATTCGTGATCTCTTCCATGTGAATTCTCACCATGTGATTGTTTGGCAAACATCTCGTAGATTTCTATCATACGATCTTGCATGGTCTATTTACTCTTACGGAATTCCTCATGCTTATCCGATAAGCTCTTCATTAATTGCTTTATGCTTTCCAGTTGTCGATCCATCTCTTCGTGCTGTCTCTTTTTTGTTACAGAACGTGTTGCTGGATGGGTTTGTAAAGAAAAATCCCGAATTGCCCAACTTTTGTTCTTTGATTTTCCTATATCGTCTAACATCTGGTTTCTTTTGCGGGAAACCAATCCTCTTGGGTAAACAATTCTTGCTATTCAAGAGGAAAACACCTGGCTTTAATACCAATTGATGTGAATCAATTAATACAAAACACAGGAATTGATAGGTTGGCTGTTTCGAGTGAGCCAGAAACTCCGAAAACACAGTAAACTGTATTTATTAAATAATAATTCAACTTCTCCATATAATTACTGACTTGTTCCTTATATACAATTAGGTAACCCATCTGAAATAGAAGTGTCATTCAACATGGCTAGAGACCTACTGGAATACAAGGAAGAGACTCGGTCGGTTGAAACCAATCATGATCTGATCGTCTACTCTTATCCTAAGAGATAAGACTTCTTATTAACACTCATCTACTTAGATAACTATTAAATAGGACTGCTACTAAATCAAATAACAAACTTATTTAGATATTCTTATTTAAAATTAAAAGACTACTTCTACTACTAATCAACCGCATATCTCTTAAGATAAGAGAAAAACTCTTATTTAGATAATACTACTCATGGCTAGAGATGTAATCGATAATGATTACATCACCAAGAGTATTGTCTACTGCGGTGGGATCCCTCCAGATCTTAAACAATTAGTTCTTGATTGCTTACAAGTGAAAGAATCTTCCTGCATGTTTGATATCTGGGGGTGCGATTGATTTCGAGAAAATTGGTAGCTTTTGATTGTGCAGTATTGTTGAAGAAGATTACAGCCATGATTAATTCTTGGCCATCTCAATAGTTGTCGTTCTCAGGTAGATTACAACTTCTATCTTTGATTTTGTATAGCATTCAGGTATACTGGTCTAGCATCTTCATTCTTCCAAAGCAAATTATTCGATCCATAGAGCATAAATTCAATAGATTTATGTGGACAGGGAATGAGAATGAAAAAGCTAAAGCAAAAGTGGCTTGCGAGTTAGTTTGTGTTCCAAATAAAGAAGGGGGATTGGGGATGAAAAGGATTGAAGAGAGGAACAAAGATGCTATAATGAGGCATATTTGGAATTTTTTCACTAAGGCTGAATCATTTTGGGTGGCGTGGGTGCAAAGGAATCTCCTGAAGCATGGGTACAATAGGGAGTAAGGTTAATGCAATGCTAGAAAGTGTATTGAAGGACAAAGATTGGTGTTGGCCACCAGCTAGGTCCGAGGAGATGGTTGATCTTCAGAGTAAACAAGCATTGGTACAAGTACGTGTTGCTGACATTCCAGAATGGGTAATCTCAAAGAAAGGGATATATTATTGTGCTGAAACATGGGAGGTTATTCGTACAAAACATGCTGAAGTGAAATGGTGGAGGCCGGTATGGTATCCTCTGGCAGCAATTTCTAGACATGCTTTTATCTTTTGGTTATCAATAAGGAATAGCTTAACGATGGGGGAGAAGTTGCTGAGTTCGGGATATCAAGGAGACTTTCTATGTCCTTTTTGTCAAGGTTGTACAGAGAGCAGGGACCATATTTTTCTTTTTTTTTTCAGTGTGGTTTCAGTCAAAGATTATGGAGGGAAGTTAATTATTCAAAAATGTTCAGTAGAGGATCCTAAAATAGAAAGGGAAGAAATTATTGAATGGGGAGTAACAAAGCTTCAAGGGAAAAGTCTGGAGGTCACATTGTGTAGCAAACATAACCAACCAGTGAGGGATCTTCTGAGTCAACATTGAGGTGCCAAACTACTTCGTCAATAAGCAATAGCAACGACAATTCTTCAAATGCCAAGAATCAAGAAAAGAGGGTGGTCTACGATCAGCCAAAAAAGGTGAGCAGCAAGAAAAACTACTGCTATTACACTAAACTAGCCCTAGGATGCAATGGCAGAAGAAGTTGACTTCCAAGCAAGTGCGATGCCTGGAATTGCTTGTTAAGCAGCTGTGATCCAGTTTGTGCTCGAGTATTTTGGTTGTATAATGTTTTGTTTGTTTAGTAAAAGGTGCTTATTCATTAAAAAAAGAAGAAGAAGTTAAGACCACATAGAGGGTCTATAAACTATAACTGAAACATAGCTATAGTTGGACAGTTTTGAGTGTAGATTTTCCTTGAATTTCAAGATTTCGGAGTAATATTGTTCCAAAGCACCCCCACACTCTTGGAATGGAACCCTGCACGATAAATCCCAAAAGGGCTTGTTGATGAGGGCCAACTTCCAGCTCTGATTCTCCTTTGAAGATTCTTAGGAGGGTTTTAAACCCCCATTAAAAGCAAGGAAAAAAAACTATACACAAACACATATGTATGTAGGTATAATGTCTTGTGAACTTAAGGCTTTAAGGCTACGTGAAAATTATCCATGCAGCAAATAACCTTGTTCACGAAGGCTACTATATATTCAGTACCAAATTTAATTCTGCCTCACGTAATAAAGGCTACTTGTAATGATCACTAGTTTTAGTGATAAGAAACTAGAAGAACTAAGAAGAAACATGGAGGTTTGTGCGTGAGAAACTAAGTGAGAAGAAACTAGAAGAACTAAGAAGAAACATAGAGGTGTGTGCGTGGAAGGAATAAGAGAACACGTGTTGTTGGGTGAAGTATTAAACACACGTGTGGTAGAAGTTGTTAGGCCAGCTGTAATTAGTTGGGCCACTTGTATTTGTTAGGCCAGCTGGACTTAGTTGTTAGAGGGCCAACTGGAGTCAGTTGCAAATAAGTGAGCTAGGCCCAGCGATTGTAAGGCTATATAAGCCATTGAGCTTTTTAGAAGGGGTACAAAAATATATGTAATCATTTTGTTACCTTGTACACTTTGGAGCTTATGATTGGGCTCAAACCAATCTTTCTATCTCAATATCAGTTCATATATTCCATTCTTCTATTCAATCCATATTTCCATTCATAATTTACAGAAAACTGTTAGAAAAATACAAGAGTATTACAATTAGTATCAGAGCTTCTACGATCCATGGCGAAAGGCACGAGAGTTAGAGATTTGCAGGATACAGTTACTAGTTTCAAGTTGCATCTAAAGGAAGTTATGTTTAGGTTGAAGCAACAAATGGAACAAACTCAGAGTCAAAGCACTTTGCATGGCAAGAAGATCAATGAATTGTCAGTTAAGATGGATCAGCTAATCGAAGCTATCTCAACCAATGGGAAGAATTCAGTTTCAGATTTGTAGTCACCTACGTTCTTTCAACAAGGATACATGGAAGGAAGGCACACGAGAGAAAATGGAGAATCTTCCTTTGCATTTCCGAGATTCCAAAGGAGAGGTCCCAATCCTACTGGTCTAGATGTTCAAGTGCGTAGTCTCAAGGTGTAGTTTCCACGGTTTGACGGAGACAATGTAACAGGTTGGTTGTTTAAAGCTAATCAGTTTTTTAGCTTCAGTAATATTCCAACTGAATACAAAATAGTGATGTCTGCTTTTTATATGGAAGGTGATGCATTAGTGTGGTTTCAAGATGCATCTAATTTAGTATTGTTTACGTCGTGGGATACCTTTGAACAAGCTATTCAATTACGATTTTGTCCTAACTTGTATGATGATCCTATGGAGGCTTTTACTCGTTTGAGACAAACTTCTAGTATTTCAATCTATAAAACTCAATTTGAGAAACTGTCCAATAGGTTGAAAGGTCTCTCTGAAAACTATAAATTCAGTTGTTTTTTAAGTGGCTTAATGGATGATAGTAGGCTCCCTTTGAGACTGTTGAAACCACAAAGTTTGAATGATGCATTTGGATTGGCCAAAATCCAAGAGGAATTTGTGATGAGTAGTAGAAGATCTTATAGATCTAGTGATTTTCATACAACCTCTGCTTTTCAACAAGGAGGAAATTACTCTCAAGGTAGCCAGCATCAGAAACCTGTCTACACAGGTGCTACCAAGACTGAATTGGGAGGGCAGGGTGAGCTAGGGTTTCCTATTGGGGGGTCAAAACAGAATTTACAAGTCCAAAATATTTCTTCATCTCAAATAAAGGACAATAGAAGAAAATGCCTCTGTTATTACTGTGATGACAAGTATTGCCCAACTCATTGATTTCTAAAAGGGAAAATTTTCCTTATGGAGGGCTGTGAGTTAATGCATGCAGATCAATCTGTACCTCCAGAGACAGATTGCGATGATTCAGGGTTAGAACTTCAAATTCAGGAGGAAGTGGGGGAGGTTCAGCTGCCAGAAATATCCCTGCATGCTATTACAAGCTCTCCTAATCAAGAGACTATGCAGTTGTTAGGTACTATTAGGTCTCATGGGATAACTATTTTGGTTGATTCAGGTAGCTCACATAACTTTGTGGATCCTACAATTTCTTCAGAAGTTCAATTGGAGATCCAAGTTGATGTCAAGCAGGCTATCAAGGTGGCCAATGGGCAAATTGTTCACATTGCGGGCTATTCTCTAGCCCTACCCGTGAGAGTTCAATGTACTAATTTCTCTACTGAAGTTTATATCTTACCTTTGGGGGTTGTAACATGGTGTTGGGTATTCATTGGTTACGCTCTCTTTGTCCCATTATTTGGGATTTTTCAAAGTTAACTATGGAGTTTTCACTTTTATCACAAAGAATTGTTTCGACGGGACTAGCTCCTACTGAATCATCTTGGGAAGATAGTAATTCTTTCTCAAAGCTAAATATGTCTACACAGAAAGGGGTTGGTACTTCAAATGTTACATTCTGTAGCTCAGCCACAAAAACAACAGCAGAATGATATTTTTGCTAAACTCTTGAAGGAGTTTGCAACAATTTTTGAAGAACCAATTGGACTACCACCAATGAGGTCTCATGACCATCAAATACTCCTTAAGAAGGAACCCAACCTATTTGTGTAAAGCCCCATAGGTATGCTCATTACCAAAAAGGGGAGATTGAGAAGATTGTAAGGGAGCTGATGGAGTCAAGAGCAATCAGACCTAGTTAGTCCCCTTTTTCCTCCCCTGTTTTACTAGTCTGCAAGGCGGATGGGAACTGGTGTTTGCGTATGGATTACTGTGCTTTAAATCAAGCTACTATGAAGGACAAATTTACTATTCCAGTTGTGGATGAGTTATTGGATGAGTTGAATGGGGCTCATATTTTTTCCAAGCTTGACCTTAGATCCAGGTATCATCAAATTCGAGTTAAGCCTAATGATGTGCCTAAGACAACTTTCATGACCCATGACAGCCATTACGAATTTTTAGCAATGCCTTTTGGGTTGACCAATGCTCCTTCTACATTTTAAGGTATCACAAACCATGTTTTTAGACCTTAACTAAGGAAATTCGTATTGGTATTTTTTGATGATATCTTGGTCTACAATAAGGATACAGAGGATTATTTGGTCCATTTAAGAGTAGTGTTGGAAACCTTGAAGAATCAGTAGTTATTTGCTAAGGTAGTGAAGTGCAAATTTGTTTGTCAGGAAGTAGAGTACCTCAACCATGTTATATCTGCTAAGGGGGTGAAGGCTAATCTAGCCAAGATTGAAGGAATGATTAAATGGCCCTTACTTAAGCTTCTGAAATCCTTAAGAGGCTTCCTTGGTCTCACAGGCTACTATCGGAAATTCATTCAGGGATATGGCCAAATTGCAGCCCCTCTAACATCTTTGCTGAAGAATGATTGTTTTTTATGGACAACAGAGTCCACTGCTGCCTTTCTCCAACTTAAAGAAGCGATCACTACACCCCGTGTTCTTAATTTTGCCAGATTTTTCCGAAGTCTTCACTATTGAGTGTGATGCTTCAGGGGTGGGCATAGGGGTTGTGCTCATGCAAGACTCTAGACCAGTAGCTTTTTATAGCAAGGCCTTAAAGGGGACCCTCAGACGGATGGACAAACCGAGGTGGTCAACAAATGTTTGGAGCGCTATCTCAGATGTTATGCGGGGGAAAAACCAAAGAACTGGTCTACTTGGCTTGCTATGGCAGAATACTGGTATAATACTAACTTTCATTCTTCTACTAAGCTAACATCATTTCAAGTTTTGTATGGTATACCTCTCCGAAGCGCGTAGAATACATTCCAGGGACTACTCTTAACCAGGCACTGGATGAACATCTTCAAAGCAGAGAACAGATTCTTGCAATCCTCATGCATAATCTCTCTCTGCTGCACTAGGAAGGCAGAAATTCCATTATGATAAAAGGCACAGTGAAAGGTCTTTTGTTTCAGGTGACTAGGTTTACATCAGGCTTCAGCCTTATAAGCAAAAAACTCTTGCTTTACGGAAATGCTTGAAGCTTCCTCCCTGTTTTTATGGTCCCTTTCAAGTGCTTTGCAAGATTGGCGAGGTTGCTTACAAGCTCGATCTGCGTGTGGATTCCAAAATCCACCCAGTCTTTCATGTTTCCTGTGTCAAGAAACAGGTTGGCCAGCGCTGTGTGCTTTTACCCTCTTTACCTCCGGTTGATAGTCATGGTGAAATTCAGCCAGAACCTGAGAAGATTTTACAACGTCAGGTCCGGAAGGTGAATAATCAGGCTCTTGCAGAGGTTTTGATTAAATGGAAGGGTAGTATAGTGGACAATGCGACATGGGAGGATTTTTAGGCTTTGAGGTCAAGATTTTCTCACCTTGTGCACAAGGTTCTTTAAAGCGGGAGGGATTGTAATGATCATTAGTTTTAGTGATAAAGATATGTGGCGTTCTAATCAAAGGGTCATACTTCTCGGCTTTATTACGGTAAGGCTAATGCACCAGCCAGCCGGTGTGGTGGCAAGAAACCAGAAGAACTAAGAAGAAACATGGAGGTGTGTGCGTGGGAACCTAAGATAGAAGAAACTAGAAGAACTAAGAAGAAACATAGAGGTGCGTGCGTGGAAGGAATAAGAGAACACATGTTGTTGGGTGAAGTATTAAATATACATGTGGTAGAAGTTGTTAGGCCAGCTGTAATTAGTTGGGCCACTTGTATTCTGTTAGGCCAACTAGACTTGGTTGTTAGAGTGCCAGCTGGAGTCGGTTGCAAATAAGTAGGCTAGGCCCAGCGATTGTAAGGCAATATAAGTCCAGTGGCTTACTAGAAGGGATACAAAAATATATTTAATCATTTTGTAACCTTGTACACTTTGGAGCTTGTGATTGGGCTCGAACCAGTCTCTCTATCTCAATATCAGTTCATATTTTTCATTCTTCTATTCAATCCATATTTCCATTCATAATTCACATAAATCTATTAGAAAAATACAAGAGTATTACACTACTATAGATTTTGCTCAATGTGCAGTTGTTGTGATGCTCTTTAGTTTGGGTTTGGTTGGTTCTTTACTAGGGTTTAATTTTTGTGTCTTGTGTTGGTCTCTAGTTGCCTGATTTCTCTATATTGTTGGCCTTAATTGGCTGGTAATTGTTGACTAGCTAATTGTTTGTTTTGTACCCTCTTAATCTGTGAGGTTGCGGGGCCTTGCTGGCCCTTGTGTTCTCTCTATATTCTTTCGTTCTTTTCAATAAAGCTTACTTATCCCAAAAAGAAAAAAGAAAATCACCATGGATGTAATTATACAAGATACACTTATATGGACATGTTAAGTTTGACTTTATTTTTTGGTGTGGGCCCCTCTTCAATGATAAGTTGGTGAAGATACTTGCTGGAGAAGTTGATGGCGTCACTTGGTGCACATGGCTTGACTTGTAGGAGAAGTTTACTTCTACAAGAAGAAAGTGACGTGGAGCTTACTTGTAGAAGAAGTAGTGCTTGCTTCTTTGTTAAGCTTTGCTACCTATATAAGAAGCACATGGCCAACCAAAGCAAGTGTGAAAATCCAAAGAATCTCAAAGCAAAAGAAAAAGAAAGAAGCAAAGAAGGAAAGTTTATCCTTCTTGGTGTGCGGTACAAGGTAAAAGAAATAGAGGTTTTCTCTTCTTGATGTGTCGTATAGCAATACACAAGTGAGTGAAATCTGGGTGTATTGGGGCTTTGGGTGATTTTCTCCCTATAACTATTTTTAATAGTGAATTTTCTCTGCATCTCTTACAGTAGATGTACCTCAGTTTGAGGGAACCACTTAAATCTTAGTGTCATCTGTAGTTGATTTATTTTTCCTTGTCTTAATTTTTTTCGCATCTCACCGGGCCTGGGAAATAGGACTTATTTCCTAACAACTGGTATCAGAGCCATTTTCTTGGTCAGAGCCAAGGTCTGGTTCGGGTGGGAGCGATGGCAATAGAAGGGAGGATTGTAATCGAAAAATTCAATGGCACAGATTTTGGGTACTCGAAAGTGCAGATTGAAGATATTCTCTATGGGAAGGATCTCCATCAACCGCTTTTAGGAGAACAGCCTGACGACATGTATGATAACGAGTGGGCCCTGCTTGATCGTAAGACCCTGGCAGTTATCAGGTTATCATTGTCAAAATCAATGGCGCACAACGTCGTAAAGGAGAAGACCACAACAAGTCTAATGGCGGCTTTGTCAAGCATGTACGAGAAGCCATCAACTAACAACAAGGTGCATCTAATGAAGAAACTGTTCAGCCTAAAGATGGCAGAAGGGGCTTCGGTGGCGCAACATCTCAATGAATTCAACACCATCACGAATCAACTATCCTCGGTGGAAATTGATTTTGATGATGAAATTTGCGCGTTAATCGTCTTGGCGTCTTTGCCAAATAGCTGGGAAGCTGTGAGAATGGCTGTGAGTAACTCTGCAGGTAAGAGTAAACTTAGCTATGAAGATGTTAGGGATTTGGTTCTTGGTGAGGAGGTCCGCAGGAAGGATGCTGGTGAAACCTCCGGTTCTGGTGCAGCCTTAAACCTTGAAGAAAAGGGCAGAGGTCAAGAGAGGAACTCTGGGAAAGGCAGATCTAAATCATGAAAGGACAGGAGCAAGTCCAAGTTTGGGTGACTAACTGAGTGTTGGAACTGTGGCAAGACAAGCCACTTAAAAAAGAATTGCAGAGAACAAAGGAAGAAGAAGACTGACGACGATTCTGCAAATGTCGTGGTAATAGAAGAAGTGTAGGATACTCTACTTCTCTCTATTGACAGTCCTCTTGATTCTTAGGTCTTGGACTCAGGAGCCTCTTTTCATACCACAACGATCTGTGAAATTCTCGAATACTATGTTGCTGGAGATTTTGGAAAGGTGTACCTAGCTGATAGATCTGCGCTGGATATTGTGGGCATGGGTGATGTTCGCATAAGAGTACACAGTGACTCGGTATGGAAACTGCAGAAGGTTAGGCATGTCCCAGATTTGAAGAAAATCCTGATTTCAGTTGGACAACTTGATGATGAAGGACACTCCGCTAACTTTCAAGGCAGTAAATGGAAGGTCAGCATTGGAGCCAGGATTTTGGCTCAGGAATACAAAACAAGTACTCTCTATATGACTACAAACATTAAAGATGTGGCATTCGGGTATAGGTTTTGGCCTGATCAAAACCGGAAACTCATTAGAAGTAAGAACGTTACTTTTAATGAGAATGCTTTGTATAAAAATGATTCTAGTGCAGAGCCAGCATGTATAGAATTTGAGGCTGAAAAGCCTGAATTTATCAACCTAGATGGAATTCCTAAAGGCCCAGCTGCTCATAGAATGAATTCAGATGCTGAAAAGGGTCTAGAAGTTGATGATACAGCAAATCAACAAATAGAACAAGGTACACCGATAGTGGCTGTCAGAAGGTCTCTCATAAATATTAGACCTCCACAACGTTATTCACCCTCCCTGTCTCATATTTTGTTGACTGATGGCGATGAGCCAGAGACGTTTGTTGAAGCCTTGCAGGTTGAAGATCCAATCAAGTGGGAGTTAGCAATGAAAGATGAGATGTATTCATTATTGTCTAACCAGACCTGGGCGCTAACAGAGTTGCCAGCAGGTAAAAATGCTTTGTACAACAAATGGGTGTACAGAATAAAGGGTGAATATAATGGTAGCAAACGCTACAAGGCAAGATTGACAGTCAAATGGATTGTGCAATATCTGAGAGGAATTTCAGATATATCCCTTTGTTTCACAGGTGCAGATTTGACGCTGCAGGGTTATGTAGATGCTTATCTAGCAGGTACTATTGATAGGAGGAAAGGTACTGCAGGGTTTGTAATTAACCTAGGTGGTATAGCTGTCAGTTGGGCTTCAAAGTTGCATAAAAGTGTAACTATTGAGAAACTGAAGTTGTGCGCAGCTTCAGTTGGTCTTCAAGCGTGAGGACAGGTGGTGGAGACATCTTGAGAAAATTCGGGACTTGATGAAAATCAAGTCAAGTGGGAGATTGTTAAGTTTGACTTGATTTTTTGGTGTGGGCCCCTCTTCAATGATAAGTTGGTGAAGATACTTGTTGGAGAAGTTGATGACATCACTTGGTGCACATGGCTTGACTTGTAGGAGAAGTTTACTTCTACAAGAAGAAAGTGACGTGGAGCTTGCTTGTAGAAGAAGTAGTGCTTGCTTCTTTATTAAGCTTTGCTACCTATATAAGAAGCACATAGCCAACCAAAGCAAGTGTGGAAATCCAAAGAATCTCAAAGCAAAAGAAAAAGAAAGAAGGAAAGAAGGAAAGTTTATCCTTCTTGGTGTGCAGTACAAGGTAAAAGAAAGAGAGGTTTTCTCTTCTTGATGTGTCATACAACAATACACAAGTGAGTGAAATCTGGGTGTATTGGGGCTTTGGGCTTTGAGTGATTTTCTCCCTGTAACTATTTTTAATAGCGAATGTTCTCAGCGTCTCCTACAGTGAATGTACCTCAGTTTGAGGGAACTACTTAAATCTTAGTGTCATTTGTGGTTGATTTATTTTTCCTTATCTTCTTAATTTTTTCCCATCTCACCGGTCCTGGGAAATATGACTTATTTCTTAACAGGATAAAGAAATGATATATATCAAGATGGATTGAAATGGAGAAAAGGCTAATATCTACCCTAACATACTGCAAGGATGAGAGAGACACTAATAAGGCATTGATCAAGGTAGTAAGCGAGGAGAAAGAGGGAGAATAGTTTCCACGGTAAGGGAGGAGAAAGAGAGTCATGATCCTAAGTGTCTCACATGGCTTAAATACAGTCTTAGTGATGTGACTCTTAGATACCCTCCTATTGCAAGCCGGTTTTCAATGGTGAGTATGAGATCAAATGCAACTCGTTGAGTATGAGATTAAATGAGTTATGGCTTTGTGGTCGACTCCTTGAGGAGGTGACATATAGGCTGGATTAAAATGTTTTGGTACTATGTATGGACAAAGTATTAAGTTATTGAATACTAATAAGAGAGTGGAGCTGCCAAAAAGAAAAGGCTATCATTGGGTCAGAGTTGATGGAGTGAGCCGTCGTGAACATTAGCTGCGGAGCGTGGTGGTATGTTATAATCCAAAGTGTCCCACATGGCTTAAGTACAATCTTAACTATGAGTATATAAGCTCTTGGACACCTCTTTGCAAGCCAGTCTCAAGGGTGAGTTCTCCATGAGGTTTGCATCATTTAGTATCAGAGCCAGCCACCACATCTAGTATGAGATCGGACGCAATTCATTGAGTATGAGATCAAATAAGATGTGGGTTTGTGGTTGAGTCACAAAGGGGTTGACCTATAGGTTGGATTAAAATGTAATGATACTATGTATATGGATAGTGCTAAGTCATTGAATACTAATAGATAAGTGGAGCCACCAAAAGACAAAAGGGCTATCATCAAATCAATGTTGATAAAGTGGGCAATCATGAATGTACGTTGGTTGCGCAACGTGGTAGTATGTTATGATCCTAAGTGTCACATATGGCTTAAGTGCAATCTTCATCATATGTATATAAGGTCTTGAACACCCTCTCCTTACAAGTCGGGTTTCAATGGTGAGTTCTCCCTAAGGTTTGTATCAATATCACACCTAAGAAAAAGTTTTGGGAAAATACACTTAACCTCCAGAACTGGCATCCCATTTGAAGTTAGGCCTCAAATTTTAAAAAGTAACCCTTGACTCTCTCTAACTACCACTTATTTGCAAGTTACACCTTCTACCAACATCTGGCATTACCTTTTTTCAGTTTTTTTTGTTTTTATTTTTTTAAAAGTAATTTGTAAGGATAATTTGGGCAGTTCATATATATATATTAATGCTAGATGCTAACAGAGGGAATAACTTGCAATGAAGTGGTAGTTGGAAGAAGTCAATGTTACATTTAAAAATTTGATGGCCTAAGTGCAAAAAAGGTGTAAATTCAAGAGGTTAAATGTATTTGTCTCAAAAAGTTAGGATGTATTATTTAAGTATATTGTCCTGTTTTAACTTTTATATGTACATAAAAAGCTACCCAAAAAAATGTCTTATACGATTTAAAATGTCTTATAAGAGCGCGATGCTTTGTGGAGATCGGTGATTGATGTGAAGTATGGAAGTGTGAGGGTGTTCATTACCGGCGGCGGGGTCTTATGGTGTGAGTGTTTGGAAGTTTCTTCAAAGGGGGTGGGATACTATTGCCAAGTACTTGCGTTTCGAGGTGGGTGATGGGTCTCATATTCGCTTTTGGCATGATTTATAGTGTGGGGATAGGCCTCTCAAGCTCTGTTATCCAGCTTTGTACACTATTGCTCGTTCTTCTGATGCTTGGGTGGTGGATAATTTGTCTGTGGTAGGAGGCGTTGCTCATTGGAATGTTCTCTTTACGCGCTATGCTCAAGATTGGGATGTGGACTAGAGATGGTGAAGTCCTTTTATGCACAGTTATACTTTATTCGAATTCGGCATGGGGAGGTTGATAGGGTGGTGTGGAATCTTTCTAAGTGGGGGAGTTTTGAAGTGTAGACTTTCTATAAAGCATTAGTTTGTCACGAGGCGGCTTCTTTTCCTTGGAATGGTATTTGGCGTGTTAAAGCTCCAAAGTGGGTGGCGTTCTTTGTTTGGGCAGCAGCTTTAGGAAGGATTTTAACACATGACAATTTGTGTAGGCGTCGTATTGTGGTGGTAGAGTGGTATTGTATGTGTAAGAAGTATGAGGAATCCGTTGATCTCCTTTTACTTCATTGTGACGTAGCACGGGTTGTTTGGAGTTTTTTTGAAGCAAGTTCCTTTGTGTGTTTTGTGGGGCTTGTGGCGTCAGAGAAATTCTAGGCTTTTCGAAGATATGGAGGTACCGATTGGGGCTCTTCATTGTGAAGGCATTTTAAATTTGAAAACATGTGACTTAAATCCGATGGTTTTGTGGAACAAGTGCAACGTTGGTGGGAGACTTATGATTTTCAAGGCCTGCCTAGTTTTGTGCCGGCTAACAAGTTGAAAGCTCTAAAGGTGGACTTGAAGAAATGGAATGCGGAGGTCTTTGATGATGTGGGGAAGAAGAAGAATGAATTATTGGAAGGTATTCGAGAATTGAAGTGTTTTGAAGAAGCTCAGGGGTTAGTGGAGGAGGAGCGGGTACGGAAGTTAGACATGATTAGGGAGCTGGAAAAAACACTCATGTTTGAGGAGGTTAATTGGAGGCAAAAATCCCGGGCTCTATGGCTGAAGGAAGGGGATAATAACACTAAATTCTTTCACAAGGTGGCTAATTCGCACCGTAGGTTCAATCATGTGGGAGTTTTGATGATAAATGAGGCTATGTCTACTGATCCGGTGGAAATTAAGGATCATATTGTGAATTATTATGACACATTGTACATCGAGCAGAGTTCGTGGTGGCCTAGGGTGGATGAGATTTCTTTATCATCCATGCAAATGAGTGTCTCTAGTTAGAACGTGTCTTTGAGGAGTAGGAGGTGTGGGAGGTGGTGCGGGAGATGAATGAGGATAAGGCACCAGGTCCAGATGGTTTTTCAATGGCTTTCTTTCAAAAATGTTTTTTTTTTGGGGGGGGGGGGGCTTTAAACAAGATATTATGGCGGTTTTTTTTCATAATTTCATAATAGTTGCCAGTTTGAGAGGAGTTTGAATGCAACTTTTGTTTCCCTAATTCCTAAGAAGGCAGACGCGGTGGAGGTTAAGGACTTCAAGCCTATCAATTTGGTGGGAGGGGTCTATAAAATTATTTCTAAGGTCCTTGCTAAAAGGCTCAAATCAGTGTTGGAAAAAATTATTTCGAGTTCTCATAATGCTTTCATTGGTGGACGGCAATCTTGGATTCAATTCTTATAGCTAATGAATGCCTGGATCGTCAAATGCAATCGGGGGAGGCTGGGTTATTATGCAAGCTGAATTTGGAGAAAGCATATAATCACGTTAATTGGAAGTGTGGAAGTGTGAGGGTGTTCATTACCGGCGGAGAAAGCATATAATCACGTTAATTGGACATCAAGGATAATGAAGCTTTAGTAGTGAATCATTTGATGTTTATGGATGATACTTTAATTTTTTGTGGGGCACAGGCCGAGCATGATCGAAATTTGAGTTGTACCTTCTTATGTTTTGAAGCGGTTTCAGTGTGGAGGATCAACTTAGGCAAATCCGAATTGGTCCCCATTGGCGAGGTGGAAGATGTGGAGTCTTTGGCACATATTCTGGGTTGTAGAATTGGGTTTTTGCCAATGACTTATTTGGGTTTGCCATTGAGGGCGTCGTTTAAAGCTATTTCTATTTGGAATGGAGTTATTGAGAAGGTGGAACGAAGGTTGGCTAGTTGGAAGAAACTTTATTTATCCAAGGGTGGTAGGGTGACGCTGATTCATAGTACTCTTTCTAGCATTCCTACTTATTATTTATCTATGTTCCCTATTCCTGTAAGTGTAGCTAAGAAACTGGAGCGGCTTCAAAGAGAGTTTCTATGGAGTGGTATGGGGGATGAGACTAAATTTTATTTAGTCAATTGGCATCGAGTTTGTACTCCAATCAAGGCTAGTGGACTGGGAGTTCGTAATGTTATTAACTTTAATTAAGCTTTATTCGGGAAGTGGATGTGGAGGTTTTCTCAGGAGCGCGATGCTTTGTGGAGATCGGTGATTGATGTGAAGTATGGAAGTGTGAGGGTGTTCATTACCGGCGGCGGGGTCTTATGGTGTGAGTGTTTGGAAGTTTCTTCAAAGGGGGTGGGATACTATTGCCAAGTACTTGCGTTTCGAGGTGGGTGATGGGTCTCATATTCGCTTTTGGCATGATTTATAGTGTGGGGATAGGCCTCTCAAGCTCTGTTATCCAGCTTTGTACACTATTGCTCGTTCTTCTGATGCTTGGATGGTGGATAATTTGTCTGTGGTAGGAGGCATTGCTCATTGGAATGTTCTCTTTACGCGCTATGCTCAAGATTGGGATGTGGACTGGAGATGGTGAAGTCCTTTTATGCACAGTTATACTTTATTCGAATTCGGCATGGGGAGGTTGATAGGGTGGTGTGGAATCTTTCTAAGAGGGGGAGTTTTGAAGTGAAGACTTTCTATAAAGCATTAGTTTGTCACGAGGCGGCTTCTTTTCCTTGGAATGGTATTTGGCGTGTTAAAGCTCCAAAGTGGGTGGCGTTCTTTGTTTGGGCAGCAGCTTTAGGAAGGATTTTAACACATGACAATTTGTGTAGGCGTCGTATTGTGGTGGTAGAGTGGTATTGTATGTGTAAGAAGTATGAGGAATCCGTTGATCTCCTTCTACTT
This sequence comes from Alnus glutinosa, assembly GCF_958979055.1. Classification (NCBI taxonomy): domain Eukaryota; kingdom Viridiplantae; phylum Streptophyta; class Magnoliopsida; order Fagales; family Betulaceae; genus Alnus; species Alnus glutinosa. Next base: position 33,635,859 of record NC_084889.1, read on the forward strand.
CATTGTGACGTAGCACGGGTTGTTTGGAGTTTTTTTGAAGCAAGTTCCTTTGTGTGTTTTGTGGGGCTTGTGGCGTCAGAGAAATTCTAGGCTTTTCGAAGATATGGAGGTACCGATTGGGGCTCTTTGTAGAAATGTGCTTAATATATTATATCTTTGGGTGTCGGCGCATAACCCAGGTAATATGTCGTTCGCTGATTTTTTTACTTTCTTGTTCGTTTTTTTCCTCTGATTAGGGGCCCTTTTGTATACTTCATGTATACTAGGGTTGCGCCCCTATGCACTTTTTATTGAATTCTTACTTATCAAAAAAAAAAACTCCCAATATTGGAAGGAAAAAATAAATTTGAGACTTTAGGAATTGAACGAATTGACAAAAGCTTCTTTCTCTTCAGCAATTAATACACATAGCAAAGTCTTAAAATGACTTTCCCTCAAATCACACTTTGAAAAAATATTGGCTTTGGATAATGTTTATAAGAAAGACCTTAGAGGGCTGAGAGAAAAGATGAAAGATCAGTATAACGGTTGGGAAACTTGGGTGAGGTGGATAATCCAACTAGACCTAACATCATTTTGGATCGTGGTTCATGCTTAGGACAACCTAATAGCTCAAAAGTATATTTCTACTATGTGAAATATATTGGATATAAGATATCTTATATACAATGTATATCACTTCTTACATTTTTGAAAGGAAATTCAAGTCAATCACTCTTGATTTGTAACAATTTCAATATATTAAAAAGAGTTTTACTCCTAAATTACGATAAACAGCTTTGAATTGTCTTTAGGCAAGCTTACTATGATAGAGTAAAATAACATGCTACAAAAACCATGACTACACTTCAAAGAAAATGAAATAAAATCTAGTTCTCTCCATAAAAAAGGGTCAGCAGTTCTTATTTTTGTATTTCCATGTAGCCACAAGTGGCTTCAGTGAGGTTGTTGAAGCAAAATAAGCTAAGTCTCCCTGCAAAAGAGTATACCATAGGACAGAATTCGTGCTCTTAAGTAACATTTGGGCATTGACCTTGTATGTCCATGTACATAGATTTATAGACCTAACCTGGCGCCATTGCAACAGGCTTTCCTGAGAACAAACCTAGGATTTATCCTACCCCAACCCTCAGCCCCCTTGACTACAGCTCAGGTGAACGCAATCATGGACTAGGGTTGGCTCGGGATGCAGGCATGTTTCAATCTACAGGATTAGGATTGTTCTCACTTCCAACAAAATCAATCTGCCAAATGGCAGGCCTAATTAATAAATATAGGGCAGGTATATTTATTCTCTCTCCAATATCCTGAAAGTTTACTTCCTCACTTATCACACTGTGCCCCAGTAAGCAAATTCCTTTCTAAACAACTGACCAATTTCATTCTCAGGTGCCAACAGCCATCCTTACATATCGGGCTTGTTTGGTAATGCTTTTAAGAGCTTGCGTTTTGTTTTTTGATCGTGATGTGACATAAAAGTGAAAGTTGTTTTTGAATGTTTTGTGTTTAGAGTTGTTTGTTAATGTTTTTAGTAAAAAGAAAATCCAAAAAACGTTAACCTGATATATTTTCAAAAACTGCCAAGCAGAAGTGTTGAACTCGAATTACATTCTAAATGACTTTGTCTAAAAGATTACAGAATTATTTTGTCTATGACTCAAGCTAACAAATATTACAATTCAACCATACCATTTACAGATGATTTTGCTGCATCGATCCCTAAACATCTATCAAGGTTCACACTCATATTCTTTCAAAAAAGTATTACATTTTTCTTCTACAAAATACAAAATATGATCTTAATTCTTGCAGTTCTAAGCAATGCTTTAAAATTTGAAAACTAAAAAGGTCTGATAGTTGTTCAGCGATTTCCAAAACCTAACCACATCGTTATTAATCTCCAATTTTGCCAAATACCAAGGAAATAGGCATGTGCATGTACAAGGGGATGAGGAGAGTGACTTTGGGTGTTACTTATAAGAAGAAAGTGTAGGTATTTAAACAACAATTTAGGAGGAATAAATCAAAAAGGAAAGCAAGTCTTTGATCTCTATATGTGTATCCCATTATACACAGGAAACCATGAGAATATTGATATATTGCTCATTGATACCTATACGTACACTTGGCAGACGTTGACAGACAACTAGGTCTACGGACATGAATTGACACACCTTCCAATTTTGAACTCGTCCTAAGACTGTCATTTCGTTGAACCATAAGCTATATGCTCATGCGATGTCGAATTTATCGCAGGCAAAAACTAGACAGTTACTACAGGCCAACACATCAACACTTGTGAACCAAAGAAAACATCACCAAAATCACATAAACCAAGACCTTTCTTTAACGCAAATCTTAAAAATGGCTGGGGAACACAATCTCAAAACAATGTAAAGATCACCATAAACCACAAATTCATCAATTTTGATTTCCTCCTTCGGCCAAATCACTCAATTATTAAGAAGATTAATCAATTTCCCTTCCTTCGCAGATTAGGAAGATGGAAGTAATTGACTATATTTCATAATTTATTTCCACAAACAAGCTAGACAGTGAATCCTATGAAATACAAATTAATCACTACTATAAATTCTACAAAGAATATGAAAGGACCTATCAAAATAAAGAAAGTATGTTAAACACTAAAATCAAAGTAGAAGAAAATAAATCAGATCACCCAAGACCAAAAATTAAACTCTCTTTCACCACAAGTTTAGAAAAGGGAATCTCATGTAGTGTTAATCTTTACCAGTTAGTTAATCCTAATTTAATGACTTAACTGCCATCAAATCAACTAATTAATACGCCATTCAAGGTACAAAATTCCATGTATTCAAATAACCCCACAAATCTGACTTCCAGCAAATAGAAGAACAGTTATTAACAAAACATAGAGAACATCAGTAGAGAAATAAAAACATAAAATCAGCAAACCAAACTGACAAGACAGAAATTAAAAGAAAAAACAAAACGGTTACCTGAGTGATTAACCAGCAACAAAAAGAAGCAGAAGTTTGCCTCCCAACACCAAGCAACAATAAGAGCTGTAGAAAACAATTAAGACCTAATAATTTACTAAAATAAATAATCGAAGCCTCTGACCTTGCTGAAGAAGAAAGATATCTTCCCAACAGATGTAATAAATAAAATAAAATCCAGCAAAATCCGCAAATTAAATTAATTACTGACCCGAATAAGGAAAATTCCCTCTTCAAAAGCTTTACTCATGGCACCGGGAAGGTGAATATCTACCCAGCAGCGGAAACAATAATTTGTTGCCATATTTAGCAGCGTCTGTACTGACCCACTTCCAAAAGACCTCTAAATCTGCTTTACTAGGAACAAAATCACCAAAAAAATATACATATAATTTATGCGGTTTTTATGGGAAGCATGCACTTGGGTTTGAGAAATAGGAATAATAGGAAATCAAAATAAGCCAGAATCAGACCCAAACATACCGTATTGCCTTGCATGGCCTACCAGTAAGACAAGGAGGACCGGAGGAAGAAGAAGATGATAAAAGAAAGCGATCGAATAACGTGAAGCACTAATATGTGTGATATATAATAAAGGTTTCCGTTACAAGAAGAACAGTAACCAGGCGTACCTTCAAGCACTAGTACTCCATCGTCCTCTCTCCCAAGGAGTACCATAAAAAGTCCCGCTTTCAAGCTCGATCAGAATTAATAACACTAATATACCAATAATAATAATAATAAAATATTTGATGAAAGAGGAAAGAAAGAGCACAAGAAAAACGACAAACAATCTAGTAGAAGCAGATAGAAAGGAAAGGTTAAAGTAAACAGGCTTACCTCTGATGAACATCACAGAAACATTCTTCCATTTATATATATATATATATATATATATAGAGGCATTAAAAGGAGTAACACATCACAGAGAGAGAGAGAGACAGGATAGTGATATGGATAAGAACGGAAGGGTTATACATCGTGATGTGTCAAGCGCCTGCTTGATGTGTCATTTCGGTACTTTTTGTAGCCTTTTTCTCTTTTTCTCCTGAAGAGATAGGCGGAGAAAAACCTGGACGGGGCATAAGCAAAGAGACTTCTGGAGTGAAAGAAAGAGGAAGAAGAAAGAGGAAGACATGGCAAAAACTGGGAAGCTGACAGAAAGAGAAGTGAGCACGCACTCGCAAAGGTATGCTCTCATACAATTGACTGCAGCGTGTGCTCACTCTCTTCTGTCAGTCTCTTCCATGTTCCTCTTTCGGGGTTGCTTTGTGGTTTTTCAGGCAGGCAGATCAAAAAAAATGAAGTAATCCGCACTAAAAATGGTAATTTAATACCCTGTAACACTATGAGTCAGATCTGAAAGAAACCTCAAAACACCCATATTTGGCAAAAGTACTCACATCAGCACGCAAACGCTCACACATTCCCATTTACCCTTTTTAAGCTTATACCCAACAGATGAACAAGAATTAGGGTTTTTCGTTTTCCAATCACCTACCCACCAAAACAAAAACTTGACTTTCTCTTTCACCCACATCTCTATTTTCTTCGGTTTTCTTTTTCTTTTTCTCTCTGCCCCTACACCACTCTCTCTCCCTCCACCGACGCTCCCAAACCCTTGCCGATTCCACAGCCTCGCACGCACAGAAAAGAGAGAGAGATTGAAATGATGAGGGCAAGGTGCAATATGAGTGTGCCTTGGCACAACTTGTTTGGACAGGCAAGAGGGCAAGAGGCAAGGACAGACGAGAAATGATAGACTTACCTCTATTGTACATTTACATGAAATATATAAAAGATATAAAAATATAATTTCTCAGACAACGACAAATAATTCTACTCGGCACAGAGAGGGGTGATTGGTCGGGGAGGAGGTGAGGCAAACGTGAAGGAAAGATTTCTGATTTGACCTAAATAGAGTAGTTTGGGCCGTCAGATCCTCATTTAGGTCGATGATGTGGATTTTATAATTGGGATGGTCATGGGACTGCGTAAAAGATGGGAGACAGGATAAAGACGTCCATTTAAGTCTTTTGGCCTTTGAAAAAAAAAACTTAACTTTTATAACTAATTAGGCCTCCCAATTTTCAACGCACTTTGACAAGAATTTAAAACCAAATTAATAAATTAAAATTTTATATAATCAAATTTTTGTGAATTTAGATTGACTTGATTTAACCTGTTCACATAAAGTCAAGTTACCGCACCTAATATAAATATAAATTAAATATTACGAATATAATGGTATATATATTGATATATAGTAAAATGTTATTTAAATTTTTTAAATAATATGGCATGATATAAACTATTAGATGCCACAAAATAAAATATGAATCATTTCCATTTCGCTTAAAATGAAGAAGTCTTATTCCTTATACTTTGTGTGCATTCGTCGTTCATTTTCTTCAATATGCTAATTAAAGTATTAGATAGTTAAATGTTTGTTACTATAATTTTTCTTATAATTTTCTTACAAATTCACATGACAATTCATATTTTATGATGAATATTGTGTGGACTACTATCTAATAGTCAATATTTAATGTTTAATGCTATAAGTAGAACTCATGTTTCCCTTTTATCCCCCCAAAGGTGATGTGCTTTTTAAAATCACGTCAGATCAAAATTTAATAATGATCAATTTCAAAATTAATGGTGATTTTAAAAGCTCACATCAATATTGGAAGGATAAAAGGGGGACGTGAGTCCTACTTATAGCATTACTCTTATTTTAATAGTTGATGTGGTAAGTATCACGTAAATTGCCACATCAGTTTGTAAATGTGGTAAGTACCGTGTTGACTGCCATAAGACATTTCTATTTAGTGGATAATGTAATAAATGCTACATGGACTATCACGTTATTTTGTAATATACTTGGAATTTTAATGGTTAACGTAATAAATGTCACATATGTCAATGAAAATGTTGTGCGGGCTACACTGTTGATACATGTAACGGTTCCCTACCTTCCTAAACATTTCTTCCGAGCCACCTCAGGATGGCTCAAAGTCCTTCCTCTTCTTCTCCAATCTACTCCCTATTGATGTGACTTTAGAGTGGCAAAAAGGCTAAACCAGTTCCCACACATTTTACTCTCTCTCTCTCCCCGTGTGAGTACTTGAAGATTTTGAGTTTTGAGGAAAAAGATTTGTAAAGGGTGAATTTATTTGATGTTTGTAGAATTTGGAAGAAGGGAAATTCGTGTATTGTTAGAGAAATTGAACTCATTTTGATTTCTATTTAAGGATTAATGTTGTTAATTTTTTTGGGTTATTTAATGTCATCGTCATTTTTATTGAGGTAGGGCAAGGGGACTTGAAGGTTGGTGATTTATCTCCCTCTTCAGCAGTGATGCCCTCTGCCACTCCACCACTGGCGAGCCATGTTTCCCCTCTTGCCAAACAGTGCCACCCTTCACCGCTCATTGGGGATTATCATTGATTTTTTGGGTTCTTTAATGCCATCGTCATTTTTATTAAGGCAGGTTGAAAAGTAAAGATGACTTCTATTTTACCAAGTGTGTGTGAACAGTGTGTAACAAAATATTAAATGCGAAATTTAAAGAAGACAAATATTTTGTTGACGAAGTGGAAACTCAATTAAGAGAAAAACCACTCCAGGGCAGCTAAACCTAGGATATCCACTATTCAGAAAACAAACCTAGTACATGGATAGTAACACTCACATACCCGATGCAGCGATCGTATCTAGCACTCTGACGTATAACCCAACACGAACACCTCTCAACCAAGTCACCTACTTGAAGGGGTCTTCAATGGAATCCTTTACCTTAGGGCTAACTCCTAAGATAGACTTCACAACTGATCAAATCACACGCTGGCAACATCTAAAAAGCTTGCAAATTTTCAATATCTCCCTAAATATCCTCTCTAAGCTTACAAAGAATTCATTGTCGAATTCATGCAAAATACATGCATAGAGATCTCTATTTATAGGCCACAGAAACCTAAATCGCGTTTGATGCGATTTTGCTAGTCGGCGTCCGGACGGACAACTGTGCGATCAGCTTTTCAAATTTGCTTGAAATTCTTTCCCGAATAGAGCCGCTTCCGGACGATGTTGCCCTAGCATCAACATCGTCCGGACGGTTGCACTTTAGCTGCACGCAATTTTCATATCAAGGCTTGGAGCGTTCAGACCATGAAGGCTGACATCCGGACGGTTAAACTGATACACGTAATTTCCATAAATGAAGCTTAAGAGTCCGGACCATGAAGATTGAAGTCCGGACGGTTGAACGTTGAATGCACGATTTACCTTATGAAGGAGAGTGTCCGGACGGGAACACACATCGTCCGGACGGTTGCAGTTGTCTTCCCATATCTGTGTCTGAAACAGAAACCCTATTACTTGTCGAACACTGAATGGCATCTGGACGGTATCGCCACGTCGTCCGGACGGATGCACTTAAATGCTAGATTCTTCTCGAACTCTGAAGAGAGGTTGTACGATTTGCCATTACGTCCGGACGGATGCAACCTTGAACAGTTCAAAGTTTCTAGACACTGATGGACGTCCAGACAGTATTGCCACGTCGTCCGGACGGATGTTGCTGATTGAAGAGCGTCCGAACGGTTTACAGGGATGTCCGGACATATGCTTGGGATCCGACTTCTCTGAGTTGGAATTTGCATAGAATCTTCTTAGAACTTCTGAATTAGCCTTCTTCATACTTGGGACACTAAACTTGTCATAATAAGGCTCCTTCCATCTTAGAGAAATAAACTCTATATAACTTGAAGATTCTAGAATATATGGCATCCCTGTGAAAACAACATTACATAGAAGTGATTTTGTCTAACAGAATGCAGCCAACACAAAAACTAACACAGGGCAATGGGACTTGAAGGTTGGTGATTTATCTCCCTCTGCAGCAGTGTTGCGCTCCGATACTCCACCACTAGCGAGCCGCGCTTCCCCTCCTGCCAAATCGTACCACCCTTCACTGTTCACTGAGGATTCTCAATATTCTCATATTGTAGTCATTCCTTGTTAGATTTACTATTCTCTGTCTATCCCACCCTCCAACGCACCGCACAACCACCTTCCTTGGCCTCTACGCTCCACGCCGCTGCCATCCGTGCTTCTTGGCGTCCCCCCACATGCCGGCGCATGTTCATCATGTCCCGACGTGTGAAGAACACATGACGACAAGTGGGGGACACAAGGAATGATGATTTTTTTTAAAATATTTTGTCTATATTCACGTCGTGTTTTTTACAAAAAAGTTTACTTCGTTTGTACAATAACGACGTAAGCTAGTATCGTAAAGAAGTAAATTTACGTCATTTGTACAATAAACGAAGTTCAAAAAAAAAAAAAAAAAAAATCTAGACCAGGGATTTGCGACAAGACAAACGACGTCAACAAGTTGACGTCGTTTATTTTGTTGTTCACTACTTTTTCAAACGACACGAAACAAAGTTTTTGTGTGTGTGTAGTGTATTACTTTAACCTGATCTTTGTGCGTATCTTATGTTGAACATTGCATTTTCTTATTATATTTTCTTCTTATTTCTATTTAATCCAGGACCTTCGCTTAATGAAGATGATTGGTCTGGGAACTGAGTGTGGTTGCTTGATTACTTCACCAAAACGAGAAACACACGATGTTAGGTGGCAAAGTCAAATTCCCAACTTTGACATCGCTAATTAGGTCACCACCACCAATAAATTTATATCCTTTTTTCCCATAATGTATTTGAAATTTGTAATTCTAATTTAGAACCATGTCTTGTTTGTCATTTAGCAAAGCAAACACGTATTCCATTTTCGACTAGTTCAATTTTTTCTATTTCACCTTTTGCATTACTGCATGTTGGCATTTGGGCTGGGCTTCACACAACTTCTCTTAATGGGGTACTTTATTTTTTTACCATTGTTTGACGACTAGACTGCAAGACGTGTCTTCCTGGGTTATCCTTATGGTTAAAAGGGATATCATTTTTATGATCTTGATCATTACAAAACTTTCATTTATCGTGACGTTCTCTTTTATGAAGATCAATCTTCGACTGAAGCAGAATATAGAGTCATAGCTTCTACTTATTGCAAGATTACTTGGGTAAAACATTTATTGACAAATCTTAATGTGACAAATCCACAACTTATCAAACTATATTGTGACAACAATGCAACCATCCAAACAGCCTCGAATCCAGTATTCCATGAGCGAACAAAGCATATAGCGATTGACTGTCGTCTTATTCAAGAGAAACTCTAAACCAGATTGATCCAAACTTTTCACGTGCCTACAAATTAGCAACCTGCCGATTTATTCACTAAAGCTCTTGAATCTTGATACAACACAATTTCATCATCTTCTTGACAAGTTGAGTGTATTCAATATCCACTCCAACTTAAGGTAAAGTATTAAGGAAAGAGTTGATGTGCGGTGTAAACAAATATGGAAACTTTGTCAAATCCCACCAACCTCAAGATTAAATGAGGAAAACACACCAACCCACAAAACAAGAATGAAATTCTCATGAAATCCAAATTCGTAGAAGGGCTAAATACGTTCCACCCCTTGTGGTTTAACGACTTTATTTTTTGCCCATGTGGTTTATTCGTATTGCAAATGGTACATTGATTGCGGCGAAAAACGAAAATGATACCTTCATCCAAACTTCCGTAAAAAAATTGATGAAAGTCCACGTGTTGCCTCTACAAGGCTGACACGTGTCATATGCTTAATAAAAAATATTAAAAATAATTAAGAAACTTAAAATAATAAAAACTTTAAAAAAGAAAAAAGAAAAAAAAGGCTTTAAAAGATTTTAAAAAAATTTGAAAAAAAAAATAGAGGGGGTGGCTAATGGCTGGTTTGGGGGGGGTGGATGTCCCACATCGCATGGGAACGGAGATGTGCTTATATGTATAAATACACAATTTTTGACACAACGCATTTTAAAGTCGTGATGACCATGAATCTATCAGAACTCCTCAGTTAAATGTGCTTTTGCGATAGTAGTACCAGAATGAGTGACTTCCTGGGAAGATTGGTTTGGGGGAACTAAAAGCGGACGATATTGTGTCATTGGGGGTTGGTCGTTACAAATGGTTTCAGAGTCATTGCCCAGCTTGAGATGGGAGGAGCATGCACAAGCCTATGAGAGTCACTGGCAAGCACCCTCTAGGATGCCAAGAATGGGGAGATCCCATGAGGGTCGCTAGCGGGGATGCTGGGTCCTAAGAGTGATTGTGACGTCCCATATCGCATGGAAACGGGGATGTGCTTATATGTATAAACGCACCCTTCTTGACACAATGCGCTTTAAAGCCGTGATGACCATAAACCTATCAAAACTCCGCAATTAAGTGTGCTTCTGCGAAAGTAGTACCAAGATGGGTATCCTCCCGGAAAGTCTGGTTTGGAGGAGATACAAATGAATAATATTGTATCATTGGAGGTTAGTCGCTACAAGGTAGCTGAACCACCCCCCATCCACCTCTTCACCTCAAAGACCTCAATCAGATGGCCCTTCCTCTTTGCCCACATTAGTGAAGGGAAGTGCTCGTTTGTGAGACCTTAGTTGGGATGCATAGGGAAGTGAACCTACGAGCACGTAAGAGAGCTAGCACCGCAGCCAATTAAGTCCGTCCTCAAGTGCCCTAGCACTAGAACTACGTCCTCGTCCCCGTCCTAACGCCAGAAGTACTTGTGTAGAACGACGATGTTCGGCAAATTGCGCAAGACCTAGAGGGCCTCGATCTCTTGGAACATCGACTGGTAGTCATGGACCTCCTTTAGAACAAAAATGGAGGGCGTGGCCCATTGGGGTGGTTCGACCACCCCCACAAGGCCAAAGAACTCTGACTCTTCACAACCGATAATTAGACCCGAAGTTTCGCCAAGATGGTTGAAACTAGGGAGTGTTTTGGCCGGTGCGGTTGGTGGTCGTGATAAAACCGAATCGAGCCAAAACAATCGGCGCAAATTACTGGTGGCCAAGCAGTGCTTCTTCCCCAAAAATCCCAGAAACGAAATGAACTCAATGGCAGCGACGTGACGAAGGCTGATCCGACGTAGATTCCGTCGACGACCTTAAACTCCGAAACTCTAATTTGCTTCTGTATCATATCCGGGTTCGGACCGAGGCGGTCCATGGATCCCAACACCAAATCCAAGGGAGTGGCTCAGCCACCCCTCTTCTTCTTCTTTTTTCAATTTTTTTTTTTTTTTTTTTTTTTAAGTTTCTAATACTTTTATATTTTTTTAAGTTTTTTTATTTTTAAAGCTTTTTTATTTTTTTTAATGCATAAGACACGTGTCAACACCTCTAAGGTGTTTGCGTGGACTTCTATCAATTTTTGTACGGAAGTTTAGACGAGGTATCATCTTCATCTTTAACCATAAATGAAGTACTATCTACGATACGAAATTAAGTACAGAGAAAAAAAAAATAAAGGCGTTAAATCACATTGGATAAAAAAGTATTTAACCCTTCATAGAATTAAGGAATCTATATCCCTAACTTCGTATATAAATTACTCGTATGCATATGTAAAAATTCATCCAAAAAATCATATTTTTTTTTCTTTACCTACTTCGTTCTATGATCTCTTTTTCTTAGACGTACAACTGCCGCTCTTCTATTAATATTTTGTTTGAAAAACTATTCATTAGTACAATCGGTACATACGGGTAAAGCAAAAACAAAGTACCAAGGGTGGATAAGGTTGTTCTCTTCTCTAGGCCAATCAAAGGTAAAACCTAATTAAAGCTCGCTGATAAACAGTGGATAAGGATATTCTTTTTTCTTTTTTCTTTTTTCTTTTTTTTTTTTTTTTTTTTTCTTTTTATGTCCCACGTCAAAGCGCGTACCAATGCGCATATGTGGACGTGCGCATTCGCCCATCCCCGTGTGCATGTAAAATAGTAATTTCCTATCATCTATCTTGTTTTATCGAATGAATTTTTCCCAAAAAAAATATTAAAAATATTTTTATAATTATGGACAAAAAAATAAAAGAAAGAAAGAAAGAAGTCAAACTCATTTCTTTAGATTAACGAACACTTTACTTTACTTTTCTCTATAAAAAAAATTCAAAACTCATTCCATTTTTATATCACGTACACCAATCAATTCTTATGAGTACTCTAGAAAAAATTAAAAAATATATATATAAATGGCAAAAGGCTTTGCCAAACACAGATTTTAAAATCTTCACACTTAATTTTACACTTAATTTTACTCTATATTGTGCATGCATATTTGAGATGTTTTACTCTGGATTATCGTGTTAATTAATATGTATATATAATATGGATTTCTTTTGAGAGTTGCAATTCGTATTCACGTGTCGACCGATTTCTTCGGTCATGTCGAAGTATAAATATAAAACTATATAGGTAATCAACTTTAACTCGACTAATTTAATTAAACGGGTGAAACCCCTCAACACTAACCCATTAATTTCGTGTTAGATTTGTGTTTAGTTTGTAGGTCGTATAAAAAGTTGACGATCTTTATATTGCGTGTTGAGTTCAAATCATATTAAAACATAAGTATAAAATTATATAAATCATTATAACTTAACTAATATTTTTTATAAAATAATAACGTAAATATAATTAACACCTTTTCTAATATGGTTACGTACATTTTATTTTAGTAATCTTTTAATTGAAATCATGTACACACGTGGTCAATTTAAACCCCAAAATTGTTCTTATGGTGTGAGAAATATATGTAGTAATCTTTTAATTGAAATCACATACACACGTGGTGAATATAAACCCCAAAATATATCGTTCTTACGTAGGGTGTGAGAAATATATATAGAGAAATGATCCCTACACTTATTTTTCACAACAGCGCCACAACAAGCTGACGTGGCTGGTAATATTTTATTATTTTTTTTGTTTTCTTTTTGTAAAAAATAATAAAATATTACCAACCACATCAACTTGTTGTGAAACTGTTGTGAGGAATAAGTGTAGGGATTATTTCTCATATATATATATATATATATATATATATATATATATATTTAACAGCCACCGCACCTATATCATGTAGAAGAAACGTGAACCACACATGCAGGGAGTTACCTCTCCCATCCAATGTACTTGTGGCCTCGATACCAAATATGCATGTCAGGCAATATGAAATTGCTCAAAAGAAACACAGAAAGTGTCAACACTTTTTTCTTTTACGGAAAGCATCTCTCCCACAGAGGCCCGCTGGCTGCTGCCCCTGGTGTGGTACTGTGGTGGACCTTCGATTAGGTTTTGGGCATGTGTCGAGCAATAATTAATAATAATAAAGACAGCCAGACCCACGTACGTACAATGTACAAATACTTTGAATGCATATATGTTCGAGCAATAATAAAATAATAATAATACCGACAGCCAGACACGTACAATATTGTACAAATACTTAATTTGAATTCATATATGTTCGATCAATCCTGACCTCCTTTTGAGCACATAAAATTTAATTCTTTAATTACTTGCCACAAAATAGGTCTCATTTTCTCCCTTTGACAGTAGGTTGTACCTTAATTTAATGCTATATAGGTGGCCAGCCAGGACTCAGGCTCCAGTACCAACTTGTCGTGGTTGTTAAGCCATTATTTAATTATCATGTGATGAAATCATGATCATTTTCTTTTGCCCTACAAATGAATAGGCCAGGGTGGTTAATTATTACAACATATTAGCCGCTTGAGAAAGGGTTGGTTGGGACTAATTAGATATATAGACTCTTTTCATTTTATAACTATAAAATAAGCTAGATGATAAGAAAATATATATTATTAACTAGTTAGTCAATATACTAACATATTAAATAGTTATATAGTATATTTAAATATTAAATATAGGGTTAGTTAACCTTTCTCCCTTCAAACTACTGCTCATTTACATGCATATTTTCTCATAAACTACTAAATGTCACGCTCAACCTCCTCAACTAAGCATTGAAATGTCCTTATTAACCCTAATTACTCCCCTTAAAAGACTATGTTATCCCTGACAACGAAGGCAAAAGCCATGCTTGTCCCTCGATAAATGGCAATCAATGCAAAAAGTACAGTAAAACTAATTGAAATTCTTCCATCTTCTAGAACTCCAACGCTAGAATGACGTTGTGAGAGAAGGACGCTGCTAGCAAACTCAGGATAGAGTCAAAAGTTTTAATGGGCATGGGCCAATGGTAATAAAATAAAAAAAAAAAAATTGGTAAAAGCCATGTAGTAAGTTAAATTTTTATTTTTTACCTTATATTTTTAAATTTTTTTAGAATTTTTTTCCACCTTATAAATTTTTTTTTTTTAGGAAGGAGGGGAGGGGGGCCAATTGCCCCTGCCAATCCCCCCTTCCTCCGTCCCTAAGCAGACCTACACTTTAACTTCCAAGCTTTCCTATCGGCATCTTTTCTTTTGCATCATCTACCCTAAGAATTTTTATTTTTATTTTTATTTTTATTTTATAAAAAAAAAAAATTCTTTTTCTTGTCAAAGTGAAAGGAATATGACAAAGTAATATTTTAGTGTGTCGTATCTTTTGATAAATGTCTTTGAGATAAAGTATTGTTAATTAAATGGTAGTTAAGACTGATAAATTAAGTCGAATAGTATATTTGTTTGAAGTGATTTCGGATGATTCCCATTTGAAAGGTTTGTTGGAGATGCTCTTATTAAATTACCACTTATTTTAAAAGCACGTAAAATATTTAATTGAAATAGAAACGAATGAACGAGACAAGGTTCAAACTCAATACTTACGCTCTAATAGCATGTTAAATTACCACTTATCTCAAAAATTTAAATCGATAAAAAGAGATAAATTTAATCATTTTAATGTTTTTCAAAAAAAAAAATAATAATAATCATTTTAATAATACTTTAACCGCTCCAACATATCTAACTAGCAAAAGCTTCGTGTTGTTAGTGCGTCACAAACACCGGCAGCAGTGAAGGGTAAACGTAGGGTTACATCGATCTACTAACTCAGCATACACCTTCACAACGTGGTCTACATGCTGCTAGCGTGGGAGTACATGTAAACGCAGGGTGATATCGGTTTGCATTTTGATAATCGAAATCATTGTGAAGAGAGAGACGAGGGGGCACTGGGGTGCGAATTAAAGTTGCATTAATGAAGTTGCCTACCCTTTCACCTACCCAGTTCACTGTTTCGTTCATATCCAATCATTCGATCGGTCATTGTGATCGAATGGTTGGAAGTTGCTAAGGGACGTGGCAAGATTTAGCCCGTCTAGTTAAAGGGATCGAAATTCATTTGCCTTCTAGTTAAACGTGGAAATGCATTCGAATCGAAGATGGTGGCGGTCGAAGGCGGCGGCTGAAATTTAATAACAATATACTAAAAATAGACAAAACATGACTAACCTTGGTCAATAAATAGGCCAAAAATGGGTAGATCTGGATCGACAATAGACCAAATAACTTGGCCAACAAAGCGTCAAAAGATAAGTCGATCGCTTGAGCTTTTGTTGTTTGAGAAATGATCTCTACACTCATTTTTCACAACACTCACACAACAAGCTGACGTGACTTGCAATATTTTATTATTTTTTCTTTCTTTCTTCATGCGGCTAGAAAACCAGTTGGAGGGAAAAATCAAATTTCATTTGATCCTCCAACGCTGCCCCCCCCTCTCTCTCTCTCTCTGAAATTTCTCTGCCGTACAGATCTCCTCTCCGGTCAGTGACATCGCTGGCTTCTCTCTCGGCGGTCGCCCTTCTCCGTCGTCCGGCGTCCCTTTCCAGCAGATTCTCTCTCTCTCTCTCTCTGGCATATTTCCGCTCTCTCCGGCAGATTCAGTTGTCTCTTTGCCGGCTTCTCTCTCGGCGGTCGACCTCCTCTGTCGTCCGGCGTCCCTCTCTGGCAGATTTGGCAGCCGGATTTGTCTCTGGCCGGCGACGCTAATACAAACAGGTTTGTCTCTCTCTCTCTCTCTCTCTCTATGTGGCCGGGTCTGTTGCTACAATATAAAGGGTTGAATTTTTTTTTTTTGGCTGCTTCACAGACAGTGGAAATTTTTTTCCTCTCTCTCTCTCAGGCAGATCTCCTCTCCGGCAGATTTCGTCTCAGTCCGGCTCTGCGTCGTCCGTAGCTCACTCGCCGGAAGTCCCCGTCCCTCTTGGCGGTTGGCCTACTCCGTCGTCCGGCGTCCACTCTCCTGCTAAAAAAAATAGGTTCTCTCTCTCTCTCTCCCTCTCTCTCTCTCTCTGTGGCCGGATCTGTTGCTACAAAAAAAGGGGGGGCAATTTTGGCTGCTTCACACAGTGGACGCAGCCAATGCTTGATTTTTTTGTTTTTTGTTTTGGTTTTTGTTTTAGTTTTTAGTTTTTTTATTTTTATTTTAAATTTCTAATTTTCAAGGAAGAAATTATTTACATTGGTGGATTGCTACAAAGTTAGGGATGAGTACTCTATATATTGTGGTAGGAGTAGATTTTTTTTGAGTTCTGAGGCTCTCTAACAAAGATCTTGGCAGTTTTACAATATTTAACAAGTTAACTGGCCTTTACATTCAGTTCACTCTTTACGCTACTCTGTGCAATTTTTAATTCTATCATGAAGTTAGAAGGTAAATATATAAATTATGCACTGACTCTAGGTGTCATCGATAGAACATATCTTATGCTCTTTGTCATTTCATGATTGTGTCTGTAACTTTTGTCGCAAAATATTCATTGAGAAATTGTTTGACAACCTAAATGAATCATGATTGACTTAGGAAAATTTAATGTCTGTTGCAGCTGGACAGGAGAGGTTCAGAACATTAACAAGCTTTTATTATAGAGTTGCCCAAGGGATCATTCTTGGTATGCTAGCAACAACCTTTAGTCATGTTCTTCTTTGAATCATTCATGGGAATATCCACTTTCGTAAATTGGTGTGAGCAAATGTTGTTTTGGTTGCAACATGTAATTAGTCAGTGTTTTAGTGCACTTGCTGCTGCCCCTCTTATTTCTGCTGAAAAGTTATATAAAAAAAAGTTAGAACATGGTCTTCTGTCAGATTTACAGCTAAGATGAAGACTATTCACTAATGTGATAATCATCTTGTATATTGGCATACATCACTCATCCTTGCACTGCCAAGATTAACTCTGGTGTAGTGCAGAGACACTTTATACAAAAGTGAATAACATTTCTTTACTCATATTTGGTTACAAACTTATTTTATAAATGCCACTCTTTAATATTTTTGTTTCATAAAGCCACTGTGTTTCATGTTTTAGAGAACTTGCGATTACTTAAAAAAAAGAAAAAAAAAAAAACACCATTGTGTTTCAACTCCAAAGATATCCCTGATCTTTTTCACATCTATTATCTAAGTTTGACTGATGCCAAGATCTATACAACAATAAGAGAACCACTAAAACATAGTACCTTGTTCATAAACCTATTTTACATTGAACCAGTAAGAGGGAAACAAACTTTCTTTTAAGGCTATATTTGTCCTTCTGTAGCTATGAAAAGAATCTTTAGGTAGTCATGCTTGCTGCTCAGTTGTTTCTTTTGTATTTTTGTTTGGTTGTTTGTCTAGAGACAATCTCTGGTTGTAAGGTGTTCTGTTTCAGAGTTGTCTCCCTTTGTTTTTACAGTTGATTCATTTGTTAATATATAGACTCTTCTAGTTAGTTTATGATTCTCATATTGACTTAAACTTGCCCATTTCTCTTTTAATATATATGTGTGTTAAAGAAATAGGGACAACATTGTTGAAATTGACTATGCTTAACAGTACCAGCAACAACTCTTTTGTTTAAAAAAATACCATTCAAGGAAGTTCCATAATTAAACAAGTTGATTTATCAAAAACTCCTTATCTGCCTAGATATTATCTCTAGAATAATATGGGTAATTAAAGTAATTGTCTATGAAATTAAATTGTGAGAAATAACTTTAATAATGACTTCCTTTTTTGGGGATTTTGTCCTCTATATTATGTTCCTAATAGATGCATGTAGTGTGTGGACCTTTATCTTCATCAATCATCCTGCTTGTATTATATGTAGCTCATAGGAATACACTAATAAATGGATAGTTGCCTTTCATAATTTGTGCAAAAATTAGGGAGTAAAGTGCCAAAATTAAAAGTTTAATGGAAGGATTGCAAACAGTGAGTAGTCGTATGAAGCATTCATAATTTTTTTTATGCACTATTGAAAAGTTTACCCTATTGGCATGATTATTATTATTATTATTATTATTATTATTATTATTATTATTATTATTATTATTATTATTATTATTTTTATTTTTTGCGTAGACCCGAAAAAATGTCGGTAAATAGTGATGTGTCAATACCCTCTCCATTATATTACTATGAAGTGCATGCACATCTAAGGTACTCATGGACTAGTGACAACCCCGAAAGAAAGTAGTATGACTGTATAAAGTATAAGGTAATTTTTAAATTAATTAATTGTGATTTATTTTTTCGTTAGTAGTTTATGACATTTATTCTTATGTTTTCACACAGGAAGCTGGGGATTGTGATTTTTTTAAGTAGGCTGATAACCAAATGACTTCTTATGAGAAGAGATTAGAGGAACATATGAGAGATATGGAGGAAGGGAGACGGGCCGATATTGATAAAGTTGAGAAGATGACAATGGCCAATATTGACAGATTTGAGAAACTGATTTAAACAAAACACAAGAAACAATATGCTAGACTTCAATTGGAGCTGGGTCTGGGTCAAAGTAATAGAAAGATGTTTTGGACAGCAGTAGTCATAATCATTTTGGGCCTTGTAATTTATCTCAGTAGTTATAGTGGTTCTGAAGTTAGCTACTTGATGTTAGAATGAAAAGATGGAAACATTATTAGGTTAAAAATGATCATTGTCAGATATTTTATGTTCTTATTAGTTGAACAATTAAAATTCTGAATTTTAGTTATAATGGAAGTTGCTCTGTAAAATCAGTACTTGATTAGTCAAACCCATATTGTTAAATGGACAAATTTGGTATCTTTCAAGTGCGTGCACGTCTAAGGTATCAGCCTACTGAAGCCAAACTTTGTTGAAGTATAAAATGAGGTGAAAAACACTCATGGATGTATATATATATATATATATATATATATATATATATATCTCTGTGTGTGTGTGTGTGTGTGTGTGTGTGTGTTTGTTTGATTCTTTGAATGCTCATGGAGGCTGCTCAGAAGCTGCAACGAGAAATAGATGAAACCCGTGGTTAGTTATTCACTGACCCATCTCGCCGATTCACTGTTGAAAAACATGAATATTTGTTACATTTTTTTCACCCAACAATGCAAGCCACACAGACATGCCTAACCATCAACCAACAACAGAGAGACTAAAAGCTAAACAGCCTAAAACAGCAACAAACACACCAAGGTTTTGAACACTCAAAACTGTTTCAAGCAGCACACCGACAGGCGGCAGACTAAACTACAACTTGAGATTCCATCCATGCAAGTTCTTTCCTTTTTTTCTTTTGGTAAAGCATTTCTCTGCGAATACTGGTCAACAACCAAGCATTAGCAAAAAGCAAGAAACAAGGCAAAGAACAAAGCTTCCATAATTTACAGGCTTGAATGATCATGATGTTAGCTTGTAAGAAATACAACAATACAAGTACAAACAAAAACCCTCTTCCTCTATAGAGTTACAAAATATTTCAAACGTGGGATATTGGTAAAGTATGCGTTATACAACATTTCCATTTGGTATGCTGCAATTCTGGAGCCAGTTTGGTGCCATCTTGCTTGACATTGGCACTACAACAAAGAGGGCATTTATGGACGGTTTTTTTGAAACCGTCTGTAAAAAATTTATTATGGACGGTTTAATTAAACCGTCCATAAAATTCCAGACGATTTAGTTCAAACCGTCTGAAAATTTTAATTTCTAGACGATTTTTAATCAAATCGTCCTTAAAATTCCAGACGGTTTAGTTCAAACCGTCTGGAATTTTAATTTCTAGATTGTTTTATAAAAACCGTCTATAAATTTACAGACGGTTTGGTTAAAACCGTCTGAAATTTTAAGGACAGTTTTTATCAAACCGTCTTAAATTCACTTCATTTCATTTCGCATTAAATGTTCTTACAGTACGTTCATTCGCATTAAATGCAAAGTTTGAAAACAAGTTTCTCTCTCCCTCCGCGTTCCCTCTCCCTCTGCGTTCTTGCTCTCTCTCTCTCTCTCTCTCTCTCAGTTCAGCCACCAAGGTACCGCCGGCCGCCGCATAAAGCCATCACCGCCGTTTGAAGGTATGTGGTCTGACTTTCTCTCTCTCTCTAGCTCTCTCTAGATCTGTTTTGCTCTCTCTCCCTCACAGTACTCTCTCTCTCTCTCTCTCTCTCACAGCTCCGGCGAAGGTTGAGGACCGGCCACCAACTTCCACCGAGGACCAGAGGTTGCTCTAGCTCCTGTTGCATTTTTTTTGGTTTTTCACCATAGGTTGCTCTTTCTAGATCTGTTTTGCATTTTTTGTGGTTTTTCTTATCTCACCGACGATCGATCTGTACTTTTTTTTTTTTTTTCCTCTTCTGTTGCTCAAACATTGTTTTTTTTTTCTTTATTTATTATGTTTATTTTTTCCCGATGATCATCAATTTAGAATTTTTTTTTTTTTTTTTTTTTTTTTTTTTTTTTGGTGCAGGTGGACCTTGTTGGCCAGGGGATATTATGATGCCGGCAACAATGTGAAATACGGGCTTCCCAGAGCATACCATAGGATAAAAAAAATTTAGGCTTAAAAATTAAGGACGAAAAGATGAACCCAGAAGCTATGACCGCCCGTGGGACAAAAATAAAAAATAAAATAAATATTGATGATCATCCATAATTAAAATAATAATAATTATTATTATTATTATTAATTCTGGACGGTTTTGGGCAAAACCGCCTAGAATTCTAGACGGTTTTTCTCAAACCGTCCAGAATCCGAATTCTGGACTCAAAATCCTGGACGGTTTTAAACCGTCTACAAAAAACAGTCTGGACTTTATTCCATATGGTTTTTTACCATTTATGGACGGTTTGAAACCGTACAAAAATGGTGATTTTTTTGTAGTGTGGCTTCAAGGATGGGTCATCTGAAACCTTGGCGAGTGAGCGATACTGCAATTTTACACTTTCGGCATAGTCCAATGTCTTGACTACCTACCTGTATAACAAAAGCAAATTCAATTTTTATTATATTAGATTCGAATAAACAACTCAACACAAGCAGTATTATAGTAAATGCTAATTAATACACCAGATAACTAAACCAAGAAAATCTGGCTCTTCCTGATGTCTCATCCCCCAAGATTCTTTTTATCCTGCTTTTTGTTTTAGACCAAAACTAAAAGTTTTTATGTTTTAGGAGACAAACTCGAACCTGGACCAAATTTGAAGGAAACCAAAAATTGTATATCAGCGAAAAAAAAAAAAAACTAGCAATATATGGGGAAAAATATTCAAAATCGATCATCCACCTAACACTACCCAAAGCTCAAGTTTCCCCAATCATCTGCTTCTCCTATTGAAACTTCCAATCAAATCAACCCTTAACTTCGGTGCTTTCACCATTGAACACAACCAAACCTCCAATCTACCCACTTTACACAATTGGAGCCAACTTTAAATTGTCCCACACAAATCGGTTTCCATTCTACATTTCACTGAATTACCAAACAAACCAAGTCATAGTAAGTTGACTTACCAAACAAACTAAGAGAAAGGAATTAAAGAAAGAAGAATGGAGTAGGGACAAAATTTACCTGATATACCTTGAGCATTCACATTTGGTAAGTTGTTCTTCGGATGAAAATATTTGCAAGAATCTCCATACTGGCAAAACCCCTTCACCCCATCATGCCCAAGAAAGTAAATAAATAAGAAAAGAGCAAGTTAATCCAAGCCAAAATATTCCCATACCAAAAGCTAATGCAAAATCCTCCTTTGTAACGCCTCTACTAAATTGGAAAGAAACAGGGGAAACAAAATGAGAAGAGGGCTTCCTCGAGGGGTCCAGCCTCCACTGTTTGGGTTCAACAATAATCAACAATCTCTTCATTAATCTAAAAATAGCTTAAGTACAGGAACCAAAAGAACAACAACAACAAGCTAACCAACTAAACAAAGTAATCCACAACAAAATGAATCACAAGCTACACAAAACCAATGACTGCCAAATCAAAGGTCTATTGATTCCAGGAATGAACAATCCCAAGATTTCTCCCCATAATCTTCACTGACCCTTTAGAAAAATCATATGAATACAAATATCTACTCCTACAACAATATATAGAGTACTCATCCCCAACTTTGTAGCAATCCACCAATGTAAACAATTTCTTCCTTGAAAATTAGAAATTTAAAACAAAAAAAAAAAAAAAAAAAAAAAAAAAAAAACAAAAACAAAAACAAAAAAATCAGGCATTGGCTGCGTCCACTGTGTGAAGCAGCCAAAATTGCCCCCCTTTTTTTGTAGCAACAGATCCGGCCACAGAGAGAGAGAGAGAGAGAGAGAGAGAGAGAGAGAGAGAGAGAGAGAGAGAGAGAAAGAGAACCTTTTTTTTTAGCTAGAGAGTGGACGCCGGACGACGGAGTAGGCTGACCGCCGAGAGGGACGGGGACTTCCGGCGTGTGAGCTACGGACGACGCAGAGCCGGACTGAGACGAAATCTGCCGGAGAGGAGATCTACCTGAAAGAGAGAGGAAAAAAATTCCACTGTCAATGAAGCAGCCAAAAAAAAAAAAAATCAACACTTTTATATTGTAGCAACAAACCCGGCCAGAGAGAGAGAGAGAGAGAGAGAGACAAACCTGTTTGTATTAGCGTTGCCAGCCGGAGACAGATTCGGCTGCCAAATCTGCCGGAGAGGGACGCCGGACGACAGAGGAGGCCGACCGCCGAGAGAGAAGCCGGCGAAGAGACAACCGAATCTGTCGGAGAGAGCGGAAATATGTCGGGGAGAGAGAGAGAGAGAGAGAGAGAGAGAGACGCCGGACGACGGAGAAGGGCGACCGCCGTGAGAGAAGCCGGCGACGTCACTGACTAGGGAGGAGATCTGTACGGCAGAGAAATTTCAGAGAGAGAGAGAGAGAGGGGGGGGCAGCGTTGGAGGATCAAATGAAATTTGATTTTTCCCTCCAACCGGTTTTCTAGCCGCATGAAGAAAGAAAAAATAATAATAAAATATTGCAAGCCACGTCAGCTTGTTGTGTGAGTGTTGTGAGAAATGAGTGTAGAGATTATTTCTCTTGTTTTTTTTACCTATTTTTTTCTCAGTTTCTTTCTTTCTTTCTGTTTTTTTGGCAAAGCTTTACCGTCATATCAATTGAACCAACTAAACGACAGAATATAGAAGGGTTTTTTTTTTGCAGGAGCTAAACGACTAGTCATTTAGAAACTAACATATAAGATATTTTCTTTTGGCATGAGCTAAATGACCCGTTGTTTAATGGTCACATATTTTGATGTACCTAAACGACATGTCGTTTAGAACATAGAAGAATGAAGGTACCAATGCACGTGGCAATGACTAATAGAAGCTTCTGATGGCGCGACACGTCGGGTTTGGTTGATTTTTGTGGCTATGTCTATCGACCAATAATGAGCTTTTGATTGATGTGGTCAAAATCTTAATAAGATTATCGAAAGACAAGAATCAAAGACAAAATATTATTAAACGGTGGTGAAGAATGTAGAAAGATAGGCATCGTCGGGAAAATGAAGAAAACAAGAATCCACAATGCTATTAGGGATCAAACACTAGCGTTAGTCGAAGGCTTTGATATTGTGAAACAACTCATAATAAAATAAAAATTAAATAGAAAAGCAGAAGAAATAGAGAAAACAATGACTAAGATTTATGAGTGGTTTATTGTTAGATATCAACGTCCACCATTAAAGTAGAGCTCAAAAGAGGTACATCTTGCTCGATCTTGTTCTTAATAATGTTTACAATGTAAGAAATTACATATGTGTCCCTTAGACACATTTAATTCGTTGTAACGGTTGAAATTTAAGTAATTATCATAACGGTAATTATTTAATTTATTGTAACGGTTGGAATTTAAATAATTATCATAATGGTAATTATTTAATATAAAGATTGAATATGATTTATTCAACATTAAGTTATATGAAATCAAAACGGTTTAAAACGGTTTTTTATATTAATATTCTGATTTATTCTCATTGTATTGATTTATTCTCCTTGATGGCCAAAAGTATAAAAGATGGCTTGAAAAGAAAGGTAATATCATATCTTTAGTATGTCATGAATCTTTTTTTTGTTGAGGCTCCTTGTAATACATGGTGGATTGATTCTGGTTCTACAATCCATATTGGTAATACAATGCAGTGTTTTCTCAACACAAGGAAACCGACAAGCAATGAGCAATGGGTCTATTTTGGAAATAAGTTGTTTTCTCATGTGGAAGCGGTTAGGACCTTTAGATTGATTTTGAAAACTGGTTATGTTTTAGATTTGGAAAATGTATTTTTTATTCCATGCTTCTCTAGAAACTTAATTTCGGTTTCTAAACTGGATGTTATTGGTTTTAGTTTTTGGTTTATAAATTCTATCTTTAATATTTTTAAAGGTGAAAATTTTATTGGTGGTGGAACCAAAATTGATGGCTTATTCAAAATTGATCTAGATCCCAACTTTAAAAACAATCATTTATCATAGCATTCTAGTGTCGGCATAAAGAGGAGCATTGTGAATGAAAACTCCGCTTTATTATGGCACAGGAGATTGAGACATATCTCCACAGAGAGAATCAAAAGATTAGTAAACGATGGAGTCTTAAAAACTCTTGATTTTATTAATTTTGGTACTTGTGTGGATTGCATAAAGAGAAAGCAAACCAACAAGACCACTAAAGGTGCCAAAAGGAGTTATGAGATTCTTGAAATCATACATACAGATATATGTGGACCTTTTTCTACTCCCTGCCTAAATGGTTAAAGATATTTTATATCTCTTATTGATGACCATACACGGTATATGTATCTCTACTTTCTAAATGATAAGGCTGAAGCACTCAATGCTTTCAAGACCTATAAGGTAAAAGTAGAGAAACAAAAGGAAAAGAAAATCAAGATCGTAAGATTTGATAGAGGCAGAGAGTACTATGGAATGTACACAGAAAATGGGCAAATGATAGGTCTATTTGCGCAATTTCTTGAAGAAGAATGCATTGTTGCTTAATACACAATGCTTGGCATACCACAACAAAATGGTGTAGCAGAAAGAAGAAATCGCACACTTATAGACATGGTAAGGAGCATGCTCAGTAATTCTGAGTTACCTTTATTTCTATGAAGTGAAGCCTTAAAAACTGGTGTGTATGTATTAAATCGGGTACCATCCAAGGCTGTCCCTAAGACACCTTTTGAATTATGGAATGGATGGAAACCAAGTTTAAATCACTTACACATATGGGGTTGTCCTGCTGAAGTGAGGATTTACAATCTAAATATAAAGAAGTTAGGCCCAAGGACAACCAGCGGTCATTTTATCGGCTATGCAGTCAACTCCAAAGGATTTAGGTTTTATTGTCCTTCTAATAATACTAGAATTGTTGAGTCTATGAATACAAAATTCTTAGAGGATCTTGAACATAGTGGAAGTGCTTATTCTCAAATGATTGAATTAGAGGAAGCACAAGAGTTGACTAATGTTCCTTTATCTAAATGACGTTTGATTATGTTTAAGGAAATCCAAACAAATTGCCTTGAACCACAATCAATTTCAGAACAGTCAACTCATGAGGAACAAGTTCATATTGAACCTACTCAACCCCCTCCAAATAAGGAGGAAGTAGGATTAAGAAGATCTTCTAGAATAATTAGACCAGCAATCTCTAGTGATTATATTGTATACCTCCAAGAGTCCAATTTTGATGTTGGGCCTAAGGATAATCCAAATTCATTTTCACAAGCCATGAGTGGAGAACATTTTAAATTATGGTTAAAAGCCATGAATGAAGAAATGGAATCCATGGCTAAAAATCAAGTCTGAGATCTTGTTGACTTACTAGAGAAAGCTGTAGCCATAGGCTGTAAATGGGTTTACAAAACCAAAATGGATGCTTATGGTAATGTTGAACGATATAAAACTAGACTTGTAGCCAAGGGTTTCACACAAAATAAAGGTATTGATTATCATGAAACCTTCTTTTCAGTATTCAAGAATGATTCATTTAGGATAATCATGGCATTAGTAGCTCATTTTGATCTAGATCTACATCAAATGGATGTGAAAACAGCATTTCTGAATGGGGATCTTGAAGAAGAGGTTTACATGAAACAACCTGAAGGTTTTGATGATAACACTTAGAAAGCTTGCAAACTAAATAAATCTATTTATGGAGTAAAACAAGCCTCCCGTCAATGGTATATTAAATTTCACAAAGTTATTACCTCATTTGGTTTTATTGAGAACTTTGTTGATCAATATATATACCTTAAGGTCAGTGGGAATAAAGTCATATTTTTAGTCCTATATGTAGATGATATTTTACTTGCAAGTAATGATTTATGTTTGCTACATAAAACCAAACAGTTCATTTCTCAAAATTTTGAAATGAAGGATTTGGGTGAAGCCTCTTATGTCATTGGCATAGAGATTCACAGAGATAGAAAACAAAGAATATTAAAACTATCTCAAAAGGCCTACATTGAAAAGGTTTTGGAAAGATTTAGAATGAAGAATTGTTCGGCTTCTGTAGCACCTATCATTAAAAGGAGACAAATTCAGTAATGATCAATGTCCCTGAAATGCATTGGAACAAGAGCAGATGAAGAACATTCCATATGCATCTGCAATTGGCAGTATATTGTATGCCCAAGTTTGCACTAGACCTGACATTACAATGGCAGTTGGAATGTTGGGTCGATATCAAAGCAACCCAGAAATGGAACATTGGAAAGCTGCAAAGAAAGTCATACGGTATTTGCAAGGAACCAAGGACTACGGTTTGACATTTCGACACACTGACCATTTGGAGGTGGTTGGGTATTCAGATTCAGATTTTACTGGATGTGTAGATAGTAGAAAATCTACTTCAGGGTATATCTTTCTCTTGGCTGGAGGGACTATATCCTGGAGAAGTAACAAGCAAACTATAGTTGCTACATCTACAATGGAAGCATAATTTATTCCATGCTATGAAGCCACTACATAGACACTATGGTTAAGAAATTTTGTTGGTGGTCTCAAAATTGTCGATTCTATAGCGAGACCAATCAAGATCTTCTGCGACAATCGTGCTGCCATATTCTTTTATAAGAATAATAAAAGTGGAAGCAGAAGTAAGCATATCGACATTAAGTATCTTCGTGTGAGAGAGAACATCAAAAGAAATGAAGTGCTTATTGAGCATATCAGTACTGAATTAATGATTGCGGATCCTATGACTAAGGGTTTACCGGTAAAGCTGTTTAAAAGTCATGTGGAGCATATGAGACTCATTGATTCATTTTGTACCTAGTTCTTTCTAATTTGTCTATAGACATCAAGTTATTGCTAATAAAGTTTGTGCACATTTGTTACATTATCCATGGGGATAAAATTAAAGTTGGACCCGAATAACTTATAGTAAGTTTATTCATAAAGTTTGATTGCCCATATAGTACTCATTTAAGGAATATTTTATATGTATACATGGAAGGGACTACTTATTATATAAAGTTTTACCACCATGATTCATGTGTAGTATTCCATATGTGAGTGGGAGGATTTCATAAATGGTTGGAATAAATAAAGTGATAATCATATTGAAGAGCCAGATATCATAAGGAATTATGTGTCATAAGAGCCAAGTGGGAGAATGTAAGAAATTACATATGTGTCCCTCAAACACATTTAATTCGTTGTAACGATTGAAATTTAAATAATTATCATAACGGTAATTATTTAATTTATTATAATGGTTAGAATTTAAATAATTATTATAACGGTAATTATTTAATATAAAGATTAAATATGATTTATTCCACATTAAGTTATATGAAATCAAAACGGTTTAAAACGGTTTTTTATATTAATATTATGATTTATTCTCATTGATGGGAGGAGAATAATCAGCTATCCAATTGATAACGAGGGTCCTTAGCCTACCTATATAAAGAGTCATGTGTATCCATCTGTTGGCACACTCATAGACATAGGCCAGAAGAACTCTCTGAATTTTGTCTTTTCAGAATTCTCAGTGTTGCAGAAAATTTATTCGTTATTCGTTCTTCATCTCGCTTGAACAGAGATATGGCTGGAGGTATTTATAATTTCGCTACTTATTTATTTTATAGCATTTTATTTTTATATATTATGCTTACATACAATACATATAACTACTGTTTGTAAAAGAAATAAGATTATTAGTGAAGATAAGATAATAATTATGACAATAATTTAATTACAATTAAACTTAATAACAATCAATCCTATAAACAAATTCTCATTTGTGTTAAACAATATCCTTAGGAATGTATTCTAACAGGCGTAGTGTTGGAAGCTCTGCACAGCAAGCAGACAAATTAGGTTTCACTAGTGTGCAAAATCTATCGCAACCTTGTTTGACTAACCGGCAGGCATGTCCCTGCAAGTGTTGGAAATTAAATATATAAATGTCTTAATTTGATTGTGATGTTTTGATATATATTGTATTTTATCTGTTGTTAAAGTAATTGATGTGAAACTAAAAGTAAGACTTTTTCTTTTCGGAGGTTTTTTTTTTTAAAAAAAAAATTTCAAAGTATTTTATGGTGAGGTAAAAATGAAAATAATTCATAAGTATTTTGTATTTTAAGTTATTTGTTAATATTTTATTTATTTTTTTATTTTTTATTTTAAAAAGAGAGAGAGAGAGAGAGAGAGAGAGAAAGATAATAGTTTAACAAACAAATTTATATGTCCAAATTTTTGTTGATCCTCATTATGGAGATAGGTTTTGGTTATGAAATTTTGGAAGGAGATGCTCGCTTTACAAATTGTGCAGAAGATTAATTTTGAGAGCCCTATCTTAAGCAGGATTGGACACTTTGTGGAGAGTATCCAACAAGAGTTAGGTCTATTGCATTCTTTTACGATTTTACATGTTAAGAGGGCAAGCCAATTCAACAACTCATGAACTAGTTTGAGGATCTGCCACCCATGGTATAGAGAGATTTTGGTTGGAATAAATTTCACCAAGCATCTATATATGCATTGTAATTAGGGAAAGATCTGTCCCTAGCTATGTGATCTTTTGATATGTTCTTATGGAGTTATATAGGAAGATGATTTGTTTATATATATTAATTTCATGCAATATTGCCTTTCTTATTCGTTAAGCTTAGTGGGTGAACCAAAAATTGACAAACAACACCAAACAAGATGGTTGCAACTCTGTACGTGGTGTGATCGATAAATCGAAGCCAGTTGTGAACAAATACAATGTATTTTCATGGACCCAAATTTATAAAGCGTTTGCTTTCTGTCCATATAACATGGTCAAGGACAGAATTTATCCTCAAAGCAAGTGGGACGCCAATGGGATAAGCTTCTCCCTGCTCGGTCTTATCCCATGCTCCATATTCTTATATTTTCATTACCTAAATACTTCTATATATTATTACCAAAAAAAAATATATATTTCTAGATATTATTCGCTACCAAGATTCATATAATTAGCACCTTAAGAAAAATGATATTTTTACATCTCCTTTATATTTCTTGTACATCTCATTTTAAAATCTACCTTGGAATTTATGGAACTCACATTGGGCTTCACAAATTCGAGATATGATACGTTTACAACTCTTGTACAACTCCAAACAATTTTATTTATTTATTTATTTTTTAAACTGACCATTGAATATGTAGGACTCGCTTGTAAGAAAACAGATTCAATGATTAGTTTGGAAAAAAATTGTTAGAGTTGTACAAAAGTTGTGTCAAGAGTTGTACAACAAACATTTCTCCACAAATTCAATGGTGGATTTGAAGGAAAATGATTGAATTGAAATTTGGTTGTATGTAGATGAACAAGATATGTGTAAGAGATGTAAGTATATCATTTCTCTAACACTTATTACGTTTACAAACTATGTGTCAGTTCACGTGGTGCTCACCACGTCAGTTATTAAAATATAGAAAAATGATTGTTGTACAGTTTTTGTATAACTCTAACAATTTTTTTTTTTATGATCAACCATTGGATCTGTTTTCCTACATGTGGGTCCTAAATATCCAATGGTTAATTTTAAAAAAAATTATTAGAATTGTACAAAAATTGTATTAATATTGTGTTAGAAACATTATTCTAAAATAGAAATATCTCACATGACATTCATTTCATAAAAAGTAAAGTATTGCCATATAAGTTTATGAAATAAGAAATGATTGTTATACAATTCTTGACACAACTTTTATATAACTCCAATAACTTCTTTTTAAATTAATCATTGGATCTTTTTTCGTACGTGTGTGTCCTAAATATCCAATGGCTAATCTTAAAAAAAATTAAAAATTGTTAGGGTTGTACAAGAGTTGCAAACGTATTATATCTCTTATGAAATACGTATTGTGGAGAAATGTAGTGGTAATCCAAATATTTTTCATAAATTAATAATATATCCTCAATCATGTAGTTTTTGTCCTTACCGATCCTTGAACTAAGGATCTTATGTCCTGTGATTCAAACACAAATTAAAGCAAGAGACCACATGGGAGGACCATGCAGTTTAAGATACATGGAACTTGGAATGATCAAGTCTTCCAATTTGTGATGGGGTTATTTCTTAGCACCTCGACAAACCCCATCTGCCCTCAGCCTTTCGTTGTCCTTCTGCACCAGCACATCAACCTCTTCTATTCGAGTCAATGTATGCCCTGTTTACTATGGCAGACAAAATAATCTTACATGGAAAATCCTCTAAATATGGCAACATGTTCCTCTTTTCTTCGTACCTCCACCAGCAACATCGTACCCTACCATTCAACTCCTGCCTGCAACCTCTACCCTATAGTTGAAGGCAACCCGTACAATCGATCTCTGCCATGTGCCCTCAAAAAATTTGTGAGGAAATCTCCCTAATTCTCTTAGAAAAAGTGGGAAGAAAAAAATCCCTCTAATTTCCCAAAAATTTAAAAATATATCCCACAAGTCTGACAAAAAAAAAAAAAAAAAAATCCTCCCTAACCCCACTAAAAAAGATGTAAAAATTAAAGAATCCCATAGTTTCTCCTATTTCTATTTAAAAAAAAAATTCCATAACCACCACAAAATGTGACAAAATACATAAGATGCGAAACAAATAAAAAATAATTAATCATTATAATATTTTGTTAACTTTAATTTCCTTCCACCCAACCAAAAGATGATGTCGTGGCTCCGTCATCTTATCTATAGCACCCCCAATCTGCAAGCTAGGTATAATAGAATCTTAAAATGAAATGGAGAGGATATTACTGAATAAGGATTCCCTCAAAACTTTTGACCAAATTTGAAGGAATTTGAGAAGGTGATTATGAGAGAGCATTTACAGGGTGCCCCATCTGACCAAATAAAATTTGGGTTGTTCAACTATTTATCCGGTTAGGTAAGTCCCATAAGAACTTGGAGGTATCTTAATCCCCTATTACCTAGTGAGGGTTATGTTTGTTAACTAAAAAACCTACAGGCGGGATCCGGGTTGTAGATTCTCAAATTACACAATTTAGGCCCTTTTAGACATCGAATCACTTGGAAAATGCCACTCATTAAAAATGTGGCATGTTATTGATGCAGTTAAAAAGAATTTCCTTCCGAAAGGGGTTCATTTTCACTTTTGCAAATATGTTTCTTTTTCATAAGATCAAAATGCAAATTTTGGCTCAAATCTTGTTTACAGCATAGAGAGCAAGAACTTAATAAAAATATATTCAATTCACAATTATAATATGTCACATTTTTAATAGATGATATTTTTCAAGCATTCTGATGCTTAAAAACGGTTAAAATTACGTAATATTTAAGAATCTATTTTTTTAAAAAAAAATTATAGATCATCCTAAGGACATCTCCAGCAGAGTTGCTACTTTAGCTGAAATGGTTAAATTTGACTTTTTTTGCTCTTTTCTCCTCTCCAGCAGAATAGCCAAAGTAAACCTTTTCATCTAACATTGAACAGTGAATAGGCAGAGTTGCCTATTAACTGTTCACACAAGTCAAAAATTTATATTAATATTTTCTCTCTCCCCCCTCTCCCTCTTTGTCCCTCTGTCCCTCTCCATCAGTCTCTCTCCGTCATCCCCAACGAACAGTGGACAAGGAAAAGGCCAATAGCTTCGACGAGGCCTTCTCGCAGAATTCGCCACGTACCAGCAAAGATTTCGGCAGCTCCTCTAGCTTTTCAGGTTGCGATTTCGATGGCGGCGACAGGGAAGGCCATCTGCTGCCTTTGCCATCTCCACCGCTAGTATCGCTCCAGACTCACCTCCGAGCTTTCTCAGCCTCGCCCTCTCCGCCGGCGGCGACATGGTAGGCCATCCGAGGCTTTCTGATCGTTCTCCAGCTTCCTCGGCACTGTCGACGAGTCGATCGGCGCAAATGGGACTGTGGAGGGGACTCACCAGTTCACTTTCTGGCTCGTAACCGCACCACCGACAAGGGACCATTGACTGCACCAGCCACCATCAACCGGTTATGGGTCTTCGGTGTGGGTGGGCAAGGGTGGTTTCACTGGTTTGGTTGTAGGTTTGATGGGGATGGCCGGTTGTTGGGGATGGGGACAGAAGAGAGAGAAAGAAAATAAAACAATAAAAAAAGATTGGAAAATAATATTTTAAGAAAATGAAGAGTAGAATAAAGAGTATTGTTGAAGTGTTTTTAACTGTTGGAGTAGCTAAAGTAAATATTTGTAGTTTTTAAGTAGTTACTTTAACTTTACCTGCTGGAGATGGCCTAATCAGGAGGCGCGCGCAAAAGTTATAAATAAAAGTCACAAAGCAGCATTAACTATAACATTAAGGCTTCGTTTGGTTTGCGGAATGACTATTCCATTAGGAAAAGGAATAGCTATTCCTAGAAATAGAAGCTGATGGAATAGAATGGTTATTCTTAATCTTTAGTTTGGTAACAACTCATATACATTAATTGGAATACAATCAAAATTACTAAAAAATCCCCACATTATATAAATTTTAAAAATAATAAATTATAAAAATAAAAACTTAAATTATAAAATTAAAAAAAAAAAAAATTGAAAACTATAGCGTGGCCGACCACCACAATTGGTGGTCGGCCACCCACGAAATATATAGAGGGTGGCTGCGGCCACCCCTGATGAGAATCGGGGTGGCTAGGCCACCCCCGATGAGAATCGGGGGCGGCCTGTGCCACCCCCAAATCGCCTCGGGGTGGTGCGACCACCCCCGGAGCCATTTGTGGCTGGCCGACCACCCATTGGGGTGGTCGGCCAGCCACTGTTAAGGAAGGGGGGGGGTTTCGATTTTTCACCTTTTTTTTTTTTTTTTTTTTGAAAAAAAAGAAACTGAAAGAGAATAAAAAATAATTGTGTGTTTTTGGAAAATCTAGTCTATTCCCATTGGAATAGCTATTCTTCTTCGTAAGGGAATGGGTATTCCAATGGGAATAGGTATTCCAAGGAACAGACCCATACCAAACATAGGAATGACTAGGAATAGTCATTCCATTCCCAGGGTCTATTCCGCAAACCAAATGAGCCTTAAGTGCATGATAAGTCTGAAAAGTCTTGATTGAAATTTAATGTGGAAAAGTAAAAGTCTAAAACATAACTTCATAATGAATGATGAAAATATATAGTTTAAAACTTATTTTTAGAAAAAATATTAAAACTATGACAAAATTGCCCCTATGGTGTGTAGTTAGGGCTAGGGTTCTTAGAAATTTTTTAAAATTTTTTGTTCTATAAAATTGGCATGCTATAATATTGCCTAATTAAAATAAAAAGGCATATATATATATATATATAACAAATTTTTTATAAAAACTATGCACATATGTGGCTAAATAGGTGCTTAAAATGCTTTGAAAAATTCTTTTTACTGCTGACATAATTAATGAAATTAATTGACATACTAATAACATCTGATTCATTTACTTAGGCTGGTTTAACTAGGGCTGGGATGTCACAATAGCTACTGCCAAATAGTTAGAAGGTTGTTCAAGACACTACCTAGGAACCATTTTCACTACATTTTTTAAAGAAGTAATGTTACAAGCACTTTTACTCTTTCACGTCCATTTTAACTCTCTTAATTAGGTGGCTTTTAAAACCAAACCACCATTAAATTTTAATCCAATGATAGTTTTAAAAGCCACCTAAGAGAATGTAGAAATAGATGTATGGAAGTGGAAGTGGAAGTGTGTGTAGCATTACTATTTCTCAATAAATTGTGCCACAGTGCAAAATAAATATGCAATTAAACTAGTGGTAGCACAATGTCACAACCATCCTCTCCATTTCGCATGAAAAAGGGATATTGTCAAACTTTTATTTTGTTTCATCTAATGGTGTACATGATGCTAATGCTCCGTTTGTTTCGACGTAAAATGGTTTGTCTTAAAATAGTTTCAAGGAAGTCATTTTTCAATAAAATGTTTTTTGCCAAAAGCATTTTTTGATGTTTAGCGCATACGGAAAATCACAAATATTTTATATATTTTCATTCAATCATATTAATTTATAAAAATCAATTTTTTTCACAACATATAAATATTAATGTAAAATAATATAAAAATCACTGGTAACGAGATTCCGTCATTGACTGGTAGGATTCCGGCCACTTTCACCGGGTTTTGGCTACTGTTGCCAGAATCTGGACAGTTTCATCAAAATTTAGTGCCGAAATCCAGCCGTTCTAGCAAGATTCTAGCCAGATGGCTGAAATTCGACAATTCTGGTTGTTGGAATCTGGATTGACCGGACTCTGACAAAGGTGGTCGGAATCCGGCGGTAGTAACAGGACGTTGTTGAATTCCGGCATCGGCCAGATTTCGGTGGTGGTCGACTGCTTGAACGTGAAGTCGACGGCGTCATTTAAAAGATGATTGAATGCGTCTGCAGTTTGAGGAAAATGATTTATGCTTTTAAAATCATTTTCTGAATTTTATTAAGCATTTTTTGTCAAACGAAAATCATTTTTTGGTTGACTATTATTTTCGCCCCCACCAGACACCGAAAAATGCTAAAATCATTTTTCAGAAACCAATTTACACCAAAACAGACGGAGTAAGTGGTAAATATGTTGATACATCATTTAAAAGTTTTAAATGATGTGATATCATATACATGTTATATGAAAAAAAAAAAAAAAAAAAAAAAAAAAAAAAAAAAAGAAGAAGAAAAAGAAAAGAAACAAATCTTAATCATGAAATAGCTCATCTCCATTTCGTTTGAAATCAAGAGAACCATTGTCCATTGGGTTCTATGAATCCAATCTTAACTAAAAATCAATGTAAAAAATAAGAATGAGCTTATTATACTAGGACAAGTAAATCCAAGAGGATCATAGCCCAGAACAAACTAAGCCCATCTTTCTACCACGAGGCCCACCATCTGCAAGGCCCAGGTGCTGACTGGCTTGATGGGTTGGTACAATGGGCTGAACCCGAGCCTAGCCCAACCAAAATCCGCCCATTTAGACATGGCCCATGACCCATTTCATCCATAGGTCCGATCATTGCCTCAAGAAATCAAAGCAAAAGCAAAGCCGCTCCTCACTGTCTCTGAGCCATGGCTCTGGAAGCTTACGCCTCTCCAAACCCAGACACCGTCCACACCGACGTGCTCTCCGAAGCCAGACAAGCTTGCTACAAGGTGGTCCTCTTTCTCTTCCTCTCTTCTTCATTGTGCTCACGCTCTGCTTTTGTTTCATATTTGTTGTTTAACTTTTTTATTTTGGTGAACAAAATTCAGGCTCGCGATGCCTTCTATTCGTGTTTGGAAAAGGAATCCAACAAGACGCCCACGGAGATCGCTTCTGTGGGGCTGCTATACCCTTCCGACTGCAAAGGATCGAGGGCCGAGTTTGTGAAACACTGCCGGGCTTCTTGGGTAAAACAACTCCCATTCTTTCAATCATTGATTCTCATTTAATTTTGTGTTAAATTTTAGAGATCTTTTATTTCTTGGTTTTGAAACTGCTTTGTTTTGGTTTTGAAAAATGGTAGGTGAAGCATTTCGATAGGCAGTACTGCCGGAACAGGAGGGTGCAGAGGCTTTTAGATGACAAGGACTCAAGGCGAGGTCCGTTGACGCTTCCACAGCCTTACACTTTCAAGCCCCCAAGTTAGAGTTTTTGGCTTTCTGGGTCTTCTTGAAATGCTGTTAGTTTTGTTGGGTATTGATGGATTTGCACTTGTACAGTGTTGAAAGTATAGGATACGTTGCCTTTGAATCTGAATTTTTTATGGTCAATTATATGTTAAGGAAAAAAAATGTTTGTCCGTGTTTTTGTGATTTTGATTGATTAATCCTTTTACGTTGGTTGGGGGTACTTAGCTTGTAGAAACTCACTCAAGCTTTAGGAGCAAAAAGTGATGTAGTAGTTTTTGAAATGAATGGTACCATCATTAGGTTGAGTTTATCGATTTTGGCAGGGGTGTAAAGCCTCACTTGGCCCCCAATGAAGATGGAAGCAATTATCATGGTCTGTTATTGGGTGAATCTTGCATGCCGTATCCAAGTCTGAGGCTTGCAGGAATATCACCGCGTAAGGAGTCTGTAACTGCTTGTTGTCCTTGGTTGTTGGCATTAGAAAATAAATTGGAAAGTTGTGTATTTTGAACCTAACTACATTTTTTTTCCCATGAAGAACAAAGCACATTTGAATTTGAGAATGTCATTTTTACTTGAACGCTTTTTTAGTTGGTATACCCTTTTCAATTGTCCATTTCTTCCGTGGTTTTAGTGCAACTAACCTTTTGAGGCAATTGAAAAATTGAATGGAGACCATATGTATAACGACCCAAGAAAAAACGTTAGCCACACTATCACCCCAAAATGACTAGTCAATTTGGAGCTTCCTTAGAATCACTTATAAAACCCAGTTTTACCTAGTAAGAAAGTAATGTGAAACTTAGAACTCGTAAGTGTCTTTATAAACCACACACTTTTTACATAGGTTGCTCATTTTTCCAATATGGACCAAGGCGTTATAATATGTCAGATACATGATAAACCACCCACTCCCCTCATCCGGCTCTTTGACATCAGTTTTCTTTCAGATCTTCTGTAACGGTTAATGGGACTTTACTTTCTAGAGATTATTGGAACTATAGCCTTGCCGGAGATGAATGGGATTTGATTCATTTCTTTGTTTGATGAGATGCTTGCTTGTTTTCCAAACTTTAGTTTTATTGTGCCAATTTAGGACTTCTCAATTTAGTTTGTAATTCTTTTACATTCCTGGGTTTGGATAATGAATGTTGAAGGCATTCTTTACAATTTGACTGCATGTATAAGAGCGTACTTAATGTGACACGAATGAATATTGGATTTGATCAGATTACAAATATAAGGTATTTAATGCTTCTGTGGTAATGAAAATATGCATAGACTTCACGTATTTGAGCATCAACAATCTGCTTTAGTTAGGTTGTTTAAGATGTATAAGAATGAGAAGATTATGAATATGACCTATGAGGCCTTCCATGTTAATGAAAGTTGTTGGGATTATGGACCAGGACATTGCCCTTATCCAGAGGAAACATGAGGAAGGCAGCATCCGCTGCCTTTTGAGTTTGAAATTGAAAGACATACCAATGTATGAACTCCAATTTGATAGAAACATCATCATCAACATCTCTTATGATGCTATTGACATAGATGTTAAAGTTGTGGTGGACTAGATTCCTTCTAGAGACCGCTGCTTTTTACTAGAATTTATTAGCTTGTGATGGAACTTATTAGGGAAGGGCTGCTCTCATTTTCTGAAGCTAGAACAGCTCTGCATTGTTTTTGGAGAAGGTGGCTGTCATACAAATTGTATGGTGTGGGGATTTTGTATGCAGCTAATTTTTTTTATTTTTTGATAAGTGATAAGTTGGTCTTATTAAAAGCGTAAGGCGCCCCTAAATACACCGGCAGTATGCAAGAGAACGCACCTAGCTAGAAAGTGAAAAACGAACAAGGAATTCATCAAAGGTAAACGACAACGGTGACACAGAAGCCACCGTCCAAAGATACAACGTATGAAAAAAAGAAGCTAAAATATCCTCCGAGGACCTCTCCAAATCCTCAAAATACCTATCATTTCTTTCCTTCCAAACACACTAGAGAATGCATGTCGGCACCATCTTCCAAATAACAGCACTCCTCGGCCTACCAGCCGTCCACCAACATGCAAACAAGTCAAGGACTCTCAGAGGCATAACCCAAGACAGACCAAAACGAGAAAAAATAGCACTCCACATAGCGTATGCAACATCGCAGTGAAGGAGAAGATAATCTACTGATTCCCCGCTTCTCTTGCACATGCAACATCTATCCACCACAATGACATGCCTTTTCCTGCTTCTCTGGTATGCAGCTAATTGAAAAAGGCACTTGATTCTTCCTGCCTAATGGTAGCAGTGCCTTTGTTTTTTGTTTTGGAAACTGCCACTAAGAGGCTAGTCTTTTCAGTGACATATTGAAGAAGTCTATGATTATGTGATGAGGAAAGATATTATCATTATCAATTTTATGATGTGCTTTTCAGAGCTTCCTGGGGTCCTTGCTAAAAAAGGCAATGGAAAATGTTGTAAAATTGTCAAGATAGAGAACTAAAACAGAACTTCCAAAATGAAATGACCTTAAGGGTTCACATGAATTGCCCAACTCAGATGCTGGGTCATCCCCACGCATCTGAGGGATCTTTTGTGTTGTAAATAGACATCGCAGCTTTTTATAGAAAGGTGGCATAATTGAGACATGAGTTGTGAGGCAGCAGGGTGCTTTCTCATTGATTGGTGTCCAATAATCAGAGGAAGTGCATTACACCGTTGGGTGTTCTTTTGAAGTATTACTGCTATTTCACCTCTATCATATGTTCTATTTTGAACCCCCCACCCCCCAAAAAAAGAAAAAGAAAAAAAAAGTGCGGCTTTGTTGATTGGAATTTCTTGATTAATTATTTTCTTCTCATTTCTTTCTCGCCAGTTTTTGGATTTGATCTCCATAATGCCATGGCCCATATGTGTAGCCTTGTCCTTTGTTTCCTTTTTAAATGTCTCGTTCTATCCCTCTGTCTCTTGTATGCCTATGCTTTGCTATATATTGGGCCTTGTAGGGGATCTAATCAAGCTCCCCTAAAAGGAGTTCAAGCATCAAGGAATAGGCCTGAAGCAAATTCTTTGGAACATTGTTGGCAAGTAAAAAAGATATTTTCTCTTGTTCACTGCATGGTTACGCTATTTTTAAAATTCTAGAAGTCAGTTTCATTAAAATAAAATCTTGATCATTGGATTTGTGATTTTTTTTTTTTTTTTTAAAAAAAAAACCGATTTAATATAAGAATGATTTGTATGATGGTATCGATCTATTGTATAATGTAATGAGAAATTGGAATTTATTGTGTTTGAATATTATAAACTTATACATACATGTACATACCTCTCTTATATATATATACACACTGATATTTTTACACACTGATATTTTTTAAGCTGCTCATGGCATATCTTATATGAGGCAGATAGTTCTATGTTGCATTGAGGCCAAGTAGTGGAGTACATGTCTCTCTCACACGAATATATAATAATAAGGGGTGCTTATATTGTGCAGTTTCAGTAGGTGAATTTGAGGGTATATGGTATGCATTTCAGTTTCTAGTTTCCACTCATCTAAACAATCATAGAAAATTGTTATGGATGTCTCCAGCTGTCAAATATATAGTATATACTTGGTGTATCTTTTAGTATGTTCCCAAGGATGTCTACAATGACATGAAGTAACATTTAACCTACTTAATTAATTGGCCAACTTTAGGGATAGACTTCTCTTTTGACAACTATGTAACATAGCTCTCTCCTCGAATTTAGTCTATTAATCTGACATATTTTTTAGAACACATGATTTTTACGTGCATTTTTAATATGAACTATTAATATTTATCCTTAGAGTACATAATTTTCACATGCTTTAAGAATGTCAATTTAATAGACTGGGTTGAAAGAATTTTCTCTAACTTAATTTGGAGAAAAACTTTATCCTTTTAAAATTTCATTTTCCTTTTTTCCATGATTGATGTTCTGTTCATTAGATTCTGCTTAGACTTGTTGGTGCGTGTGGTTTCTTGTTTAGTATTCTCTTGTTGACATCAACATTTGCTGTGTACATAAATTTAGTTTTTATTTATTTATTTACATACATATTATTATTATTATTATTTCTTTTGCTCGGTAGTTTCTCAATACCTTTCAACACTGCAATTTGCATAGTGACCTCATTGTTTTTGCAAACCTGGTGGCATCTTGGCAAGCCATCATCGATCGGAAACAGTTTCATTATGTGTTGTAACATCTTTTCCCTCATATTTTTTTTTTTTTTTTTGTTTCTTTTTAAATTCCTAAAACTTGCTTAATTTCATTTTTCTTGGTAAGTAGAAACTCATCAAAAGATCAAATAAAGGGCACAATCGCCATAAGCTTAAGAATCACACGTCATTAGTCCATAACATATGATGCGTACAGTGAGATGTCTTGTATTCGTTTTACTATATAGAGTTGTACCATCATGAGTGTTACGGTTTTTAACGGTAAGTTCTAGTTAAGGTTTATATTATTTGGTATCAAAGCTAGCCACAACGTCACGTATGGGATTGAATACAACTTGTCGAGTATGGGTTGTAGCTTTGTAGTCGAGTCGCGGAGGGAGCAACTTATAGGCTATG
This sequence comes from Alnus glutinosa, assembly GCF_958979055.1. Classification (NCBI taxonomy): domain Eukaryota; kingdom Viridiplantae; phylum Streptophyta; class Magnoliopsida; order Fagales; family Betulaceae; genus Alnus; species Alnus glutinosa. Next base: position 33,676,717 of record NC_084889.1, read on the forward strand.
TAAATGTTTTGGTACTATGTATCAGCATAATGTCAAGTCATTGAATATTAATAGGTGTGTGGCTGGCAAAAGGGAAAGCACTATCATCAAGTCATTGTCAATAGAGTAGGTTGTCGGGGACATCGGTTACGGCGTGCAGTGGCATGTTACGATCTTAGGTGTCCTAAATGGCTTAAGTTAATCTTAAACATCTATATATGAGTTTTTGGGTACCATCTCCTTGTAAACCGATTTTCAAGTGTATGTTCTACCTAAAGTTTGTATCAATGACCTTGGCATTATTCACTCCACTTGGTCGGTCTTCGATGATCTCCTCAATCAATCAATAAGGAGAAAGAGTATCAACCAACGTCTATTACGTGATAAGTTTTAGGATGTCAGTTTTAAGGGGCGTTGGGATTGGAACACGTGTTTTTTATGTCTTGTTGTACTATACATGGTTCAATTATAATGGATCCAAAAATTTGACCCAAGCCAAACCCCCCAAAACATGTTCCTTTTTCTTTTATTTTCTTTTTTCATTTTCCTTAAAACCTATACTTTCTTTCCCCTTCGCAATTGGCAAAGGCCAGGAAAATTTGGAACCTTGGAAGAAGTTAAAAAAAAAAAAAGAGTAGGTGGCTTTAGTGTGGGAAAATTGGAGTGTGTGGCAGTAGCATTACTAAAAACAAATAAATAAATAAATGAAAATTGCAATCATACTTTCATACATGGATTCACATAAGATTGGTGTCATCATCGCCACTGGCAGCTATAAAGTATGATGTGGGATCCATGCGCAAAAGAGTGGTGGATGTGAGTCTGTGTGCCCCCCCACACACGCTTTGACCATGCTAGGGTTCCAATAAAATTAATCCGTTGCCCACTCTCCTAGTCTTGTAAATTTCCACGATAAATCTTGGCTAACGATAATACCATAACATTAATGCATAATTATGAAACATGATACTAACATTAACGAAGTGTTAGTTTATTGGGAAAACTATACTTATCCTCGACGTCAAACTTACATCTTATGCTCTATATAATTTTCTTGAAAATATTTTTCAGTATTTAGCTAGTACCGAAAAATATCAATGGCGAAATGCCACCGGTAACGAGATTTTGGCAATTGTAGCTAGAATCTGGCAACATTGGCCAGATTGCTGGAATTTGGCACAGTGCATATGGGAGTCGGAATTCAACGCGAATAGCCAAATTCTGGCCCGTTTCGCCAAAATCTGGTACAGTATAGTCGGATTTTGGCTAGAATCACCGGAATCAGGCTATATTGTGCCATATTCCGGGAACGGTGACCATAATTCGGTGCAAATGACCAAATTCAGGCACCGGTTGGTCGAAATCCAGCTAGTGCTGATGGATTTCAGCACTAGAATCCCAAAATTTGGGGACCTTCGGCACAGATTCAAGCTGTCAACAAACTCCAGTGTCTGACGGTAGTGAATTCCCACGAATGTGCGTGCAAAAATGAAGAGTTTAAATTTAGAAAACGATTTACGGCTTTTAAAACCGTAAATCATTTTCCAAAAATTAAAAAAGATTTTTCAATCAAACTGAAAATAATTTCCCTTTAACATCATTTTTTTGTTGTTACACCAAACACTAAAAAATACTAAAAATATTGTACACCCAAACAAACGGAACATTATTGGCAATCACCTTTCATACTTTAGAAAGTGACAATTGATCCTTCAAACTACCTAATATTTTTTAGTTTGTCTTATTTGTTGGCATTTTTTGTTAATTTGAGTTACGCGAGTTTGAGGCCATTGAGATCCACGACCATGGGTCTCCTTCCATGGTATTTTATTTATTTATTTATTTATTTGTAGGGATATAATGGATAATTTGAGTTACGTGATGCATATTTCATCTAACTTATCATAAATGAAGTAATTTGAGAAAGTTAATTATTACTTTTTAAAGTCAAGAGAATAATTGCAAAAAGGACGTAAATTTAAAGAGCCTAAGTGTAGTTCTCCCTAATTTACTTTTTCCTTTTTTTCTTTTTCTTTTTTAGGACTAATTGGATCTGCTTTAGTTTAATTGTTGATAGATAAAGTGAATGGTTAGCCATAGATAGATGCCGCCCCCCCCCCCCCCCCTTTGCGTCCGACAACAAACACCACCTTATTCAAAGAATACTTTCCCAAACGCAACTCTATATATTAAGATTGCTGATGGGGACTTTTTTAATTTCTTAATTAGTAGGAGTATTAATTAAGTTTAAGTGGGTTAAATTATGTAAAATGAGAATTTGATGCTATCTGGTCTCACACAGACTCTTTTGTAAAGCATGCACGAAGCCTAGTAGGGTGGTCAAAGCTAGTGGTGTTTACAATCAATAATGATTGATTTAGACCCTCCATAGCTAAGCAAAGCAATTCACAGGCAATAATGCAGCCTTAGACCCTATTAATAAGATTTAGAAAGAGTTTTCAGTTGTGATTATAACAAAAAAAAAATTAAAAAAAAAAAAATTTAGTCTCCTAAATCAAGGAGACATGATTTGTATTGGAATATGAATGCCTGATGAGCACGACAAAGTGTTTTCTTGTTTCTTCTTTGATTAATGGTTCTAATCTCTGATAGTGGGTTACAAATGGGATCATCTTTAAATCCACTCACTTATTTAGTTATTTATCCATTCTAATGGTTTAAACCTACTAACCTAATACCTTTATTGAACGATGTTACTTGATGAAAATGCTAGACTTACAACATTTTACAAATTTGATGTGGTAGTACGATGTGCAGGTAGGCCTAGTATTACTATGTTAACCTCCCGAAAAAATTATTGATGTGACACAACAACAGCAACTCAAAAAATAAAAATAAAAGATGTACAACTTCTCCTATAGCCCCAACCGAACTTCAGGAAAAGTTGCGGCCTCCCCTAACGTGATTACCCCTGCGTGGTAGTTGGGGTGGCCCAACCAAGAAAACGGTGGTGCACTAACAAAGAGTTGTAAAATAGTTGTAAGTATAGCAATTCTCTTACCTGATTACAAAGGCGAGTGGGCACTATAATTATGTATTTACTTCATTTATGCCACAAATGAAAATATTTATAAAATTCTTCTCGAAGCTTCCTTTTTAGGTTAAACAAACAAACAAAAAAAAAATAAAAAAAAATAAAACTCTTTTTTGCATTATTGTCTTCACTAATTAGTTTTGTATATTTGATTCATGATTGCTCGATCACTCTCAAGTTTCATTTTCACATCATCAAATCATGACCCTCATGTAATGGCACACTAAGCTATATATTCCAAACACAGGCATCAAAATGATCTTTGTTTCATTCATTCAAGCACATGAAACAAGAAGGACTTGGCATACTAGCTTTATTGGTCTTTTAACATTAAGAAATGCTACATATATTCTCAAGTGCTCACTCCCTAACATGACAGTGAAAATTAATATTGGATATTATGAGTATGTGCAGTACTCCTTTTTAACATTTTAGTCAACCCTAATTTTCAAATGCTTCATTTATTGCCGAGAGCCATCCTAAAAAGTTAGGAAAAATATTTGGGTTACTATAGTTTTTACTATAATTATCTTACAAACTCACGTGCCAATTTATATTTTATATAAATGAGTGTCACGTTGACTACTACATTAGTTTGTAAACATAATAAGTATCATATGATCTGCCATATGATTGTCCACATTTTAGTGTTGATGTAGTAAGTGTCACATGGACTGCCATATCAATTGAGGGTGTACATGTGGATATCCGCGTGGTTATTTGCGATATCTGCACCCGCATCCGCAAAATGTGGATATCAATTTTAGATATCCACACCATTTTTTACTATCCACATCCGAGTGGTTATTGCGGTTATTATCTATTATCCGCAAATAGTTAATGAGCCTATTTTAAACGCTTTTAAAAATAATTTTGACCCATTTTTTAGTCTTTTAAGCTTGTTTTGAAAATGTAATGTAACGCCAAAAATATGTAGAACTGAGAAAAGAAGAAGAAGGGAATGATGGATATGACCTCAAAATATTCATGGCAATTAATGCTCACAAGAAACACCCTTACGTTTTATTATCCATGATTCAATGAGTATAACAATCAAACCAGCAAACTAAAAAAACATAAATTACAAATTCAACATTAAAATAATATTACAAATTCATAACATAAATTGTTTAAATATTACACATTTATAAGCGGAATATATACATATATATAAACATTAAAAAAAAAAAAAAAACATATTAGATGTAAAAGGTATGCGGATGCGATTATTATCCGCATCCACACTTGCAGATAGTAGTTTTTGCTATTTGCATCTGCATGGTGGATAGCGGATAGCGGATAAATATGAATAACGAATACAGGCGGTCAATACCCGTCTTCATGTACACCCTTAATATCAATTTGTAACAAACTTGTAAAAACGGAGTATTTTTAGCGGCACTCAAAAATTAGACAACCTCACTCCTCATTAGTCAAATGGTGAGGCAGTCGTGCTGCACTACTAGGGCATGTCAACCACTTCATTTTGTCTTCTTCTAGGTATTGAAATGATCAAACTTTGCTTGACAAGACCAATGGAATGTTCAAACAAACTCAAGTTTGTTTGAATTCGAAATTCAATTAGTTTAAACTCAATTCATTAATCAATCCAATTAACTTAAACTCGACTTGATTCATGAATCAATCCAGACTCTAACCAAGCTGGAACAAAACCTATAGTCGTGCTTTAATTTATTCATCCAAAAAAAAAAAAAAATCTAACTAATGAAAAAAAAATAAAAAAAATTACATAAAAGTAATAATTTTCAATTGATTTTTGTATATTTAGTACCAAACTAATTAATATTAAGCTTGTTAGTTATATGTTTCGTACGCGCGCGTGTATATATATATATATATATATATATATATATATATATATATATACCAATAAAATTGCTCTAATTTAGTTTAGAAAAAAACTTTGTCGTAAACCACTAGCACTCCTTAACATCCTTAACATAAACAAGCTTTTTATGAAGCCAAGTCCAAACCAACCTTAAACATCATTTGTTTATCATAATTCATAAACAAAAGAAAGAAAAGCAACACGCCGTTGACTTAAACCCTAATCCAAAATGCACATAATTTTTTATGCATAGAGGAATGGAGAAAGAGCACAAAGCAAATAGCTTTAGCAAAATAAAACAAAACCCTAATACTAAACAAATCAAAGACACCAACTCCTCTTTAGATAACCACCCTTATCTATAAACAAATCCGCATATATTTAATTATTAAAGTTAGTTCTAATGATATAATAATAAAATTTGGCCGGACACGAACAAGAACACGAACACGTATCTCAATCCCGACGAATTCAGTAGCCAAACCCATGATAATAACATTGTAACATATTATATAAAAAAAAACGCTTCCATTAGAAGTTTAGAACATGATAGAGCCAAATGGCATTGGAAAAATAAAAAAATTAAAAGGGAAGCAACCAAAGCAAAATAAAATTAACAAAACCTAAACCAACACTAAAAAAACAAAAAACAAAAAAGAAGAAGAATAAAAGTTGTTGTTTTTGGTGTTGGTGTCGAAGTTAGCTTTAGCCAAAGTCTAAGGAAATACGGCGTCGTTAAGCAACTCTAAAGGCAAGCCCCGAGGCCCTATTTTCGTAGACTTCTTTCGGTTCTTCTTTTGTCTCTCTAAAAAAGTGCTTTTTACCCCAACCCAAAAAAAGTCAGTCAACGCCGTAAAATCACGGCTTGGAAACGGACGTGGCGTCCTTAACGGAAGCCTCGCCCCCGCCGTTACCCATAGTGGCTGACTGGACGGTCAACACGGACATGCTGGGGGAGGACGGGCCCTCACCGTTGGATTGCACTAGTGGGTTGTTGTTGTTGTTGTTGCCGCCGTTGGCGGCGTTGAGCATGGGGTTCCTGGAGTGACACGTGGCAGTGGATATAGCCGTGGCCAGCGAGATGGGCATGAGGCAGAGGCCTTTCCCTTGCAGGTACTGCATGGCGGAGCCCATGTCCTCCTCCATGAGCTTGGCCACCTGGTGCTCGGTGACGGTTAAGCTGTCGTTAGACGACGCCGTTAGGTTGCCATTAGAGGTGCGACCCATGGCCCCAGCTTGTATACAGTCACCACCGCCCTACAAAGACAAACAAAAACGGTGTGTATGATTGCACGGAGGGACAGGGATTGGAGAAAAAGAAAAGGAAATTAAACTCAAAATGTGAAAAAGTTTTCAGAGAGAGGAATCTGAGAAAGTGGGCACGCACGCACGCGTGCTGCTTTTTCTTTGTCGTTTTGTGGTGATTGAGTTATGTGAGAGAGAGAGAGAGAGCCTTTCGTTGTTGTGGGGGTAATCGGTAATGGGTGCTACCTTAACTACATTTTCAACATTTAATTCATTCTAATTTTTTTCCTATTTAAATTGATATATGTCATTAAAACATGTCAACTTTTTTAAGATAATAAAAACCGAATTATATTTCTTAATTTGAGAATCTACAAATTTTTTAGAATTGTAAAAAATATTGATCCATTTTTCACACCCATTTTACATTGATTGATTTAGAAGACACCCATTTCACATCTCTAAATCAACCAATGTAAAATAGGTATGATAAATAATTGTTAAAAATAACATTATTTTTTTTCACATGTTTTGAAGACTCAAAAGTCAGTTTTAATGCACTCAGAGAAAATTTCTGAGCATTATTGATCGATTCTATAATAATTTTTTTTTTTTAAAAAAAAAAGAGGGTTTCTGAAATACCTCAGGTGACATATCAGCAACAAGGGGAGCAACAGCAGCTGCCCCTCCCAATCTGCTCATGCTGAGAACCTGCGGGCACAAGAGACACACACATACGACAGAGAAACAAATAAATAAAAGAGGGAGCAATCAGCAATGGAATTCTAGTTTCAGAAACCCATCAATAAACCTTAATAAACTATCATCAACATCTCAGAAAACATTAAAACAATATGTCAACCCCAAGGGGAATCCTTCCCATTTATTAAACAAACCGCAGTACAGAATAAACAAGAGGAGAGAGAGAGAGAGAGAGAGAGAGAACCCTTTACTTTGACTTGAAGCTGGAGGAATTTTACGTAGTCTATGATCTCATCCAGCATTGAAGCCTTGTCTGTCTGTCATTCCAAAACCCCAGATCATAAACTTTAGCCACTCATTAATATTATCATATCACTTATATTATTTAACAAACCAAAATAACCCTTCCCAGATCAGACAAGCCCTCAATTTTCAACTAATATATACGATAGCACAACCAAGTAGGGTTAGGGAACAACTAATTAAGTACCATTGGGAAGTTACGGATCAAGATCCTCACCATTTTAATTGAAATAAAGACTATTCTTTTCATTGGCCAGATTAATGAATATGTTGCCACCAACACCATATACACAGATAGAGCTAGTAATTCTTGACATAAAAGGGTTATGGTTTACCTGTATAATTTTATATTCATGTCTCGATACGACCCGAATCAAATACGTAAAATTTAAAATTATCAATTTTTGACACAATCCGTAAACCCAACACGAAAATAATGAGTTACGATTCAAGAGTCAGACCTATTTAATTAAATCGATTGGACTAAGATTGACTTGACGGTTGAAGTTGTTGCATAAGAAAGAAGAAAAAAAAAAAAAAAAAAAAAAAAAAAAAAAAAAAAAACTACTTTGCATTTTTTTTCACTATCAAACTGAAAGATATAAAGGAAATAACCAAAATGGCCCTACAAAATCCTAAGAGATATTCCATGGACTTCACTCTCACCGCCGGTTACGGGGCTCATTATCAGCATTTTTCTTTAATTAATCACAACACTAATGACATAATTAAAATTAAATTAATTAAGAGAGATTTTATTTTTGTTTTGTTTGTACCTTGTTGGCATTGGGAACGAGTTCCTGCAGAGCTTTCATTCTCTCAGCGATTCTCTCCCTCCGTAACTGCCACATACCAAAACCAACCACAACCATTTCAGAGAGAATAAGAAACGAACAAAACCCAACATCATTTTCCCTTTGGTTGCTTTGAAAACGTAAGAAAAACTCACCCAAAAAAAGACAAAAAACGAGGAACCAAAATAGAACAAAAACAAGGTATCACTTATTGGTCTTTTTCATTTTCTGGGAAACCAAACAGGGTGTGAAAATAAGGAAAAGGAGAATCCAAAAAGTCAGAGGAACCGTACTCTTTCGGCGATGCTGTGTGGGTCAGTGGCTTGTCCTCGACGAGCCCTCACCCTCTGCCTGGGCTGACCCGGTACACTCCCGGCCGAGCCACTCGCCGGACCTTGGCTCATCACAGCACCACCCGGAGCCCCGTAGTTCTGCCCCTGAACCGGTCCACCCTGTGAAATTAAACAAATTAAGGAAAAGAAAAATTAAATGAAATACAAATTGAATAAATTAAATTAGACGTACCTGAGGGTGGTGAAAATGCTGAGCCTGGTTCGTAGTCTGACCCAAAGATCCAGCGAACCCGTTATACAGAGCTTGAACCGAACCCTCGCCACCCTGCGAAACAAAGAAAATCACCCTTATAATTCAAAACTATTTACATTAATATCTCTCCCAAAACGGTTTTTCTCTGCGAAAGTAACTCACCGGATTGGGAGTTTTGAACGGCGAGGACCCATCAACGACGTCGTCTGAACCCCCCAGAGAAAGGGGCATCGGAATCATCCCGGAGTCTCCGGCGCCGGCGACGCCACGGGACATCAAGAGCTGGTGCTGGAGCATCATGGCAGCCGCGGCCGCAGCCGTAGCAGAGGGAGACGGCGAGGACTTAGGGGGGCCGCTAATCTGGTGGTTGCGGAGCTTGGAGGCGAGGGTGGCTGAGTCGTCGAAGTGGAAAGCGACATTGTTGTCGGGGTTAGACGGCGCCGTTTCGTCGGAGAGGTCGCGGGGCTTGAGGTCCCAGGAGGGGCTTTTGGTGGGGTTGAGGTCCCAGGAAGGAGGAGGCATGGTGGAGAACATTTGCTCCAGGAAGTCGTCGTGGGAGGTGGGGTCGAAGTGGTGGTGAATCTGCGAGTTCTGGATCTGTTGCGGCGGTTGCTGTTGCTGTTGCTGCTGGTGGTGGTGGTGATTGTGGAGGTCTTGGAGGGAGACTTGAGGTGGGTTCAGAAGGGAGTTCATTCCTTGCATTTCTCTGCTACACGGTTGCATATCTTCCTCACTAACAAATATATATAGAACAAAAGAGAAAGAGAAAGAGAAAGAGAAAGAGATAGAGAGAGTTTAGTGGAATGGGCAGTGCAGGAAACGGAGGCAAGGCATTTGGGAGGTGATCAAGCTGTGTCGCTGTGTTTCTCTTTCTGTCTCTGTCTGTCTCTCTCTCTCTGTGTTGGATGTTATCTTGGGGATATATAAATAGGACCGAAGCTTTGTTTGTTTGGTGCTTTTTGATTTGCTAGGTTTTGTTTGCTCTCTCTCTCTCTCTCTCTCTCTCTATTTGGTCATACTATGGTTGAATGAATGAAGATTGCTCTGTTCATTAGCGCGTGGACCTCCAATAAACATGCTTAAGAATCTCACTATGGTTTACTATGGCGAACTTGGGTCTTAGGACTTTGACTCAGATCAACACTGTAACACGCTTCAACTTAGACAAGACATAAACTGTCACGTTAATTTATACGACAAATAAAAGTGGTTATACACTTAACAATAATTTTCATTTTTAACAAAGTAGCGAGACTTCTTATTTTTATTAGGAGTGGCAATTTGTGTTCGCACGTTAAATTTGAATTGTATCGAGACATGAGCATAAAATTATATGGATCAGATTTAATCCGACACATTTAATTAAATGAATCAAACCCCTCAATTCTAATTCTTTAATTTTGTATTGGGTTCGTATCGGTAAGCGAATCATGTCAAAAATAGTCTACCATTATGTCGCGTATTAAGTTTGATTCGTATCCAAGTATTGGTATTAAGACTATATAAGTCAATCTTAATCCAATCAATTTAATTAAATAGGTCAGACTCTTCAACTTTAATCCTATACCTTCATTTTGAATTTGTGTCAGATTTACGTATCGGGTCTTAAAAAATGACATGCCCTAATTGTTACCATGAAAACATTATATTGAACAAAGTAAGCTATGAATGAATTTGGTATTACTTCACTCCCTTAAAAATATGATCCACGCCCTCAACTATGCGCGTGGTCCACCATTTTTCCATCTACTTCAAAGGTTTCGCTTTCAACTTGCTGCCAAGAGTCCAAAACACCCTCCAATGGTCTCCCACGCGGCCACTACTAATAATTGCGGTTTTATCATTCATAGAACTCGGATATGTCGTTTACGACTTAGATATGTCGTATACCAGCACGTGTCTGAAAATAGCATAGGATGAAATTCATGTTTTACATACCAAAAATATTCATCAATTTTTTTATTTTTTTATTTTTTTTTTTGAATAAAATGCGATCATGGTTTTATTTTAGCTTCTAATGAAACTTAACAAATAAATTTCACATATGAAAAGAAATATTAATTAGTAATTAAAAGATTAACTTTATTCTTTTTACCAATATAAATTTTTAAAATAAATAATAATTTAACCATTACTGCTAATCCTAAGACAAAATGCGAGGGACAGATTAATATCCAACTAACTATGAGTCTGACTAATTCACTAAAAGATTTATTAATATGTAAAAACAGAAGCAACTCATAATTCTTGAATTTGTATGGGTATAATTAATTATTTATATATTTGATTGAATAAATAGACCTTACTCTATTAACAATCAAAATATACAATACAAACAGTTAATTACATCAAATCAACTTTAAAATTACCCATCTAGTGTAATCTAAGCATGGTAACTTGGTAAGTAGTACTGTAATTTCCCACTAATAACAATAATAATAACAAAAAGAAGAAGAAGAAGAAAAAGAGAAAGAAACTGGTTGAAGACCGGCCAGCTGTATTTGTGAAGTGTTGATGTGTGAAAGCGAGTAAGAAATATTGTCTACAATCGAGCGAGTGGCGTGCATAGCTTCACCCACTTCCCACTTATTTAGCCGCCACAATTTTAATTCGTTAGTTTTTGTTTTTTCGGGTCATAAAATATTTGCTCCAATTTCGGCGAGTTCGTTGGGTACGATCAAGGGTGATCCCTTTCAGGTGAGACCTCCAGACAGGGACTATAAAATTTCTGAAATTCAATCACTGGCCTTTGGTTGGTGTGGAAGCTTAGCATCCAGACACAAAGTCTAAAAAATAAACATAAGAATAAAATAAAAAATAAAATAAAATAAAAAATAACAAGTCGGTATACTACAACAAGTAATTCTACATGTACATTAATGTCTATGTAGAATTACTCAATTACAACCATTCTATAACTTTGATGGCATGCCAGTACAACGTGACATTATCGTGTTAGCTTAAAATTTAGTAGCAGCCGTGATCACAAGATGGGTTAGATTTGATGGCGTGACCAGTACATCAAAAGATTCGACCATCCTGAAGTGGGGGTGGGTGGTTGCACCAACCACCGGAAGAAGAGGAGGAGGAGGAGGAGGGTGGTGCAAATTCTTTTCCCAAAATCAAATACTAGGGATAGGCACTAATTCATGCTAGGGAGATGGTTTTTTGCACAGCTTAGGCTTCTCAGGGACCAGTAAAGAAGTCTGAAGTTTCTAAGAAAGTGGCTTTTAAAGATGAGCAAGTGGGGAAAACTGTTTGAACTATTGATATAAGCCTATAACCAATTAAATTAGGCAGGTTAAGATTAAAGTTGAATTGAGCTCAAAATGTTGCAAAATGTTAGCTTTAACGTGTCCCTTTGGCTCAAGTATTCTTGCCCCTGATAACTTGAACCAAAACCAAGGGAAATTGGTTTCAAAACCATATTTGAGAAGGTCTACAATCATTATGGTGACTCTTCATTTTCAAATTAATTTGTCATGTTTATTCCAGATTTAAAGCTATCATACTAGTAATTCCTTCTTTACTAGTATATGGAAGAAATGAGATTCAAATCTTTAACAATTTGTTGTTCGAAATTGTTGAATATCTTTTACGAGACCCATTTAACTAAATAACATGTTCGAAACCTGTTTGAACAGATAGCCCTAACAGCAAAATTGCTGAGAACATGTTAATAATGCACTTATTTTACTTAATTTTTTTGTTTGGGGCTATGGTATGGTTCATTTTGAATGGCATAAATGAAAGCCAAAAGAAGACATGGATGAGGAAAGAAAAGGCCGTGGTCCTGCAACTCAGGTCCTTCCATCTGACTGCGAACTAAAGTCAGATACTAGAAAAGATGATGTCTATTGATAGGGACTGATTTTATAAAAGAACAACCTATGCCCTAGCTTCTCCTCCTTTAATTAATGTTGCTACTTTACTTCACCTTTAATTTCCAACAATATCATAAGAGAAATCGAACAAGGCCCATCCAAAAGGATTTTTCAAAACTATCATATACTTTTACAGAAAAGCATAAATAAGGGTACAGCACTTTGTTCTGTGTAAGCAAAACTATCAAACACTTTTTTTTTCTTTTTGAAATGTACAATAAATCACCTTTGTTTATGTTGATGGTTTTGTTAATATATTATTCTCAATAAATAATATAATTTATTTTATTTAAGATAAACAATTTTTAGTAAGATTTAATTAGTTGTGTGAACTACAATCAACTATACGTTATCTATTTATAACAATAAGGGATAATTGCACCGGAGGTCCCTGTGGTATACCATAATTATTTTTCACTCCCTATGGTTTAAAAAGTTCACTGGAGGTCCTCGTGATATGCAATAATTACAAATCGATCCCTGGCGTCAAATTCTGTTAAAATTTTTAACAGATTCCGTCAAATGCCACGTCAGCGCCACGTGTCGTCATCTTATTGGTGACACGTGGCGCTGACATGTCTAATTTTAATAAAATAATATAAATTTATTAAAAAATAAATAAAAAATACTTATTTTTTTTAAAAAAAAAAACAAAAAACAAAAAAAAAAACAAAAAAACAAAAATGGGAAAGGGGTGGCCTGGCCACCCCCAAAAGGGGTGGCCAGGCCACCAACAGCCCATGGGGGTGGCCGCGCGCCACCCCCAGAGGCCGCCGGCGGTGGCGCGCGGCCACCCCCAGTGGCCGGGGGTGGCGCGCGGCCACCCCCAGGCCATTGGGGGTGGCCTTCGGGCCACCCCTAGATCTTCTAAGGGTGGCCCGATGGCCACCCCCGGCCACTGGGGGTGGCCGCGCGCCACCCCCAGAGGCCACCTGGGGTGGCGCGCGGCCACCCCCAGTGGCCGGGGGTGGCCATCGGGCCACCCTTAGTAGATCTAGGGGTGGCCCGAAGGCCACCCCCAATGGCCTGGGGGTGGCCGCGCGCCACCCCCGGCCACTGGGGGTGGCCGCGCGCCACCCCCTGCAGCCACTGGGGGTGGCGCGCGGCCACCCCCAGTGGCTGGGGGCGGCCAGGCCACCCCCAAAGGGGTGGCTGGGACACCCCTTCAGCTTTTTTTTTTTTTTGTTTTTTTTTTTGAATTTTTTTTTATAAAAAAATAAGTATTTTTTATTTATTTTTTAATAAATTTATATTTTTTATTACGATAGACACGTGTCGCCATCTTATTGGCGACACGTGGCGCTGACGTGGCATTTGACGGAATCTGTTAAAAATTTTAACAGAATTTGACGCCAGGGATCGATTTGTAATTATTGCATATCACGAGGACCTCCAGTGAACTTTTTAAACCATAGGGAGTGAAAAATAATTATGGTATACCACAGGGACCTCCGGTGCAATTATCCCTAACAATAATTAACTAAAATCAACAGCATCTGATAGCATGTTAAATGACCTCTTGACATTTTATTTTTTTTTGAGGCCTTTTACCTCTTTTTTTTAGACTTTTGTAGCATGTTAAATGACCTCTTGACATTTTATTTTTCTTGAGGCCTTTTACCTCCTCTTTTTTTTTTTTTTTTTTCTTCTCAACAAACGTAATATAAGACTTTTTTTAAGTGAACATTAGACGGTGGTCTAATTGGCCTAACCACGGAGTCGGCCCTATTTAAAAGTAAAATTTTTTCGTAAATTTTTTTTAGTATATTTTGGTATTTAGTTGGGCTTAGAAAACTTAATCAACAGTAAAACACCCAATAATTTTTTTTTTTTTTTTTACACATTGGTTTATATTTTTTTTTAAGGAGTAAAAACTTTTTCCGTTTGCAACTCATATCTTCAAACCTCTCCTCTCTCGGCAAACACTCACACCACAACACACTCTAAACGGCACCCCTCTCGGCTCCCACCGACACCAACCCCTACCGAAGCCACCCCACCAATGGAAAATTAACACATTTTCAACGTTTATAAGAAAATGTTTTCCTGAAAACATTTACCATTGGTGGGGTTGGTCCCAATAGTGTTTGGAATGTGCCATAGTGTGGGTATACCTTAAAAATATGGAAACCATTTCACGGAAAACAATGAAGCATTTTACAGTTGATCGTTGATCGAAAATGTTTTACGATTGACCATGTGTTTTTGGAGCTACCATTTTCCTTGGGCATTCAAGGAGTTGGAACTATTTAAAGGTATTTGTTATCCTGTCCTTGTCCCAATGAGACTATTTAAAATTATGCAAGAGTGAGTGGATATGACATGATTTCTCCATCATCCTCTCTTCTGCACATCTTTCTTCATTGCATGCCCATTGCCCATATATTTATATATATATTCATGAAAGCAATGAACAGAAAAATAAAACAAAATCAAGGTTTGACTTACGTACTCCAGATTTATGATGCAGCACAAACACTTGAGTCTTCAAGTGAATATGATCCCCATGAGATCTAAGCATATATTTATATTTCTGTGGGAATTTTCAGCCGCTATCATGTTCATACTTTGTTTGCTGAATCCACGACGAAATCAAGAAACGCGTGATGGTGGTAATATTGATAGAAATAATAATTGAATAATTTTCACTTGAGATATAATTAATTAAGTAGTTTAATTAATTCTAAAATAGAGCAATTTTGCCATTGTCATTGTGACCATATCCCATTTTGGATACCATCTTAGTTGTTCGAAACCATGTTCATTGTATATCAAACATGTATAGATTAAACTATATGGGAAAGAATATCAGGAAATTAATTAAAAAATGTTTTTAAAAAAAATCTACTCAAGCCATTGAATTGCAAGTACAAAGACATGCTAGCTAGTACAACCTCTCTCATCTTTAATTATGTTGTCCATGGGAGGTTTCAAAGAAGGTTGGCTATATATCTTAACAATATCTTTTAATTTTTTTGAAGTTTGTTAGGCCCCCAGTATAAATACATATACACAAGAGTACTGCATTTGCTCAAATATAGTATAATTCGGCTCAAATTCATAGGTCGAGTATACAAGTGTGAGGTTTTTTTTTTTTTTTTTGTCTCAGTATCATGTCATATCTTAAATATGTAACATTTTTCTTGCCGTTCAATGTAAAAAACGTTTTGAATTCACTTAATTTGAGACTTAAAATTTATTTGAAAGAGTAGAGGATCATAATCCAATATTGTGTATCACATTGAAAATATATCACAAATGTGAGTGATTAATATAATATATTTGGGTTCAAACTCATAGGCATAAGCTTTGGGTTAAGTGTAACCTCTCTCTCTACTATATAATTCATTGAAAGTTTTAAAGAAGGTAGACTTTTATCACAATAGGTTTTTTTTTTTTTAGCCCCCAACATAAATGCATATACAAAGGAGTGCAACTAGTCAAATAATAATGCAAACAAATTTTCCTCAATATTGGCTTGGAAGATAATATTGAATATACACGCGTGAGTGGAAAAAGATTAAGTCTTTCTTTGGAAAGGTGTTACAAGTGTGAGCGAATAATATAACATAATTTGGCTCAAACTCGTAGGCTTAAGTTTTAGGTGGAGTCGTGTCTGAACATGTTATATTATGATATCACTGAAAAACTCTTCAAGGCATCAATCTCCCTGATAGAAATTCATTTAAATTGACATCTGTCTTAGCTATGTGTCGATCTCCCTAACAGAATCCTTAGAACAAACTTTGTCAGTTTAATATGCTAAATCGATCGATTTTCTTCCGACCCAATTTGCATCAAAACTTTGTCAATGATATACATTATTCCTTGAATATCTTGCCTATTTATCTCCCCAACATATCTAAAGCAAATGGATTCTAACTCTCATGAGTCATCACCCATGACTCACCAGAACATGGACCACATGCCCTAGATCAGAATCATCAGATTCAGCATTCTAAAATATAAAATGTCTAACCAAATTAAGTTATGATCACTTATACATTTAATTGCATTTGTACCCATCAGGAACACTTCTTCTATATATATATATATATATATTCATATTCTTTTGAACAGCAGGTAGCGTACTTTGATATCTAAGTCTTTGAATAATTTTGTTTCATATGTAATAAAAATAGCTAGTTAGTTGGTGCCAATTCTCTGGTTGCATGTATGTATATACAAATTGTGTTGGTATTAAGGATTTTTGCCTGGCGTGAAGACCAGAAGATTTGAGATCTAACTATGAATACAACCCCCCATTTTATACCGTTTATAATTATTTCAACATGGTTTTGGTTTGTTCTGGATCTATTGTTGGAAGCCTACTTCTTTTTTGTTTATAAGATCGTCCAATTCTTCTATATTTTAGATCAGAATGGGAAGGATCTTCTCTTATAACCATTTTTCTTATTTAATTAGGGGGAAAAAAAAAAGCCCGAAGGAGTGGGGGGACGTCGGAAATAAAATGCTTTTCACCAGTGCATAAAAATGCCGAGAATGTTAGTAAATAATTGACGGTCATTACAAACGCTTGAAAAAACATCTTTTATCGGTTTTTATTTGGCTGCCAATTAAAAACGCGGCGGTGAAACTGGATTTTTTTTTTTTTTTTTTTGTAGTGTATTTGTCCTAAAATTAATTGACATTTGATAACCTGATGAAGCATGCCATAGAGGATTTGAATATGCCTAGCATGATTGTTTCTTTTATTTAGGATTATCTTTTCTAAAACGCCAAATATATGTATTCCTATTGATTGGAATATAACCAAGTTCACTTTATATATTCCAAAAGATAAATTATTGTGGAAAAGGCATATGATTACTCAACTTTTAACATCGTAGATACTACACTCAAAGAAACCAAAAGAGAATTTAAACCCAAAAAAAAAAAAAAAAAAAAGCAGGGTCAAGGATTTGTATTTACAATGCAAATGACCTTTGCTAAGTCATTTAATTTAAATTATATTTAACTTAAAACAGATTCTTGCAATTATATTTACTTTTTTTTGACTGATTGAGAAAGAATTTTCCTTTGTTGAAATTATGAAGCTTTATTTCATTCTTCCTAACAAAGAATGAACCCTTTCGCTCCGAGATTATATCGTATAAAATAATCATGTACTTTATGGAAAATGCTTGACACAACCTTTATTATAATGTTCTTATAAACTCATATAGTAGCAGTTCACATGTCACGTGGTGTTACGTGGGTGAAAAAATTATGCAACAAAATTAGATAGGTAAATTTAATTGTTTAATGATAATCAACATGGCAACTGTTACGTAAAATGCCACATCAATTTATAAAAGACTTTTAATAGAAATTATAATACTCCTAACATCACTCAGACTTCATATAACAGCAAAAAATCTTATTATAATCATCCAAATCGCATTTGATGTTTATTATTACACTATCATTTAACCACACAAAAGGCTGGAATTTGGGCTGTTAATTTCTTTTTTTTCTTTTTAATCTTGGACTAGTATAAACTCCAAAATTTCCCTATGTGAAGACATGATTTGAGTTCATATGTTGGGATGAAGTTGGGTTACATCCACAATATTCCTTGACAAGATTGTGAAAGAGACATAACCATTTTTATTATTATTATTATTTAAAGTTAAACATAACCAAATTAAGAAAATAGGGATCAGGTTTGCTGCTCAGACTTAAAATAGTTTTTAGTACAGCTACCTGGTAAGGTCAAAAAATGTAGGTATATGTCCTTATCTTGCACCAATCACATCCCAACTTTTCTTCAGTTGATAGGCTTTCTTTACAACTCATCCCAATTCCCCACCCATCAACTTACCAATTATATGCCATCCAATCCATAAACCATTTTTCTTTTTTCAATGGTTTCTTTCAAGAACTTATCCGAACTCTAACGAGTAATACTATAAATCACTTTTTCTCCCGTCCACAAAGTAAATTTATATGCAACCCACCTGAATGAAATTCGGACATATAGACTACATACAGTATTACTCTATTTTTTCTTTTTCTTTTTTAACAGAAATTGATCCAAAGACAGTGATTTCTAGCATTACTATATGTAATCTTAACCTAAGCCAATTCCTGGAACTGCTTTTGAAAATAACACCATTAAGCGAAAAACTTACGGCATGCTAACACCAATAGCTTATCATTTGATATAAAAAGCTTAATAGATTCAGAAATAGTTGATGAATACCCTATTTCTTCGTCCGGAGAGGCAAGAAAAGTTTATAGAAATACTAATCAAAATGGGCTCCCTTTCAATTTTTTCAAAAAGCATTCACATATGCTAAATATATAAACCATCTATGAGAAAATTCGAGGCCTTTATTATTTATTTTTATTTTTTCCTCATTAACTCTTTGAGTTTAAAATCCATAAAGAAAATAAGGAAGAAATATTTGACAAAATAGTTCATAGGATGAACTCGTAAAATCACAAACACCATCTAGGATGATAAATTAAATGAAGAAGAAAATAAAAAATAAAAAATAAAAAGATACTAGTTAATTTATACCTTCTTATATTAATTTTAAAAACCCACATAATTTATAATTTTCTTGTAAACATAACAAAAAATCGTACTGCAAATCTCAAAGGAAAATATTGAATAATCTTTTAAGATACGTATTAAATTAAATTCGAAATTCCAATTCCTTTCTGTCAATCAATCATCCAATAATAATTCCATGTCAATGCTGACTCTGCCAGAGGGGGGAATTGCAAATGGATATCCAAATTCCAATTCCAATTCCAATCACATGAAAATATATACATATTTTCTCTTGCGTTAAATTCACAACAAAATATTTTCACTGACACGTATTTTTAAAACATGTAATTTTTGTACAAAGAAAAATTTTATCCTCAAATACAAGGGTTAGAAACAAAATTTAATAGACCGTGTCAAATATTAATTTCTTCTAATTTAATCTATTAAATTAATATATATCTTTAAAATATGTGATCCTCACATATTTTAAAGACACATGTCACCTTAATAAACGAAATCAAAAGAATTTATTTCAATTAAATTTGGAGCAAAATAAAAGGGTTAGAAATTTCTAACAACAAATTTTATAAGATAAAGATGGGCCTGTCGTATGCAAAAAGGAACTAATAAGCAAGCACTTAGTGATAAACAGCCAGCCTAAAAGCAATTTGCCAAAATTGACATATTCCTACCTAGAAATGAGAGAGAGAGAGAGAGAGAGAGAGAGAGAGAGAGAGAGGCATTCACAAAAAATATATATATACTATTTAATTGTATAGTCAACTCTAGGTATGATTCTAATGAAAAAAATTGTGTATAGTTAAAGGGCAATTAAAGGGCAAGAGGATAAGAAAGAGAAATTTATATGGGTCTCTACCACAAAGAACAGCATACTCCATAAAGTACCAAACATGTAAGCCCCACTTAGGGCAATTGTTTAGAGGCAAATGATTAGCTCAATCTTGATTTCTTATCACATAAACGGATGGAGATCTCCAGCAATTTTATTGTGCGACCTGTTAGTAATTCGGACAGTAAATATAAGAGAGTTCCTATAGAACCCACATGGTCAAACAGGTCTTGGATAGCTCACTCACGTGTTTGGCTAGGTAGATCTCACACAGACTCTCTCAGATTTACCATCCAAATTATAAAGAATTCGAACAATAAAGTGATGGAGATGGCAAATATTACATGTACATCATTTTCTTAAAAAAGAAAGGCTTTAAAAAATTAGAACTGGACCAGGCCGAATACTTCCATCAAATGGTTAAGAATAAACTGATAAAAGATTATCAGGGCCTCAAAATGGGCTCCACAAAAAGGATGATGGGCCCTTAAGCACCTATTCAAACAAATATTATATCTTAGTAATTGCATAATATGCATTATTTTAGGACCATATGTTGACTCTCCTACAATATATATTTCAAGTTGGAATCTGAGAAGGTTTAGACCAATTATAGGCAATTACGTAAGCAGGAGATAATTTAATTAATTAATTAATTAATTGTAAATTAAATATCTATTATTTTTTTATTTTTTTATAAGGATAAAAGCAGTCACCCCGTTTGGTGAAAAGAGAAAACAGGAAAAGCCCACTTCTTGCTGAAAAAAGAAAAGGTCTAAAGTGTGAAGTGGTTTTGGCAAACCACTTCACAAAGGGAATACCAAACGGGGACAATTACAAATTGGGGCAAAATGACTTTTTCCCCTATAAAGTAGAAAAATAGCTTTAAAATAGAAAGGATCCAAAGAGGAGATTTGGAGCAATTTTTGTAACAATCGTGAGAAAGTCATACGAAACCTACCTATACAAATAGGCAGCTGAGCAGTCCAAAATTTATTTAGATAGATAGATCTGATATGAATTCTCTCACAATTGCTGAAAGATTTCAATTCATCATCAGGCTGTTAACTGAACTTGATGGGCTTTAAGTGCAATGGGGCTGTCCGAGATACCAGACCTAATTATAATTGGGCAAAAAAATAAAACTGAATTCCTATAATTCAATCGATTAAACTAAAATCAATCTTTAAAGTATATGATTTTATAAAATAATCACATGCTCTAAAGACATATAAATTCAAATTTTTAGCAATTATTTTGGATTGCTTGCCTTACTGTTTTAGCAAGCGAACCTCATAAGAGTTTTTTCGTATTTACTTCCTCACATTTATTATTTAAATTATCAATAATTCAAACAGCAAAATTGTTGAGATAGACATCTGTTAATGTAAAGCTAAGCCTGAATGTTAAACACGTTTGCACATAAGTAGACATTGACTTTCATAAGCATGCGCACGCACATGCACATAAAGCCTGCTTTGCAGGTCCCAGTAGAATCATTGGGCCTAAAAGTTATTGGTGAAGAACATATTAAAAATTAAAAAAAATAAAATAAAATAAAAAAACATTTTTATAACATGACAAAGTGGAATGCTATTATTTACTTTTGTCTGTCCCTCCTATGGAAAAAATATGTTATATTTCACCCCAAGTATTTTACTATTCATTTTACTGCTGAAGGTAACAGTTCATGTGTGTCTTCAATAGGATACTTCTTGTCTTGTAAAAGCAACAAAGACAGCTTTGTCAATAAGAAATCCTTATTAATCTAAAGCCATGAGACATTTTTAGTTTGTCAAGGAGATTGCCACCTCGGACTGTCTTTTAGAGTAAGATCATAATATAGTATGTTGTAACATTACTCGACCCACAAGTTTAAACTTATAAGTTTGAGCCCAACTATGTTATAGTAATCACTCGGTCTTGTGACATATTTACAATAATGTGAGACTCAATGTTTTTATAGATCTATTAACAAGTAGATCTATGTTAAGGGAATAGTAGTGTATCCGGAGAAGTTGGTACAAGAAGCCGTGGGGTACACTTCTTGATAATGAAAGTTGTGGACAACCAAGAAAGAACGGTCATAATAAGGTTTACGAGTCTAAACCTTAAACGCTAAACTGTATAGGAACAATAATCAATTTTAGCTCTAATGGTTTGTAGAGAAACCCTATCCTCTCTGATCCATTCGACACACACAGTTTCTTTTCCGTCGATACGCCCCGCAATTTGTACTTGAATTCCTTAGGGTTTAGGGTTTACACGGCAAACAAGTGCAAGTGAAGCCAAATTCATAATTTTGCAAAATCTACTGCATCAATTAGGACACACTGTAATTGTCTGATACATTATCCCCATTATTCATCCATTTTCTAATTGCAAGTTGACAAAGAACAAGCAAACTTAATTCTGCATACCAAATCCGTTTTCAGATTTTTCTTGGTAGCTAAAGTACAAATAGTCGTGATTATCCATTTATTAATGGTTAATTAATACTAGCCCATGGTGTATGAAGGGGATGGTAAGTTGATAACAGTGCTCTTGATCTTGGTCATCATGTTAATGCTGTTGGTGATTCCTTGAGACCCAATTCCACTATCCCTTATACCCTGTAAGCAAAGCATTTGTTAGTGTGCATTGAGATGACATAGAATATTTAATTAAAATGTGAAGGTTCGAATTCAAGACCTCTACTTTAATACCGTGTTAAATCATGAACAAATAGGTCTCGTGAGAGTTAGTTTACCTGGAAAGGAAAATGATCTGGTCCGCGAGCTGGTGCTGAGTTTATCTGAATTGTCCCACTCTCCATTGCATCACTGATCAACATTGCTTTGTTGATGTCCCTAGTGAAGACGCAACCCTGCATTTCATTTCATATTTGTTAAGATTAAACCAATGCGTGGAGAGAGAGTAATTAGAATATCTAAAAATGTAAGAAACTGATAATCCCATTTCTATAATTTCCATTTATGTATGTGGAGAAAATAGATGATCATTTACTCAGGTGAGTACAAATTGACGAGTGAATTCCAAAAAATGCAGAGTTCAAGGAAAAAATTGCTAATTGGGCAATCAGTGTAGATGGGACTAGTGTTTAGAGAAGGTTAAACTCAGATAATTCAAATATTTAGTAGCTGGGGAGAAGGTTCAACACCTTGGCAGAATCAATGCATATATATATGTGAATAAGCTGTAGGGATGGATAATTAATGCAAACAGTATGAGCTTCTTGAGGAGAACTGAAAAACACAATGTTGAGAGAATTTTATACCTGGAGTCCAAAATTGCTAGCATTGCAATGGTGGATTCCTTCTTCAACAGAAGTGATCCTAATAACTGGAAGAACCGGTCCAAATGGTTCCTCCCATGCAATCCTCATATCAGGCCTAACATTATCCAACAACAAGGGCCAGATAAGGTTTCCCTCTCTTCTGTACTCTTGGCAGAATGTCGCTTCTTTTTGTTTAGCATCCTTAACCAACCCTTCAATGTAGTTTGCAGATGACTCTGACACCACTGGAGTGATATCACAGTTCTCCTCTGGTGGCCCAACAGTTAATTTTGCCACTTTAGCCTTCACTTTCTCCACCAAGGCATCAGCAACAGATTCCATCACCAAGACAACCTTAACCGCTGTGCATCTTTGACCACTGTCATAAATGTTGGTACCATGCTTTAGAAATTTGGAGCAGGAACAATTAAGCTCAGTTTGGTACTACAGAAACTTGACATCACAATTAAAGCAAATTCTACATATTATCAAAACAGAGGAAATCATAACACGCTTCAACCAACTTTTATCTGAATACAAGAAACTTGACTCTATATTGAAAACAATTTCTATGAATTATCAAAGTTGAGCAGAATGATTTTGTTATGATCCTAAGTGTCCTACATGGCTCAAGTGCAATCTTAACCATGTGTATATAAGTTCTTTAGCACCATTTCCTTGCAAACCGGTTTTCAAGGGTGAGTTCTAGTTGAAGTTTCTATCATTTTGTATTAGAGCTAAGCACCATGTCACGGGTTTGAATCACGGAGGGGGCGACCTATGGGATAGAATGAGCCACCGACGTCCACCATGTGTATATAAACTTTTGGGCACCCTCCCCTTGCAAGCCGGTTTTTAAGGGTGCGTTCTACCTAAGGTTTGTATTAAATTTCTGTCAAAACTGGTCATAAATTGCTCTTTAAGACATAGGCTAAGTTCATTTAAGCCATATTCATCTCATAATCTGCATTATCCTGAATCTTGTGATAATCATTAGCAAATAATGATGGAACCTCATTCAACAGCTGTTTTCCACCAAAGCAATTGGAAAATAATACAGTTGAAGGAGAGGCACATAATATTCTCAAATTGGGTATCTATCCTGTAAGTGCTAGTGTTATTGTGCAATGCACAGTATACAATGAATGAGGTACGTATAGCCAGCTTTTATCTAGAAAATTACTTCCTTCAAACATAGGTCAATTAGCTTTCCTTCAGTATTGTCAATATAGATCTTAGTTTGAAAATTTTCTTTCCTCTTGTGTTTAAGAGGAGCAATGGGAATCTCATGAAACAGTCCCCCAAGTCTGGTCAAATGCAACATAAAAAAGTAATGAAATTTATGGGAAATCCTTTCACCTGTAAGAAAAGCCCCCCTTTATTATGTTTGCTGCTACCAAATCTAGGTCAGCATCCTCAAGTACAATGCAGGCATCTTTTCCTCCCAGTTCCATCTGAAGAGGAATCATGCCTGCCTTTTTTGAAATTGAAATGCCTGTGTCTCCACCAGTGAAGCTGAGCAAAACAACAAAGCAAGTTAGGAATGACTAATTATATACCATTCACGGGAATGGAGAGGCCTTATTTAGTTTGAAAGAAAGACGAACTGGATTTACCTTATACAGTTCACCCCAGGATGCATGGTAAGGAAGTCACCAATCTCAGAGCCTTTCCCAGTGATACAGTTTATAAGGCCTTTGGGAAAACCAGCTAAGTGAAAGCAGTGCACCATATGAAGAGCAGCAACAGCACCCTGAAAGGAAGTTAAGAGTGAAATTAATGGACTTATCTTATTCAACAAGTCCCTACAAGGGCCCTCTCACAATTGTCTGTCCAAATTGCAAGCAATATGAACAGTCAATTGTATAGGATCTCAATCCTATCCCCGACGGCCTTCTATTCTAACACACTCTCTTCCTCCGCTGCTCCTCTTCGTCATTCCTCTCTCTTCCTTACAGCTCCTCAGATTATATGAAAATATAAAAAAATATTTGGCGATTTTCCTTACCAGCCAAACGTCGAAAAATGTTTTTCAAATCATTTCCAGGATCACAAACAAACAACAGAAAATAGCCACTTTTTCTGGAATAGTTTTCCGACATAAAATATATTACGCCAAAACAAACGGGCCTAAGTGGCATCATAAGCTAACACAATGGTAAAGTACCTGAGTTGGAGGTTTGAGCACAATGGAATTTCCAGCTATCAGTGCAGGAGCAATCTTTGACACAGCAAGGTTGACAGGGTAGTTAAATGGCGGAATGGCTAAAACTACCCCAAGTGGAATCTGCGATATAATGTAAATGTAATATGTAAACCATGCCCAAAATCATAAGAATGTATATACACACATACATATAGATAGATAGATAGAAGGTAATCTGTTCCCGATCCCATCTGCCCTTGGACTTGCACTAATCTATCTTGAATGAGTAGATGACCTAGCACATCAGGGCAAGACATAGTTCTGGTCCTTTCAGGTTTGAATTTTCACATGTATGAGAAATATATCTCGTTATATAAATTAAAACCTTCTCTAGATTGTCATGGCCAATTGACCATCCAAGCTGCGTTAGTTCTAGGACCTTAACATCACTCTGGCCTCTCTATCTGTCACAGCACATTCTTGTAATTATGGTCTTATTAGCATTTTGTTTCTCCAAAGTTACTATCAGATAGATCATGGGGCAAGAAAACAAATATTTTGATAGAAATAGTCACACTAATATAAGAGTAGAAATTTTAATTTACTTTCCCCTGTCTTCTTAGCAATAAAACCCAATCATAATGCATTTCTGCCATTTCACTGACTAATATGCAGAAAAAAAATAAAAAATAAAAAACTAAAGATGAGGATAGTAGGCAATGTGTGACTTGATAAAGATGAGGATAGTAGGTTTTAGAATTGATGGGAACATTTCCCAAGAAAGTATGGCATCAGCAGGGAGAGCCAGGACAAACTAAAGGAGTTATTGTGAGCAAATGTTAAAGAAGAAGATTGGCTTGTAGTGAAGTTGTTTTGAAAGATTGTCTTCTAGTAGCCCTACTCTAATCTTCAATGTCACAATATCAGACAAAAGAAAGCCACCAATAAATAAACAAAGCGTGACCCATAACAATCTCTCTGCTATAATTTTATCTGAAAGAAACAAGCATGGGCATGAATTCCCGCTAATAACATCACAAATCCCATCTTTTGGGCAAATCATCATAAGCTACAGAGTATTCAAGATGTTTGGATTGCGTTTTAATCTAAGATTTGGTGAAACTTTTATATAACTAAAAAAACAAGATAGACTTTCATTATTAATCCAATTTATTATCACCAGTTCATCTATTTTTTGGGCCTATGAGATGGGGCTAAATGATCAACTCTGAATAAAATTCCTTACTCCCCCGTCTCACTATGTTAACTGACTCCCATACTTCATCAATTCATCATTTGGGAAGAAAAATAAGAAGTTCCATAAGTAAGAAGAGCGCAAAAGATTACCTTGGAAGTGAGGCAGTACTTGGTTCTCTCATTTCCAGGAAAACTATCCGAAACCAAGAACTTTCCCTCTCCCAGAATCCTGACCCCCTCCTCAGCACAATAAGAAACCAGGTCCCCAGACCTCACAACCTTCATCAAGTACCAAAATTTATATAAATTACCTTCATAAAGTGACACCACTAAAAAAGAACATGAAAATCAGAATGACTTTGATACCTCAGTTACTGCATCTTTAGCTGGTTTTGCAATTTCTTTTACAAGGCACTCAGCAATTGGAGCTTTGTGCTCTTTGAGGATAGCAGCAGCCTTGTGGAGGAGTTCTGCTCTTTTCCAAAGAGGTGTCTTTGCCCATAATTTCTGAGCTGTTTTTGCCGTTTCCATGGCCTTATTTACCTCTGCTTGTGTACAAGCTGTAGCAACAACATAAGAGTAGAGTAGTTCATGAGAAGATAAGCCTTGCTGTGAATCAAACTAGTCTAGAAGCTTTCCATTAGAAGATAAGCCTTGCTGTAAATGCAAATCAATCACAAGATTTTACACCCTTTAAAACCAAGAAAATAAAACTCCATTCATGAGCTGAGCCTAGTTCAAAATTTTTCTTTTCTTTCCACCTATTTGAGTAACCAAAATGTGCATATTAATGTCACAAAGACACAATCAGTTCAAACAAAGCAAAAAATTGGTTGGTCACCTTGAACCTTGTACTGAGTCTTTCGCGTAGTAGGGTTGATGATAGCAACACTCTTGCCGGAAGAAGACTTCTTCCACTCTCCTTCTGAGTAGTACTTGTACACATCTCCATCCAAAATCTCTGCATACGGTCCAGTCCCAGCCATATCTGTCAAAAACTCAAGCAGAGAAAACAAACCCAAGAAAAGAAAGAACTTGAATGACACCCTCGATCTTCCTCTCCCTTGAGAGTGAGTGTAAGGAAGTGAAGGTGAGGAGTGGCTGGTGTAGTTTGGCTTTGGCTTCTGGGATATGGTTTGGTGAAGGTGTTGTGGCTGATATACCTGTATATATATATAGGGAGAAGGTGAGCCACGCTTTGTTTCCAACGTCTTGGCACCAAAGGAGGGTTGTTTAATTAGGTGGTTCAACGGTTGTCAAGTGAGTCTTAATTACTATTATTATTATTATTTCACTTCCATTATGTCTCTTTGACTTCCCAAATTGTTGCAAGTCAAAAATCAGTTGGTCTCGTTTTCTCCGCGAGTCTTTAAAAGAAACATGTACTTTTTACGTACTTAAGAGGCACACTTACCACAGCAGTATTATAGACTTAATTGATGAAAATTTGTCCAATTCAATTTGACTATAAAATAATTAGAATATAAAAAAAAAAAAATTATTATTGTTAGAATATTAATTAAATGATTGAATTTAAAATAATATATAGTATCTTAAACTTGACTCATAAGCTTATTTCTTATTTCAGTTAAATATTTCACATGTTAGAACTTCACTACTAGCTTGTTGAATAAAAATTTCAACCCACACATAAAAAAAAATTGTTCAAATATTATTTAGATGATTAAATTTGAGGAATGCTAGAGCATTTTCTGGTGTTCTTCTAGAATGGCATAGATGTAAATTTTTTGATTAAAAAATTACATTTATGCCATCCAAAAGGACATAGATGTAATTTTTTAATTACATTTATGTTATTCCAGGAGAACACCAGAAGATGTTCTAGCATTTCTCATTAAATTTACTCTTACGTATGGTCAGCATAAGCTTTTAGAATAAATTGTAATTTATCATTTATACTTGTAAGTATCTTAAAGTACTCTTGTGTTTAGGTTGGAATTAATTATGTTAATTTTTTAGCTAATGCCCTGCTCAACCCTAGCCCACCCTAATCCTTAATTAGCAAGAGGTACTTATATGCTACCTAATTTTGATAGTGTAATATTGTTTCATGCTAAGGCCTAAGGGTAAGTATATATTTGGCAACAAAGTTTGTTAAAAGTAGAAAGAGGCCAAGACTCAACAGTTTCATATCCTTGAAGAAAATGTTAATTAATGACACTATTGAATTGGGCGGCGCCGAAAAATACTGTTTAATTTGACTAAGGAAAAAAAAAAATTGATGAGAGAGAGGGAGAGAGAGAGATCATGACACAAATTTGTTTTGGGTGTTTGAGATTTATGTAAATGTTTTTCATGAAATGTAGGGAACCTGAGTTCATTCTGCATAAGCGGATGAGGCGAACCGGATGCATGTGCAAATGGGGAGAAGCATAGAAGCATGAACAATACCTGCCTTGAGTAATTAAACATGAAAGTTTAAGAAAAGAAAAGAAAAAATCATTAAAAATGAAGAAGTAGAACAACAAGAGCTTTAGAAAATATCATTGCAGTACGTCTGTAGATGATGATGACATATTGACATGCATGCGTGCATATATATATATATATATATATATATATAGAGATGAGATGGTAGCTAGAACAGTTCTTTAATGGTGAAAAAAATATATTGATATGAAACCTGAAAATTGAAAGGTTTTGCCATTTGTTAAAAGCTGAATATTGGGAAGTTGGGCCATCCTCCTCCCCCTCCTTTTTCTTTCACATCTGGTAAAATTATTTGATAACATATATATACTTCTACATACCTAAAAGAAAGATGTCCTAGATATCATCGATTCCAACTCCCTCATTGTTAATTTTGGAACCTTTTTTTTTTGAAAAAACTAGGCTTGGTCTCTTTCTATTGCAAAGAAATTACTAAACTTAATTCTGTAACCATTTTTTTAATGTTTAGAATTCAAACATGTTAATATATATTAGATGAAAATCGAGACCTAATAATAATAACAATAGTAATGATGAGAAGAGCTAAAAAAAAGTGCAAATTTTGGCTTCATGATTCTTATTCTCCACTTGGCATGCAGGTGCACCGGAGTCAATTGCCATGCATTGGGGCTGCCAAAGAGTACGATCTGAAATTCACCATATATACGTATATATAGCAGCTATTTTGTCAGGAACTATTTAAAGTGATGAAGAAGACAATTAGGTTGGTTGGAACATGGACCTTCGTGGAGAAGACAAGGGAGTTGGTTGGATCGAGGTTGTTACTTGTGCAGGCAAACACCCGCGGAGAGTGAGAGCAGTAATTACAACACCCATAGTGAGTTCTTTAATTTTTCTCTAAATTTTAGCCTAAGAATCTATTTTTTTGATTTTATCTATCACTTTTAAAAGACTTCCAACATCAAACTCTCTAAATCTTTCTCTATTTCAACTAAATATTAATTTTTTATTAGTTTTAAGTAATCACTTCTAACAAATTAACGAGGAGAGAGAAAAAGTGAAAAGTGAAGTAAAAGGAGAAAGAAATTATAAAATATTCCATAGCTCATAAAATTTGTAAGCCAAATTTGGAATGAAATTATGACAAAAGCTAAAATAGAAAAATTATAGAGGGTTTGTTAGAATGAGCCTTTTTGAGGATTTCACCAAATTTTGGTGAAAATTTTGAAATTGAGAGCTCACTAAGGATGCTCTAATGTGAATCAGCTTCATGGAAGTGTTTTATTTGAATTATGATCTTCTAAAATTATTTGTCCGAATTTGAGAGAATTCAGAGGTATGTAATTGTAAGAGACTACTTATAGGATCCATCTGACCGGATAAGTGATTAGGCAACCCAATTTTTATTTGGTTAGGTAGGTTTCATAAGTGGTCTCTCACAATCACCTGTTCGAATTCTCTCAAATTTGGGCAAATAATTGTATAAAAAACAAAGCTTTTGTTCAATTCTGATCCACTCAACCAATCTATTAAATTGGGATCGTCATTTTCACCTTTTTTTTTTTTTTTTTACACGAATTAAACCTAAGATCTCCTCACTCTTTAGCCAATTAATTAACTCTAACGAGAATCGCAAGATTGGTCGATTGTATTACAAGAGAGATTAATGAGATTGACCAAAGAAAGTATCCTCACTTAGTAAGGAACAGACAAGTATTCTCTCCATTTCACTTCATCTAACGGTGTACAAAATGTCACATCATTTCAAATTTTTAAATGATGCAACAACATATTCGCCACATGAAATCATGTACACCGTTAGATCGATGAAATAAAATCTTGACCATAAAATAGAGAGAATCCTACTCGAAAACGAATGTAAGACTTATTATTTCCCAAAACTTTAATTTTATGATCCGCTCATTAATATTCATTGGTAATTTGTGAGGCGTCACAAAAATTCATGTCCAATTCATGTTATAGTCATTAGTCATAGCCTAATTCATGCCTTTATTTTTATTTTGAGTCCCTTTTTGGGACCATATCCGGTTGTCATTTTGTCCTAAAGTCTCAGTATGGGCATCTAATTTACAGGTTACAGCTACACTCCAAGAATTGTTATCTTTATATTGTCAGCCATACCATGCCTTGGTATATCACTTCCCATAAAAATGCACCCCTCAGTCCCCCTTCCCCACTTAAATCCTACAAAAGAAATTTCGAACTTTTTTTTTAAAAAAAATAAATAAATATTTGATCAAGAAAACTGATGAATGTTGATTGTATTTATTTATTTTTTTTCATATAATAATTATTATTATTTTTAGTCCAATCATGGCATGATCTAACCAAGTACAGTTTCAACTACTTCTTTCTCCTCAGATTGCCAATTCCTTTTCTGTTTGTTGTGTCTGCCATGGTTCTTTGTGAGGGTATATTCGTTGGAATCTCAATGGCATTAATTTGTGGCATAAATATTGCCTGCCCTTCTTGTCTGTTGGGAGGAACTCCCTTCAAGATAGTCTACTAAATTGACAATTATTTTAATAGGGTTACAGTCTCTTAAACTGGGATATGTTCTTAGAATATTGAATTTTTACATGTATTTTTAATCGGATTAACGACTTCACATGTATGTAATAATCATATGCTCTAAGAACAAACGAAAAATAAAAAATAAAAAATTTTCCCTTAGATTTTGGTTTGAATAAGGCATGGTTTTGTTGAAGCACGTTGCATTCACATGGTCCAACAATGAGTCACACCCATGTAGGAGAGTAGCTAAAGCTCAAAGCATGGGTGGGTCGTTGGGTGATGGTTGAGAAAGGTATCGTGCCTCAAAGGGTTTGCTTGGTGCAGGTTGAAGCAAGGGGTTCAAATGTCCTAGGAGCCACAACTCTTTGTAGCTCCCGTGGTTGATATTGCTTCATCTTCCATGGACCACAGCCCAGCCAGTCAATTCATATCCGTGGACCACATTCGTCATGTCATTAGCCTCATGGGCTACCATCATACAATGGGAGAGGGTTAGATGTGTGGATCTTTGCCGCTTCCGATGGTAGAGTGAGTGAGAATGCTTTCAAACATACGGTGAAAAGCGACCCATTCTGTAGACTTTGAAGGCAAACGGGATTGGAAAGAGCCAAAGATGTCGGGGGATATCGGAGAAATAGGATGATATTTGCCGGACCGAGAAAAGAGTGGTGTGATTGTGTATCATCATATGGAATTAATTGATTTGGAAATCAATCCCTTGTGCACATGAAGTTTTTTTACAAGACAAATTGACTTTCAAGGCTTTAAGACTTAAGTTGGTTTATATTATTAACTCGCCGACACTAAATGATTATT
Source organism: Alnus glutinosa (assembly GCF_958979055.1). NCBI lineage: Eukaryota > Viridiplantae > Streptophyta > Magnoliopsida > Fagales > Betulaceae > Alnus > Alnus glutinosa. The sequence goes on from NC_084889.1 coordinate 33,708,809, forward strand.
TGGGAGAACAATGAAGAACATTAAACACTCACTATTCACTAATCAGCATCCATAAGGTCTAACAAAAGTTGACTTTAGCAAGCTAAAAGTTTCTCAAAACATAACCCTTCAACTCTTGAAGGCTTTAAATGTCACTTGAATTAGAGCATTGATGTACGAGAAATGTTAGAGGTCTTTTTTGTGTCACTCTTTTGTCCCTCCAAAAATAATGTAACTTTTAAAATCACTATTAGGCTTGTGATTGATCACTATTAAATTTTTTATCAAATAGTGATTTTAAAAGTCACCTTATTTTTTAAGGGGCACATGAGGAACTTCTAAAATTACTTTTGATGAACGTATAAAATTCTAATTTATTTTCATATTGTATAACAAGATAAGCACATAAATTTTCTCTAATAACCACTTCCTGATGAGGATTGTAAGTATTATAAAACATAAAAATTAATCAAGAGCGGTCAATTCATCACGAGTAATGCTAGAAATCACTCTTTTATCACTCTTTTGTCCCTTCAAGAATGATGTGGTTTTTAAAATCACCATTAAACTTGTAATTAATCATTATTAAATTTTGATCGAGTGTTCATTTTAAATGCCACAAGAACACAAGAGTAATTTATAGAATTACTCTACTAAGACAGATGCACCATTCGGAGAATAATGCTAGAAGTCACTATTTTGTTACTCTTGTGTCCCTCCAAAAATGACGTGGCTTTAAAATTACCATTGAACTTGTAATTGATCACTATTAAATTTTGATCAAGTGGTAATTTTAAAAGCAACATTATCCTTGGAGGGACACAAGAGTGACAAAAGAGTGAGCTCTAGAATTACTATCATTTGGAGTAGGGATGTAATCGAGCCGAGCCGAGTCGAGTTTGACAATTTTGGGACTGGCTCGTTTAAGAAGCCCACTAAACAAGCCAAGCTCGAGCTCGAGCTCGAGCCTGGCTTTGGAATCCTTATCTGAGCTCAGCTCATTAGGTAAACACCCAAGCTTGAGCTCGAGCTCGCTAAGTAAATCATGTTGAGCCAAGCTGGGTACTCAAACGGCTCGATTTGACTCGAGCTCGAGATGTTAATATTTTAAAAGAGACTGATCCAAGCCGAGATCGGTTAAAAAGTCATTCAAGCCTTATTTGAGCAACTCGGCTCATTTAGGGCTCATTTAGTTTGTTTTTAATATGATTTGTAAATGTGATTAAAGAAATTATTAAACATAAACTTTATTCTAAAGATACCAAATAACTTATGCAAGGCATTTACAAAATTACAAGCAACTATTTTCTCAATATATATATATATTACAAGCAACTTCGAAAAAAAAAAAAATCAGACTTAAATAGGGCTTTAAAAATCCATACTTAAATAGAGGAACCCCCAATGCCATAGCCTAGTAAAGCAGCTGCTACGGTCTAAACGCGACTCTTTTAAGTCAAAGAGAGCCAATACACCCACAAGAATACCTACAATCATTGTAATCAGGAACTTTAATATAATCTGAAGAAACTAGAAGTCTGTTCTCTGACTTCAACTTAGTATGTATCAGACGTAAATCATGCATATCTGCAAATGTGATTAACATCAGCAAAAAAAACCATATGGAAAAAAAAAAATAAGACACCAAACTAGTCAATTATTTCAAATTCATGCCTCAAATTTCCCAATCTTATAGTGGCTTTCTTACTTATCCAAAAGGAGCACATCCATCATTTCAAAAGTTGCCAAGGATATTATAATAGCAGAAGCAAAGCAATATACTTGAGACGGTATTAACTGCTACATATTAGAAAAGACAATATGTTTAATTACCTCCTTACGAGCCTATTATCTTGCCGCTAACTCTCTATTCTTTATCATTCTCCTTTGCCTTCTCTCTACTACTTTCTCCAAAGCCCCACTGCACTTCCTTCCTCGGCTAAATACATATGGAACTGGTGACAAAGATGATGTATCTACACTAGTCGTTGCAATTACATCAGATGATATTTGACTTGCGGGAGATCCAGCCACATTAGTTACACTCCCAGGACTAATACCAACCATGCCAATTCCTCTCCCCCCTAACCCACCGCCCTGAACCAAGACGGTATTCATAGAAGACTCTGTAACCCCATACATTACACCCCTCCTTTGTGGGCTAGCAAGCTGAGCATTGTTTACTAGATGCATGGGAGAGGCAAAAACCACATTTGCAGGCTTGGGGAAGAGAGGTCATTGCTGTTGTTGTTGCTACTGCGTCTGCCACCGAATTTGTTTTTGAGAATATCTAACTCCACCTACATTCAGCTTTAAACTAGAAAGCTCAGTAGGAACTAAATTATTGTTCTCCATTATCCAATTAACCAAGACCCCATTACTTTGAACTAGTTGTTGAAACCTGAAAGCTAAACTGGTGTTATGATTTGGTTGTGATAGTTCACCATAGAATATAGTATTATTTGGCCTTCCAATAGATTGAGTATCTTCTCTCACCACTCCTGCTCTCACCAAAAACTCTCCCAAAGTTTGTTGCCTTTGCGGCACAACCAATCCAAACAATCAAATCAACACCACAAATGCCTTCACAGTACATCAAATCCAAATCAGTCAAGTAACATAGAAATTCAACTCAAAATACCAAAATCCGTAGATAACCCAAATCATCTTCTCAGCCAAAAATAAAAAATCATTCATTTCACTAGCTCATACAATCAACCTATTGGCACGGTTTCTGAGATGATAACGTGTCTCCTTAGAATTCGCTTTCTTCAAGATCTCCAAAATAATAAACAACTTGTCAAGGGTGCCGACTTCACCAGAGTGAAAGAAAAAACCAAAAGAAAGGCGAGAGGGGGGGTGGGGGGACAACCTTAAGGATGTGCTGGCTCTGGTTATTCCAACTCAAATTTAGTAGTTAGAGGATTTCCTTTAGTCTTAGAAGTTTAAGCTGGTGAGTAGGCTCATCCAAATTTTATTTCTCAAAAGGGGGGAAATTGTGAGAATATGGGGGAACATCATGACAGTACGTACTTGAATGGTTGAAGTTGAATCTACTATGCAGATGTTAATGCGCAAATTACCATTAACAATCATTGAGTTACACCTCTAACAAAAAACCCAAAACATGATAACAAAAGCAAAGCAACACACTAGAGATGGTATTAACTGCTACATATTAGTAAAGACAGTATGCTTAATTACCTGCTTACGAGCTCGTGATCTTGCCGCTGACTTTCTATTCTTTATCATTCTCCTTTGCCTTCTCTCTACTATTTTCTCCAAAGCCACACCACACTTCCTTCCCCGACTAAATACATATGGAACTGGTGACAAAGATGATGTATCTACACTAGTCTTTGCAATTACATCAGATGAAATTTGACTTGCAGGAGATCCAGCCACATTAGTTACACTCCCAGGACCAATACCAACCATGCCAATTCCTACCCCCTCTAACCCACCACCCTGAATCAAAACGGTATTCATAGAAGGCTCTACAACTCCAAACATTACACCCCTCCTTTGCGGGCTAGCAAGCTGAGCATTGTTACTAGATGCATGGAAGAGGTAAAAGCCACATTTACAGGCTTGGGGAAGAGCGGCCGTTGCTGTTGCTGCTACAACTGCCGATGAATTTGTTGCTGAGAAGATCTAACTCGACCTACATTCTGCTTTAAACTAGAAGGCTGAGTAAAAACTGAATTATTGTTCTCCATTATCCGATTAACCAAGATCCCATTACTTTGAACTGGTTGTTGAAACCCGAAAGCTAAACCGGTGTTATTAGAACACAATCGTGAGCAACCCATAATAGGATTCTCTCCATTTCAAATGAAATGGATATTATCCTTTTTATCTTCAGAATTTAAAGTTGATGCATTTAATAATATACATGATTTCACATTATTTATATTTTTAAATGACGTGCCAACATTAACATCATATACATGCATCAACTTTAAATCCCGACATTTCATTTGAAACTGATAACATCCATTTTATTAAATGAAATTGAGAGAATCCTATTTTGAACTACCCACATAGTTAACCAAATAGCGCATTCTACAGTAACACTGGTTCATTCAAGCTCATTGCTTAAAAGCATAAGAAAATGAGATACAAACATATGACCAAACACATCAACTAACAAACATTAGTACTAAAGGCAAAATATGAGTCAACCAAATGAAACTATAATGTTAAGTTTAGAATAAACCAAAAAACAATCATAGTGTTGAGTTTTAAACAACAACTTCATCATAATAGCCAAAATAGGGTTATATGACCAAGAAGCAACCATAATGCATCACATGAAAAAAAAAAAAAAAAAAAAAAAAAAAAAAAAAAAGAGTACAAAAAAAGACAAGAAAAGAACCCAAATCAAGACAAGGCATCAAATAAGAAGCGGAGTTGTAGTCTACATTTAGTTCAGTATAATTTTTTCATCATTTGCATTCCAATGGATGTGAGCCTACAAAATCAACAATTAACGATAAAACTTTAACTTATCGACAACAAGGTATAGAATAATTCAGAAACACATACTGACAACAAAGCGTAGGGAATAAATATAGAACCTTCAACAAAATCATCCCAACATCTAAGAATTCAAAAGTTATATTTCATTGTTCCTCCATTTTCATGAACCAAACGAACACCAAAGTAAATCCTAAAAAGCAAAAATTGTGTGTTTACAAAGAATGATGGCATGTATCAAAAAATAGGGGGGGGGGGGGGGGGGGGGGGGGGGTCAAAAAAAAAACCCAAAACTTCCAACGAAATTCAATCTATGCCTCAAGAACAAAGACAACAAGAAATCGATCCTAAGATCTCATACCTTGTAGCCGAAAGGAGAGGCAATACACGAACAGACTACAATGTGTTGCTCTTCTCAAGGAAGAAACACTACATGTATAACATATCTTAGAGAATTGGCTAAGCCAAAGAAAGCATATATTAAAATTACACATCGTCCTACACATGCATAGCATCATATGCGCACATAGTGTGATAGAGAGAGAAGGGGGCATATAAACGCAATGACAAATTTGGAGGATATTGCAAAAATTGAATCATTTGAGAGAACATTGCAAAAAGGATGTTAATCTAGTAAGTACGAAATCTAAAACCCGATAATAACTTCAAATTCCCTACAACAATTAATTAAACCTTCTAATTAATCAACTATAGCAAGCTAACAAAAAAAACAAGTCCAAATTCAATCTTAACAAAAACGATTTAATCCAAAGTGCCCTCAGGGCATGCTACTAGTGACACAAGCTTTCCCAACAAAATAACTTCGATTATAATTAGAAAAACAAAAGCATTAGCTTTTCAATACTTTCCGACAGCCACGATATCCTAAACTTCATTACTCATACACAATAAAGATACTCTAGCATGCGAAATTCTGCTCAAAAGATGCAGATAATCACAGAAAAGTTTCATATGTCCAGACATATTTATGCGGGTTCATCATAGTAGTCAGAATATGGTTATACAACCAAGCAACAACCATAATTTAAGTTCAAAATAAAATGAAAACAAAAAACAAGATTACAAAAACTAAAAAACTTATCAACGAGAACCTCAAATAATATTCCACAAAAGTGGAAAGTTGTAGACAATCAACACGGCATCAGATTCAAACCGCCCGTTTGCTTTTTCTCATCATTAGTACATACCAAGTAGTCTAAACCACTGCAAACCGTCTCATCCACAACAACAAATAAAAACATACAACCTAGTCATGCAAAAGTAACAAAAAAAAAAAAAAAAAAAAAAAACAGTGAAATGACAATGTTAAAAGTAAAGAAGAAGAAAAGAAAATAACGCTGATAAAGACGAGGAATGCATCAGATAATAAGCGGAGTTGTAGTCTACATTTAGTTCAGTGTGTAGGATAAGAACTTTTTTCATCATTTGCCCTCCAATGAATTCTAGCCCATAAAATCAACCATTAACAATGAAACTTTAGAAGCGCTAAGTAAAATATTCTGTAAATTAGTAAAAAATTAATAAGCATAGGAATACACATACAAAATGGAAAATGGCATTAGAAAATGAGTTGTTGTCAGCACAAATTATCAATATATCAATAAGCGGTTTAGTCAAACTCCTCATCTGCCATTTCCAATACATAATTCGACTCACAAATCTTAAATTATATAGCAAAAGAAGCAAATTTAAGGAATAGAAATAAGATATGAGAGTTTCGAAAGGTCTATTTGACACCAAGGCAACAACACAAAGAGTCTGCAATGGGCTGGTAAGCCTCTTATTCTCTCTCTGCATCAGTTACATCTCCTCGAGCACTCAAATCTACACAATGAGAGGGTAAAACGGATGCACTACATTTAGTATTCAAACTCAAAAAACAATTTCGATTCGACGAAAAAGCTACAAATACTGAAGAAACAACGGATTATAGAGGCCGAATAGAAGTAGATTAGGGTAAGGAAACTTAGGGTTTACAATAATTTTGGAGGAACAAAGTGAGTTCGTTAAAAGAAGTGATGCTACGTATCACTCGTGTCTCCATTTTGTCCCCCCAAAATTAATGTGGCTCTTAAAATTACCATTGAATCAAAATTCAATAGTGGTATATCATAAATTCAATAGTGATTTTAAGAGCCATATCAATTTTGAATGGACAAAATGAAGACACACGGGTGATATGTAACATTACTCCGTTAAAAATGGCCTCAATATCGAACCAAAAATACTTCTTAAAGAGTAGTGCTATAACTACGTGGCACTTCTTGTGGTGAGATGAATTATAAAAGCTTCTCAAACACTTTTATCTCACCACAACATGTGCCACGTAGGGGTGTCAATGAGCCGAGCTCGAGCTCATTCATCACAAGCTCGAGCTAAGTTCAAGCAGTAACAATTAAGCTCAAGTCGGCTAAACGAGCTCGAACTTATGACAAGTTCTAAAAATAAAGTTCGGTTAAGCTGAGTTTGTTGTAAGTTATATAGTTTATTTAACATACAAAAAAAAGTGTGTGCTCATTTAAAAATTAATATTATATTAGATAACATATAAACAATATATTTATATTTTATGTTAAATAAACTATATAACTTACAATAAAAAATAAATAAATGATGTAATGATTGTTAAATATCTAATGATAATACTTAAAACATATAATAAAGTGATTAGATGCTATAAGACACATGTTATATTATTATATGATTATATAGTCCTATAATCCTACTATATTACATGAATAATATGATTAAGTATCTAGTTTGTCATTATATCATATGACCAATAAATTATAACCAAATTAATATATACTGACCAATAACCACAGTTATTTATTATTTAATTTATGCTTACATTAGTATATTGTTTATCAATATACTATATTATAAAAATAAGTTTATATATATATATATAGACGAGTCGAGCCTTAATAAGCGAGTCGATCCTTATACGAGCGGATTCACGAGCTTTAACCGAGTCAAGTCGAGTTTATACAAGTTTATATCTTTAATAATCAATCATATTTTCATGTTCACGAACGACTCATTTAATAATTGATTTGAGCACGAGTCGAATTTAAATCGAGCCAATCCCAAATAAGCTCGCAAGTAACTCAGTTAGTTTACACCCCTAGTGCCACATGAGCGCAAAAGTCTAATTATAATGAGATGATAATGTGCCTTTTAGCATTACTCAAAATGTTTTTAAGATAATACACCGCTTTTACTACAATCACTTACAAAGGGACATAACAAAGCCACCTACGTTTTGAAGCGGTGTAGAAAACAACTAGTTGGATTCTACTGGGCAACATGTCCGCCTTCAATTATACAAACGCAATACCCATGCATTTATGTTCTTCAATTATCTTTAGAAAGAATATGTAATTTCTAATGTTGAGTACATATTTGCACGAGTATTCACTATTCATATTGTTCAATTAATATTTGATAGGATACGAAGGGGAGCGCTACACGAGTAGTGCTATAAAGCACACTTTCATCACATTATTGACAGATTTGTTGTACTTACGTGGCACATTTTGTGGTGAGATGAATTATAAAAACGTTTCAAACACTTCCATCTCACCACAAAATGTCACGCAGGCACAAAAGTCTACCAATAGTGTGATGGAAGTGTGCCTTATAGCAATACTCATCCCAAAAGGCAAAAGCAGGGATGGGACAATGATACCTTTGGCAAAGACAGGATGCCGGATGGGCATGAGGAATGGGATCCCCATCCCCACCCTAATGGCCGGTGGGGCGTTTGCTGTGATTTAAATTGGAGGCTTTACTTCTTGGGACCCACTCATAACTCATGCATGAAAATTTTGAATTAAACCCACCTCAAGTGTAAAATATAAACACACATGCTAAGAGTAGTACATAGTTCTGAAAATTGCAAAAGACAAGCTACTTGGGATACTCCTCAAAAGAACTTGTCTTCAAAATTGTCATAAACCACCATAAAGAAAGAAAAGCTTTGAGCTACCTAAGGAACAATCTCTCAATGTGAAAAATGCCTCACTCTTCCAATAGTTGTTAACTTAATGGGACTTCACATATTCCTGAATAACATTGTAACCCTCTGTCTGCTCTCCGAAATCCTGCAGAAGAGTCAAACAAATAGCTTGAGGCGAAAATAATATAAAAGAACAATCCCTATATCCATGAATTTGCGTATACTGTTTTCATTTGCCAAATCAGTAAAGTGTAATGGAAAACCCTCATCTGACATAAAGAGAACCATTTCAAGATATCGCATCAGAACTGTAAAAAATGATAATGCCATTCCATGGATGTGCCTTTACCTTCACTACAACACAGGAACAACCAACAACCTTTCTTGCTTTTCCTTCAGAATCAATTTTACACAGCTGCATGCACAAATATAACAGATCAATCAGTCTAAAGGTGATGATAATCAGTTTTTAATAGGCATATCAGCCACACACAAAAAAAAGTGTAACAAAACAACACAAAGTAGGAAAAGAAGACTGTGGGAATAAAGTGCAATGGCTTTCATGTCTCCCCAGCAGGTGAACAGAACCCATTAGATTCATAAAATCCACCAATCAAATGATATACAATATTCAGATTATCTGCCAAAAACAAAATACATCTACTAAAAAGAAGGCAACAATGGTAGTGAAACTAAACACAAGAAATATTAGTGAAATTGTGGGACCAATTAGAAGAAAAGCAATATACAGATAAAAATCACTGCCTATCTATTAGGAAGTGTCATAAGCACCTCATTTATTTGCCAGAGCTAATAAAAAACAATCTAATAAAACAACTAAGAGAGAGAGATCAGTTCACCCGCATAAACACCAATATCAATAATAATAGTTCCCAAGTCATCAACTTTACTATATTCATACTCAAACAATAATAACAATAGTAATTTCGAGTGAAATAATTCAAGGTAACAGAAAACAACCAGCTAATTTAAACAATTAAATTTCACTTACACCAGCCCACTCGCCAAGAGTTTTGGCACTAGGCACTGTCATTAATTTGACATTGTGATCAGCACAAAGTGCCTTCACCAGTTTAAGGTAATCTGGCTGGTTGCAATCTTCGGCTAACACACAGAGTTGTGCAGCATGCTTTTCAATGACCTTGGCACCTTCATGGAGTCCTCGTGCAAGCCCACCATGAGCAAGTGACTTCCTCAGCACATGCTGCAAGGCAGTCATGACGTCCATGGCTTCACCCAGAGGTGCAACCGGTGGGGTCTCAGTTACAACAACAGCAGCTTCTTCTCTGTATTAGCCATAAATGGAAAAAGGTGATGTATAAATCCACCAACACACACAGAAAAGGCACATTTAGACTAGAATACTACTTTCTACAACTAATTGCTAGAGAGCAACAGATTGCAAAATGAAAGAGAAGCAAGTATGCAACAAGGTCCTTGAGAGACCAAGGACATTATTTCAAATCCTTAAGTGCATGCTTAAATCATAACGCAAACATTACCATCAAGAAGCTTTTAACATTTATAGCAAACAAGTATGCCATATACAAGGAACTTTATAGCTACAGAAATTTTCTCGATAAAAGTAAAATCAACCATGAAAATTGAAAAAAAAAAAGAAAGTGTCGCCTACTAGTACGCCATTGATATTACATCCCATGGGTTTTATGTCTATAACTATAACAAACTCTTATAGCATATCCCATAACACATGCTCATTAAAAGTAGCTCCAACTCACGTGGACATATTTCCAGCATCACTAAAAGCAGAATTAGTTTACGAAAAGCACAAATATTGCGGCATAATAGTTTCACTTTTCAGTATTCAGCAAGAACAAGACCCTAAAACAACATATTACACGTTGAAACAATTTCAGAATAATACTCACTTCCAAATGGAAGAAGGGTGGCCAAAGAATCAACTACCAGTGCAACTAGGCATGAATAAAATAGGGGTAAATACTAAAGCCATTGGCATTCCCAAAATAATTTACATGGCATTAAATTTTATGAAAAACAAAAGCAAACAGGAATCATTAGATTCCCCCCCCCCCCCCCCCCTTTTTTTGCAACAACAAAATTAAGAAGACAGCAAAAAAAAAATGGAAGAGCATAAATTCACATACCCTGACATTTCTGGTTGATGGTCAGATAAGAAGTCACTTTCCTGGTGCCAAAAGAAAACCAAAAATGTCAACTGACTTGCAAAAGATTCCAACAAAGTAAAGTGTGAACTAATTCAAAAAAACAATCCTTAAGACATAAGTTTAACATTAAAGTCCAACTCAAAATTACAAAATTATCAGATTTGAAGCGCACAACTTTATTTTCAAGGGTTACTAAAAACAGCACAGAACAGCAAGCATCTAATTTTTGGAGAATATAAGAAAACAATTAACAAGAATGTCATCAATAAACAACCTCAAAGTTGGTACAGATAAAACCTAATCAATTGCATGGAAGTGTAGACACAAGACCAGTGAAACCATACCAAAAAGAGCAAACACCTCAAACCCTGATAACAATTTCAAACTATAGACACACCCACTAATCAACTCTACACCCCCATGCCTTTGTATGCATTTCTATAATACACAATAATGCTGAACTTTGGAAGTACTTCTCCGGTTCTCCCACTCTCCGATAAGAAATTAACATATTTATCGCCCAGAAAACGTCCAAAAGTAATTCCAATCCTAACCAAACTGAACCTAGAGAATTTCAATTCAAATATAATCTTCTGTGCTTATCTTTTTTTTTTGATAAGTTTCTGTGCTTATTTTACTGTATGACTATCTCCAGAATCTTGAAATCAATGCAATAAAAAAAGCAAAATCCAATATATCTGTAATAACAAGGCATACATTTTCACTCATCTTTCTCGATTTTAGAAAACAGACATAGAACCTGTGTTGGTTACTGCAACAACAAAATTTTTTTAAAAAAAAAAGAAAAGAAAAGAACTAACTAACTAAAAGAAAATCAAATCCTAACGATGAGTTACACGGACCTAAAGCAAGTAATTGGCCTAGAACAGTTTTACTCAGGACCCAGACAACGATAAGCTCAGAGGTTCAAAAATATCATATCTTTTTTTCGTTTCTTCCATTTTCCTACGAGGATTCCCGGCAACCAAACACAACATTCAAACACTGATACCATAACAAAAAAGGAGCCAAATACAGTACAATGAATTAATAATAACAATGGATGAGAGAAATAGGCATTGGCTGACCTTGAAGACGGTGGTGTGTAGATCTGCACTAATCTCTGCTCGCGGAGGAAGGGGGGTTCGATTGAGAGGCGCATTTTATAGGTCAAGAATGAACGTATATGAAACCCTAAAACCCTAGCTGATGTTATTTTACTAAACTGACCTTCTATTTTATTGAAGAAAATTGGATGCTATAAAATTAACATATGGGCTTTCGTATATTATGTTTTATTTATTTGTCAAAGTACTAAAATTTCGTGCTTGAATCCTAAATATAACAAATTTAAGAAATACAAAATATTGGAGAAAATATTTCCATTAGCCCGTAAAAAAAAATAAAAAAAAAAAAAAAAAATCATTTGATTATTGAAAGACAAAAATAGAATTAAAAAAAAAAATTATATTTAAAAAAATACTTGGAGTTCTACAATTGTTTTACAAACTAATGTGATAGTTAACGTGAAAGTCATATTAGTTTTATACGCTAATATAAGTATAAAAAAATATTGCTCTGGACTTAGCAATATCACCCAGAAAACAAAAAAAAAATAAAAATAAAAAAATTCCGTTTATTTTAACCAAGGTAGCTGGAGAAGGATCTGACTAGTTTAAAACTACAGCACATCTCCTGTAAAAAAAAATAAAAGGCCCAGATTTGTTTTTCCCAAAAAATAAAAGAGGCCACAAACGTCTATTTGAGTTTTATGACGTCCGTTATAATCACATCACGTGGTTCAAGGAATTACAGGAGCAGAACTCTACACTCTGTCAGCGATTTTTTATCACCACCGTGACAGAAAAAGAAAATGGCCGGACGCTGGTAGAAGCAAGAAAACGTCCGTTTGCGGGTTCAGGTGCGACCTTGTGGTCTCAGGGACTAGCCGAGTCACCAAGATCAGTCTTGACCAAGTAGGCTACACCGGTTCCCTCCTTTCCACTTCTTGGAACCTCCCTTACTTGGAAACCCAAATTAAACCCCCGACCTCTCCAACAACTTCTTCTCCGGTCCGATCCCTGACTTGCTCGCCAACCTCATTCAGCTTCGTCAACTCAACCTCACTCAGCTTCGTTATCCAAGAAAAAAATTTGTTCAAGATAGAAATCAAGTAATCATTCTCAAAAACCAAACACAGAGGATAGAATGAAACGTGATTAACTGATTAGTTAATTTTAAAATTCCCTGAGTTGGGTTCTTTGAAAAACCTTTACTTCTTGGACGCTAGCGACAATGCCATCTCCGGCAATATCCCAGCAAGTTTTCGTTCAAATTTCCATGAGAAACAACAGACCAACAGCTTGGAAGGAAAAATGATAGGCGACAGCTTCAGAAACTTGGGTTATCTGCAAGTGCTCGATCTGAGTTACAACCGCCTTAGCGGCTCCATCCCAGCATTTCTCTTCGACACGCACCCATCTCTTCAGCAACTCGTGCTCTCCTTCAACCACTTCTCGTCGTTAAAATTCCCAGCCTCTCTGGCCACGAAAAGCGTGCTCTCTGCTTTGTCCTTCGAGAACAATAAGCTCACCGGTCTATTACGTACCCACAATGTACGCCTTAAAAGCGGCTTTACCCGGACCTGGAATCTTACCGTTCTTGAGGCTCTTCACTCTTGCTCGGCTACAACTACTTGTTTGGACCCATTCCGGATCGTCTAATTGGTCTCGGACTAGGTTCTGTAAACAGTTAGGCTGGTCGATAACTGCTTCTATCGATGTTCGGCCATTTTCTTTTTCTGTCAGGGTGGTGAGCAAAAATCTCTGACAGAGTGCAAGAGCTTTTGCTCATGTAATTCCTTGAACCATGTAATGCGACTATAACGGACGTTTTGTGGCCTGTTTTATATTTTTTTTGGAAAACAAATCTAGGCCTTTAATTTTTACAGGAGATATGCTGTAGTTTTAAACTACAGCACTGAAGCCTGAAGCCGGATGTGCTGGAGAAATGTGAGTGTTTTTCATTTAGGACTTTTTAAATGCTAAAAAAATAAAAACTCTTTTAATTATGGGACAGGGACTATTAAGAAAAAGTCTTTGCATAAATAAGCCTATTGCAACCATATTACTTGAATTCTATGAGTTTTGTTGATAAAAAAAAAAAAAAAAAAAAAAAAAAAAGAAGAAGAAGATAAAGATAAAGAATTTAGTCATGATTTTGTGCTCTTTCCCCCCCCGGAGATGTGATCACCTCATCTATTTTCTTCATAAGCTTCAAGCTGTATTGACTGTTATGTCACAAGCCAAGATTACTGTCATTAAGATTGCGTCAAATTTAATGACTCTTACAGCAAACAATGCATCAAGGGTATAAAAATCTTGCTCATAACTCTTATGCAAGTCTCCTAGTCAAATGACATGCACCGCCACAAAAGATGTACAAAGTTATATTTGCACTTATGATCCAAACAAAAACTTCATCCAGAATGTCACAAAACCAATCACTTCACTTGCGTTTCAATGGAAGATTTCACACTTCTCATCCATCCAAGAAACTCGGTTTTATCTTTGTTCTTTATGTATTTATGCAAGAAAACAGCGAGTTCACCATTTATACCCCTTGCTTCCAAGAATTCATAAAGTGAATCTTGCAACTCATCATCCAATTCCCTGTTAAAAAAAAAAAAAAAGAAACAGAATTACAAAAACCACATCAGACGAAAGTTCCATAACCCAAACTTTGAATGCTGTGAAAGCAAAGAACAAGAATATGTTGTTTTATTCCATGCACAGCCTCGTTCTGATTTACAAAAAAACATGATCATAACCAACCAAACCAGTGCTCATGTAATGTTCAATTCAGTTGAGGACATTCTATTCTCCTGGGCTAGAGTAAATCAAAATTTTGCACTTCTTTTCTTTCCTTTCAATTCCTTACTGAACAAATAGATTATTACTTGGACAGCTGCGTTCCTCACCCCTTTAGTGCTTAGTTTCAATAATTTTCTTGTTTTGTTTTCTTCTTCTTCTTAGCCGCCTATCTTGTATACTCCATGTGTACTTGATTGCACTATGCGTTTTATAATGATATTCTCTTACTTATATAAAAAATAAATAAAAAGAAGATTATTAGAAGGGGGGAAAAAAATCATACTTGAATTCAGGCCCTGTATATGGCCGAGCTAGTGTCTTATCGCCATGGTGTGCAAGAAGCCTGTTAATCTCTATACTATCTGGCCAAGCTGAGCACACGATCTCCAAGACATCATGCCCCTTACTAATATTGACAATCAATAAAATGTAAAGTTGGACTTCATTCCCAAGGCTGCCACTACCACCTGATTTTGAAGTAGGAACGGCTCCATTAAACATGGTGACTTCAAGTTTAATGTCTTCATCCCCAAATTTTCTTTTCAATGTAATCCACTGCTCTCCAGGTCGGTCATCAACCGTGAATGAATCAAACTTTGCATCAGGCTGTAACATGAGAACATGATTAACTATTAAAGCCAAGAAACCAATGACTCTCTATATACTCCAGCAAAACTGTTCAAGGAGATTTTCGAGAAATAAAGACTAGTTACAGGAGTTATAGTACATTATTTCCTGAAGCTATCTGAAGAGATATTAAGATTTTCTCAACTCCCATTTCGGTTGCCATTAAAACCCGAGAAAGAAAAAAATAGCACAAAATCATGACTAAATTCATTGTTTTTTTCTTTTAAAGAACAAAACTCATAGAATTCAAGTATTACGGTTGCACTAGGCTTATTTATGCAAAGACGTTTGCTTAGTCCCTGTCCCATCATTTAAAAAGTCTTGATTCAACTACAACCAAAGCATAAGCTTCAAAATAAAAATTCAAACAACATAAAGGGACTCTTATGCTACGTTTGATTGCTGACAAATAAGTAACAGAACTGCAAATAAAAATGAGACTCTTATGGTTATGCACTTTTAATTTCTAACAAGTAACAATTCAGCTAAGTCAATTAGTCTAACATTTTTTTTTCGCTTCAATCTCTCATCTCCCAAACTAAGAATTAAAACCAAGATCCAGTTCAACAATTAATTGTGGTGTTTCCCAGAGAACTAATAACATACGAAATTTGCAAAACTTTTTTTTTTAAAAGCATTAATTAAAATAAAATTAACCCTAAAAAGTTGCACATTTAAATAAATTTTGATTCACTTTTTTCTTCTTTTTTTTTCTTTTTTTTTTTTTCTTGGATATCCCGTATCCGAAAACTAGCAGTTCGCCTTGTCAATCCTCCATGGCCCAAATAACTCGATTTTCTCCCATGAACTATTTGCATTAATGGATTAGTTCGATCCAAAACTTGAGATAGTGGGTGTAATCCGAAAAAAGATTCATAAGTAGTTGTTAATGGAGTTGAAGTTACCAAATTCTGAGGAGTTACCTGTTTCCCAAGCAGAACTATTTTATTCTTTTTTTTAAGTAAAAATTGAAACTAATGAACAGAACTATTTTATTCTCTGCTTATGTGGTGCTTGTGGAGGGAACGCAACGATAGACAGTTTGAGGACAAAGAAAGAACCATAGAGGAGCTCATTTCCTTTTTTCTTCATTCTTTGTACTCTTGGACGGCTGCGTATCTCGCCCCTCTAGTGATTAGCTATAACGATTTCCTTGTATTGTTTTCTTCTTCTTCTTAATTGCCTTTCTTGTATACCTCCTGTGTACTTGATTGCGCTTTGCGTTTTTTAATAAAACCTCTCTTACTTATCAAAAAAAAAAAACTATTTTATTCTCATTACCACTATCATCTTCATAAACAGTAAACTTGTAGGAGAATGGAACCAAACAAGCCTAAGGGCTCAGGCTGCCAATTCTCATACATCAAAAAAGAATACTCAATAACAATATTGATAATTATTAACTTCTCTTTTCTCAAATTCTAACAGCAACCAAACCAAACTATCAACTTTATTGCTTTTTCTTCAGACCCATTAGTTTTATGAACCAACAAATTGTCAAACATCATAAAGAAAAACAAAGATAATAACTATAAAAAATGAGTTAATAAAAAGACCTGAGTGGGAGGGGAGCGTTCAAGCTCGTATTGGATCTCGTTGCGGAGAAGCCTAATGATGTTTCCTTCGAAGGCCAATTTGCGCATTTCAGAGATGTAATTTCTGTGTTGGGCTGTCTGAAAGCAAGAGTTTCGAGTGATTTTGAGAATGGGTTCATGTGGTTGTGGTTGAGGATGGTGGACTAGGATAGCTCTGGAACATGACGAAAAAGAATAAAGGGCATTTCTCAAAAAGGGTCGGATTGGGTTTGGAGGCATTTCTCAAGGGTTGATTCTGTCGGTGGGGGTTTGACACTGTCAGTGTGGCAGCTCGTTCTGAGCTGATGGCCACTGGGTTTTTGGGAGCGAGTGTTTTTCTCTGAAACAAAGGGGTCACCTTTACGTTTAATTTTGAAATTCAAAAGTTTGTACACGTGGGACATTCCAGGCTGGGTTGTCAAAATTGCAGATTCGGCATTTCAAAGAACTTCAAGCATCTAATTTTGGAGGAAAAAAAAAAAAACAAGTATGTCATCAATAAACGACCTCAAAGTTGGAAGAGATAAAACCTAGTCAATTGCATGGCAGTGTAGACACAAAACCAGTGAAACTGTGAAACCATACCAAAAAGAGCAAACACCTCAAACCCTCATAACAATTTCAAACTATAGACATACCCACTAATCAAGTACACACTTCTGCCTTTGTATGCATTTTATTATACACAATAAGGCTGTACTTTGGAATACTTCTCCCACTCTTTGATAACAAAATGACATTTCTATCGCCCAGAAAACGACCAAAAGTAATTCCAATCCTAACCAAAAAGAACCCAGAGCATTTCAATTCAGCTATAATCTTCTGTGCTGCTCTTACTGTATGACCATCTCCAGAATATTGAAATGAGAAATCAATGCAATAAACAAAGCAAAGTCCAATATGTCTGTAATAACAAGGCATACATTTTCACTTATCTTTCTCGACTTTAGAAAACAGACATAGAACCTCTTTGGTTACTGAAAAATAAATTCAGAAACTACTAGAAAATGAAATCCTAACGATGGGTTACATGGACCTAAAGCAAGTAATTGGCCTAGAGCAGTTTTACTCAGGACCCAGATAACGATAAGCTCAGAGGTTCAAAAAGATGATTTTTTTTTTTCGTTTTCTATTTTCCTACGAGGATTCTCGGCAACCAAACACAACATTCAACCATTGAAACCAAAACAAAAAAGGAGCCACATACAGTATGATGAATGAACAATAACAATTGGTGAGAGAAATAGGCACTGGCTGACCTTGAAGACGGTGGTGTGTAGATCTGTACTGATCTCTGCTCGCGGAGGAGAGGGGTGAATAATAAACGTATATGAACCCCTAAAACCCTAGCTGATGTTATTTTACTAAGATGGGGTTTAAGTTAAATCGCAGAAAATAGATTTTTGGAATTGCGATTTGAAAAACATATAATTTGTGTTTCAAACAGTAGGCAATAAGTTGTTTTTTTTTTTTTTTTTTTAAATGCACAATTTTAAAGGTTAAATTGTAATTTTATTAAATCTTAATTGTGTTTATAAAAAATATATTTTGGACATAAAATTTTTTACAAATTGGTTTTGTATAAAATTTTAAACAACCCATATATAAGATTGACACATGTCCCTTGAAATGTGATGTTGTTTTAAATAATATATCAATATCCCTTACAATTTCAAAGAAATTTGAGAACTTCAAATTTCTTTGAAATCAAGCCGTTTTTTACATCGAAATGACGTGAAAAATGCTGCATATTAAAGATATGACATGTTAACAATGAAACCCAACAAAAAAAAAAAAATCATTTCAAAATGTTTTTTCTTCACTTTTGAAGAGATTTTTTTTACCAAATCAAAAGACCTTTTTTTTTTTTCTCAAAGCTTTTATACGACATAAAGTATAAGAAAAAACCTTTTAGAATTTTTTTTTTTTTTTTTTTTTTTTTTTTTTTTCATTGTTAACATGTCATATTTTTAATATACAACAGTTTTCACGTCATTTCGATGTAAAAAACGGTTTGATTTCAAATAAATTTGAGAATCTCAAATTTCTTTGAAATTGTAGGGGATCATGATCCTGTTTTTAATAGGAAGTACTTTTTACATGTTTTTAATAACATATTTGTATTTTTCATATGTTTAAAGGTCACACGTCACTCTTATATATAAATTGTATGAAATTTTCTACAAATCAGTTCGTATAAAATTCATGTCCTTTAGTGTTACATTTGTGCACTTTTCTAGCATATCAGTATATATGATGAGTATATGACTATCTTCAATAATCATAAAAATCTTTCATTTCAATGTTTTGCTATTTTTTTTATTTTATTTTTTAACATAAAGCTCTACTTCTTCATAAATAGAATAAAAAACTGATCCCAACATTACAACAAAATTAGGATCTAAGGACTTGAAGGTCCCTAGTAATAATCTCCAAAATACAATAAGGAATTTCTTCTAACCAAACATCATCAACAACATTAGTAATCGCAGTCTTAGCCAGAATATGAGCAGCTTCATTTAGACCTCTGGTTACATGGACAAAAGAATATGTTATGAAAAAACCCACCTCATTTCGAATTTCTTCAACCAAATGACCAACACTCGAAAGAAAAGGTGGATTAGGATTCACCTCCTTAATGACATTCAGTGCATCCCCTTCAAAAAAACCTATCTCCTTGCTAAAAGCTACTGCATATGTTGCTGCCAGCATTTATGCTGTATGAGGATCAGTGAATATATGGATGGAAAAATGTTTAGCACCCAATAAGAAGCCCATGGAGTCCCTTACCACCACACCAATCCCCACCATTCCTTTCTCTTGATCTACTGCAGCATCAAAATTAATTTTAACAATACCTGAAGGTGGATGAGTCCAGAATCCCGCAATAGATACTTCACGTCTCACTGGTTCAACCGCAGATTCTTCACCACTATTATGGTCAATAAAATCAGCAGCCGTTGTCACCACTTCTCGGTAAATCTGGTTTGGATGTTCACTTTACCTTTAAACAGCATTGCATTTCTTCTAAACCAAATTCTTCTGGCAAGGACAACAAAGATAGTCATTTGCTCAACTTCAAACCGGCTACAACACTCCATAAAAATCTCCATGAATGTAAAATCAACGAAAGCACATTTTTGGAATGGAGACTGACCCAC
Organism: Alnus glutinosa; assembly: GCF_958979055.1. Lineage (NCBI taxonomy): Eukaryota > Viridiplantae > Streptophyta > Magnoliopsida > Fagales > Betulaceae > Alnus > Alnus glutinosa. The sequence goes on from NC_084889.1 coordinate 33,728,651, forward strand.
ACTCCACACATCCTGTGCTGCAGTACAATACCATAAAGCATGGGAAATAGTTTCCATCTCACCAAGACACCATGGACATCTCTCATCATCAACTATCCTTCTTTTGAGAAGGTTTTGCTTTACAGGTAAAATATTATTAAAACTTCTCCATACAAATATTTTAACAGCATTAGGTTCTTTGAAATTCCACAAAGATTTTCATACCTCAAACTCCTTAACAACTGTGGACAATTGAATAAGTTAATAACAGTTTAACACGTATTGTTGGGGAATAGGCCAGCTAAGCCCGATGGCCCACAAAGAAAAGTTTAGATTTTTCTTTTTTTTTTTTGTTTGCAAAGAAAAGTTCAAATATTGTTTGGTAAATGGTTGTAATTGTGAAATATTTGTTTGAATAATAGTAAAAAGTTATTGATGTGATATAAAGTATAAAAAAGTTTGGAATTGTTTTATAGAAAAGTGAAAAGGTTTTGTTTTATAGTTGATTTTTTTATTATTTGGATAATAATAAAAAATGATTGATGTGATATAAAAAGTGAAAAAAAATAGAGAATTTTTTTATTTGACTTTTTTAGAAGAAGTGAAAAAAAAAATAGAAGAAGAGTGAGAGTTGTTTGCCAAACAAACTCGAAAACTATAACTCTTTGTACACGTAAGTCTTGAGAACTCCCGAAACAGCATGGATCTTCTCTATCCAACCAAGAGTCCAACTCTACCAACTCAGCAAATCCCAAATGTCCCGGGATAAGGAAAAGCTTAATGTAAACAACTCAATCCTGAAAGCCAAGGGTTTGAGTTAGATCCAACTGCAAAGCTCCTACATTCGCAAAACCCGCACAAACTCGCTCTGCTCCGCACCATGAAAACCGGTTTTCACATTGAAAATCGCGGGTATGGGTCCAGATTTTGCAAAACCTTGCCGGGCGGTGCGGGTTGCATGTATACAAATTTTAAAACCTCGAATATCCACCCCACCCAGCATAAACCTAAAAGACCTAAAAATAAAAAAATAAAAAACCCTAACCCCTCCTGCCCCTCACAAGTCACGCCACTTCTTAGTTCTTTCTTCATCTTCGTTACTCGGCAAGATTGCATGAGGACGGCTGCTGAGATATGTACAGGTCGGGTTGCGAAAAGAAAATGTTGAAAGGAAAAGAAGAAATGAAGCATTAAAAAGTAAATGGTGGAATCTTCTAGAAGGCACGTGGCAGAAGCAAGGGCAATGGGTGGTGTCTTGAGGTCCACGTGGCAGATGAAGATTGAATTGGAAGCTAATGTTTTACAGCTATTTACAACTATTAGTCACTGGTCCAGACGGTACGTTTAGGCGGTTTAGTTGATGTATCACGCGATTCACGCACGTTTCTCTTGCATTACGGTATCTCACGAAATCTCCAACAACGAAGATGAACCGTCTCTGGGCCGTTCTGCCCGTTCCGATGAAGATTGGAAATCGAAGAACATCGATGCTCTCGTGAGGTACCATCTGATTTTGTGAAGCAAAGATTTTAGCCATAAGATGTGATTATACACAATTCACGCACATCTTGTGGTCCAGGTCCTACAAACTCTGGTCAAATGCCTGACAAGCCCAACGCCGTATGCTAGCTAAGGGTTCGCCGACTGCCCCCCAGGCCTCCACATCACTGATCAAGAATAGCCCCACCCAAACCGCAACCCTACGGCTACACTATAAATGGGACGGGCCATGGGTAAGGGTTTTCAAAACCCACAGGTGCGGGTGTAGGTGCGAGGGCCAAAATGGTCGAAATTCGTCCCGCCTTATGCTCAGCCCTAATTCCTATAAAAGCATGACAAAGTATAGGTAATAGGGGTTCATGATCTCTCTAAAAAAACAAACGCTTCATTCATAAGCCTATACTTTCCTCTCTAAAAGGAATTAACTTGAGCGTTGAAGCCATTACCCGCCGGACTATTCCTAGCAAGCTCTTACTTTCTTATCATTTTGTAAGTGCTCCCCAAAGATCGAAAATTGTCCTAATACATATTTTTTCTAATTTGTGACTTAAATTTTGTCATATTAGATAAATAAAATTTGAGGGTCCAAAATAGGTTTGAACTCTTCAATTCAACCATACTGAATTCCCTCAACCATTAACCCACATTATTCTTCCTCTTTTCTCCCTCAACCTATATATATAGATCTTTTGCTGGATGCGGCTCATTGAAAGCAAGCCTACTGTATCTTTATCTTTAACCTCTTAAAATAATTTCTCCACCAGTTGTTCTCAAAGTCGGTGTGTTCCCCACTGAACTTCATAATATCCCTAAAATTTGCACTTTTCCCATAATTCCCAAATCTTCATCAACCAAACCCTAAAAACAATGAATCTCCAAATCTTCGTCCAATCCCCCGATCCCCTAATCCCCACCCAAACCCTAACCCTAACCCCAACCCAAATCCTAACCCAAACCCTCCGCCACCTGAAGCTCTCCCTCCTCCCCAAACCCTCATCCCAATCCCTCTTCTTCTTCACCCTCAATGGCAAGCCACTCCCGGACTCCACCCCACTCCGAAATCCCCAAATTCCACCGCTTTCTACCCTGATATTACGCCCTCGGATCTCCGGAGGCGGAGGCGATGGCGGCGCCACTGGTGCCGAGTCCCGCGATTGCTATCTCCACATGTACTCCGAGCGAAAGCCCGACAAGGTCGACCCCAACGAGCAGAGGCTCTCCAAGTGGTCCAATTGCGCGCTCTCCAACGAGCCCTTGAGAGAGCCCTGCGTGATCGATCGGCTCGGTAGCGTGTTCAATAAGGAAGCGCTTGTGGAGGCTCTACTGGGCAAGAAATTGCCCAAGGAATTTGGGCATATCAAGGGGTTGAAGGACATGATAAACGTCAGGTTTTCGATGGCTCCCGGGGCGGTGGAACCGGGTGAAAATGCGCAGTTGCAGTGCCCGATCACGGGGTTGGAGTTCAATGGGAAGTATAGGTTTTTGGCTCTGAGGAATTGTGGGCATGTGTTGAGTGCGAAGGCTTTGAAGATGGTGAAGTCCTCGGCGTGCTTGGTGTGTCATGAGGAATTTAAGGAATCGGATTTGATTGTGATCAATGGGAGCGAGGAGGAGGTGGAGGCGCTGAGGGAACGAGCGGAGGAGGAGAGGGTGAAGACGAGGGAGAAGAAGGTGAAGAGAGTGAAGAATGGGGAGGTGAGCGAGGGATTGGAGGTGTCAAGGCTGAGCGGTGCGAAGCATGGGATCGATGGGAAGGCGTGCGCAAAGAAGGTAGTTTCGGGTAAAGTGGATGGAAATGGGAAGATTGCAAATGGTGGGGTTGGTGGGAATGGCATGGTAAAGCGGTTTAAGGCAGGGGATATGGCCCCAGCCAATGCTACCAAGGAAGTATATGCTTCGATATTTACATCCTCGAAGAAGTCGAATTTTAAGGAGACATATTCTTGTAGGTCTTTACCACTTGGTAGGAACTGATTGTTGTGGTATGAAGTATGATATTTCCTTCTTTTTAAGGTATCTTTGTTGTTGTCATTATTGGTTCTGTTGTAATTTGAACTTGATCATTAATAGAAAACATGGATTTCATGACCTTAGTGTGTAATCCTTGTTGTTATATGTTATTGGTTTGATGATAAATCAGACTTATTTGATGTGCAAATTTGTTTTGATCAATTGTTGCATAATAATACCGTACAATGACCTCTGCATTAGCAGATTTCTTCTTCTGTTTTCTTGATTGATTGGTAGGAGTTCTGGTTTTGATTAATAGAAAATTGGATTGACCTTCATACTTGACATCGAAACATATATATTTCTGCATGCTGCACACTAGCAAAAGAGATGCGCATGTATATGGTATTAGAATTGATTATAGGAGTAATATTTTTTATACATTAGTATTAATGGTTGTTGTAGCAATATTTTTTAATTGATTGTTTAATTAGCTGCATTCTGACGGTTTATCATATATGTATGTCGATGAGAAAAATTGGTTGTCCTTTTCTCATTTTTGTACGTGAGGATGGAAGTAAATTGCGATGGCAAGTCTTGGATCCTGAAGAGTCCATATTTTAGCATGAATTTTAGTTGGCGTTGTTTGAGGTACTCCTACACTGGCCTTTAGGGGATTGTATGTATGCATTCTCTTTGCACCTTGATTTGTACAAATTTTTCTTCTAGGCTAGTTGTTTACTTTTTGGTGGCTCTCTCCTGCAGTTGAATTATATCAGGTTAGCCTGAAATTGTACTTCCTCCTCAACGATGAGTTGCCCGGTAAATGACTTTCTGTGGATATCATCAGAGAAATTTATTCAACGATATTAAGTGGTCCTTGTGCTGAAATTAATTTTAATGTAGATTTGATATGAATTATATATTTGATACAAGAGAATGTCTAAATAGCATACTCTCATCCCACCACCATCTCACTATATAATTGACGTGGCATTTGCAATCTACCATTGGATTTTTTTTCTCCCTTTTTAATTAAGATTGATCTAAAGGTGGATTGACAATGTTACGTTAGCATAGTGAGATGGTGGTGGGATGGGAGTATGCTATATAGCATTCCTCTTGATACAAAAGACATGCTATAGGGCAAGAACTCTTTTGTAAAAGTTGATGCAAAAGGATTGGGATAGCAGAATAAAGGTTGATGATGATTTCCTTTTGAAATTAATTTTTTTCTTCTTTTAATGGATTGATTAGGACTGTGATGAAGGCTGTTCCCTGTGCTGTATGGCCCGAGGTTTAATTTAGGTCATCATCTTGGGGATGGCCAAAAATGGGCGTATGCACAAAATAGTTAGAGGAAAAACAAACATATAGTTGGATGAGATAATGAGAGATTATGTTACTACTAAGTAGTTTATAGATAGGAGTTTGTCATTGTATGACATAGTGGCGTTTCCTTTCCCTAGATTGAAGTTAGGCACTAAACACTTCCTAGGTCCTCATAATCCATTTGTAACAATGGAGATATTTTGGAGTTTTCTTCTTTCTTTGACATATGCAGGCTGATCTATCACTAGTGTATAGGTAGATGTTAAGAGTTACTGAGAAATCAAAGGAAGCTAAAGACTATCACAGAGGGCATATAATGCTTAAAGGATAGAGGCTCAAGTTTGGAGTCTTTAAGGCTCAACCTTAGAAGCTCACACCTATTAGTTTGATGTGAACGTGGGACAAAGGCCTGCACTGCTTTGTCTAGAGGGCTTGACCCCCTTCTCATATATTTTGTTTTGCTTGCTGTGTCCGTGTCCTTTACTCTTTTTTGAAGTTTTGAAAGAGGCATTCCTTTTCATTTTTTACTGTTAAACTCTGTTGTTTCATATTAATTGGTCATGGTTAATATGAACCAAGCCCCCGTATGGCTCAGACCCCATCAATTACTCTGATTTTCAAAAGTTTATGCACCCCAGATGCAAGATTGATTCCTCCACCTTTTATCTCCTTAAGAGTCCAAAAGTTATTTGGTGCTTGCTGAACAGGACAAGGGGATTTGGTTTAGGTGTTGTGCTGTGGTTTTTTTAACCTTCAGATTTAATTTAAAATTAAATCTGAACTGTTTAAAGAAAATTATAACGTCTGTATTGTAGTTTTCTTTTTAGCACCTAATCGAAATCCGGATCAAAGGAGCAAAACTTCCTATGGCAAATGAACATTACCTTCATTTGATATCCAATTTTAGACGGTCATAAAAATTTACTCATGTATACCACCAACCCAAGCAGTTCATTCCAAGTTTGTTAATGACTTTGTTTTCCATTTTCAAGTAAAAAATATTAACAAATAATTCAAAACATTAAATACTTCTCAAAATACGAACTATTTTTATTTTACATAAGAATGGTCATCATACCAAGTTAAGTTTGTTAACGACTTTGTTTTCTGTTTTTAAGTATAAAAATATTAACAAAAAACTCAAAACACGAAATACTCTTCAAAACACAAAATTATTTTTATTTTTATGTTATATTAAAAAACTTTTTCTAAAAAAAAAAAAAAAAAAAAAAAAAACACAAAAGGCACCTTCTATAGTGTTCGTTTTCCTATTGTAAAAGAAAAATCCAAAAAAAAAAAAAAAAAAATTTAACAAAATACACCTTTCTAGTTTCCAAAGCCTTCGTTTTCGAAAAGAAAAAACTCATTTGCTTTCATTGAGAGTTGAACTCAAGACCTCCCGCTTACTAAACGGGTGCTCTAACCAACTGAGCTATGAAAGCGCTTCCAGACTAAGGTCTTGAATCTTATTATAAAATTTATGTCGTGAGCAGGGTTTTGAAAGGACAACTTGTCAATTCTAGGCTTAAATTAGAAGGGCCCACTGGGCCAGTACACTGATAAGAGCATAAACAAGTGGACGACCAACCTTTTGACTAAATTACATCTTCCTTCAATGAATTGCCGGGTAAATCTTTTCTACAAAACCTATCTTGTCCTAATAAGTCCTTAGCGATGGCTAAATTTGGCTTGAATGTAGTTGAAATAAAACTGGATTCCTTAGTATTGAGGCACGTGTTAAATAACATGATATTAAAGACACGTGTGCTAGTTTCAATGAATCTAATTTAAATTAAAATTTGAACCCAAACCTAAATTCAAGTTGTTTATTTATTTATTATTATTATTATTATTGTACATAAAGTACCAAGAGAATTCATTTGGTTGTTGAGTTAGTTCCTATCTATAAATTTATTTTCTTATTGAAGATATCCATCATAATTATTTTTTTTCATTGAGTTAGCATGGAACCCAAAACTTCTAAGCTCCACTATTATAGTTCAAATTGTTTATGCCCAATAGATAAAGATCCTCTCTTTTTAAGTTATCTTAATATCATAGAAATTTTGATAACTTAAAAAACAAAAAAAAACAAAAAAAAAAAAGTTAGGGAGCCCATCTGTTTCGAATAGCCTAAAATATAGGACTTACTTACTTATCCACGACTGGTAGACATTTTTTGGTGTTTTCTATTAGTAATATCAACTCCTAGTCAATTCTTCTTCTTCTTCTTCTTTTTCTTCTTCTTTTTTTTTTTTTTTTCTGTTTATTAGATGTTCTTTGTTGTATTATTTGCTCAGGAAAAAAAAAAAAGGGTAGAAAAAAACGAATAAGGTTAAAGGAAGAAAAAAGAAAACATGGGTAGAAAACAAATAAAGAAAAGAAAATGGGGCCATATAAGCACCACACACCAGAAGCCAGCTCTCTTCCTCTCAAATCTCTCCCACTGATCTGTAACCCATGTTGTTCCGCTGCAAATAAAGCGAAGGCAGGCTGAGGCTTACACACAGCTTTATTCAAAGCCCTTCCTCTGCCATTTGCTCTTTTCTATATTTTTCTTTCTTTTTTTTTTTTTTATTAAAAAAAAAAAAATTAAGGGGTTTCTTTTTGGTTCTCTCTGCAAAACCCATCTCTGAAAAAACCTCGTTTGTTAAAACCCAGAAAATACCAAAATTTCCTCCCAACCCAGTTATCCCAAGACCCTCATTTCCCGAGCTCTAAGGAAGCTTTTCGGATTTTGAGTCTCGGAGGTAAGATTTCATGGTTTCTATTCTTTCATTTCTGGTATTGAATGCGTGGAGTGCTTGGAATTTTAGGCGTTTCTTGAGGTCTTTAAGATATGGAGTTTCTTTGTTTTGATTTGGGGTTTGTTTTATTGGGCTAGATTTGCAGATTTAGGGTTTTTGGTTTTGTTGGGTCTTTGTTATTTGTTCCAAATATTGTTGTACACGAGAGAGAAAAAATGTCGATTTTGCCGAAAAGCGATTCCATTCACATCCGGGAAGTTTGGAACGATAATCTTGAAGATGAATTTGATCTGATTCGGGCCATTGTAGACGATTACCCTTACATTGCAATGGATACCGAGTTTCCGGGAATCGTTCTCCGTCCGGTAGGGAATTTCAAGAGCAACGTCGACTACAATTACCAGAACCTCAAGGCGAATGTGGACCTCTTGAAGCTAATCCAGCTGGGTCTTACTCTTTCTGATGGGAATGGGAACCTCCCCACCTGTGGGACTGAGAAGTATTGTGTTTGGCAATTCAATTTCCGGGAGTTTAATCCCAATGAGGATGTGTATGCCAACGACTCCATTGAGCTGTTATCCCAGAGCGGCATTGATTTTCAGAAGAACAACGAGAAGGGTGTCGATGCTCGCCGGTTCAGCGAGTTGCTGATGTCGTCGGGGATTGTGTTGAATGATAATGTCCATTGGGTCACCTTCCACAGCGGGTATGATTTCGGGTACTTGCTCAAGATCCTTACCTGCCAGAGTCTTCCCGATTCGCAGGCGGGTTTCTTCGATCTGATCAAGATTTATTTCCCCACGCTTTATGATATCAAGCATCTGATGAGGTTCTGCAACAGCCTCCATGGTGGTTTGAACAAGCTTGCCGAGCTCTTGGATCTTGAGAGAATCGGTAGCTGCCACCAAGCTGGTTCGGATAGCTTGCTTACTTGCTCTGCCTTCATGAAAATGAAGGAGAGTTTCTTCCATGGCTCGCCTGAGAAATATGCCGGTGTTTTGTATGGTCTTGGTTCTGAGAACGGACTGAGTAATTGAAAAGAGAGATAAAGAAAGGAAAAATTATGAAATCATAATAAAAATTGAAACCTATTTGTGTTCTTTTTGTGAATTTTGTTTGCCACATTTTCGAATTTTCCTTTTCTGTAGTTGTTGTACATTTCGCAGCAGTTTTTATAGTGGAAGTGTAGTCATTCTTAATGACCAAATACTTGTATATCTTGCAATCCAGCAACACTGTTGCTAATGATTTAATTCTCAGATTAATGTGTCCCTTAGTTGCTTTGTTGTTGGTTTGTCTCTCGCAACATACAAGGAAAAGGAATAAAAGATGCTTGAATCTCTTCTCTTTGAGATTTTTTTTTTTAATAGGTAAGCAGAGAAATTACACGAAGTATACAAAAGGAAATTAAAACAAGAAAGATAAAGAAAAAGGAGAGAGGAAATTCAAACTCTCAAACAGGAACTAATCCACCAAACTAAAAGAATATTACATCATAGCAAGGGCTAGAAAATTGATCAAGCACTCTAAGTTCTTTATCACTCTACTCTCTTTAAGCTTTTAGCAATGGAGACTAAAGCCTCTTGACGCAGATCCTCGTAAACGTTATGAAGTCTCAAAAGTTCTTTGCATTCTCCTCGTGGGAAGAGAATCCCTAAAAAGATTAATTTAGTATAATGTGGATCGATCGTGGAGATTTATTTTGATTTTCAGTCAATTCGTTTTCATTTGCAATGTGCTCAGAACAAATTTATTCTTTCCCCAAGGTTATCGGTTTTATCAATCTTCATAAGAAATTTTAGATAATCCTTTCTACACATTTCATCCCACGGGATTTGGTGGGGAGTTTGTTGAATAACTGTTCTAGCCAAACCTCATTCTTTGGCGGGTTTACCAAAAAACAAAGCATTAATATATTCTTCAAAAAGACAAATATTGCATAACTCAGGCTTGGATAGCATAATCTGTTGGTTCTCCAATGTAGCTTCAAAATTGTTCTTTAATGATTTTAGCAAAATCACTTGAGATATCTTCTAAGCTTGGGAAATTAGAAAGTAACGCTATTTTTTGTTACCTACCTTCTGTAACCATTTCAAGGATCAAGGTCTCCTTAAGCGTAGCTGCAGGGTAATCAAGGAAACACTAAACTACTTTTGCGCCCAGCTTCATTACACATAGAATCAGTGCCATTCTCAAACCCATGGCTTCAGAAGGGAACCTGGACGATCCACATGTTTTCTGATGCCTTCCAGCCTACGATGTATCAATTTCCATGAATCTTTCACTTTAGACCAATATCCAGTATATATATTTTTATGACGAGAAACCTCACCAAGGCAGGCCCTTTGGACCTATTCCTGGGGAGTAAACCCGCGTAAATGACCTCACCCGGCCGAGCCGTATATCAGGTAATCAAGGAGAACATCCAATATGTATTAAGGCTTCGAAAACTTACTAGGAATTTTAGATGCCGCTGAAATAATAATTTACTCCAAATATTTTGGCTGAAATTCACCAAAATCATACTTGATATATTAATATCACCATAGTTATTACCCAAATCAATTAGAACCCTTACCATGTGAAAGACGCTCCTCCAATATACTATAACAAGATCCACACTTTAATATCAAATAAAGCTGTGCCCTTCCAATCTGCAACAAGGCATACAAGAAGTTTTTCTCTCCTTAAACACTCTTCTTAGTTCCTATGAACATTGAAATTAACACGACTTTCTTTTTTTCCCCTTTCGTTCCTTTTCTATGTCAACTGACAATAATGATTGCTAATTCTACATAAACAGAAATCAATGAAAGGAATTCAATTTGGCCCAAGTGAGAGAATTGGCAGGTGAAAATCCTATTTATTTGACAAACCAGCTAATATTTCACCATCCCTCACCATGTCGTTCCAGAGCATTAACATCTATTCATCATGTTCTTGCTGATCATCACAAACATTACATGTAATAAATCGAGTCACAAACATTAACCTAACCTCGCTTCTCTTTGTAGTACCTAGAAAAAAGAAAGAAGCAAAAAGCAGATTAGAAAACTAGTGGTAGATGCTTACTAGTCAGAAAAAGAACATGCTGCAAGAATGGCAGTATATAATTAACTAGTTTTGTTGCAATAATGGATCTATATGCATTTAATGGAAAACATCTTTTTTAGTTCTATTTACATAATATGTGCTTAATTGAAAGGATAAAGCTTCTAAGTTGATATAATATAATATGCTGTATCACAAGAAAATTGGGGATGAAGTACATGGAGAAGAGAATTTTAATAATGAACTACAAAAGCCTGTTTACACTTCAGAGCTCCCTTACAAAGAAAGATGTTATGCAGACTTTTAAGTATTATGATAAGTAAGATAGTGGATATGGAGGAGTTAAAACTCGTACAATAGGGATGAACAACTATAAAAATCATACTAAATCTATAAGAAAAACTATGACAAATTAAAGTTTAGAAGACCCGGTAAAAATATAGACACTCTTATTAAAAGAGTGCACCATCATAAACCACTTGCTTCTTCAAGCAAGTTTCTTCGAGCTCCTGTCTAGTATAATTAGCTATATGTTGCTCAATGGTAATTGAGAACTATGCTAATGACCATCATGCCATGCATTTCTCGTTGAGGTTGGATTGACATATAGGTTACATATATCCTTAGGCCAAGAAGAACATGGTAAGAACTTCAGAGAACGCTACCATTTGATAATCAAAACCCCCAGCACGCCTTATGTCACCATATTTTAATATTGTGTTTATGTAACTCCAACATGCCCAACTTTACCATATTCAGTCTGTTTTACTGTTTTTTCTTTTTTCAGTAGGCATCTAATCTCCTATCCTGGCTCTCCAACAATATGACATCCTCAAAACCAATGTAATTTTGAACCAACTCAAAAATCCCTATAGCAACATATCAGTCTTTAATAAAAGAAATGGCAAATGACAAAGATGTATGACAAGAGACCTAAGGAGAATGAAGAAAAAACACATTTCCCTGAATAAAAACTGAAGAAAATAATTTTTACAGCAAATTCTTATTCAAAGTTCCATCAAATATCAAATATTGATAATCTGGAACACTATACTCATTAATCCTCATAACATTTGATATGAGGATTAATGAGTATAGTGCTTTCATCAAAGGAAGGCAGATTCTTGACCCAATCCTTATTGCGAATGAATGCCTTGATAGTCGTATTATATCAAGGGAGCCGGGAGTCATTTGCAAAATGGATTTAGAAAAAGCTTATGATCACGTTAATTGGGATTTTCTGTTGTATATGTTGAGGAGATGCGGCTTTGGGGGTAAATGGTGTTCGTGGATAGCTCGGTGCATTTCTTCTGCTAAGTTCTCGGTGCTTGTTAATGGCTCACCATACGGCTTTTTCAGCAGCTCTCGAGGCCTAAGGCAAGGAGATCCTTTGTCTCCCCTTTTGTTTGTGTTTGTTATGGAGGCGCTGAGTCGCATGATTACTGCGGCAGTGAGTGGGGGTGTGTTGGATGGTTTCAGAGTGGGTGATGCTTCTTTTTCCCATCTTTTGTTCGCTGATGACACATTGATTTTCTGTGATGCTAGCTCCTCAAAGATTCGGTCTTTGCGAGTCCTCTTGCTCTTATTCGAGGCTATCTCGGGGCTTAAGGTTAATTTGGCCAAATCCAGCATTATTCCAGTGGGGAATGTCGATAATGTGGGTAGGTTAGCTGACATTTTAGAGTGTGAAGTTGCTTATTTGCCTGTGATGTATTTGGGTCTTCCATTGGGGGCTCCTTACAAGTCTACTCGTATTTGGGATGGAGTTATTGAGAAGGTTGAAAAACGGTTGGCTAGTTGGAAAAGGTTATACCTCTCTAAGGGAGGGAGAGTGACCCTTATCAAGAGTACGCTCTCTAACTTACCTACGTACTACATGTCTTTGTTCCCTATTCCGGTGAGTGTTGCTTCTCGCATTGAGAAGTTGCAACGAGATTTTCTTTGGGGTGGCATGGGTGAAGCTTTTAAATACCACTTGGTGAGTTGGGAGAAGGTTTGTACTCCAATTTCGAATGGGGGGCTTGGCATTAGGAAGTTGGTTCAGTTTAATCGCGCATTGCTAGGCAAATGGTTATGGCGATATGGCATGGATAGGGATGCTTGGTGGAGAGTCGCGGTGGACTCAAAGTATGGAAGTTTGTGGGGTGGGTGGTGCTCCCGAGAGGTTGCTGGGGCGTTTGGAGTAGGGTTGTGGAAGTTTATAAGGAAAGGTTGGGAGAAATTCTCCAAACTCCTTAGATTTGAGGTGGGGGAAGGGAGTAGGATCAGATTTTGGCATGACTTGTGGTGCGGAGATTCGATTCTGAAAGAAGTGTTCCCTGATCTCTTTGGCATTGCTCGGGTGAAGGATGCGTCAGTGGCTGATAATTTGGAGAGTTTGGGCGGGTCCATTCAATGGAACGTGAGCTTTATTAGAGAGGCTCATGATTGGGAAGTCGATGTTTTTGCCTCTTTCTTCCAGATGCTGGGCTCCACCAAGGTGAATATGGAGAGGGCAGATTGTCTTAAATGGGTCCCATCCAAGAAAGGTGTGTTCAGGGTGAAGTCATTTTTTGGTTCTATGATGTGTGCTGGAGGTACTCGGTTCCCATGGAAGTGTGTGTGGCGGTCTCAGGCTCCCCCGAGGGCAGATTTCTTCACTTGGTCTGCAGCTCTAGGCAGAATTTTGACCTTGGACAATCTTAGGAAGAGGAACTTAATTATTGTGGATAGATGCTGTCTTTGCAAGCGGGATGGGGAATCAGTGGACCATATTCTTCTGCATTGCGATTTGGCTTCAGCTCTATGGAACAACATTTTCTCACGCTTTGGGATTGCGTGGGTCATGCCTAGGAGTGTGCTTGACTTAGTTGCTTGTTGGTGGAAGTCTGGGAGATCTGGGAGCGCTACTTCTTGGAAGATGGTGCTTAATTGCCTTTTTTGGTGTATTTGGAGAGAAAGAAACCTTAGGTGTTTTGAGAATCTAGAAAGCTCCCTTGAGGAGGTGCTAGAGTTGTTTCTTCATACTTTGTATGTATGGTCGATAGCTTATTTGTACCCTTTATCTATCAGCTTTGCTGAATTTCTTACTTCTTTTTCGCTTTCTAGTTAGGTGTTTCCTGTTGTATACTTCTAGTGTACGTAGGGGCGCCTTACGCTTTCAATAATACTATCATTACTTATCAAAAAAAAATTTGATATGATGAACCCCTGAACAAGAGATTAAGGCTCAAATTCTATTATACTCTGTAGTAGTGCATATCTAAGGGTGGTAACTACAGTTTTAGCCTACATCACCCGAGGCATTTTCCACAAATGAAAAGTGGCAACTATGGACATTTTCTCCGCAACTTGGAAGTTGGAACTAGAGTGAGATACAAAACAGAAAGGAAAGCTTTCTAGAGAGGTTATGGATATCTTTGTGGAAAGATACATAGTTGCAGGGAACACTGATCTCTTATGTATTAAAAGGTAACATTTAGCACATATTATAAGGCCCTTAGAAGCATTAAAATTTTATGGAAAAAAAATGCACTAATTTTGATACTCATTCATTGATTTGAAGTGACCTAAGTACCAACAATTGTTTGAATAGTATAAGTCCGCATGCAAGTAATGGTTGTTCAGTTAATTAAGTAGTGCAGAAAATGTTCTAATTTCTTAGTATCTGCATGAAATTGCAAAGTACTCTTGAGCCGCGGCACACATTGCAAGAATGCATCCGCACTAACATTAAACTGCAGTAGCAAACACATGCAAGTTCTAATTTACTAGGGAAGTAGGGCTACACATTTTGGGGAGAGAAGAAAAGGAAGATGAGGGTTGGGAATGTTTCAAGAGGATGATATCAGGTTTGTTTAAAAAGAAAGGCATAATGCGTGGAAAACCTTTTATCAACTGCAAACAGTTTTTTTCTTTCTTCCTTTCTTTCTTTTTAAATTGTTATACTATTCCTGTAATCACGGACCAACCACATGCATCATCAGAACATGAATTGAGACCTCTGGGTCCCAAGGCAGATCCTCAGCCAACTTTTCTACTCATTTAACTTAACTCCAAATAACATACTTGAAAAGGAGAACTTTTTCTTTACCTCTTCAGCAAATTTTATCAAAATGGTTGTCCTAGGTCGTTGCTGACCTTCCATCGGCACAAAATGAGCTGTTACAACAGCAGGAAAACCAGCACTGTCCAAAACACCCTTCAAAGATAAAGAAAAAGCTCATAAGAGCCTCCAACACCTAGACCATCAGCTAATAGGAACAAAGGCAATGAAGTACTTACCCTTACTATTCCAGCAACAAATGCCCCACAATTAAATGTCCCCATGTCTTTTGGAATTGAAATAAATCTACAACCCCAAATTGGTGCAATTAGCTGGACAATATCGCAAACCTAACTATCCAGCTAGCTGTAATATCTGCAATATAAAATTATAATAGCCAGGAAATTTTTTACCTGTTCACAAGGAGCTCCTTCTCGCTGATCATGTATTCATCTTCATGTTCAGTGCCTTTCTCAAGTGAGTCAGCCACCTAAAACGATGAAAAAGAGGATTTGGTAAGATTATTGCTTAATATAAGTATATCACAGTTTATAGACCAGACAGAACAGAACTAAAAGCCAGCATCGAAAATTACGGGCTTAAATTTTGTGCATTGATACAAATGAAGGTGCATGGAATCATGCAGAACAGTCGACATTAAACCAATGAAGCAAAGACGATATTTCATTTGTTTCATGCAATATCACCATTTCTATTATTCATGAAGTCTAACTGACAGTCATCAAAATGCAGAATTAATTTTCAATATTTAAATGTTCCAGAGTCTTGAAATAAATTGTTCAACAACATCAAATGCACCAAAACATTGACCAAGACGCAGAAATAATGATGATTACAATGACAACAACAACAGCAATCAATTAATATATCATATATCTAAAGCTGATAAGAACCACAAATAATAGCAACAATTACCTAGCTCAAGCGTCACGCACAGTTACTTCAAAGACTGAAAATCACTACAGGTAAATAATGGATTTAGAAAGTGGAATGGTAATTTTACAATTATGACCGCATTTTTTTTTCTCCTTTTATGTGGTTGGCAAGATTAAAAGTTTAAAACCTAAATCCAACTTAACGAACAATTTTTGTATGTGCTGTACAGCCACATAGATAGCAGATTCAACCCTTCCGGTCATCCAGCTATATATCCCAAGTAACCAACTGGACACCAAATTAACCATGACTGAACGTTCTCAGCCTTGTATTACGAACCAAATTTCACCAGATGCCACCAAGAAAATGAGAACAAGAAGTCAAGAGCAACCTCCCTCAAAAGAATTACATTAAAACAGAACCCAGAAATTAAAACAAGTAAACAGCAAATTAATAAGTTTGCTACCACGAAATATACTTCAATTGTTCAAACACTTCTAATATAATTGGCAGAACTTCCCCCATCTTAGCACAGGCTTGTAGCAAAACATTCAGAGATTGACTGATGTTACCGAGTACAGCATTCAGTTGCTGACCAACAAAATGCAATAAATTGTATCATTTAAAAACCATTGAAATAGGGGGAAAATAAACAAAAACAAAAAAAAAAAAACAACAGCATTCACCTTTCCAAATAACACCTTCCATACAGTGCTGTGTACAAAGGAAAGAATGCCCAGCAATCGTGTTTCCCTTCTGTTTCCCTGTGTTATCAAGAAAAACATCACCATTCCATTCATGCTAACCTCAAGAAAGATTACATATATACCGCACTCATGCATTACACACATTGTGCAAACCTAAAATAGAGAACAGATTACAAACCCACAAGACTTGTTTATTTTGATTGATGACAAATACATTACAGCCAAATCACAATAATATCCCAATACAATTGCATTCAGCAAGACATGAAACCAAAGTAGAACTTCAACACTCAACAGTGTCACATACCTTATCTCTATGGCAAAGAAGTTCCAAAACTCGAGCCCCGACCGCATAGCCTGCATCCTCCAGCCTGCTCCATGTACCATAAATTTTGTCAAACACTCAAAGGCAAAATTTCAAGAAAAGCCAATCTAAGCAACCCACGTCTCAGCTGAAAGTTTCTAACCATCCAATTTCTAAGGATTTTTTTTTTTTTCTTCTTTCTTTACGTTCAAATCTAATCTCCAACTTCTATCAATTTATGCTTTGTTTGGCCAAGAAAACAAGATTTAAAGTACAATATCAAGTTTCTCACTTAAAACATGAGAAAACTAAGAATCACTCTCAACGACAACCGCGTAGAACCATTCAACCTAGTAGAATCAATGAAATTCCATTATTTGCAATAGAAGACAACGTAAAAAATCTATGAAACTTTCATTCTCATCATCAATTCTCTCGGCAACCAAACAATAACCGAAATTCAGTACACAAAAGCATAATATAGAATGCGATAGCTAATACGCGGTATTTAACAATTTCACCTTCTTTCTAACTCGGCAATGTTGTCCACCTGCGTCTGATTGTACTGCACAAGCTCCGAAAACAAGAACGCAAACGCACTCAAACTGACCTGCAAACAAAACCTCAATTTCTAAGCCAAAAACTCGCCAAAAGTGAACATAGAATTTCAAATCTCGCTCTCTTTCTTCATTTTGCGCTGTTTGGAACCAAAACGCGCAGAGATTCAAATGCTTTGACACAATTTCGGAGAGATCTAAGAGGTACTAAAAGCAACGTTTCGAAGTGAGCTTAACATCGCTATTTGGCTGCTTTTGGAATTGATTCGTTAACTGATTAAGAGAGCAAAGTTCGAGAGAGAGGGACCTCTTGCTTGCCCTTGCTGAGGGGCTTGTCGAGGACGTTGGAGTACTGCTTGATCTTCCCAACTCCGATCATCGTCGTCTTCCTCTGTGCGTGTGTGAGAGACTGTAAATTTTCTCAGATTTAAGTATTCAAACCCACGCCCGTGGAAACCAAATGGTTACTTCCAAGCGTGAAAGAATACACAGAGTTCCTACCTTTTTTTTTTTTTTTCCCCGCACCCTCACCCTTGCAGGCTTTTTTTCCTTATTTTTGTATTTCTTTGTATTTTTATAATTTTTAATGATATAAATTGAAAATTGTATATAATTTCTGTTATAAAATCGACAACAAAAATATCACGAAATATTTATTGAAAACTAACATAAAACTAAAATATCAATAAAAACAAAGCTAGTTTACTGTCGGTGGCTTCTCAAGGAGAGAGAAGCTCCCGATTTTTTTCTTCCTGTTTTGAGAGGGGTTTTGCGGTTGTGTCTTGCTGGAGAGGGAGGCTTCACGTCTCCCTCTCCAGGTGGTGGTGGCTCCTAGCTTAGGGCTTTGGAGCGGTTTTTGTTCCCCTCGGTTTTTTGTTTCGGTGGGGGTGATGTTTTCATCTAGCTTGTGGGCTATGATGGGTGGTTGTTTCATCTAGTCTTTGGGCTATGGTGAGTTTTTATTTGGCTCAGGCAGATGGTTCTACGTGTCTGGTCTGGTTGGGGGAGTGGCTGGATTTGTGTCGTCGGAGGAGTGTTGTTTTGGCCGGTTTTTATTGTTTTTTTTTCAGATGTTTGAAGCCAGATCTATGCTCGCTCGTTGATTTCCGCTAGACACGCGCCCGTTGGCCGGAATCTCCGTCGCCGTCCGCTCCTGCTGCCGGTCGCACAGGTCACGCCGGTTGCCGGAGTTCGGAGCGTGGCCTGCACGCGCCAGAGGGGTTTTTGTTCTTCGGTGCGCGTGACGGTCACGTTTCGCCATTTTTTGGCCTTGCACGGTGGGGAGGGGGCTTCCGGCGGTGTTTCTTTGGCTGGGTAGTACTGGGGTTGGCGCGTGTTTCCCACGCGCCGCCGGTATTGGCGAAATCCGCCTGTCTTTCTGCCGGTTCTGGGTTGTAGCCTCTGTTTTGTGGCTGTTGTTTCAGTCTACCTTTGTAATTTTTGGACATTTTGGGATTGTTTGATGGCTTTTTGCTAGATCTGTCTCTCTTTTATATGCTATTGTGCTTTATTGTTTAGAGGGACTTCATGGAAGATCTTTGTAATGTTTATTTATTATTTGGGTAGATGTTTTTTTGTATATTCTGAATCTTTTCACAGTTTACCTTTGGTAGCTGCTTTTAAGTCGGGTTTTCCTTGACTTAGTGGGTGGAGTTTCTTTATCTCCGGTCACAATTGGCCTTCGGGCTATGGTGTTTGCCTTCGGGCATGTTTGAACTTCTTTTGTCTTGTATTGGCCTTTTGGTCAAGTGTAATTCCCTCTCGGGTTTGTAATGATTAATGAAGTTCACTTTATTTCAAAAAAAACATAAATCTATAACAGCAATCTAACTTTAGGGTTTATCAAAAAAAAAAAAAAAAACTTTAGGGGGTCTAACTGTATTAAAAAACAAATTAGGATTTTTTTTTATTTTTTTATTTTTTAGGAGCCAACCTCCCTCTAGATTTGTTTCAGCGTTCATCGAGCGTTCCTCTCAAGTTCAATTTTTTTTGCATTCTGATTTTTTATTGTCAACTTTTAAGTTATGTTTAATATACAGAATGATAATTCATTTATAAATACAAGAAAGTTTGAATTAAACTATTTTTTTTGTTTGGTGACAACATATGATGTTCTCCCTCGAAATTAATCAAAATCCATAAAATACTCAATCTCCAAAAATTATTTTCCAAAAAAACTACTCTTTTACCTTTTTTATGCCGAAAAATTGAAAAAAAATAAAATAAAATCATCACAACATGAGTAGCCGAGCACATTACCAGAACACAAAGGTTGGTGCGACAATCTCGGATGCCTTGGGGGGTGGCCGTGACTGCCCAGAACCCCAATTCTATTGAGGATAGTTGTTGTAGCACCCTCAAATTAATTAGCTGGTAATTAATCTGAGATGCTACAATTACTATCATATTATCATAATATATGCAACAGAATTGTATAAGTGATGTGAGTTTACCACTATTTACCCTTGCATCTTTTTATTATTATTATTATTTATTTCATTTTTCCACTTTCATCTTTAGCCTCTAAAATACATTAACCGTTATAATTTGCTCTTATTTATTTATTAACGACAATTACATAAAAGTGAAACGAATAATTGTGCTTGGAAAATGTTTTTGAAAGTTGTTGGTAGAAACATAATTAAGCTTACAGGCATCCATTTATGGGCAAATTATGTTTTAGAGGAATATCACAATAACCTTATTCAGTTAAAAACAATGTGTTTGGCAAGCAATTTAACGTATTATACTCAGGAAATTATGCAACAATTAAGGATAGAAAATCAGGATAATGAAGTGCACGATATAATATCAATAAATATATCACAATCATTATCATCCTCTATGTGGTCTATTCGTGCCTGTATAAAATCTTGAATATACAGAAGGTAGATGTAAGAGATTTACTTTGTTTAGGGGACATCTCAAATATAGTGCAAGGTGAGTTGGGATATCCAAACAATGTGGCAATGTTTTACAAGTTCAATGAAGATGAGAGTATTCATGGACCGGCCGCAAATGTTGACATTGTTGACATGCTGCATAAGTTGCACATATATGTAGAGGAGCATGTAGAGCGTCACTAAATGACCAATTGGCAAGTATGGTTGAGGGGAGTCAAAAGCGAGTAATATTATGTTATTGGAGGTGAGTCGTTACAAATGATATTAGAGTAAATGTTATTGGGTTCTATAGACTATTAGGATCCATAGCATTAAATTAGACTCGGTGGGTAAATGTGAAGCCACATTACATCCAAATAAAGTTGGTGTTTTGGTTTAGTCTTAGATTATAGGAGAATATATTTTAAACTAATTATACTGTTTATAACATCGATTGTATAAATGGCTCCCTAGACACGCACCCAGGCTAACAACCACGAGAACGAGAATGGTGGAACCAACAATGGCGAAAATGCGGAGAACCAGGCACTAAACAAAAACCCGAAGGCTTTGAGCGCGTTGGCTGCCCAAATGGTGGACCTTTTGAAGATGGACACTAATGCTAATTGAGGTGTGAGACCAAATGGAGAAGAGCAACTTAGTTGCACCTTTAAGCTTTTCAATAAGCAACACCCCTTGATATTTTAAGGACATCCAGATACGGTGGCTATAGAAATTTGAGTTGTTACAAATGATATCAGAGTCATTGACTTTCATAAGATGAGGAGAGCGTGCACAAGTCCATGAGAGTCGACATCAGGAACTCGCTGGAATGTTAATAATTGGATGATCCCATGAGGGTTGCTAGCCGTGATGCTATGTCCCAAGAGAGGGTGATTGTGATGTCCCACATTGTTTGAAAATTAGAATGCGGATGTTCATATGTATATTCACACAATTCTTGACACAACGTTTTAAAGCTGTGATAACCATGAATCTATCAGAGTTTTGCAATTAAGTGTGCTTATATGAGAGTAGCATTAGGATGTGTGACATTTTCAAAAGTCTGATTCATGTGAGTCAAACAATGCTGTATCTTTTGGGTTGAGTCGTTACAATTAGTCTAGAAACAGTGGATTCAATACCTATGGGTTATAAATCTAGAATATGGCTTCGACTTTATATGCTATTGAAATAATAATAATAATAAAAATCAGCCTATTTTGTCTCTAAAAAATATACCTATTAAAATTAGGCATTTCACGCGATTTGGTAAGAATATAAAAACTATGGTTCGTGCAATTTGAGAATATGTAGGAGAAATCCAGAGCTTCTTAGCCAAGTTCGTGTGATTTAGGAAGAACATGATAAATCTAAGCTTATGATCCATGGCTTTGTTTGGCAAACAACACAAAATTTTTATACTTTATTTTTACATTTTTTAATAACAATCAACATCAAAACATTCAAACTTTTTTCACTTTTTATAGCACATCAATAATTTTTTTATTACCATTCAAATAAAAAAAATCCACTACAATACAATTTTTTTTTTAATTTTTAATTTTTTCCACTTTTCTATACAATTTTTTATTTTTTTACTTTATATTACATCCATCACTTTTTACTAACTCTAAAATTAGCAACCCATTATTTTGTTCTACACAGTACTTTGTCAAACAAGGCCCAAATTTGTGCAATTTAAGAAGAAAAGTAAAATACTGGAGTTGATAATCTAAATTCGTATGATTTGGGGAAAAATGAAAAACTAGGATTCGGTTTTTCGTGGGGACAATATATGGGTTTGGGTTTGCTTCTATTTGGGTTAATTTTTGTTTTTGTTTTAAATTAGTTTAAGTACCATATGTGACGTAGTTACGACGGAGCCACTTGAGGTTCTAGGGGCAAGGCCCAAGTTTTTTTTTTTTTTTTTTTCAATTTGGCCCCCCTTACTCTCAAAATTGTAAAAGCTGAATCCGCCCCTGAATATATAGTGACACGTTACACAAATGTGCTGAGTTGTCTTAAATATGTGGCATTAGGGACATGTGTCACGTTTTTAAGCACAATGACGTGAATTTCTCTTAAAAAAATTAGACGGGACTCGGACATAAGTACCCACTTAGCATTTCAATTGAGTATAGGTATCATTTGCGAATGCCCAAACCACATGTACCTAAAAAAGTATTTTAACCCTAAAATAAAATCGAAACGAAGAGCTTAAGTAGAAAAATATTTGCTGCTAACCCACCAAATGCCCCAAAACCAAAAAAGAAAAACGAAAAAAGAAAAAGAAAAAACACAAAACTAGTAAAAGAAAAGAAAATAAGGGCAACGAACTTGAAAGCAGAACTGTGTAAACGGAAACACACAAACGCAGAGACATAAAAAGCCACACTAATCTTTCAACGCATCTCCTCAACCTCGCGCACACACACACACCCCCCTCCCCAAACTCACCGGAGTCAGTCCCTCTCTCCGCCTCCCTCTAACAAACACACGCTCCCTCTCTCTCTCTCTCTCTCTTCCTCTATAATGGAAGACGACGACGAGTTCGGAGATCTGTATACGGACGTGCTCCGGCCTTTCGCTTCCACGTCATCATCAACCGATGCTCCGCAGCCCCACGGGGCGTCCCCTGCGCCGCCACCTCTCCTCCACCCTCCGATCGATCTCAGCCTCAAGAGCGACGAGAACGAGATCCTCTTTGGAAATCCCCGCTCCAATTCCCCTGCTCCCAACCGTCCCTCCGATCAAACCCTAGCTCCACGCCCCACCGAGCTTGATTCGGCTCCTAATTTGATAGTCCGCGACGAGAGAGTCGATGATTTAGCTGGTCGGTCTGGGGTTTCGGACGGAGGGCGTGTGGAATTACCGAAAAGGGCTCCCCCCGAGGATGTGAAATTCGATATCGAGGAGGGTAATACCGGAATTTTTGATGCTGGCTCCGAGCCGATCATTCCGGGACTCTCTGGCGCACCGGCAGCGAATCCAGAAGCTTCTACCGCCGATAACGATTGGGACAGTGATAGCGAGGACGATTTACAGATAGTGTTGAATGATAGCAATCACGGGCCTATGGCGATGGAAAGAGGTGCAATTGGTGGCGAAGAGGAGGACGATGACGACGATGAAGACGGGGACCCTCTGGTTATCGTGGCGGATGGGGAGCTAAATCAGGAGCTGGAGGCCCAGGAGTGGGGCGAGGATGCGGCTGGGCAGGCAGTTGGGGCGGATGGCGAGAGGAAGGAGACTGGTGAGGCAGGGAAAGTTGGCGGTGGTGGCGGAGGGGCCGCGGGAGTGGTGGCACCGAAAATTGGGTATAGCAGTCATGGGTATCATCCATTTCATTCTCAGTTTAAGGTCAGTGTGTTATATGCTGCTGTTACTTGAAAATAGGGAAATTTTGTGTACTTGGGGTTAGCTTGTGTTTTCCCCTTATTTGATGAGAATTGGAGCGTGGTTGTGGCTTGTAATTGTTGTACAGTGTGAATTGTTAGGAAAATTTGATGCTTCGGACTTGAATTTGCGGTATGGGTAAGTTTCATGTATGTTGATGTTTGAAAAAGTAGAGAGGAGCGACCACTTAAAATTGTATTTTTCTCCTCACTGGGAGCAATTGAAATGAAAATTGGTTGGCTTAGTAAGTGTTTGATGATTCTTAGTATATGCTTGAGATTTTATTTCTATTGAAAGTACAGGCAGGATGCTTGCAGCTTGCGGTTAAAATCATCTGGTTTAAGTAAATGTTTTGGCAACGATGCATTGTTGGGAGTTGTATATTATGGAAGAATTTGAACTGGTTTCCCTTCCAATCAGTTACCAATAAAAAATAATGGGTCCCTATTCAAGCTATGAGATATAGTGTTTAAAATGTAGAAGATTTCTGTGCGGTTTGTTTCAGCGCCCGGTTCCATGCTATCATCAAGGACTTCCATGTTATTTACTCTTCTGAGCAAGAACAAATCCAGATAGCTCATTTGCAAATCAAAAAGTAAAATGCCGGAACTGTGGACGCTGATACTACATCGTGTAGTAGAGAAACTGTATAATATCTTAGAGCATACCCGGCAGTTACCCAACCATTTTCCCTAAATATAGGAAACAAAACTATTTTTTGCTTCCCTATTTTAAAATACTCCACAATAGCTTCTCTTAATATTTTTTTATATCATTAAAATAATATTTTTTACTTTTACTTTTGTTTTGTTTTTTTTTTTTCTTTTCTTTTTCTTTCTCTCTTTCTTCCAGCTCTCTTGCCTGGAGGTCTTCTTCTCCCTCTCGCCTATCTCTTTCTTTTTTTTTTCTTCCATAAACTCTTTTCTTCTTCTCTCTCTCTCTCTCTCTCTCTCTCTCTCTCTCTCTCTCTCTTGTTTGCGTCTTTCAACTGGCTAGCATTTGGTATCTATGATTTTAGGAATTATTCCCTAGGCTTTCAATGGGACCATGCCTTGGATTTCAATCCAAGATCATTCCTTGGGGTTAGTTCATTCTCTTGGTTAGTTGATCTCTTGCATAGTTTATTCCATTTACTGCCCCGTTAACAAGACCAAAACTGCAAAAGAGATTCGCCTGTTGCTTACGTAGGCGAGACTTGGTCATTGATTGTTTAGAAAGTCATGCCTATGGGAAAAGGGCCCCCCTTTGACATCAGATCTTTTCATCCGGGAGGCTGGTTGTTCATCCCCTGGAGGAGTTCTTTGATGTCTTGGCGTCCAAATTTTGCATCTCAAATTCTTTGGTTATTCACCCCTTGTTCTTTGTTCTTTGTTTTTTTTATTTTGTTCACTCATCTGTTCTTGATTGAGAATGGGAGAGGAGACAAAACATGAGAGAGAGAGAGAGAGAGAGAGAGGCGTGAAGGGAAGAGCTAGGAGATGGGAGTGATGAGAGGAAGAAGAAAGGGATTGGGAGACGAGAGAGTGTGTGTGTTTTTTTAGAATTATAATAATTCATGGGAATGCATTCCTAATGTATAGGAAAGATATAAAGAAGCTGTTGTAGGTGAGTTTTAGTAATTTTTTTGAGATCTTCCCAAAATTTAGGGAACAAAACCCTTTATAGGGTGTCTGTTGTGAATGCTCTTACATAATGCTGCACCCTACAACTCCACCCACCTCAAAAGAAAAAAAGGAAAAGAAGAAGGAAAAATTCTGTTTGTTATATCTTAATAAAATGATCTACAAAGACAAGCTCATGCTACCATCCTATGGACTATTTTTTGCTTGCCTCATTGGTTGTGGAATGATAGAAGTTTTGAGGACTGTGAGAGAACTTTTGAGCAGTTTAAGTCGTTATTTTTCTATACTTTGTATCGTTGGACAATAGCTTTTATTTATCTCGTGATGATTAGTTACTATGATGTCCTTGCTCTCTTTTCTCCTTTTAGTTAGCTTTTTTCTCATGTATACTTTCTGTGTACCTGGAGGTGCCGTACGCTTTTAATGATATTTTAATTACTTATCAAAAAGATAAAATTAGTTACATTTGCAAACCTTATGTTGATTCTAGTTTGTAAGGATTGTTTCACTTTTGGGGATGTAGATCTTGCTGGATTAGTTTTCTGGTATGGTAAGTCTAATCTTTTTGTTTGTGTACTGGTCAAATGCCTTAAAAGTTTGTTTGAGGTCTGATTTCATCCTACTTAATATTTTGGGAACTCTTGCTTCTGCATTTTGCTCCAAACGTTATTCTGTGTTGATTCCTACTTTTTATGCCAAAGCATCGGTGC
The DNA here is from genome assembly GCF_958979055.1 of Alnus glutinosa. Taxonomy (NCBI): domain Eukaryota; kingdom Viridiplantae; phylum Streptophyta; class Magnoliopsida; order Fagales; family Betulaceae; genus Alnus; species Alnus glutinosa. Next base: position 33,754,312 of record NC_084889.1, read on the forward strand.
TTCATATGACATAGCATCTTTATCATTGATACCTACTTTGTCCAAACCCCCTTTGTTTACAAGTGGAAAAACTGGTTCTATATTGATCAAGCCTTCCTTTGTATTCTTCAGCTACTGTCTCCTAGCCTGTGGTCTGACAAGTGGTTAATTCTTGTGGTTGTGTGGTTCTCTCAGGTTCATTGTATTTCTTGATGTGTATCATTTGTTTTTTCATGCTATACGGAAAATGAAATAATTTTAAATCTACAGTTATTGCCCTTTACTTTGGTATTTGATTTGAAAAGGTCAACCGTGATAGGCCTCTGAGATTGAATTATATCTTCTTATTTTTTGGTCCTGTTACTTCTTTATTTATTTTTTTAATTTTTTTTTTAATAATTTTTAGAAATGTGTTTTTTTTTAAGAAAAATATAAACTTGTTCTTTGAAATATTCGTGCCTGGGAAGATTGATCTCCCCCCTCTTCACTCTTCTCTTTACCAGTGAGCTTGTATCTTAAATTCAAGATAAGTATGTCTCAATTAACTTAGTTTGAATGCTATACTTGCATTCTTGTTTGTTATTTTAAGGAAGGAAATAATCTACTGTAGCTGGAATTATTTCTTTTTGATGGTTAAAGCAACTTTTTGATTATTGGCTTGTACCTGTTTCTTTTCCCTGCATATAAATCCTAATGATTCACTTTTTGTTAACATGCAGTATGTTAGACCTGGTGCAGCACCAATGCCTGGAGCAACTACTTCTGTTCCTGGAGGAGCCCCAGGCCAAGTTCGTCCGCTTGTCAACATGGGTCCTATAGCTGGTCGTGGTAGAGGTGATTGGAGACCAACAGGAATAAAAAATGCTCCTCCAATGCAAAAAGGTTTCCATTCAGGTTTCGGATTGCCTGGTTGGGGGAACAATGTCACAGGGCGAAGTTTTGGTGGAGGACTGGAATTCACACTTCCTTCTCATAAGTAATTTTCAATTAGCTGCATATGCTGGATGCTTGTTTATTTTCACGATAGTTGCATGTTGTTGTTAGTTATCTGTATTGGTTTTAGATGTATGAAATGCCTTGGTTAGAGGTGGTTCATTAATATTGTGTTCTAGTGGAAGGTTCTGGGATTTTATTGACACACATGATTGGCAGTTGGGATGATTATAAGTGGGGTAATCTATCCCCGACATGTATGCCATTGGTGTCTTTCGCGTACGAGGGTTGTGCCAGTTTTCTTTTCTACAAAATTATTACTTATCAAAACAAAAAAAAAAAAAAATGTATGCCATTGGTGGCCTCTCAAGTCTCAACACAAATACTCGTATATTGTGGTTTGTCACTTATTTACACAACTCTCTAATTCTCTTGTTATCATGTCTAAGTAGTGTAGAATACTGATATGCTGAGTCTATAAACAAGTTCTTAATATGGATCTATGTGTATGGTATACATCAAGGACTATCTTGAACATTGTTTTAATTGATGGGTTGCCAACATGTCTTTTGTTACGATCCCAAGTGTTCCACATCAGTTAACTACAATCTTAACCATGTGTATATAAGCTTTTGGTCACTCTCCCATTGCAAGCTGGTTTTAAAGGGTGAGTTCTACTTGAGTTTTGTATCATCTTTACTGATGCATGATGCATGCCATAACATTGGCTAGTCAATTGGTGTATCAGTATTTGAAATTTGCCCTTCGGCTCATCCAATTCATTCATAAAAGGACAGGAATTTGTTGACTGCTTGCAATGATATAGTGGAGAAAGGAGTTGTTCACCCTATTGCTCAATGCTCTAGAAAATCTTAGTATGACCTGATTTCTGTCTTCAAATGGTGGCATTCCCTTTGATTTTCAAACTCTTGAGTATCTTAAAGGATCTTGTTGTTTATCATATACACTGTTTGTGGTCCTGTCCTTTACAATGTGTCTGTCAAGGGCCTGTGAAGACAGGCTGTGGGAACCTTTAGTGGTGTACTGTGGAATTTTTAATCTTGAGGCAGAGGCTGGTTGACCACCAAAAAAATGTCTGACTATGTGTTAGAACAATCTCATTGTTTGGTTATTTATGTTGTCCATTATTAAAAATGTCTGTGACTGTGTGTTAGAACAACCTCATTGTTTGGTTCTTTATGTTGTCCGTTATTGGGTATTAACCTGCAGGGTAAGGATGTATCAATTTGTATTATTTCTTATTGTGATAATACTTGATAGTTTATTCATTTGTGTAATGGGTTTATGCGTTATCATTGATGCTTGTATGTCCAGATTTTTGAACTTCTCCATTCTGAACATGTAATTATACTCTTTCAGTTTCTTATATCGTAGCTGTCCTCATGGGAGGTGGCTCTTTTGCTGCTGCATGGCCTCTCCATTTTGGTTTCGGTGGCCAGCTATTGTTTTTAGTGTATAAAGAGGCTAGACTGTAGTTGCTCTTTACTATTGATTCTAGTTCACTACAACACTACCTCCTGAGGTTGGTGTTGGTCTGTTATCTAAAGCCCTTTTAAGCAGATATGTTCCTCTAACTGAACAATATAATGCCACACTATGTGCACTTGGTGGGGGTCCCACCTAATATGCTTCTGCTCTAGTCAAAACTCTTGAGATCCAGCAAAAGCGATTGGCTAATAAATGGTCTAATTAGGTTTTAGATTACGTACTATAGGTGGGCGCACATTATGAGAGACCAACAAATCTTATCAGCCAGAAGAGAGAGGAAAAAGAAAAAGGGCTCTTTTTTCAATCATTTATATTTCAATATTCAAGGGCTCTGTAAAATATTTAATTTTCAATGTTTTTTTTTTACCTCATGATTTGCTTATTTGGCCATCTTGAATATTTTCAGGACCATATTTGATGTTGACATTGATAGTTTTGAGGAGAAACCATGGAAATATCCTGGTGGTGATATTTCAGACTTCTTCAACTTTGGCTTGAATGAGGAGAGCTGGAAAGATTATTGCAAGCAACTGGTAATTTTATTAAGCTTTAATCATGCTTTTGACCACATAAACAGAAACTAAGTCCCCGCATATTTGATTTCTCAGGAACAACTCCGCATGGAGTCTACTATGCAAAGCAAAATTCGTGTTTATGAAAGTGGGCGAACAGAGCAGGTAATGAGTTGTTTATGTATCTCAAGAAAGCTTTTGTTGTTTCCAATAGAAATATTTGGTTTCTATACCCCTGTTCTGGTACCAAGGAAAAAATTTATGTCTTTTATTTGGCCCAGGAGTATGATCCAGATTTACCCCCAGAATTAGCAGCTGCCACTGGCGTTCATGATGTTCCAGCTGAAAATACAAACCTTGGAAAGGCGGATGTTGGACAAAGTGATTTAGCGAAAGGACCTGCTCGTGTGCGGCCACCTATAGTACGTAGAGCTGTCTATTGTTATTTTGTCAGGATGATTCTTTTTGATAATCATAGGTTTAACTCCTGATTTTCATATAGCTTTATTTGTGTCTCTAACTATCACATTGATTGCACATTGCTTTTAGCAATCTAGGTAAAAAATCTGTAGCTACTAGACATGTTGCAATTATTTGCTATATCGGCTTCCAGGTTCGATGTTTTCTAATTTTTTCATTTCCTACCAGCCAACTGGGAGACCAATACAGGTGGAAGGTGGTAATGGCGAGCGTCTCCCCTCCATTGACACCCGACCTCCTCGCATCCGTGATTCAGATGCAATTATTGAGGTACTTAATAAAACCAGTCTTAAGTGAACTGATCTAAATGTGTAAGTAGATGCATCATTTTATACTGCATGTGTGATGTATAGATAACCGGAAGTATTTGGGTCAACAGATTGTCTTGCAGGACTCTTTGGATGATGATTCCTCCACAGGAAATGGTGCCCTAGAACGTCCAGACAATGATCCCCAAAGAGAGGAATTTAGAGAAGGTGATGTAGGTGAAGAAGACAGTGTGCAAGTGGACAGTGAGTATTTTGAGGGTTTACCAAAGGCTTACAATGGTCGAAAGAGAGATCTGGTTGAAAAAAGAAGAAAGCCTGTCATGAATTCTATTGATAATAAGTTACCTGATGGGGATGGAGTATCATCCTTCCCCCCTCCAGAAGCACCCGCCCAGTATCCTGGTTCGAGGGGGCAGACTTCTGTTCATCCTAGTGGGAATGTCGGTACCACTTATGATGAAAGGTACGAAATAGTCTTGGATAGATGTAACATGTGATATATGTTTATAAAATCAACCTATCTGTTATTCTGTCCAATATGATAGTTTTGTGTTCTTATACATTCCTTCAAGTCAGGGAGAGAAGTCCACGTTGATGAAAGAAAGCCTTAATCCCAATTACTTGGATTGGATTTCAAATCTTCGTTCCAACTTGTGCCTTGTGTTTCCATGTTAATTTTTTAACTTTTTACAGACATTTATGCTAATGAATGCCATTTGGAATTTTTTTACAGACTTTTTTTTTTTTATCATTTTACACAAAAGCTAAGGGCGTCATCATCTGAATTTGTGAATGCACAACAAAATTAACCTGCTTGTCATGTCTATAAGAGAAGCATGATACAAGGATTCAAGAAGATGTAGTGGATAACAAAGAATATATGAGAAATAAATAATGATCTTGTAAGAAAGAAAAGCAAAAAGTAGTTACAAGTTGATCATCTTAGATAGGTGGAACCTGGTAATTTTGAAATCATTCATCCAAGAATTAACTTGCCTCTCATGTGGATGAGAGAAGCATGAGACAAGGATTCAAGATGTAGTGGATAATATGGAATATATGAGAATCAATAATGATCTCGTTAGAAATAAAAATAAAAATTTGTTACAACTTGATCAGCTTACAAGTTATGCCATTTGGAATGTTTTCGTCATTCGATTTGGGTTGTCTTGGGTTATGCCTAGTAGAGTAGTCGATTTGTATGCTTGTTGGTGGACTGTCAGCAGCACTTGGAGTGCTGCTATGTGGAAGATGGTGCTTTCGTGCATTTTGTGGTGTTTATGGAGGGAATGAATGATTGAAGTTTTGAGGACCGTGAGTGGACTTTGGAGAAGATTAAGTCTTTATTTTTAAAGACATTGTTTTTGGACAGCTGCTTTTGTTTTTCCTTTGGTGATTAGTTATTATTATTTTCTTGTTCTTTTTATCTCTACTAGCTAGGTGGCTTATCTTGTATACTTTCTGTGTACCTGGAGAGCCTTAAGCTTTTAATAATATCTTGATTACTTATAAAAGAAAAAAGAGGAAGCTGGTAATTGTGAAATCATTCATCCAAGTATTAATCTGCTTTCTCTGTCCAATCAATAAAAGAAATTTGTCTATATTCCCATTTGGAGCTTTTCAGTTGGCAATATATACTTTTGCCTTCTGGAATTTTATCAAGTACAGCTTATGATAGTGTAGTTTGTTGCCTAAGTTGTTAACAGCTTTGTTCAAGTAGTTAGCTGGGCATAAAAATAAATTTTCTGACTATAATATACTATGATTTTCTGTTGAATACGGGTTTCTTGGTTAAATTCTATAATTTTTTTATCAGATGTTTATTAGCCTGAGCTGGAATTATTATTGACTTGTAAGATTGCATGAGAACTCAACAAACATGTATGACTCGCTCCTTTTGGATGCAGGCGAACACAGGGACGGGCAAGTGACCAGTCCCCTCATGTGACTCCTAGTCGAAGTACACATGATGGGAAATTTCAGGATAATCAGAAGGAAGAATCAGTTGAAAGCTTGGATGATAAACATAGTCCGTTGCTATCATCTCCTGACACAGTTGGGGATGCCAGGGAGTTGAGTGTTGACCCTAAAGATGCTGAGCATGATGAGCTTGTGCTGGCTGATGGAAGCCCTGTAATGGAAAAGGAAGAAATTACTTTGAACACGATAGGCGCAAATGACACCCTTAAAGATGGAGTGGTAAAGAAACAAAAATTGAGTTCTCGTGTCGAACAACCTGTGCTCCAAGAATTTGATGAGGAGGAGGACTCAAAGGCTGCAAGAAGTAGTGAAAACAGCAAAGCAAGATCAGGAAGCAGCAGGGACTATCAGAAGTGGCGGGATGGGGCTGAGGAGGAAGTCATTCAAGAAGGAAGTTCAACCGTAATGGAGACTGTGAAAAGGCACCCTGATGAAAATGAACAGGGTCTCCGAAGAAAGAATCGTGATGGAAGGCAAGATATGGAAAGAAATCGCATGGCAATAAAAGGAACAGAAGATTACCCCTATAGAGACTGGGATCCTAGCTCAGGTCATCAATTGCTTATGAAAACTGATGGGTTTAATAGGCGAAAGGAGAGGGACAATCCTGATGGACCTTGGCAACGGAGAGATGACGATCCTTATAACAGAAGGATTAGAACTGAAGACATGAGGAAGAGGGAGCGTGGTGATGAAATGGGATCCAGACATAGGGGCAAGGTTCGAGACGGCGAGAGGAGTGAGAAAGATGAATATCTACATTCGAAAAAACAGTTGGATAATGGCAGCTATAGGGTTCATTATGATAAGGAGGTTGTCTCACGCCACAGGGAAAGAGATGATGGTCTGAAGAGTAGGTATGAAAATGTGGATGATTACCATAACAAGAGAAGGAAAGATGAGGAATATCCGAGGAGGGACCATGCTGACAAAGAAGAAATCTTGCATGGCCACAGGGAAAGTTCCAGCCGTCGTAAGCGGGAGAGGGATGAAGTTCTGGACCCACGCAAAAGAGATGACCAACTAAGAGTTAGAGATAACCTTGATGATCACCACTCTGTTAGGCACAAAGATGAGAGCTGGCCACAGAGAGAAAGGGGTGAAAGGCAGAGAGAGAGGGAGGAGTGGCATAGGCTAAAACAGTCTCATGAAGAATACCTACCCAAGCGGGAAAGAGAAGAAGGACGGGTTGCTGCAAGGGGTGGGCGTGGTCCAGATGACAGAGCATTGGTTAGCCATGCTAGGGCAAAGGAGGATCACAAAGGATATGATAAAGAATACCAATTTAAAGACATAGTGCGACACACTGAACAGTCCAAGAGAAAGGATCGAATTGAGGATGAAAGTTCACATCATAGGGGACGTGATGATGTTTATCCACGTGGAAATCAATTTAGTAATGATGAAAGAAGATCCAGGCAGGAGAGATCAAGTTCCCGTAATGATCGTGCTGTTAATGCTTCTGATAACCAAAGAGTACACGACAAAAAAAATAGAGAGACTACAAGGAAGATTAAAGACTCTGAGGGTGGCGATCACAATGCTTTGGGCCCTTCCAAGAGAAATCAAGAAGACCAGAGTGGTCAAATTAATGAGATGGTATGTAGCATGCTTAGACACAAGAATGTAGAATTCATTCAAGATAAGGAAAAACGTTCTCCCTTTTAGAAGTTGAGTTATTGGACAATGTCTTAACATGAAGAAAAGTAGGTCATAAGCTTGAATTTGCTATAATTAAAAGCATTGGCAATTGGAAAAAGGCAAATCTAGCTCAATCCCTTGGTCCAGCAAGGTTTGGTTGAAACTTGAAGCTCATGCTTTAATCTGGAATACTAACAACAAAAAAGGTCCGACTGTTGAAGCTAATTTTATAACTGGTCACTGACTTTTAATTATTCAGATGTTGGAGTAATGCTGAAACCATGATTTCAGTGCATGTTATTGCTGGTAGTCACTTCCCTAATTTCATGTTTTCTGGGAAAAGATGCTAATTTCTAGGATTTGCAGTGTACCTTTTACTTGGCAATAATAAAGGTTGTGAGAATTCAGATGGGCTAAAGCAACCCTATTTTTGTAGGTTTTGAGGCAATTTTACCGTCAGAAAACCTAAAATATGTGAATAAATAAATAAAAAGGGCACTGTTATGGAATTCTTGCCTAGGCAAGTGCTTTGAAAATATCGAATATTGACTCTTTTCCTCATTCAAGGTGAGCATTGTCAATCTTTGTGTATGCCAAGACGCCATTTTCAAGGCCTGAGAGTGGGCAGTTTGTTTTAAGCTATTTACCTCTGTAGTATTTTATGCATATGCCTTTTGCTTATAATTTCTGAGATCCATTAGGGCAAGAACCTCAAACATAAGTAGCTTTAATATCTGACTTGTCTTAGATAAGGTAATGGTAATATGAAAATTGTATGTTTTAAGTATTTAAACGAAGGAATGAATGCAGACAGTTTTCTTTATTGGATGTGACCCATTGAGAGGAATGCTAACACTCATGAATTGTGATGTTTGTAAATATTATTTAAGTTTGTTTCTGACATAAAATTCAATTTTTGTTACTTGAGCTCATTCTTGAGGCTTACAGACTAATTTGTAAACTACTTTGTTTGTCTCGGTCAGATTATAATCTCGTATTGTCATTTCCTATTGATTTTCATCAATTAATCTGGCTTTGGTTGAGAATTTGAGATACTCTTTGTTGAGACCAGTGAGTTATGTTCCTCTTTGGGTTCACTACTTAAACCTTATTGGTTAATGTTACTTATCAAAAAAAAAAAAAAAAACCTTATTGGTTAATGTAGGAGGTCTCGCTGGTGGGCTGTGCTCATTTCTCATTCGTGTTTGTTGACTTTTGTGCTTAAACCTGGTAGGAAGTCTAACCCTTTAGGTAGTGTTCAAATTCATATTTCTTCTTGTGCCATTGTATAGGGCTTGAAAGGTTCTGGTGATCAAGGAAATGGTGCGCATGAGATCCCGGTGCACCGACGTGCTTCCAGAAAACATAGGGAAGATGCTTCATCAGAAGATGAACTGCAAGACTCAAAAAGAGGGCGCTCCAAGTTGGAACGTTGGACTAGCCACACCGAGAGAGATTACAGTATCAACAATAGGTCATCATCTTCCTTGAAATTCAAGGAGATTGACAGGAACAACAATGGTGCATCTTCCGAAGCCAGCAAACTTCCAGATGAATCTGCTAAGATGGTTGAGGCTGTTGATAATCAGCATCCATTGGCTGAAGAGAAAGATGCTTCTGATCTGGAAACCAAAGATGTCGACACAAAACCGTTGGAGGATAAGCACCTGGATACTGTGGAGAAGTTGAAGAAGCGAAGTGAACGGTTCAAGCTTCCGATGCCAAGTGAGAAAGAGGCCTTGACAATTAAGAAGATAGAGGTTGAAGCACTGCCTTCTGCCAAAAGTGAGACTCCTGCAGATTTGGAGATCAAACCAGAACGGCCGCCACGGAAGAGAAGGTGGGTCAGTAACTAAATGTGAAATCAAGGGACCTACATTATTTCGCGGAATTGCTCTTTTGGTTTTGAGGGAAGTCTTGGCCTCTGATTCTTTAATTCTAGAACCCTGCCAGTCCAGTCATGCCTTTAGATGATTATAAATGGTTTCTGTCAGGTTTTAGAGATGGCCATGTACCTCTGCCATAGTTATATCATCTTGTAACCATGCTGCCACCCCATACTTCTAATATTGTGTAAATACTGATGAATGTAACATTAAACTGGTCACAGAGGTGGCAAGGAATTATTTTAGTGTTAATTCGTAAACTTATGACCCAGAATTTATCTGGGTTACTGGACGTGGCAAATCTGTATCTGACCTGTGAGAAGCCACCGGTGCTGTGGGAGGCTTGGCTCGGCTTTTGTTTGCCGGCAGCAGCAGATGTTTGAAGCGAAGAGCTGATGAGCAAAAGGGAAGCAGTTTTACGTTCTACTTCTTATAACTTTACTTTGTATCATGATTAGTTATCATTTTTTTTTTAACCCTTTTTTTTTCGGCGGCCGGAAGCCTGAAGTAGAAGTTCCCTTTGTATTCGAGGAACAAGTGAGTTTTAAAAAGTACGAATTTTAAAGATAAAGAAGCAAGTAAACAGGAATGATTTTGGTCATCTTCCTAGTTATCTATCCCCTTTTCTGTGTTGGGTTCCTCTAATGAGATGAACACTATTTATTCCCTCCCTTAATCTCTATTTATTTATTATTATTTTTTTGGTCTTTTATTGTTTCTTTACAAAATGCAAGTCATGTACGTACCCTCCTTGCATTTTTAACAAAATTCCCACACTGTTCCCCTCACGAACTAATTCAGTCGGTCTTCTTTTTTGCACCCATTTTTGCTAACTTGCAGAGCCTTCTCTCTCCCTCTTTCATAGTATAAGCTCTTTCAAATTTGTCGATCAGAAGACCACCTATCCGTACACACTCTTCCTTTTCCTTCAATTCAACTTTGATCAATCAGAGAGACAAAAACATGAAAAAATTATTTGGTTTCAAAATGAGTTTATAAGTTCTTGTAACGTTTTAGAAATAAATTTTCAAAACCGGCCTTTTGGAGGTGGTTTGGCCACCATCGAACCAATTTTTTATTTATTTATTTTTAAAGGCAAAATTATAATTTTATAAAGAATTTGTACTAAAGGCTAATTTTGTTACATAGGCATGCCACATGGACTTACAAGTTCACTTTTGAACTACAAAGATTTATTTGTCAGAGCATTTACAGCGGTTTATGGGAATTTTGAGCCAAAATAGATAAGCAAAACCTCTTTAGCTAATCAATTTTCAGAACCCCATCCATCGGCTTCTCTAAAATTTCCTCTACTTTATTAAAATAATCATTTTTGAAGACAGGACCAACTGCCCAGAATTCGCAAATCCCTAGCTGGAGCCGAACAATGGTGGAGACCCAGCCGGCCTCCTCAAGCCACCCGCCTTTCCTCCGTGTGCACGCGATCCACGCACTCCCACTTGGGCACTGCCACCGATCCCAAGCCCAAGATTGCCTTCCTCTTCCTCACAAACTCCGACCTCTCTTTCGCTCCCTTTCTCGAGAAATTCTTCTATGGCAACCAACCGGTGAATCAAAATCAAAATCAACCAACCAGTGAATCAAAATCAAAATTAACCAACCGGTGAATCAAAATCAAAATCAACCCACTGGAAAATCAAAATCAAAATCAACCCACGGTGAATCATCTTCGTCGGCGGCCCATGGTTTCCACCGACCCCACAACCACTCTAAGCTCTGACCACCATCTCACTGATGGCATCTCCATCAACTTCAACGCCCAGTTCCTCGACGATGACGACGAAACCCTCGTCTTCGTCTCGGAACGTACTGGGTCTTCTACCTAACCCGACCTGGACTCCCCAGCCCGAAACCGCTTCCTTCTATCCCCGCCAGCCTCTTACACGACCGCCCTGTGACCGATCCAGGGCGTCGATCTCTCCGCTCCAATCTCTCAAAATCCCCATTTTCACGCTACCCTTCGTTTGACCGATCGGCAGCAGATGCTTCAACCGTTCAATGAAGATGATGGAAAGGTAGAGGCTGGCGTCTGGCGTCGATAGGGAAATGAAAAGGAACAAAAAGAAGGAGAAAGCAGAGAATGAGAGAGAAATGTGCAGACTTTTAATAATAGAATATTCATACATGTGTGAACAGTGCGACTCCACATGTGGCGTCGCACTGTTCACCAATGTCCATCAAATCTATTTTACATATGAAGTAGCGAATCGGATGGAGGAGGTTTTTTCAATTATGTTATGTATTATAGATATATAGTGGGTTATACATAACCCACTGTGAATGCTCTCATGAGGTCAAACTACATACCATTTTAACAATTCTCCAAAAGAAAAACAATAATGACCTTTTTTGTATAGTATTGGAGAGTAGAAATCCCAAGAATTGATTGAACCCCTTGGTGTGATATAAACTGATGTAGGCTTTTACCATTTGATCAACAAATAAATAAAAATAAAAATTAAATAATAACAGCATAGAAAGCTTCTTGAACTAGTGTAGGTTGGAGTTGGACAACTAAACTGTCACTATACTTTTATACACAAAAAGTAAAAACAGGTCGGTTAAACTTCCGAGAATAAGTATGAATTTATGTTTAAGGTTTGTTTGGGTTTGCGATTTTAAAAATTGCGATTTAAAAATAATGATTTTAAAATGTGCGATTTGAAAAAGTGATTTTTAAAACCGTAATTTAGCGTTTGGCAAAATCGTAGTTTAACCTTTAAAATCGCAGGTTAGCATTTTAAAATTATGCGTTTAAAAAAAAAACACCCCATTGCTTGTGATTTGAAAAAACAGTTTTCTGTTGTTTTCAAATCGCAATTTTTTAAAAACACAATTCTCAAACGGTTCATTTTCTGCGATTTGGTTTAAAATCGCACTTTTTATCTACGAAATCGCAATCTCAAACACACTCTTAGTACATTGAGAATGGTTACATTTACTTGTAGCAGTAAAAATTACTATTAGATTCAAAATTTAATTGTGATTTGTCTAAAATATAATGGTGATTTTTAGTAACACATTATAGGATATGCATTTGAAAGTGTGGGAATAGAGTGATTGTAGCATTTCTTTTATATAATATATTGATTTTATTACATAAGCATTCCGTCATTTTTTTTTTTTAGTAATGAGAAACCTCATCAACCCCAATCTCTTATCTAAGCACAAAATTGTTAGACAAATCATTTAAATACAAATTCTATAATATCCTTTTATCTGGTTAACTTAATGCTAGAAATCATACTTTTATTCCACCATGCTGTTGTGTGGGGTTAATCAGCCCTTAGATCAATCATTGTTAAAAAAATAAAATAAAATAAAATAAAAAAATACAATGGCAGATTGACACTGCCACGTTAGCAGGGCGGGATAGTGATGTAATAAAAGTGTTGTTTCTAGCCTTACTTTTAAAGAGCCATTTCTACAAGAATGTGGTGTAAAAGTGATGTTTTACAGCATCCAATAAATAGTTGATACATCATCTAAAAGACTAAAATACATTAAGCATGAAAGCACCGAATATTTTCCCTTTCAAGAGCCCAACCAATTTTAAAAAACCACCACCTCCTCAGCCCCACCTGCCGCCGGGTTTTGTCGACGGCCACCGCCTAATCTGCGTCGGAACGTGGAGCGGCCAAAAAAACGGCCAGATCTAGCACTGTTGCCTAGCACCCTGGCCAACCACGATCCTGACTCCGACCACCGGCAAGCTCCCGACACCGTCGGAAACCCACGCACCCCGACCCACCAAACCCATTCTGACGAAGTCAGAGGTCAGATTCAACGGCAGGATTTCCCGTTCGGCAGATTCACCGACAAAGCCCGAGGTTGGGGTCGGGGTCGGCGACGAGGTGGTCTGTCCGAAAGATTCGAGAGATGGAACTCTTTGTCGCCGCTCTCGCCGGTTTTTTATGGTGGTCGGCTCCATGGATTCTGACGGAAGCTTAGGCTGGAGAGGTGGGTCCGGCAGAGGCAAGGGTCCGACGGAGATTAGAGAAAACAAATATGAGTAGGGGATTGGGTGTTTTCATGTTTATATTATTTTTATTGTATTTTTTTGGTTTTCGATAAGTTGTTAACTTATAATTGGATGCTGTAAAATGAGGGTTTTACAACCCATCCTTATTGAAGGCATTCTATACTTTTAAGGTAAGAGAATGCTAGAAGAATAATACTAAAAATTGCATTTTTTATCTCACAATTATCCCACAATCTTGACGTTATAGCCCCAACTGACCATTGGATCAGTTATTGTTAAAAAAAATAAAAAAATAAAAAAAATCTAAGAGTTGGTTGATACTATCATATCAATATTATATGATAAAAATGTTGTATATATCATTACTCATGCTATAAACTACACTTTTATTTCACTTTGTTTACTTGGCAAAGCCAATCAGCCATTCTATCAATCCTCGTTAAAAAGAAAAGAAAAGAAAAGAAGCTCTAATTGACACAGACACATTAGCAATGTGGGATAATAATAGAATAAAAGTATATATGGTTTCTAACATTACTCTTAAGGTTAGATCTATGATGTTTTATTAGGATGGAGTGGATCCATTTAATGGTACAAATTAGATTTTACATATTAAAATTTACATTAAAATACAATAAAATGAATTAAAGAAAAAAAAAATCAAGATTCATGATATTAACCGATATACTAAAAATCAGTTATAATTCTTCTCAAAAAAAAAAGGAACCATTTATAATCATTATATATATATTTGCTAAAGAAAAAAAAGATTTAAAAAAAAAAATTACATAAAATATCGATTACACTAATCCATTAAAAATAATTAAGTAAATAAATAACAATTTGGCAATAAGACCTTTAGGTCCACACTCACAAAGTAGATGTATGTTTTTGATTGGCAATAGTAGAAGCAAAGCAGACCCAGTTGCAATTAACAGCACAGTTAAGAGTCTGGAACCGGACGGTAGCCAAAGAGGCCGGACCTTCGATTTCGGTGAGTCAGTTGGACTTCTCCCTTTCCAATCTCCCTTTCTGGGGCTCTCATAGTCCACGCCCTTTTTGCTCCAAAACATTTTCCAAATTAATAAAGAAAAATGAATTTTTATGTTTGGTTTAGTTTTTGGTTCAAAGATTTGAATACCCGTTACACATTTTAGATCGCCCATGTCGCTCCAAAGTTGCAAAGCGCATGCTTTGGTGGTGTTTGCAGCAAGTTATCTAGACTTAGTGTTACGCATGCCAAATGTTTGTAAAAATGCACCGCACTTTGTAATTAATGGCTTGGTCATGTTTTCTTTGTACATGGCTATATTTTTCATGGGGTAATTGTTCCAACATTGATTATTATATTCTTCATGTACTTGTTGATTTAATTGAGCATAATATTGTTGAAAAACACTTATCCAGGAAAAATTACAGCAGCAACATGATAAATGCAACAGGACTATTTTCATAAAAAAAATAAAAATGCAACAGGACTATGCTGAGAAAGGATGTGTGAGTGAGTCTTATGCATCTGGGTATTGTCAAATCATAAGTACCATCCTTTGGAACCTAGATTGAGGCTCTAGAATCCTAAGCTTTGTCCAGAGTTTGGGAATCCCATTTTGACAAAAATGAAGCTCTATACAATTGAAACATAAAAGAAGAAATTTGATGGACAAAAGACACGCGTGGTTTTTGACAAGTCTGGTTTAATCTCTATTAGCTTTTATTGTACTGATTTTCAGTTCTTTTTTCCGTTATCCTTGAAAATGATCATGCATTTGGATTAAATGGTTTATGCCAAATTTTTATACTTCATTGCAGGATTAATGTTGGTGCCAATTATCTTGTAAGCCTGGGGTTTTGTTTGCTGCATCACTATAAGATTGTAAACACTCGAAAACCCCCACTCCCTCGTCTGTTTCCAAGACCTCAATGTCTCTCAGAAAACCCCCACTCCCTCGTCTTCTCCTCAACAATGTCTCTTGCATGAGAAATGCCCAACAAATTTTGAGACATGTAAACGTCTCCATTCATGATGGTGGAGCACTGGTGCTAACAGGCACCAATGGGTCAGGAAAGACTACTTTCCTCCGCATGTTAGCTGGGTTTTCTCGACCATCTGCAGGTGAGATCCTGTGGAACGGTCATGACATTACACAATCAGGGGTGTTCCACCAGTACAAGCTTCAGCTCAACTGGCTCTCCCTGAAAGATGCTGTCAAAGACAAGTTTACTGTCCTCGACAATGTTCAGTGGTTCGAAGTTCTTGAAGGCAAGCAGGGGAATTCTCTGCCTGCTTTGGAGCTGATGGGGCTTGGGCGGTTGGTAAAGGACAAGGCGAGATTGCTGTCAATGGGCCAGCGGAAAAGGCTGCAGCTTGCAAGGTTGCTGGCAATTGATCGGCCAATTTGGTTGCTCGATGAGCCTTCGGTTGCATTAGATGAGGAAGGGGTGAAGTTACTTGAGTATATCATTGCCGAGCATCGAAAGAAGGGCGGGATTGTGATTGTGGCAACACATCTGCCAATTAAGATTGAAGATGCCATGTATCTGAAGCTGCCACCAAGGTTTCCGAGAAGGATGACGTTGGTAGATATGCTTGATCGTACAGACTTGACATAACGTGTTATAAGTGATTTTTTTTTTTTTTAATGAGTAACATGGGAAGTTACTTAAAACACGCAATATGAGTCGGTATGAAATAAATGTATTAAATAGACGTGAAGAATAGCATTACAATTTTACCTAAAACCCAGAGAATACACCCTGCCATTGCAGATCAGAAAAATCATCTTTTGTTCTTTTTCTTGTTGTACCTTTTTACTTGTATCTTTGCAAATCTTGAGCTCGGTAAACTGTGTGTTATGGGACTGGCCCAGCATTGAGTTGTACTGATAGTATGTCATGAGACGCCTGAGCCAGAAACCTGTGTAAGGGCTTTTGGTAGTACAATAGGAAAGAGGCATTTGCTTGTGACGTATAAATGAAATGGAAGAAGCATTTTGACTGAAAATTATCTTTGTAACTTGAGAGTTGTTTGGGATTGCAATTTTAAAAAGTGTGATTTAAAATAATAATTTTAAAATGTGTGATTTAAAAAAATGATTTTTAAAAATGCAGTTAAAAATTGCAGTTTAGCCTTTAAATTCGTAAATTAACCTTTAAAATTTTGCGTTTTCAAAAAAGGAAAATATTACTCTTTCCAATCTAACACTGCTATAGTGCTACACCTTTTGCACGCATCCAATCACACGACCTTTTCTTACAACGAGGCCCTTCTTGGTAGAGTGTGGTTAGGCATATTAAATTTTTTATTATAAGGTTTTTACGGATCGACCTAATAATTGAAAAGATATTTATCACGTTAACTATTAAAATATTAATTATCACATAAATTTATAAATAAATTATAATATTTTAAGCATATTTTTTTTTCTCTAGCTTGCTCATACATTAAATAAAAAGTAATGCACATCCAATCTACAAGAGTAATACGTATAGCTAGCTTATGATAAAAGGTGAATTCTCCTAAGGTTGTGAAGAACTCCAAACTCAACTCCGATTTGGTAACGTTGACGTGGCTTTATCATGTTAGTAAAAAAATTTTATATTCTTTTGTTCGGCGTTAGTGCACTAGCCGCAATTATCCTATATTGGTTCCCTTCTTTATATTTAAAAAAAATTTCATAAAAAATATAAAAATAAAAAAAAAAAAAAAAAAAAAAAAACATCCCACAACAGATGCCCTATATTTAGATGAGGGAGTTGGAAATGAATAGTAATTCCATATATATATATACATGTCTACTATTTATTCTCCATGTATTATTCTAATATAAAAATATATATTTAATTGATATAAGAAAGAGAGAGAAAAGAATAAAATTAATAAAAAATAAATAAAATATTTAATTGATATAGAGAAATGTAAGAAAATTTATTGTGTGATTTTTTTTATAGGAAGTAAAAAGTAATTTTATTTCTTAAATATATAAAAAAAAAAAATAAAAAATAACAAAAAAAAATGATTGAAAATCTTCTGTTAGTGCTCTTACCGCGGACCACCGACACGCAGTGATTTCGACCGCAATATCATACCCTGACCACCCGCGTGTATATAGAAATAGAAGGATGAAAGTATTTTTTTAACCAACGTGACAATATCATATTAATAAATTTATGAAAGACTGATATGATAATGTCACGTTAGTCGTTAGGCATCCGTGCCTTTTGGAGCCATACCAATATACCACGACAATGAGAAATGATACTCAGAAACTCATTTTCCTCCACGTTCTCAGTTTGACAAGACATCTTGCGCCGTCTTTATCCACAAAACTGGGTCTATAATTGTTGCGTATGGTCTCTGCACAATGTACATAGAAATTCAGATATATCAAGCATCCATTATTGTAGCGTAGAGAGCAGCAGAGAGATCTAGAGCTAGCGCCGTGAAAAAATGGAGAAGCCATCTTGGTTTTGCACCATTTTCACGCAGGTGTTACTCTGCTTTGCTCTCTACCTCGCTCTCAACTTGGGTCAGCCTCAAAAGGCCGTTTACCAGAATAGAGTTCTCGATCTGCACTTCATTAGCGTTAGAGGAGGCTTCAGACCTCTTAAGCAACAGACCCATCTTCTGAGACTGGTCAATCTCTCATTTTTCTTCGTTGAATTCTTTTGTTTCATGAAAATTTGTGATCTTATTCATTGCAGTCTTCCCGGTTTAGTGAGAATGTGTTTTTTTTCTTCTTTTCTTTTCTTTTTGAGTGGGTATGACTTATTTGGTATGTTTCTTGTAATTTTATGTCTTATGGTGTTTTAGATGCCAAATTGTGGGATCGGCTTCTACGATTAACAGTTTCGTTGGTGCTTATTTTGGTAAACATACTCTTAGCAACCAACCTGATATATTGATTTCCTCTTCTTCTTTTTTGATGAACTAAATCATTTTATACCAAACTCAACCAGAATAATCTCTCCAGTAGAACTGGATACAACCCCTTCAAGGGGAAAAACTCTGCCAAACTAGGCAAGAATTACAAACAAAGAACAGAAAACAGAACACAATCAAGCTACCCCAATCTATACAGATTCCATTCCTTAATAAGCTTCCTATTAGTAGCCGTATCCTTAAATCTGCAACTAGTCATAATCTTCGTCTTCACCTCCCAACGAATATGATCTATAATCTGTTCTTCAGTTCTGGGAACATTCCCATGGAGCAGATCATTACGTTGCCCTCATAAGTGCTAGACAGATGCACCCAAACAAAGTCTGCAAAGGGTAGTCCAGAGACTTTTCCCTTTAAGCTCAGCCGAGCTCCACTCTGCTATGTCCTCCCATTCTTGTCTTGGATTACTAATGAAACAGGCAGCAATCACCTTCTTCCACACTCTACTACTGAAACTGCAAGAGAAAAACAGATTATCTCTACTCTCTAAGCATCCATAACAAAAAGGGCAGAGCAAATTGCCCACATAACCCCAAAGACTCATTCTGTCCTTAGTGGGAAGAGCATCCCGAAAAACAAGCCAAAGGATGAATGAGTGTTTAGGAATAGCTTTAGAGAACCAAACTGTTCTCCACTAAGAAACAGTAGGCAGTTTCTCTCTAAGCACATCCCATGTCTCATAACAGGAATATGTACCCTTCTTAGTCCTCCAAACAGGCATATCCTTGCCTCCAATGCTCACCTCAAGAAGTCTACATTGAATGGCAACTATGATGTCAGATCTTGCACCATTCCAAAACCAACCACCATTGCGAATAATTGATGACACTTTAGCTTCCAAATGACTACCAACATCATATACAACCCGGAAACCATGAACATCCAATAAACATCCATCCGGATGCCAATTGTCAAGCCAGAAAAACACCTTGCTTCCATCACCAATCCTAAAATGCAAAAACTGCTTAGCTAAATCCCTGAGCTTAAGAATTTTCCTCCAGCTCCAAGGACAAGGATGAGGGGGAGAAACCTTCCAGAAGCTCCTTCCCTTAAGCCAATTACATTCCACCCAGGCCACCCACAAGGAACCTGCTTGAACAAACAAATTCCAAATGTGGTTAAGCATAGCAGCTTTATTCCACACTTCTAATCTTCTAAGTCCGAGCCCTCCTTCCTTCTTGGGAGCACATACTTTATCCCAAGCAACTTTAGCTTTAGAGTCCTGGCCACACCATAAGAAGCGATTCAGCTTTTGTTCTAACATACAGATGACCTTCTTAGGGAGAATAAACACCCTGGCCCAAAAAACTTGTAAACTGAAAAGAACTGAAGTGATCAACTGCAACTGGCCAGCAAAGGAGAGATGCCTGACAAGCCAAGAGTCTATACGAGCAGAAATCTTAGACACTAGGCTCTCACAATCAGCAGCCGACAGTCTAGAGGTAATTAAAGGGACTCCCAGGTACCTAACCGGGAAGGACCCCTCAGGGACCTGCAAAAAATCGAGAAGCTCCTGCTTGGTAGACACGGGCAAACCAGAAACAAACACAGAACTCTTGGTAGGATTGGACTTCAACCCAGACAACCCTTCAAATTCAGCTAAAACATCATGAATAACTCGCAGAGAGTTCAACTTGGCAGCTGAAAAAATAAGCAAATCGTCAGCAAAGCATAAATGAGTTAACTTGAGTTCAGCACACTTTGGATGAAACTGAAAATCCAAATTGTTGCAAGCTGCCTCCTCAAGTAACCTAGAGAGAACTTCCATAGCCAAGTCAAACAAATAAGTAGAAATTTGATCTCCTTGTCTTAACCCCTTCTTCCCTTGAAAAAAACCAGCAAGTGTTCCATTTAAAGCAATAGAGAAGCTAGGAGAAGAAATGCAGGTTTTAATCCAACCAATAAAATTGGAAGGAGCACCAGAGCAGCCAAGGCAGTGGAGGATGAACTCCCAACTCACTGAATTATATGCCTTCATCAAATCAACCTTTAGAGTACATCTGGGAGGCCCCTTATCTCTATGGTATTCACTGACCAAAGCTTGAGCCAGTAAAATATTTTCCCCAATGCTCCTGCCAGGTATAAAAGCCCCTTGATTTGAACTAAGCACCTCATCTAGGCCAGGAAGCAATCTATTGGCCAACACCTTTGTGATACACTTATATATCACATTGCAACATGAGATTGGCCTGTAGTCTCCCATGGAAGAAGGATTCCTCTTCTTAGGAACAAGAGTGATAATGGTAGAATTCACTTCTTTAAGTAGCTTACCAGAACCAAAAAATTCCAGAACCGCCTCTTCAACACATGAACCTACCACTGGCCAAGCTTTCTGATAAAAACTGGCTGAAAAGCCATCCGGGCCAGGAGCCTTGTTTCTCTTCATAGAGAACATGACAATATATTGATTTCCTGTTTACTTTATGAAAGATTTTTCATTTGAGGAAATAATCTTGGTTTCAATTTTGCTGATGGGGAATGAATTCTGATTGTTTGTGGTGAGCGATCAAAGGACCACTTTCTGTTGCATGCTAGAGGAATTCCAGTTTTCTCTGCTAACAGGCTTTGATTGCATCTAAACTGTTTTCTCTGTTCATAATTAAATTGAAATTTCCGTCGTCTCAGTCAGCTCTACTTGTAATGCTTTATGTTATGCCTGTGGGTTCCTAGCATATCGATAAAGGATTAAAGGCAGATATTGGAAGGGGTGGGTATTGGTTTCTATTCTTACAGTTGGCCAAAGAAGTTGTATAAGAATTGAGGCTAGAGGTTATCTTATGTGAGCATATTATGGTTAGAGGTTTCTTCATCATCTAAAAGTATAGGCTTGGTTTGATTTACTACTTGGTGATTAATTTACATCATAGCCTCATTGCGTTCTTTGTTTGCAAATCTGATTTTCACTAGATTGCTTCTTCCTTCACCGTATCTGCTGGGTTTTCCTGATTGTGTCCTTGTTGTTTATGAAGATGGAGAAAGTGGCAAAGACTTACAAGGCAAGTTTTGTGGTGAACACTAGTGAGCTCGGGGAGGATGATCCACTCATGCAGAATGTAAGATATTTTTATTTTTTTTCATGTCCAATTAATAGTGATGGTTATTATTTGTTTTTCACCCGTGTGCAGCATTGGTCTAAGTTGTTCATTTCCTGAGTTGATTGTTTTTAGTGGCTTTAATTATTAACAAAAGTCCTACATTAATTTTTTCAGGGTACTTTGCTTTTCCCATCACTGAAAGTTCCCTGGTATACCATTCTCTTTGCAATCAGTTCTCTGAATTGGGTACATTCGGATTACATACTGATATTTTTTGTTGCAATATCTTGGATTCTTATGTTATGTATGGATAATCAATATTTTTGATTCCATCACTCTAGCGGGTAGTGGTAAATAGTAAGTAGCACTTGTAGGTACACTACTAGAACGAAAGAAGGACATGGAGCAAGTTGCTTCCTAGAGCAGATAAAGCTACCTTATGGGAAAACCTTAGACATCATTGGTGTGGACACTGGGTCATTACAGGTACATGTTTCTTGAATTCAAAGAATCCTTTATATATTGGATTAATTTTCTTATTATTCTCTTATTCAATTTCAATGTATATCCAATTACATTTCCCATGGGCTTCAGCTCAAGTGGTAAAGGGTTAGGGTAGGGTTGCGAAAGGTCTTAGCCTTTGGTCTTTCCTAGCAAAAGAAATGCATATCTAATTGTGTTTTCCCCCACATTTCTACTCTTCCAAATACAGTTTCAGAAAGGTGTTCCAGCCTTATATTGGTTTTCGGTTCTCATAATTGCCACTAGGCTGGCAAGGCTTCTGGGACTTGACATTATGTATTCTTTTGCTCATTATATGCTCCCTCCGGATTAGATATCTAGATCTATGGAACAACATTTTGAGTTGATTTCTTGAGCTCTTAAGCATATGACATTTTGGAATAGCCTGTGTAACTTCTTCATGAAGGAGCAAGGGGCGCCTTACATGGCATAGAGAGAGGAACTATGTTGAACTGCATTTTAGATGTAACGCGGGGCTATGATAGGTACCCAAAGATTCATAGTGAACTTCAATAGCAGCTTCTCTGCATGATAATTGGGAATCTAATTGCTATTACTCAAAAAAGCATGAAACGTATGCTTGCAACAAGTATGTATATGTCTATTTTGGAAGCTTAACAAATGTTGGTGATAAAGTCCTTTTGGTGTCTGCTTTCACAATCTTCACTTGCCTTCTCACTTGCATCATTGTTCTGAGTTCTTGGCCAATCCGCCAAAGTTGTAGCCCTGTGTGTAACAGACTCATGACTAATATATATATATATATATATATATATATATATATATATATATATAAAATAGGGAAATCAATAAGAGAGGAGGCTAAAATCGTGACATGTAGCTCTATATTCTTTTAACATGTGTAATTTTAAGTTTGAAACATGCATTTAGGAGAGTGAAACGTTCCGTTGTATTTAGTTATTTTCCCCCACCGATAAAACACTACAAATAAGACAGGCTAGATAGACTCCCACCGTGTGTGTACATCTTCCTCAAGTGGTTAAAGCCGCAGAACATTGAAATTGGCAGGAGAAATAACAAAAGAAAAAAAAAATCCCACAATCAGAAAATCTATAATAGGTATGGATTGGCATGGAAACATAAGATTCCAAATATTCTTATTTAGTGAAACGTTGAGAGTGAAACGTGCGTTTAGTCTTCTTTTCCAAAACATTGGAACAATTTCAAACGCATCATACTCTAAAGAATAGTGCGTTAAACAGTATCTTTTCGCTTTGAAATTGTTTAGTTTGTTTCGTTTATTTGTTACAATATGATCTCGACAAGTGTCCTGTTTTTTTAACAAAACATCATATATGTTTCTAGCTTTCAATTTGTTTAGTGTGTTTAGGTCTATTAAAGTAAAAATTGCGTTTGTGAAAATGAGCGTAGTGCAGATAAGTTTGATTTTGAAAGTATTGCAGATAAGAGGTTGCGTCGCTGTTGCAGATATTCAAACTATTGTGTTTCTGTTGCAGTTGCAGATCTTGATAAATCATGGCATTAACATTATCATCGATCAGTGATGTCTCGAGATTCTCTAACAAATTCTTGGGTATACAAACTTATATTATGCAATGCTTATATATTTATAAGCCCTATAAATATCCATTCACTTGCAGTTCTTTCCTTATGTAAAAAGTGAGAAATCATTATAAAAAATCATGAGACATACTCTCAGTTTTATACCTATAAATTTAATTGGAACTGGGAAAAATATACATAAAAGATAATTATTTTTTATTATATTAGTATTTTTACTTCTCTGTTTTTTTTTTCTTCCATTTCCAGTGGTTTTGTTCTTCCGTTTCTGTTTTTTTGTCATTATTTTTTGTTCTAATTTATATATTCAAAAATTGCTAATTTTTCCTTTTATAAATTTTACACTGAATTCAGAGAAATAGTAGTGAAAGAGAGAGAGAGATTTCCCTATCATTGTTTTTGGTGTGAGGTATAACGATATTTTAGTTTATGCTATTGTTGTTCATTGAGTATTTGTTTTCACACATGATTTACGTGCTTAATTGAAGGACGAAATTGGCTTTCAAGGTTACATTGGAACAGAAAAGAAAAAAAATAGTTCTTTCCTATTATATTAGTATTTTTCATTTCCTTTTGTTATCCATATTTTCTGTTCTAATTTATAAATCATTTTTAATCCAAAATGATTTTTTTTTTGTTCTTTTGTAAATGTTACACTGAATTTAGGAAAATGATAGTGAGGAAGAGAGTTTTCTATTGCTATTTTTTGTACGAGGTATGACAATTTTTTAGTTTACGAGTATTTTTTTTCTTTTGTGTAATGCACGTTTTTTAGGTGCTTAATTGATGGATCCCATTGGCTTTCAAGGTTTTATAATGGATTATGATTTTATTAGTTATAAACGTTTATGGGGCTTTATCGAATTTGCTTTGGGGCAACTTATTAGTTAATATGAGAAATAGGCTCAATGTGATAATATGTTCTAGATCTTCTGATCATTAGGAATATTTGCAAGACTCATTTGGGTACTTATAAGATTGTTAAAATTGGATTTTTATAGGGATTATAGTTAAAAGGTTGTCTTAATTGGTTATATATCAAAAAAAAAAAAAATGGTTTCAAAGTAATAGGATGTTAGTAGTAGTATTATAAGCATTTTAGTTATTTTTTAACGGTTCAGGCCGGATGTTTTCATTCATGTTTGTGTTTTTGGGTTGTCAATATTCACTTTCTTTAAATAGCTAGAACTACCAACATTCTTTAATTTGTTCACAAAATGAGTAAGTTAACTATAATTAGGTATCAACATTCTTTTGTTTTTGGCAACATTATTTATGATTATGATTTTTTTTTCCTTATAAATTTTATGGGGTATTATCGATTTTGTTTTTGGGTAACTTAGTAGTTTTTCTTTTTTCTTTTTAATAGAACCACCAACATATTTTATTTACAAATTGTGTGCTAATTCGAATCATGGATCAACAATCTTATACTTTTAAAACTTTATGAATTTCTAATTTTATTTGATACATGGTTTATGTTGTTGAATAAAGAAATATGGTTCAAATTAATGTTACAAACATTTTTCATTTTTGGTAAATTGCGCGAGGGAAGGAAATTTGTTACTGGTAATCTTTTAAGGACATTTCAAGCAAATTATAATGAAAAAAAACCCACGCATAAGGCGGGTTATAAGCTAGTATTTAATAGTATGCAAACTGATGATCAATTAAATCTGGCAGATTTCGGGGAATATACTGAAGTTTTTATCTATAATAACATATTAATTTTACTACAAGGGTGAAGGCAATCGTTTTAGTTGATCACAGGCAAGATATCAAGATATTCAGGAAAATTTGGGTTATTATTAACTGATTCCAGTTTTTATTATTTGTTTCCTGTTTTTGTTCTTCTCTGTATAAGTTTGGTTGAATGTAGTTCTTAACTTGCAATAATAGTAAATTTAAGGTGTATTTGGAGAGGGCAGATTGTCTTAAATGGGTCCCGTCCAAGAAAGGTGTGTTCAGGGTGAAGTCATATTTTAGTTCTATGATGTGTGCTGGAGGTACTCGGTTCCCATGGAAGTGTGTGTGGCGGTCTCAGGCTTCCCCAAGGGCAGCTTTCTTCACTTGGTCTGCAGCTCTAGGCAGAATTTTGACCTTGGACAATCTTAGGAAGAGGAACTTAATTATTGTGGATAGATGTTGTCTTTGCTAGCGGAATGGGGAATCAGTAGACCATATTCTTCTGCATTGCGATCTGGCCTCAGCTCTATAGAACAACATTTTCTCCCGCTTTGGTATTTCGTGGGTCATGCCTAGGAGTGTGCTTGACTTAGTTGCTTGTTGGTGGAAGTCTGGGAGATCTGGGAGTGCTACTTCTTGGAAGATGGTGCCTATTTGCCTTTTTTTGTGTATTTGGAGAGAAAGAAACCTTAGGTGTTTTGAGAATTTAGAAAGCTCCCTAGAGGAGGTGCTAGAGTTGTTTCTCCATACCTTGTATGTCTGGACGATGGCTTATTTGTACCCTTTATCTATCAACTTTGCTGAATTTCTTGCTTCTTTTTCGCTTTCTAGTTAGGTGTTTCTTGTTGTATACTTCTAGTGTACGTAGGGGCGCCTTACGCTTTCAATAAAACTATCATTACTTATCGAAAAAAGTAAATTTAAGGTGAGAGAGACTTAGGCAATTGGGATTTTTTTTTTTTTTTTTTTTTAAGAAAAGAAAAACTTAAAACCCATATGAAATACTGAATGAAAAAAAAAAAAATGTAAATATGAAGGTTTACATGAATTGCAAGCTCAAGGTGGCCTTGTGTATGTGAAATATATCACTTGATGTAGTAAGATACAAAGCTTTATAGGGAGTAATACCTTTGTAGTTATCTTTGATGAGTCTATCATAACAAAGTAATACTTTTGTAGTTATCTTTGTGATCTATTCATTTGTCAATTCCTGTTTCTTATTCTTTTCTTTGTTCTATTGCTTACCATCTATCTGGTAACTCCAATTTGAGGTTCAGCTCTGTGAAATTGTTAACTGACTTGTTTCATCTAGTTTGTTGTATGTAAACTATACTGCCAGCACTTAATCTTCGTTGTCCGAGTAGCAGATTGGCAGTGTCATCCAATGATTGATAAACTGTAGAACTGCACAGAATTTTCATTTTTTTCTTCTCTTGCTTGGTTTTAATATTTTATTTTTTTTTTCCTGAAGGAATTAGTGCTTACGGGATCATTAAGTGAAAGTGGACAAAATCAGTTACATTGGCTGACAAGGACACTAGAAGCAACCAATAGCAACTGGTAAAACAAATGTTTGTTGTATTGGCTGTTTATAGGCCTTGTGGTCTTAAGTACTACCAAGGTTTTGAATCAAAACAGAAGCTTTGAATTTTCATACGATGTTTCATTTCAGCTACTCCAAGATCAGCATTTTCAAAAAACCCACACAGCATCCTCTTTTAACTATCAGTATTTTGGCTATGTAGTTTTGCATTATGGTATTTATATAAAATTGAAAATTTTGTGGTATAAACTTCTGAAACCTTAAGAATGTGTTCCCTGTATCCATACCCCTTCCAGTCATTGAATGGTTCTTTTTTCCTTTGTGACTCTAGGCGTATGGTTGTTGGATTCAATCCGTTGGTTGTTTGTGAAGAGAAGAAAGAGGAATTGGAGGCAAAGCAATTTTATGAGCCTCTACAACGTATTTTTCTAAGATTTGGAGTTGTGAGTATTAGGTCATTAAATTTAATGTTTATAGGTGTAGTCTTCTCAGACCCAAGGTTTTGAATTTCTGGTTCTGCATCAATTCTGAAGGTGATGGCAAAATTGACTACAAATTTATGTACTTACTCTCCAGAATGTGTATCTAAGTGGTCAGGGCTGCACTAACCATGTCCAACCTGGTAACATCGCTTACATTGGGAATCCGGCCCCCGGAGAGAATGAATCTTATGTGGCATCTGTGAATGGAAAATCAGTCTTCAATGGGTAATTATCTCTCAGCTTCAAAGTTGTTCTACATTTTTCTCCACACATGCAAGCTTTTTCTGACTTTTTCTGTCTTGAGTTCCTCAGAGAATTGGTTAATGGGTTTCTCCTTCACAAAGTCAGCTCACTAGAGATTGTAAGCATTAAATCTTTCTGCATTATGAATATGTCTTGAATAAAACTGGGGAGCTTTGGACGATCGACGAGTTTGAATTAGTCTACCCTGTTTGACATGGAATTTTGAACTGCAATTTGATAGTGTAACATGGGAATATAATCATAATCACCTAAGTCATGTGTGGTACACATTGGAGTAATTCAGTATCCATCAAATGCCTAGATACCCATTATTCTTGTCTTAAGCTTGTCCGAAGCACCAATTGATGTATTTCTATGTTGCAGGTAACCTACTTTATTTCCTTGGCTGGGGAAATTGTGCACAGAACTGTAATCCAACAGAGGGGTAAGGAGGTGATGTAAAATTTTCATGTGGAGGAACAAATTTTACCCGTTCTTTGAAGCCGCGACGCGATTGATTCCAACATTCTTTCTGCATTTGAATTGTCCTCCCGACCTGCAAGAAATTTTTTCTGCATGTCTGCCATTCAATCTCAGCAAGCCTTCAACCCTTTTGACATTGAGGGTTATATGTGATGATTTAGCTTTATTTTTTATAAACTTGTAATCAATTAGCAATTTGTTTCTTGTTCTAAATAGTACTTATATCAAGATTTTGGAAAGTGTAAATGATCCTCTTGAATTGGTGGTTATCCTGTTTGGTGCTAAAAAAATGAGGTTTACCCAATTACTCTGTTTCCCTAATGAATTTCAACTCTCCATGTTGGTTAGTACCAGCATAAACAGATGTTCTGAAAAATGCTTAAGTGATAGTTTTAGTTCCTTGTAAAAGGGCTGAAATCTGACTACTGGAGTAATGCAAAAGGAGCTAGCTATGGAAAGACTTGGCAGTTTGGTAAATGCGGAGCAATGTTAGAAAATACATTTTTGTCCCGCTATTATTTCACCTTACTGGTGTGGAAGTGCTAATCAAACTTGGATCGGTTCTTGTTAAAAAAATAAATAAATAAGTAAAAGTTAATTGACACTGTCACGTCAGCTAAATGAGATAGTAATCGAATAAAAGTATGGTATCGGCTTTACTCCGGAGACTCGGAGAGAGAATACACTTTTATGCTTTTAAGATAATATTCTTAAATTTTAATTATTATTTTTAAATTAAATTATTAATGTTTTGTTATATCAATCCATTTTTATTACTCTTAAATTTTGCCCATCATCTTCTCTTCATATTACGAGACGACCTAACTACCCTATTTCCTTCTATAAATACCGCTGGGCATGATCCAACGGATCGAAAGAGGGCTCAAGTTCACACTCCAGAATGAGGCACAGAGGGTGTTTGGTTTCTTTAGAAGTGGTTGCCCCTCTCTGGAGCCAGTGATTTCATCGGCCCCTCAACCAACCGCTTCTTCCCCAGAAAAAGAAAAAAAAATAATAATTATTATCTCTCTCTCTCTCTCTCTCTCTCTCTCTCTCTGTCGGTCTGTGAATCTGCCTGCTTGTTCTTTCTTCTTTTCTTTTGGAATGGAGAGATCCTATTCCTTAAGGAGTCATGCATGTATATATGTATATATACCATGTATCTCTCTCTCTCTCTCTCTCTCTCTCTGGAGGCTGTGATGATGCTTGTGATCGTTTTAGTAGAGTGTGAAATATGGGGTATTGTTGAAAGGGTCCGGTTTCCTTGGCGGGGCGACCCGGATGGCCTTTTTGTGAGTAGATCACAAAATTGGCAACCGTTTGTTGCAGCCATGGCGATGCGTGTCCCTTTCCTTTGCCTCATCAGAGCCCTTTCTGAGCCTCCACCCTCCTAACCGCTAGATCCGGATCCCCAACTTTCTTTTTTCCTCCTGTTCTGTTTGGCTAACGAGAAAATGAGGGAAAGACATACTAATATTGGCTCTTTATTTTATTTTTTTTGGCATTTGTATTATATTTTTGAATTTTAAAGCCTTTCCACTATTTTTTTTTACTTTTTTTTTGGGTTAAATATTTGGGTAATATTTTTGAATTTTAAAGCCTTTCCACTATTCTTGGGTAATTACAAGAATGCCATTAAGCAAAATTTTCGGATTTTCATCTGGAAATTTTGCTATTGCGTAGCACTGCCCAAATATTTTTATGATTCTTGAGTTTTAAAAACTTTATTTTTTAATTCATGAGCTTTAATTTGCTTTATAAATGGTACTTCAATTTAAAAAAAGACCAAATTAATATCTCAGTGAAGTTTTTTATCTGCACGTTACGTGTCATTCTTAAGAGGTTGATGCGTAGCACTATATAAAAATATTTAAATTTTTAAAAAATTAATTAAAAAATAATAAAATTAAAAATATATATTAAAAAATTAATTTTTTTTGAAAAAATAAAAAAACAAATGGTTGGTTGAGCCACTCCTTGGCCACCATGGTAGTGGCCAGCCCTTGAGGGTGAGCCACCTCCGAGGGTCAAACCCTTCAAATTTTGTTTTTTTCGTTTTGCCATCGGGGGTGACCGGCCGATCTAGGGGGTGACTCTTAGGGGTGGCTCTAAAATCAATCTTGCCATTTTTATTTTTATTTTTATTCCTGTTCAGGGTTGGCCGACCACCTCATGGTGGCCAATTTTTTATTTTTTTTTTCAATTTTTTTTTAATTAATTTTTAAAGATTTTCAATTTTTTATATAGTGCCAGGTTAAAGCGTAGCGGATTGTTAGTTTTTGGATGAAAAATTTAACTGAGATATCAATTCATTCTTTTTTCAAAATTAAAGTATCATTTGTGATGCAATTTGAAATTTAAAAATTTAAAAATAAAGTTATGAAAACTATTAAAAATATATTTAACCCTTTTTTTTTTTCTATCAAGGGCACAATTTTTAGGAACATGAACGGAGAATAACTCCCGCACAACTTGAACACAACCCTCACTCACAATGAGATGAAACCCACGTGTGTGTGTGTGTGTGGGCCCACCTTTTTTGAATATATTCTATTCGAGTTGTACATTTAGCATTTCCTCGAACTTTAATATAACATAATGAAGGTTTTCAATTGTTGAAAGAAACACCTAATACGAGGATATTTGATTTCTTTCTGGGCAGAGTCATGTTCCACTGACATGTCGTACAGTAAAAAGCAAATTGTAATTTCAAGAGGGGATTATGCCACTAAAATAAAAATCCTCGAGGATTTTTTTGTTAAATTGGGTCAAATTTTTTTACATAGGCTTCAATGCTGTTCTACATTTTTCTCCACACATGCAAGCTTTTTCTGACTTTTTCTGTCTTGAGTTCCTCAGAGAATTGGTTAATGGGTCTCTCCTTCACAGAGTCAGCTCACTAGAGATTGTAAGGATTAAATCTTTCTGCATTATGAAATGTCTTGAATAAAATTGGGGAGCTTTGGACGATCGACGAGTTTGAATTAGTCTACTCTGTTTGACATGGAATTTTGACCTGCAATTTGATAGTGTAAGATGGAAATATAATCATAATCACCTAAGCCATGTGTGGTACACATTGGAGTAATTCAGTATCCATCAAATGCCTAGATACCCATTATTCTTGTCTTAAGCTTGTCTGAAGCACCAATTGATGTATTTCTATGTTGCAGGTGACCTACTTTATTTCCTTAGCTGGGGAAATTGTGCACAGAACTGTAATCCAACAGAGGGGTAAGGAGGTGATGTAAAATTTTCATGTGGAGGAACAAATTCTACCCTTTCTTTGAAGCCACGACGCGATTGATTCCAACATTCTTTCTGCATTTGAATTGTCCTCCCAACCTGCAAGAAATTTGTTCTGCATAATGCCATTCGATCTCAGCAAGCCTTCAACCCTTTTGACATTGAGGGTTATATGTGATGATTTAGCTTGATTTTTAATAAACTTGTAATCAATTGGCAATTTGTTTCTTGTTCTAAATAGTACTTATATCAAGATGTTTGGAAATTGTAATGAGATCCTCTTGAATTGGCGATTATCTTGTGTTGGGGAAACTTCCACAGACACTGTTCAAGAAAGGATTAAGAATTAAGAATTAGAGGTTGACCGATAGTTAAATATTGGAAAAGGTTTGACGAGAAAAAGACAAAGACATTAAATGAAGGGATCATTCCACCAAAGGTGAATCTCTAGTGTTAATGACTTACCGACATAAATCTCGGAAAACAAGTACCGTAGCAATGTGTGATTGGATTTTCGTCCCCAATCTCCTCCCCGGACATGGGGAGTTCGTCAGGATTTGATGTCAAAAATCCATCACTAACACGACTTGATGGAAAAGAATTAATTAAAAGATAAAGGCATTCGCAGGCTACAGACAAAAGTACGAAAGGACAGATAGGAAAATGAAATATACAAAAGTAAGTAAAAAAAAAAAAAGGAAAGACGAACATTCTTGAGAGCTCTCCCTCTTTTCTCTCACTCTTTCTCTTTGAAGTATCTTTGAAATATATTCTAACTTGACCGTCGGAGGAGGCGCCGCCGGGACACCCCGACGCACCTTTACTTTGCAGGTCTTTCTAGGGAGCTGAGTTCACTAGTCTCACCATTCGGAGTAGTTTGCAGCGCAACCCAGTGGGAGGCTGACACGTTGCTGTGAAAGTTTTAACATCAACATCCTGCTTGGTGCTAAAAAAATGAGGTTTACCCAATTAGCTTGTTTCCCTAATGAATTTCAACTCTTCATGTTGGTTAGTACCAGCATAAACAGATGTTCTGAAAAATGCTAGAAGTGATAGTTTTGGTTACTTGTAAAAGGGCTGAAATCTGACTACAGAGTAATGCAAAAGGAGCTAGCTATGGATAGACTTGGCAGTTTGGTAAATGAGGAGCAATGTTAGAAAACATATTTTTGTCCTACTACTATTTCGCCCTATTAATGTGGAAGTCTTAATCAAACTTAGATCAATTCTTGTTAAAAATAAAATTTAAAGCTAATTGGCACTGTTACGTCCTAAATGAGATAATGATCAGATAAAAGTATGGTACATGACTTTAGTCAAGAGAGAATACGCTAACTTTTACACTTTTAAGATATTATTCTTAAATTTTAATTATTATTTTTAAATAAAATTATTAAAGTTTTGTTATATCAATCTTAATAATTTTTATTTTTCATAAATTTTGCCCTTCATCTTCTCTTTATATTACGGGACGACCTAACTACCCTATTTCCTTCTATAAATACCGCTGGGCATGGGCCAATGGATCGAAAGAGGGCTCAAGTTCACACCCGAGAATGAGGCACAGAGGGTGTTTGGTTTCTTTAGAAGTGGTTGCCCCTCTCTGGAGCCAGTGATTTCATCGTTCCCTCAACCAACCGCTTCTTCCCCAGAAAAAGAAAAAGAAAAAATAATAATAATAATAATAATCTCTCTCTCTCTCTCTCTCTCTGTCGGTCTGTGAATCTGCCTGCTTGTTGTTTCTTTTCTTTTGGAATGGAGAGATCCTATTCCTTAAGGAGTCATGCATGCATATATATATATATATACCATGTATCTCTCTCTCTCTCTCTCTCTCTCTCTCTCTCTCTGGAGGCTGTGATGATGCTTTTGGTAGAGTGTGAAATATGGGGTATTGTAGAAAGGGTCCGGTTTCCTTGGCGGGGCGACCCGGATGGCCTTTTTGTGAGTAGATCACAAAATTGGCAACCGTTTGTTGCAGCCATGGCGATGCGTGTCCCTTTCCTTTGCCTCATCAGAGCCCTTTCTGAGCCTCCACCCTCCAAACCCCTAGATCTGGATCCTCAACTTTCTTTTTTCATTCTTTTTCTGTTTGGCTACCGAGAAAACGAGGGAAAGATATACTAATATTGGCTTCTTTTTTTTCGTTTTCTTTTTTGTTTTTTTGGCATTTTGCATTTGATTTTCGAATTTTAAAGCCTTTTCACTATTTTTTTTTTTGGCTTTTTTTCTATCAAGGGCACAGTTTTTAATATAATATAATGAACGTTTTCGAATTGATGAAAGAAACGCATATTACGAGGATATTTGATTTCTTTCTGGGTAGAGTTATGTTCCACTGACTTGTCGTACAGTAAAAAGCAAATTGTAATTTCAAGATGGATCAGAATAGAATCCATATTCAATTCTGCCTTCAATGATGGTTGGGACCCACGCACTATCTCAATAAAATGCGTGGATCTCGCATTTAATTAATAAAATAATAATAAATTATTATACTTAAAAAAAAAAAAGAAAAAAGGTGCACAATGGCTGTGGGTTGGTAGCCACCCCTCAAACGAGGTGGCGCACTGCCACCACCATAGGTGGCCGGAGGTGGTCGTGCGCCACCCTAGACCACTTGGGGAAGGCAGTACGACCTTCCCCAACCACGCGGCCACCATCAAAACCTGGGGTTGGCTCGCGCCACCCACCAGAGGTGGCCGGGGGTGGCCGCGCGGCCTTCCCCGACCACTTGGGGTGGCAACGTGCCACTGAGGTTGCTGGGAGTGGCAGCGCGCCACCCCCCAACCACTTGGGGGTGGCCGCGCGGCTTCCCCTGACCACTTGGGGTGGCCGCGTGGCCACCCCCCGACGCGGCCACCCTTAAAGGGGTGGCTACCAACTGGCCACCCCTTGCTTCTATTTTTTTTTTAATTTAAATTTTAATTATGTTTTTTCTTTTAAAAAGAAAAATTATTTATTTTTTAATTAAACAATCAATATATAATAAATCATTATTATTTAAATCATTATTTCACACAACTTTTTATAATACCAATCATTATAGATAACTTTTTAAACTTCCAATCATTTGTTACCATTAAAAATAATATTTTTTAATCTAAAAATTCAACACCTAAACACAACTTTTTGCCTCGAAATTTGCAATTAGAATAAGAATTCAATTCTAATTCTAAAAATTCAATACCCAAACGGACCATTCTCTAAAATAAAATTCTTCTAGGATTTTTTTATTAAATTGGGTTAAATTTTTTTTAAATATTCATAGGGTTTATTTGGCAAGTGAAAAAAAAATGTTCTCACTTTGTTTTTACATTTTTTAAAAATAATTATCTTCAAAATGTTTTAACTTTATATCATATCAATAATTTTTATTATTATTTAAATAAAAAAATTCACTACGATACAAATTTATTTTTATTTTTTTTCACTTTTTCATACATTTTTTTTTCTTTATATTATTTCTTATTACTATTCCAAAAAAATTCAACTAACACTTGCTTGCCAAACATACTCATATTTTTATTAAAAATAAAATCAAAAAGAAAAATTCAAAAATTTAAGCTATAATATTTTTGTAAAATTTGTTAAATTTTGATCAAAATTTAATTTAATTTTTAGGAGTACATTGAAATTTTTTGACATCTTTTTGTTAAGATTTAAGCCAACAATTAAATTTTTGGTTAAATGTATAATAAATCTGAGTCGCAGCATTATTTGAAATCGATCATTCACTAGTTTTTTTTTCAACATTCGCTACTTAAGTTTTTCACGAATTTGTAATCAGTCATTTTGTGATTTTTCGTCTATTTTCGCATCCTCGGTTATAATATAATCAAAAAATAATATTTTAAGATAATGTGACATTAACAGAAGTTGCGAAAATGGATGAAAAAATCAAGAAGGACTGATTTTAAATTTGCGAAAAACTTAAGCAGCGAATATTTAAAAAAAAAAAAAAAAAAAAAAAGAAAGAAAAAAAAAAAGAAAAAAAGTGAGGGATTGATTTCAAATGTCCCTCCAACTCAAGAATTTATTATACATTTATCCTAAATTTTTATACCTCTTTGTTCGGAGAAAATTTTAACGGATGGGTAAAATTAGAAATAAAAAATCGATATATTAATACTCTGTTTGGTTCGACGTAAAATGGTTTTCGTAGAAAAATATTTTCGACGAATTCATTTTCAAAAAATATAAAATTTTTCGAAATATTTTTCCGATGTTTGGTTCGCACGAAAAAATTACGAAAGGTGAAAATGCAACTGTCGCCGGAATCCGGCCGGACTCCTCCGGATCCGGTCAGATCTGATCGGATCCCGGCCATTTTGGCCAGATCTGGTCGGCTTCTGAGCATGTTTCGGCTGGAATCTGGTCCACCCTGGATTCCGACGGTCGACTATTGCCGAATTCTAGTAATCGAATATCAAACGTGCGTGCAAAGATGAATAGTTTAATTTTGAAAAACGACCGTAAATCGTTTTCCAAAAATTAAAGAAGGTTTTACGATCAAACCGAAAATAATTTTCGTTGACCATTATTTTCACCCCCTACCAAACATCGTAAAATACCGAAATCATTTTCCAGAAATCAATTTACACCGAAATAAACGGAGCATAAACTGATTTTTTTTTTTTTAAGTTTAGGAAGTTGTGATGAAAGTTTACGACGCTTAAGTTTAGTTTTTGTTTCTTCTTCTTCCAAAAAAAAAAAAAAGAAAAAAGAAAAAAAGTAGTACTTAATATCAAGATGTTTGGAAAGTGTAAATGATCCTCTTGAATTGGCGTGCAATTGAAATTGGTGCTAAAAAAATGAGGTTAACCCAATTAGTCTGTTTC
Source organism: Alnus glutinosa (assembly GCF_958979055.1). Taxonomy (NCBI): domain Eukaryota; kingdom Viridiplantae; phylum Streptophyta; class Magnoliopsida; order Fagales; family Betulaceae; genus Alnus; species Alnus glutinosa. Next base: position 33,790,066 of record NC_084889.1, read on the forward strand.
CCCAATGAAATTTCAACTCTTCATGCTGGTAAGTACGAGCATAAACATAAACAGATGTTCTGAAAATGCCAGAAGTTTTGGTTCTTTGTAATACGGCTGAAATCCTACTATGAGAGTAATGCAAAAGGAGCTAGCTATGGAGGAATTAGAGAACTAACAGCAGCTTCACTTAAACTTGCTTCAAGTGAATAATAAGAAAATTTGATTCAATAGATTTTGTAAGAATTTTTCTTACATGTAGATAAAATAATAAAATTTAAAGAAACTGTTGCTAGTGCTCTCAGTTTACTTGTTAGTACGAGCATAAACATAAAAAATGAGGTTAACCCAATCTTCATGCTCATAAACATCAACAGACGTTCTGAAAATGCTAGAAGTGATAGTTTTGGTTCTTTGTAGAAGGGCTGAAATCCTTCTATAAGAGTAATGCAAAAGGAGATAGACTTGGCAATGTGGTAAGTGAGGAGCTTGAAGCATGTTTCACTTTTGATCTAACACTCTTTTTTTCTTTTTTTGAGGGAACTTTTGATCTAACACATGATGCAATGCAAAGTTACCTTATATCATATAATACAGTTTGTTAGATCTTTTTTTAAAAGAAAATTAATAGAATGATTATTTGGTCTGTCTGGTATTGGATTTTTTGAAATCAAAATTCAATTCTAATTCATTGCGCGAATTTCAAAGTTTGACTTAGTGAGATAAAATTTGAAAAAAATTAAATAAAATATAATTTATTTTTTTTAAAAAAAAAGTAAAAAAAAGTAGAGATGAATCAAAATTCAACTATGTTCCCAAACGGACCATTACATGTCAAATTTTAACTGCGCTCAAATCAAAAGTTGAAATGATCGAATTACTCGTTATGTTATGATTCAATCCGACATTATATTCAAAACTTATACAATTATAAGATATTGCACAATTTATGGTTTTTAAGATGGACAGTTTTCTTATAAGTTTTGGTTGGAAGAATTTTTTTTAACCCGATCCGTTAAACTAAACATGTGTTCAAAATGTTACGAGATTTTTACATTCCTTTTTAATAATTAGTAGACTAAGTTCAAAAAATTTCTCAAGGAAAACTTTTATTATTTTTAAATTAAATTAGTAAAGTTTTGTTATATCAATATTTATTATTGAATTTTGCCCTTTATATTCTCTACATATTACATGATGACCAAATTACCCTTTATCCTTCGTTAAATAGCGCTGGTCATGAACGAAAGGGATCAAAGAGGGCTCAGATTCACACTCGAGAATGAGGCACAGAGAGTGTTTGGTTTCTGTCGGAGTGGCTGGTTGCCCCTCTCTGGAGCCTGTGATTTCATCGTCCCCTCAACCAACCGCTTCTTCCTCAGAAGAAAGAAAAAGAAAAAGAAAAAAATAAATATATATATATATACATATCATATCTCTCTCTCTCTCTCTCTCTCTCTGGAGGCTGTGATGATGCTTGTGATCGTTTTAGTAGAGTGTGAAATATGGGGTATTGTCGAAAGGGTCCGGTTTCCTTGGCGGGGCGACCCGGATGGCCTTTTTGTGAGTAGATCACAAAATTGGCAACCGTTTGTTGCAGCCATGGCGATGCGTGTCCCTTTCCTTTGCCTCATCTGAGCCCTTTCTGAGCCTCCACCCTCCACAAACCCCTAGATCTGGGTTCCCAAGTTTCTTTTTTCCTTCTTTTCTGTTTGGCTACCGAGAAAACGAGGGAAAGACATACTAATATTGGCTTTTTTTTTTTTTTTTTTTTTGGTATTTGTATTTGATTTTTGAATTTTAAATCCTTTTCACTATTTTTTTGGCTTTATTTTTTTTCTATCAAGGGCACAGTTTTTAATATAACATAATGAACATTTCGGAATTGATGAAAGAAACGCACATTACGAGGATATTTGATTTCTTTTTAGGTGAGCTATGTTCCACTGACATTTCGTAGAGTAAAAAGCAAATTGTTTAAATTCAAGAGAGTAATGTTTTTAATACAATTTTAATTATTTTTTTAAAATTAATTATTAAATATTTAAAGTTCACATATAAAAAAATAAATTAAATAATTATTCATAAAAAAAAGAAGTAGTTATAGTTATGCAAAAAAATATTACACATTTCAAGATGGATCTGGCCTTAAATTGGGTTAAAATTTTGAAAATACTCATATTTTTATTAAAAAAACAAAAGAAAAATTCAAAAATTTTAAGCCATAATATTTTTGCCAATTTTCTTAAATCTTGACCAATAATCAAATTTTTGTAATTATTTTTTTTTGGAGTATTTTGAACAAATTTGGCTCCTCTCCAGTAAAATTTAAGTTACAGTATTTTTGTTAATTCGGTTAAATATTGATCTAAACTTAAATTTTGACATTTCGTTTTAAATTTTAATGAATTGGTGAAATTTTGTTTTTTTTTTTTATTATTAAAAAAAAAATGTTAAAAGATTGATATACTAAATTTAAAATTTCTTGAATTTAAAAAGATAATTGTAATTGTGATAAAAATTTAAGGTGGTTAAATAAAGTTTTTGTTTCGTCTTCTAAATAGTACTTAATATCAAGATGTTTGGAAAGTGTAAATGGTCCTCTTTAATTGGTGTGCAATTGAAATTGGTGCTAAAAAATGAGGCTAACCCATTTAGTCTGTTTCCCTAATGAATTTCAACTCTTCATGCTGGTAAATATGAGCATAAACATAAACAGATGTTCTGAAAATGCTAAAAAGTGATAGTTTTGGCTCTTTGTAATAGAGTTTTTTTTTTTTTTTTTTTTGAACAAATAACATGTGCCATTGTAAAATCTAAAAGCCATAAGGCATATATTTGAGAAATAGATTGACATGACTCCCATACATTCTAAGCTATAAGGATCTGACTTAAAAAATTGTTGATTGCGCAGAGACAACAAACCTTACCAAAATTATATTTAAGCATCTCTTATATTAATGCACACTCTCAAATAAAAGAGGGCCGATCTAGCATCTAAGCAACTAAAATTTCAATAAAATTCGAGCAATACATAGGCATACTGTACAGGAAAAAGAGGAATACACAACACAAAAGCAGGAAAAAAAAAATCACAAAAAAAGGCTGAGAGACAGGGGTGGAATCCGCCGGAGACGGCAGAGTGTAAAGGACATGCGCCGTCATCGACACCACCCAACCGTAGATCGACTACCCCACTGTGCACGGCCAAAAAAGGCAGTGCGTGACCGTCACGCGTGCCAAAGAGCAAAAGGCTCTCTGGCGTGTGCAGGCTACGCGCCGGACACTGACAACCGATGTAGCCTGTGCTTCCGGCAGCTAGAGCGAAAGACGACGGGGAATGCGGCTAATGGGTGCGTGTCTTGAAAAAAGCAACGGAGGTGTGTAGATCTAGCTCCAAAAGTCGAAGAAAAACTTATGAAAAACTGGCCAAAAAACCATCGTTAAACGACATGATCCATCGCTCCCCCAAGCTAAACACCTAAATTTGAGCCTTCTTGCCTGAACAAAAGAAAGAAAAAGAAAAAACACACAAACACAAGCCACCCTAGCCTAACAAGGCTAAGGGAAAGTAAGCAACCACCAGATTTATTATGGGGAACAAAAGCTCCACAGCTCTAATAAGGCTAAAATCTTAGCAAAAGAATAAAGCAAAAGAAGAGCAGCTTCAAGTAAACAACAAGGAAATCTGATTCAATAATTTTTTTAAGAATTTTTCTTACATGTAGAGAAGATAATAAAATATAAAGAAACCGTTTTTTTTTTTTTTTTGAAGGGAAACATAGGCTTCCATAAATAAAGGTCAGCATTTACAGCACTCAACAACACACTGGGACAAGAGTTAAGCCACACACGTTGGGACTGTTTAGACAAAGCAAATTTAGCTAGAAGATGGGCAGCCATATTCCATTCCCTTCTAACATGGGAGACCCTCCAAGAAGACAAAGAGTCCAACAACTGCCTTGTCTCGTAAGCGTCCAACAAAGAGTCCAATAAAAGATAAAAAAACTGTTGTTAGTACTCTTAATATGCTTATTAGTACAAGCATAAACATAAAAAATGAGGTTAACCCAATTAACCCAATCTTCATGCTCATAAACATAAACAGACGTTCTGAAAATGCTAGAAGTGATAGTTTTGGTTCTTTGCAGAAGGGTTGAAATCCTACTATAATAGAGTAATGCAAAAGGAGATAGACTTGATCTAACCCATGATGCAATGAAAAGTTACCTCTATTTCATATAATAGAGTTTGTTAGATCTTTTCTTAAAAGAAAATTAATAGAATGATTAATGCGTCAAATTTTAATTGCCCTCAAATCAAAAGTTGAAATGATTAAATTACCCATCATGTTATGATTCGACCCAACATTAGATATTTTTGGTTGGAATAATTTTTTTTTACCCGATCTATTAAACTAAACATGTGTCCAGAATGTCATGCGATTTTTACATGATTTTTTTTTAATTAATAGACTAAGTTAAAAAAAAGTAAAAAATAAAAAATAATCCAGGAAAACTTTTATTATTTTTAAATTAAATTATTGAAGTTTTGTTATATCAATATATTTATTATTATTATTTATTTTTTTAAGTATATTTATTATTGATAAATTTTGCCCTTTATATTCTCTTCCTATTACAAGATGACCTAATTACCCTTTATCCTTCGTTAAATACCGCTGGCCATGAGCGGAAGGAATCAAAGAGGGCTCAAATTCACACTCGAGAATGAGGCACAGAGAGTGTTTGGTTTCTGTCGGAGTGGCTGGTTGCCCCTCTCTGGAGCCTGTGATTTCACCGTCCCCTCAACCAACCGCTTCTTCCTCAGGGAAAAAACGAAAGGAAATGTACCATTACTCTTCCTAATAATCTCTCTCTCTCTCTCTCTCTGTCTCTCTGTGTGCTGGGCTTTGAATCAGCGCTTCTTCTTTCTTCTTCTTTTCTTTTGAAATGGAGAGGATCCTAATCCTAATCCTTTTCCATTTCTTTCTATCTCTCTCTCTCTCTCTCTCTCTCTCTCTCTCTGGAGGCTGTGATGATGCTTTTGGTAGAGTGTGAAATCTGGGGTATTGTTGAAAGGGTCCGGTTTCCTTGGCGTGGCGACCCGGATGGCCTTTTTGTGAGTAGATCACAAAATTGGCAACCGTTTGTTGCAGCCATGGCGATGCGTGTCCCTTTCCTTTGCCTCATCTGAGCCCTTTCTGAGCCTCCACCCTCCGAAACCCCTAGATCTGTATCCCCAAATTTCTTTTTTCTTTATTTTCTGTTTGGCTACTGAGAAAACGTAAATTGACTTTATTTTATTTTTTTAGGCTTTTGCATTTTAGCTTTGAATTTTAAATCCTTTTCACAATTTTTATTTTTATTTTTATTGCATTTTACCCCTTGCATTGGCAAAGAGTAAAAAGCAAAGAAATTGTAATTTCAAGAGAGGAATAGAGTATTTATTTGAGACTCACATGTTCTCTACTGAATTTGTACCGCAAAAAAAAAAATTAGAAAAAAAAAAAACATATTCTCTTTAAACTAATACTCAATTGTCAATATATTTTTTAAACTATTAAAAATGTTAATGTTTCCTTAACACTAACCAAAAGATAAGAATAATTCTAAAAATTTCTTTATAAATTTGAAAAAAAAACATAAAAAAGTTATTTTCTAAAAAAAAAATTAAAACAATAAAGATCGTTTTTTTAAAAAAAAAAAAAAAAAGAAACTAGTTTTTTATTAAATTAAAAAAACGAAAAATTGAATTTTTTTTTTTTTTTTTTAAAAAAGAAAACCAAACGAAAAGATAACTGAAAATAATAAAAACAATTTAAAAAAAAAACGAAAAAAAAATACTAATTTTTAATTTTTATTATAATTGTTTTTTGGTATAAATTTTTGTTATTAATTTTTTTAAACTATTTTTTTAAGTTTTTATTTTATTTTAATAATTTTAAGAATGACATTTTTGTGATTAGAAAAACATTCTTAGGGGGGACGTTGATGATTTAAAGGAGTTGTGTACTTATTCTAAAAATTTAATTAAAATTGTAAATAGCTAATTTCTAAACTTTCCACACGATTGCCAGAATAACTTTTCGACGTAGGTCATCAGAAATTATAATAATCAAATGACAAAGAACAATAATAGTCCAAATGAAAAAAAATAAAATTTTTCTTAGAGAAGTGATTGGTGCGCAACAGTTGTGCACCACTATAGAGATATAGAATAAGTTTCATGTAGGACTCATGTGGTGGAACCCATTACATGAGACTCATCTTATGTCTCTAAGACCCTGCACAACTGTTGTGCATGAGTCATTTTCCTTCTCCTTAAACTAATAGCTAATTTTAGAAAAGCCCTATAAATTTTTAAGTGCACTAACGTTGATCAAATTTTCAAAATGTGTCAAAAGGGTTTTTTTTTTTTTTTTTTTTTCAAATATTCTTATAAATATCCTTATTCTCTTAAAAATTTAAAGAAAATTAAAAATTAAAAAAGAAAATTTTAAAAACTTAAATATAAAACTAAAAAGTTAAAGAAATTAAAAAACAAATAAAAAAAAGAAGAAAAAGAAGAAGAAGATAATGGATGGCTGTTGGTTAGGGTGGCTTACACCACCTCTGGCCATGGAGGTTCGTCATTTCGTTGATGACACACTAACAAAATTCATGAAGTGTTTTGATAAAATTTGATTACATAGTATAATTTCGTTTTATAAATATATATTTTCAATATATTGATTTTTTTTTTTTTTTTTAGTAAGATGGACACATGACATCGTTTTATTGGTGCTAACGTTGATATTAATAGAATTCGTCATGTATTTTGACGAAAATAGTATTTTTGACAAACATTGATAATTTGATAGGTCACAACAGTACACTTCAAAAATTGAAAGCTATTATAAAATCAGCAGTTTGTTCGGAATTTTTTTTTATATTTATCCTTAAAAAAAAAAAAAAAAAGCACCATCATAATTTCATAAACCCTATCCATTACTACATTTCCAGTATATCTTTTCCACGAGAGAATTCTTGAGAAGGAAGAAAGTAGTTTGCAAACTAGTTGTAGCATTTGGCGAGTCCAAGAAATACAGGACAAGCTAGAACCGTGAGACAATTAAGAATCAAAGACTGCGGATCGAAAACAAAAAAATTTAGGTTGTAAGGGACAAATTTTTTTTTTGAAAAAAAAGATTAAAGAACTTAATTTAGAGGAATAAATTAGATGAAATTTTGAATTTTTGGGGCTCCCCAAAGCTAGAGCCGGTAACCCGGTCCACCTCTCAGTGGGTACAGGGTAGAGGTGTCGAGGATCTCCCTATCGCTCATAGGGACCGGTTTTCTTGGTGCGGCCAGTCGGCGACCCGAATGACTTATGTGAGTTGAGGGCTGCTACACCCACACCCACACCCAAATCCCCACAACCTGATGTGGAATGCCACATCAGATTTTTTTCTTTTTTTCTTTTTCCCTTCCACCTCCTCCCTCCATCTTCTCTCCCCTCCCACCTCCGGCCAGAAGAGCTGGATTCCGGCCGTTCTGGCCAAGGAACGACTAGATCCCGGCCAGCCAGCCGGCCGGAAAAGGGCCAGATCCCCGGCCGTTCTAGTCGGGGAACGGCCAGATCCTAGGATCCCTGGCCAGAATGGCGGGGGAACGACCAAATCCCGGTCGGGAAAGGGCCGAATCCCGGCCAGGATCCGGCCGGGGAAGTCCCGGATCCCGTCCAGCTCCGACTCTCTCCGTCACCGTCACCGTCTCCGTTTGCAGTCGCCGACTGAAAGAGAAAAGAAGAAGAATGAGAGAGAAGAGCGAGAGGAGAGAACAACGAGAGAGAGAGAGAGAGAGAGAGAGAGAGAGTTTTCATTTTAGAAAAGAAAAAAAAATCTGATGTTTTAAGAGTTTGGGTGTGAGTATAGCATTTTTCATGTGAGTTTATTAAAAAAAATGAAAAAGAAAAAAAGAAGGAAAAAAAGAAAAAAAGTAGAAAAGAAAAAGTAATCCAACTTTTTACACCCATTTCTTCACGGGGGCAATCATTTCCCTTTCTTCACTCATCACAAAATGGCAACCGTTTGTTGCAGTCATGGCGATGCCAGTCCCTTTCCTTTGCCTAATCGGAGGCTCTTTTACTTTTCGGCCTCACCCTCCGCTGGATCCCGAAGTTTTTTTGCCCCCTTAATTTGTGTTTGGCTATTGAGAATACGGGAGAAAGACATACTCAATGGGCTTTTTTTTTTTTTTTTTTGGCTTTTGCATTCGAGTTTTGAATTTTAAATCATTTTAATATATTTTTGGCTTTTGTCCATCAATTGCACTGTTTTTAATTTTTTAATATAACATAAATTAACAGTTTGGAATTTGATTATGTTATATTAAATATATGCTGACGCTGCCCGCCGCCAGCTAGCACTGCCGTCTGCCGCCACATGCGGTCAACCACATCAACCAAACACCACCACCGGCGGACGGGACCGCCACCCACCGGCGAACACGCATAATATGGAATAAGCTTGGAACAATCGGATTAAATAAACAGATTTATAAACCATGGCAGTTCTGAAAAGACAAAGGAAGCAATAAACAGCAGTTTCAGTCTCTCTAAATACAAGAAGTAAGCCAGTATCGTCGCCCCTCATCCGTCATTTTCAGGAGCATCCGTGCTCGATTCGGATCGGTGACGTACTCGCACGCTCTTAAATAGGTATCCATAGGGACTTCAAGCTCGAGATAAAGATGGTTAATTATGTCCATGATCTTGACCACAGGGTCCCTCATCCTCTCAATCTCCCTCATCATATACTCGCACCCACTTTTAATGTAGGACCAGTCGTTATATATTTTCCTAAAAGCTTCATGTCGTCGGCGCGATCGCTCGCTGCTTCCTGACGATTCCGTTGGAGAAGCTCGCCTCTTTCTTCCTTGTGATGCCAGATCACGGTGGGGCTCAGTCAAGTCTACCGTTGCCCGGGGGGAATTCAGGACAACATGTTGGTCAGAGTCGGAGTCGGAGTCGGAGTCGGAGTCGGTCTGCCGTGAGCTCCTCCGCGGTGTCGTAGACGTTGACATCTATGAACACGACGTGGAAAAGCAATGTGATTGTAAATAAACATAGAAAAAAAGGAATCATGGAAATATACAGGACGCAGACCGAGTCCGACCACCAGAGCTCGGCCACCACGATGGGTGTGTCCACAACCCGTCACGGCGGTGGCTGAGGTCGGTCAAAGCTCTCAGTGGCCGAGAGAAAGGGGAAAAGCCTAAAAGTTAGGAGAACTCACCAGTGTCTGTGATCTGGTTCGGGGAGCCGTCGTGGTATGTATGGGCCAGCGTGGTCGTCGACAGTGTACTGGAGGTTGAACTTGAATCGGAGCGTCACGGTTTGTAGGCATTTGAGAAGGTACCGGTGGAAGCTTTTTAAAGTCGATTTAGATCACGGAGTAGCAGTAACTGCGTACTGTCTGACGGAGAAGAGACTGAGAAGACAGTGGTCAGAAGACCCTTCACCAAAAAGCTAAGAAGACCGGCGAACAGGCACGTCCTTCGTTGCAATTTTTGAATTCTCTCTTGAATTTTTCCCTCCAAAAACCAACAACGACGCAGCAAATGTTTGATTGATTGATGACCCTAATACAGTGATACCCTACTGAATTTGTACTCGAATTTTAATTAAAAATTGTATATAATATAGCTGATGAATTCTGCACGATTTCAAACAAGGAAAAGAAATAGTAAACAGAAAAAGTAGAAAAAACAAAATAAATAGACAAACAGTATACTTTAATGAAAAAAATTCAATTGTTACTTCTGTTCGGGCATTCGTCACATGTCGCTGTATCACATTAGCTAAATATGTTTTTAATATTACGTAGGACAAAAAAAATTCTTTTTAAATATTTTCTCATTTTATGTTGCAATAAAAGTATGGATATCATATATTATACAACAATAAATACGATTCCGAACAGGTGTTAGCATTTTAAGGAAGGTCGACGTGAATGACCATTAAAAAAAGGAAAAAGCTTCTTACACAACTTGTTGTGCAAGGTCGGTTCCTTAAAAGTATGGAGGGAAGCTATAAAGAAATGCCAACTGAATTTTTTTTTATTGAAGATACGTATTATACGTCATTTTTTCAAACCGAAATGGTTTTTTTTTATTTAAAGTGTAACCACTTGTACATGTGAATTATTTAACCTAAAAGAATATTTTAAAAAAATTAATTTTTCTTTTAAACATTTTTTTAAAAAAAAAAAATTAAAGAAAAATTTTGATGTATGTTAAATTTAACTTTTGATAAATGAAAAACAAATAAATCATTATAACCTCGTTAAATTTTACTAGTTAAAAATCACTTTTATTTACTTTAGTCATCTATTTTTTTAAAGCACAACAATTGCATTACCACCTTATCCCATTAATATCACTGTTTCATATATATATATATATATATAAAGTTGTGTGGTGAATGAATGATAAAGATAAAAAAGAAGAAAAAAAAAAAACACTAACAGACTTTTATTATTTCAATGAGTGTTAGCAAGTGGTATATCTTATTTACTCATCAAATCTTTTTCACCAAATTGGTGAGATTGCTTGGCGTAGAGGTGTACAAACGGAGCAATTATAACCGTTTTGAAACTGCTAACCGCACAAAAGCAGTTATAGGATTTGCGAAAAGCGGTTAATAACCACTTTCCTATATATTATAAAAATTAAAAAAATATTATATATATTAAAAATTAAAATATATAAAAAATAATAATACTCCTGTGCGACTCGCGAGAGGATGGGCTGGCTGGTGTCGTTTTGGTATTTAAAAATACCAAAACGGCGCCGTTTAACTTCGGTATTCACTCATTTCACTGAATCACTAATCAGTATTTCACATTTTCATTTTTTACTCAACAAGTTCAACACTTCAGTCTTACGCCGTTAGGGACCTAGGGTTTGAAAGTTGAAACTTTCAATTTCATCTACCATCCAATCTCCAGTCGTTCTCTCTCAGTCTCACTGCCTTTCGCTGCCTTTCGTCGCCTTTCGCCTCCGTCGTTCTCCAGCCATTCTCTCTCATTGCGTCACCGCCTTTGGATTCTTGGTTTCAGGTGAGCATTCTTTTAAAATTTTAATGCTACTTTCTATTTTATCAGATGTTTTTTGTTATACATCGACAGATCTGTTATTGTGGATCACAGATCTGTGACATATTATGTGCTTGTATACTTGATTTGGCTTGGGGCTTTTATCATTTCAGATATGATGATTTTTTTTTTCATGTTTTGAAATTTCTCTATTGATCTGCCATTATTGTAGCTGTAGTTACTGCATCTGGGTTCCAGACATTAGCCTTTAGCCCATTAGCCATTTTTACTTGAATTATTTTTGTGCATATTTCTATGCTTGTGTATGGGGAGATTGAGTCTTTGATTTTAGAACTGTATATTTTCAATAAGCCTCTTAAAATGTGCCTTACGAAATATTTAGCTTCAGATACGAGGATCCAATGGAGCCTGAGATTGAAGTAAGGAGTCATTTTTGCTTATTGGAAGAATTTGATGAATTGAATATTTTTGGTTTTTGGTTTTGGATTTATAATGATTTGGATTTGGTCATTTGATTATGTGGCTATTTGTTTGTGTTTTGTATTTGTATTTTTTTTAATAAATATTTTGGATTTTTATTTAGGTTCGTTAATTTAGTACCAAAAGGAAAAGGCAAAAAGTTCAAAAAGTATTAAATTATTTTTTGAAAAATAAAAATCTGCTCAAAATGGGCCAAAATTCGGCCCAAAACCAGTCCAAAATTGGTCCAAAATTCAAGTTGAAAAGCGGTTTTAAAACTACCAGTTATTGAATAATCGCTAGGTGGTTAGCGGTTTTAGCCAATAACCGTCAGTTATAACAATTTGTACACCCCTAACTTGGTGACTCATTTTAAATTAATTAAATAAATTAACTCGCAAAAATAACCTAAATATACTAAAAATGCTCTTAAATTGAAGTTTTTTTTTAATGTTTCGTTAAAAATATAGAAAAAAACTAAATTTAAATAACTTATTATGACTTTATGAGTGCTCTCAAGGGAACATGGCTTCCTCACATACTTGGATGTCTTTTCATTGATTCACAAGGATTAAATACAACACAAAAACACATGCCGAAATAAAACAACACATGACCACATATTCACAAGACCATTACGCCCACGGTTTACAACCCGCACCATCCTCCAACTCCCGCTTTCCTGAAGAAAGCGCCCACCCACCGCCCAACGCCATCACCGGCGAGCCACACCGTCACTCCAACATAATAATCCCGTCTCTCTAAATAAAAGAAGTTAGCCATTGCCGTCGCTTCCCGTCCGGCATTTTCAGGAGCATTCGTTCCCGATTCTTGTCGGTGACGTAATCACACGCTCAAAAATAGGAATCCCAGACTCCAAGCTCCCGATGAGATCGTCAAGTATGTCCATGATCTCGCGTATAGGGTCCCGGGGGACAGTGGGGCGACTAGATGCACGCTGGTACAAAACCTCGTACTGCCTTTTCATCTGGATGAAGTCGTTATACATTTCCTCGTAAATTTCATCTCCTCGGGACGATCGGTTGTTGATTGGTGAGGATTCCATTGGAGAAGCTCGCCTCTTTCCTTCTGATTCTGGTTTTGATGCGAGACCACAGTGGGGCTCAGTCAAGCCTATGGTTGCCCGGGGGGACTTCAGGTCAGCAACATGTTCCTCCTCGTCGTAGTCGGTCTGCCCGGGGATCTTCCGTGGTGTCGTAAACATTGACATCTATGAACACGAAATGAAAAAGTAATGTCGAGAAATTTTGGAAGCAATGTAATTGCAAATAAACAGACAAAAATAAGAGGGCATCATGGAAATATATAGGACGCCGAATAACAATAACAGATTCCCTGTTAATGACGGAGTCCGACAACCACGATGGGTGGGTCAACAACCCGGCACGGCGGTGGCTGATGCCTGTCACAGCTCTCAGAGGCTGAGAGAGAAGTGAAGGGGGAAAAGCCTACAAGTTAGGAGAACTCACCTGTGTGTGATCTGGTTCGGAGCGTCTCTCTGTCTGTAAGCATTTGAGAAGTTAGCAGTGGAAGCTTTATAGTCGACTTAGATCACGGAGTAGCAGTAGCTTCGTAGGGTCTGACGGAGAAGAGACTGAGAAGACCCACTTTCTGAAACGATTCTCTGTGTGAGAAGACCCTTCACTGGTGACGATTCCCTCCAAAATTTTGATTGATCGATGGCCATCCCTCCCGATAATACCGAATAACGCTGTATATCACTTTTTATCCTCTCAAAATTAAAGCAACTCTTAAAATTACTATTGAATTTTTGATTCAATAATCATATATTAAAAATTCAATGGTAATTTTAAGAATCACATCAATTTTGAGGTGACAAAAAAAAGACAAAGAAATGATGTATAGCATTACTTATAATACCCTACCGAATTTGTACTAAATTTAATTATAATTTGTATATAGCTGATAAATTCTGCACGATTACTTTTCGATATATATATATATAATTTTTTTTAAAAAATGAACCATTAATATATGTGAATAGTCAAAATTACAAATCAATCGTTCTAGTATTAAAATTAATTTAAAAATTTATGTGATTAGCTTAATTTACAAATATTTTATGCAGTCAAATTCGGTTAAAATTTTTAGAGATATGACACAACTTTTGACTACTTTTGCCGACGTGGCAACTTTTACTTTTATTTTTACCTTTTATTTTTTTTTATTTTTTTTTTTTGTCAAATAGGCAAGATGGTCAAGAATTGTGTCTTGAGGTGACAAAAGATTATGAGAAATAGGGGTGTGCATGGGGCGGGGCGGTGCGGGTTTCCGCCTTTTTTGGCCCCGCCCCGCACCTTTGCAGGTTGGAAATTTCCAACCAGCAAACCGCACTTGATAAAGACTAACCGTACGGGGCGGGTTCGCGCGGGCGAGGCGGGTATTTTGAGTGGCATTTATGTAATTTTGATTTTATTTTGTAAAAAATAAAAATTCGAAAAAGTACTGATTTTTTTAATAAAAAAATTAAATTCATATTAATTTTTCACAGAATCTTATGAAAGCAAAGTCAAATTTTTAGGAAATCAACTCTGTTTCATTAAAGAAAAAAATTATAATTTCAAAACTCCTTAAATTTAGTCATTCGACATGTTGACACATATCTTTCAATCGTTCTTATTTCCATACAAGAACATTTTCCATGGAATTAGCCTTGTAAACTAAACTAAAAATTCTATTAATTATAGATAAAATTCTAAGAAACATGATTTTTTTTTTTTTTTTTTTTTCTCCTTTGTGCGGTGCGGGGCGGGGACCCGCATTTTTTAAAAGGCTAAACCCGCAACCCGCCCCGCATAAATTTCTCAAATTAAGACCCTAACCCGCAAAAAAACCTGAAAACCCGGTCCTCTGCGGGGCGGGGTGGGGCGGGGATTGCGGGTTTTGCACACCCCTAATGAAAAATGATTGTTGTACAACTTTTGTCACAACTCTTGTAGTTGGCAATTGCTAACAACTTTTTTTTCAATTAACTATTAGATTTATTTTTTTACGTGTGGGTCCAAAATATCCAATGATTGCTCTTAAAAAAAAGTTGTTAGAATTGTATAAAAAGTTGTACGAATCTTGTAAACGTATCATATCTCAAAATTTTAAAAGATTCCATTAAATGCCACGTCAGCGCTAATAAGATTACATCACATGTCAATCATAAAAAAAAATATATAAATTTATTAAAAATATAAATAAATAAAACTTAAAAAATTATCAAGAGAAAGCAAAAAACTGAAAACTTAAAAAAAAAAAAAAAAAAAAACCGATGAGCAGTTTTTTGTCGGAAAATAGATGATTACCAAAATGTTGTGAAGCTTATTTATTGGATATGGTCAAAACAATTAATAAAAAAAATGTTATAGATACCAATGAAAAAGTTTTACATCATTTTAGTACTTATTTCTTGGTAAAATATTTGGTACCTCTAGCATTTTT
The DNA here is from genome assembly GCF_958979055.1 of Alnus glutinosa. Lineage (NCBI taxonomy): Eukaryota > Viridiplantae > Streptophyta > Magnoliopsida > Fagales > Betulaceae > Alnus > Alnus glutinosa. The sequence continues at coordinate 33,805,073 of NC_084889.1, forward strand.
TTTTTAAAAAATTTGAAAATTAAGCATATCAATAAAAATAACAATGGAAACTATATTTTTATTCAATAACCCTTTGGATCAATTTTTATTAAAAAGAAAAAAAAATAAAAAAAATAAAAGGCGGTTTGGATTGTTTCACCATTGTAAAATAATTGTGCATCCAACTAACGTAGAAATTGTTTGGAGGGTTGTGAATGCATTTGGAGGGCTCATTTTTTTTTTTTCGTTTCTGTAAAATTCCAATACCTTATTATGTACTACTAGCTTTATTGTGTTTTTCGATGTTTATTTTTTGAAATTTTATGTTTTAAATTTTTTTACCATTTTTAACTCCACTTCAAAATTTACCACAATTTTTTACGATCTCAAGAAAAATGTTTGTCATATTACAATTTTTGCTATAATAATAAAATAAATAAATAAAAAAAAAAAGAGAAAAAAGCCCACATATTCTCTTCAAACTACCATTCAATTGTCAATGTACCCCTAAACTACAAATTGTGTCAATATCCCCCCTCAAACTATCAAAAAATATTAATATTTTTACTAATACTAATAAAAAGACAAAAATGACCCTACATTTTTTTGAAGAAGACAAAAATTTCCTCATAAACTAAAAAATAAAATAACTAAAACTAAAAAATAAAAAAGAAACTAAAAATAAAAAACTTCAAAAATTATTTTTTAAAAACAAATTAAATAAAAAACGAAAAAGAATGATTTTTTTTTTAAAAGAAAAAAAGCAAACGAAAAAAATAGCTGAAAATTATAAAAATAATTTTTTTTTTTAAAAAAAAAAACAAACGAAAAAGAAAAAAGAAAAACCAGTTTTTTATTAAACTAAAAAAAAAAGGAAAAGAACAATTTTTTTTTTAAAAAAAACAAATGAAAAAAAACTGAGAATTATTTATTTAATAAATAAATAAACAAACGAACAAAAAAAAAACAGTTTTTTATTTTTTAATTTATTATTTTTTTGGTATAAATTTTTGTTATTTTATATTATTTTTAGTTTTTATTTTATTTTAATAATTTTATGAATGATATTTTTGTCATTAAGAGAACATTGATATTTTTTAGTAGTTTAGGAAAAAACATTGACACAATTGATAATTTTAGGAGTACATTAACAATAAGATGGTAATTTAAGTGGGTTATTTGAACTTTTTCAGAATAAAATTACAATTAAATTTGATAAGAGTGTCATGTTAGTTAATAGGATTATGTTCCCTTAAAACTTGGCTATAGACATTGGGATGTTAAGAAAAGGCGGGTCTCATGATAGCCTTTCTTTTTTTCTTTTTTAAACCGACGAATTTTAGTGAAATTTAAATAATCTAATTGTAGAGAAACAATAATTCTCATTTTAATTTGTGATGAGATTTATAGGGAAAATAAAAATGTAATACTCTAAACAAAACTATTACGTGAATAAGATCCTTTACAAGTTATTAAACATGATCTAAAATACTTTTAAGAATTTTAAATATTTTGAAATTTTAGGGAACCTGCCATTTTTGATCGACAAAATCACCCTCATTTGCCATGTCACAACGCTCTAAAATATTAGAGCTGTAAATGAGCCGAGCTCGGAGAGAATATTATTTGTCTAAATTTGGTTCATTTAAATATTTCACAAATGGAACAACTAATTAATTAATTATTGTGTATATATATATAATCAATAAATTATTGTTACTTAATATATATTAATTATTGTTATTTAATTTATTCTTAGATATTTATAATATATACAATTAATTATTTTTACATTATATAAATTATTTTTATTAATATAAATGTAAATATTAATAAATATACACGAGTGGAGCCTAATAAGTGATTTAAGTTTTATACGAGTTTGCTTACTAGCATTAACCGAATTAAGCCAAATTTTAAAAAAATATATACCATTTAATAATTCAATTTAATTTCGTGTTTAAGAGCCGTTTATTTAATAATCGGACCGAATACGAGCCTACGCGAATTTACAAATAACTTTGTTATTTACGGCGTAACCTAAAAGGACGGATAAAGAAGGGTAAACATGGAATAGAACAAGATGATGGAAAAGGAGGGTGGTAGTATAAATTTTGCTCTGGCGCCCCGGTCTAGGGTTCACTCTCATTAGTTTAAGTATGAGGCTCTGCTCTCAGGGAGGCCGCGGCCTCTTTTGGAGGCCGGTGGCCCTTACCTGAATGGCCTGCGGAGCCGATGATTTGCTTAATTACCGAAATCACTTTCCACCAACGTAAAAGGATCCTCTCCATCTCTCTCTCTCTCTCTCTCTCTCCGACGCACACACATACACACACTCTCTCTCTCTATCTCTCTTTGGTTCTGTAAAATTGAATGGCTATGAGGCGGTGATGATGATTTCAGCATGTAAATCAGGCACTGGGAGACGGCACCGTTTCTTGGCGGGGCGACTCCGAGCATCCTGTGTAAAAAATGACTGTTATGCCCTTTTTTCACAGGCGGTTCCTTGTTGCAGCCATGGCGGGTGCCTGTTCTCCGTTGTCTGAGAAAAGGCGAATCTGAGCCTCGCTCTCTCTTTCGAGTGATACTAGAAACTACATTAAGAGTAATCTGTGTTAGTAGCTCTGCTCTCAGAGGAAGAGACCCCTCGTTTCTCTGAATGCCCTGCGGAGCCGATGATTCAATCCATCAATCATCATCATCATCATCATCATCTTCTTCTTCTTCTTCTTCTTCTTCTTTCTCTTTAAAACCTAATGTAAAGAGCCGGTGATGATGCTTTTAGTCTGTGAAATCGGATAAAGAGAAAAGGATGGTACGTTTCTTGGCGGGGCGACTAGACTCGGTGGCTGTGTGTGAAAAATGACCGTTCTGTCCTTTTTCTACGGGCAATTCCGGCTATTCGTCGCAGCCATGGCGGATCGTCCTCCTCTTTTCCTTTCTCAGACTAGCCGAAACCTGAGCCCCTCTATATTTTCTGTTTTTCAATTTTGTGTTTTTGTTTTTGCGTTCTGATTGTTAACCTATCAGCTTCAGCCACTATCAAATTATCAGCAACAGATGATGATCTTGACGATAACTATGCAGAAGGTTCTATGCCATTGAAGATGTCACAGGATCAGCAAGAAGAACTCAGTCAGATTGACTTCCCAACTGTGGATGATTAGAAGAATTTGTATCTTTATCTTATCATCTTGTATTTCAAATTGTACAGCACATTGTATACGTTTGTTAGCTTTGTAAACTCAACCTGTATGAATTAATACCATAGCATTGTGTTTTGGTAAGTTAACCAAAACCATTTCCAAGTACTTTCTTCACTGATCTAGCTCGATTTTTCGCTGCTATTTTCACTTGTTCAAAAATATTTCTTTTTAGTTGTTTAGAAAACGGAGAAAGAGTTGAAATTCTTGGAAAAAGAATTTAGAAATCCAACAGAGCATTATGGCCAAACAAGGAATTATGGAATCTTGATAGTCACAAGCTTGAATTTATGTTGGCTAAATCACATCTCTAAAGCGTTTGAATCTGGAAGGAGGAGAAACAAATTACAATCATCTATGCCCAAGAAATTGTGGATCAAAACTTGATAATAGAAATATGCCACTCAAATCAATCTCTTGTGGCACGAACTATAATTGATCCATCATCTTAGTATTCCATGGAGAACAAGAAGCTGAGCACCATGATTGCAACTAGAGAAAGACCCATGTTTGCAACATTTGCCAATGCACTTGAACGGGGTGCTTCGGCTACGGCAGGTGCATTAGGAGGAACAGCAGTAGTAGTGGTGTTGACCACCGGAGGAAGTGGCGGGTCGACAATGTCTCCGATCTTGAGGGGCGGAAGAGGGGCAGCTGCCGGTGGCAGCACTGCTACAGGAACCAAAGAAATCAGAGAACCGGATTCAGCTGGGAGGATGTTGTATTCGGGTTTATCGCTATTGGCACATGGGCTTCCTGCAACACCAAAAAGAATGCAGCTTGTGAAATTTCCCAAGTGAAGTTGTTATGAAATGAATTCAACGAATCCGACCTGAATTCACTGACTTAACTTTTGACACTTACTCATATATTTACTGGCAGTTCCCGGGTACTCAGTTATGATCCCATCAACTCCGGCTGCATCAAAAGAAGCAATCTCCACAATGGGGTCTGAATAATAGTCAAATGCGAGTGTGATGTATTCATTCCTGAGAACATAGACATAGACAGAGACATTTGCCTTCTGAAACTCTGCAACGACATTTGTCGAACGCACGGTGAAGGAATTAGAAACCTCAGTGATGGCTGCTCTTGTTATGGCAACTGCATCAGCAAACTTCTTGATTTCCTTAACGGGCTGTTCGGGAGCGTCACTAATTTTGTCTTCAACCAACAACACTCTTTTGTAAGTTGGGACATTCACAAACTTGGACAGCACGGAAGTGTCATCAGATTGGATCAAGACTTGTTGAGTGGATTGCTTATCGAAGGTGGCATTGCTCAAGGCAGAGGTAACTGCACCAACAATGTCAAGCCCCTTCTTTGATGCTAAATACGCAGCATTCTGAGAAAGAAAGTTGGGTATCAGTATGTTGTATGTAAATAGAAGAACTTTAATTGGAGCTGAAAGTGGAAGATAATGGAATTAGAGTAGAGATTCTGAGTTCGAACTTTCTCTCCGTCATTCACCTCCTATTTCAATTAAATATTTACGTGTTGGGCCTCACTTATTAAGGAAAAGTTTGAGCCCACACGTGAAGAGAGTATTAAAATATAGATTAAATGATTAGATTGACCTATTTCTTTCGGATTAAGATTTTAGAATAAGCGGTGATTTAATATGGCATAGGTTTGGATTGGTTTGAAAATGATATGCTTATAGTTGGAGTAGAGTTGAACTTACCTGAATGTCGATCAAAACTCCAGATACTGCGTTTGTTTTAGCCAAGTCAAGAAATTCAGTGAGGGTCGTAAATTTACCAGCATTCTTGTATGCTGGGTTTCTGTGGAAGTCTGGTAAAACATTCGCCATTTGAGCTGCAAATACGAAAGTTTTAGGTGTGAGTGGGATTAGAAGCTCACAAAACTTGCATGTGTGAAGAGTATGGAAAAATTTTGAAGAAGATTACGCTTCAAGGTTTGAATCTCGCTCCATGTGAGGTCGAACGAAAAGATTCCAGACTCTGGTTGAATTTCTGGGACAGTGTTAGACCTTGACATGAAAGTAGTCATCGCAGTGGTATCTCCCATGAGGTCCGCTGAGTCCAAGCAGAAGGCAACTCCATCTTTTGACATTTGAACCGGGCAGTCTATTATGTCCGCCCCATCGTCCATCGCTTGCTGATAAGCAAGATCAGTGCAGCCAGGATAAATCCCACTTGCTCCGTTTTTGGTGATGATCAAAACTTTTCCTGAAAAGGGTACAAATTTTAGTGCACAATTGAAGCTTGTTCTTCATTTTATTTGACATCTCCAGAAACTTTTAAGGTTGTCATATGTGCTTTCAGAAAGATTTTAGTATCATACCTTTGATGGGCTTGCTAACATTTTTGTTATTTGCAAAGCATGCTGCATCGGAAAGAGCATTGTAGGATCAGACCATTACTCAGAAAACAATATATACTACCATTAGAATATTTTAATTTTTTTAAATGAGTAAATTACTTCTAGAAATATAGTGAAGGCATGACAGTCGGTTATCTCACCAATGGCTTCTGATGCTGTAGGAGAGAAATCTGTAAGCACCCCATCAACAGAAAACTTAGAATTATCAACAAACTGAAGGTACTCAGATGTAGGATCATAGCTATAGTTGTAGCTTGCAAAAAAATCATTGGCAAAACCAGAAGCATATACTTCTAGTCCTTGTTTGTGAGCATCAGATACAAGCGTAGTAGGAGCTCCCAAATACATGTCTGGCTGTACTGGCCATATGTATTCTTTGGGGACAAGTATTCCGGTTGCAAATGACTTGATTGAGGCAAGATCCTGCAACAGTTTACTGTACGTTTTATTGGTTGTAGGTTCAATCTCATCTGCGCCGAGGGCCTGGAAGACGAGCTTTGTCCTGGCTGTGTTCACTTTTCCATTCATGTTCTTCAAGAAACCAATCTCAGCAGAAGAAAGGTAATTGATACGCATAGATCTCATTGCCTTTTGAACATACGATGCCGGGCTGAGTTTGAATTGGTTATAGAATAAATCATACTGCATAAGAAACACCTAACCATTTTAGAAACAATCGATGATGCTTGCTTGAAAAAGATAGGTTTTTTTATATAATTAGTTCAAAAGAGAGTGAGAGAGACCTGAACATTCAACCAAAACTGGGCTGGTTTAATTCCTGTTACATCTTCAACAGTGGATATAGGATATTGTAAATCAAAGAAACTTGATCGAGATAGTATACCCTGGGTCACTGTTGAAAAACATCATGACAAAGCAATTAGAGAAAAGTCACTTTTGAAGAAGCTATAGATTAAGTTGTTAACTGCATACATGGCTATGACTGCAAACGTGATTCTGATTCATCATGTATGTTTAAATTATTGTTTTTGTTTTGAGGCCTCTACACAAAATAGGAGGGAATTAATAGGAGAAAGACAAAGGTGTTTCAACTTACATGATACATTGTTGAATAGCTGGTCGATTGTATAATCCGAAGCAAACCACCCATGCACTTTGTTTCCATTCACATCGTATGTCTTTTTACCTTTTGGGAATGTACTTGCTATATTGGTTGAATTATCAAGCCTAATATCCGTGAGGCATATACCAACTCCATCTTTTGTCAGTTTTAGATTGCAGAACAGAACCGTATCCGGCAAACTTGCAGACACTGCCAATTGATTCGCAGAAGAGCTGGACTCTGGAAACAGTCCTGAGAAGCCACCTCGCGCTATTACAAGGGGCCTTTCACCTGCAGGTACATATAACTTTGTGTCATCCCTCACAAGGAATCCAGATACTGGAACTTTTTCTATTGATTGATTGAACCTTTTCTTTTTTCTTAGAATATTGGTGTTTTTCTTTCTTTGTTCAACATAAAAATTGGATGGTTACCATTCAAAGTCAGCCATTTCTGTGATGGAGCCTCTGCAGAATGTTTCCCTGAAGTTGAATGGATCAACAAGGAAATAAAAAGCAAGCACCTGATCATCTTCTTCTGATCCTGTCATAGGTCCAAAAAGTTACATGTACGTGATCAATGAACAGCATAATAGACAAGGAAAAAGACAAAATTAATGAACATATATGACAATTGGGAGATTTTTGCCTGCCTTTTCATTTCCCAGGTTGGAACTTGGCTTGGCAACGGAAGGGCATTAATTTATCACCCTTAATACCATTAAATGTCGTCCCTCACATATTAATGCAGTCAGTTTTATCTCTGTTTTACGTTGTTATTTTAATTACATTCATTAAAAAAAAAAAAAAAAAAAAAACCCTTTTTCCTTTGTTTGAGTTCCATCAAATTTCAGTAACCCACCACCTCAAAATGATGATTGACCCAGAAAAAAAAAAAGTATATATAAAACCTGACCAGGTTGAACTTACTTGAATCTTGTAGGTCGTATGGAGGACACAAACATTCCCTGTCAAGTTTCCAGGAAAAACTCTTCAGGGGAATGTGATGGAAAAAGAGAGGAGGAGGACAGAGATGGAGGTAATTAAATGATAAGATGGGATTTACTCCAAAAAATGGTTCTTTCTGATAACTCCCCCACAGATTTCCCACATTAATATCTGGCCAGTATTAATTCACTCATAAAGGAAGACCACTTTTTGGCTTTGAAATCTTTCTTCATTTGCTATTCTTGTCCCTGCTTTTTAGTGACCAAGGTTGTTTTGTTCTGTGTGTTTCGCGGGAAAAGGGGACAGCTCAAACCCCAACTGCTCTAACGGTTTTTTGTCTGATGAGCCCAATCACTTACATAAATCCTTAATTCCTGCTTCTCAGCCGTCCGATCCAGCCCCTTTCAATCCTGGCCCTTATTTTGCATATATCTCACAATTAAGGCTTTTTAACCACCTACGAGAGTTGGATTAGTATGATTTAATAATCATAATAAACTTATTAAATTATAGACCTCCAACAGGTCTATAATTTTTTTTTTTATAACTTGTTTACTTGTTTCAGGCTGTCACTTGTCAGTATATAATTAGAGCCATATTAACCACTAAAAAAAACAGGTTGACACCCCTTCAATCACATGTTGTTACCTGTCAGCAGATTGTAAAATATTTGTAGACCAGTATAACGTTACTCCAATAATGAATCATTTTACAATGGTTTTGTGAAAGAAAAAAAAAAAAAGGGTAAAAATGTGTCATTGATAGGGTAAGTTTTTTGACGTGCCAGATTGATTGCTATAATTTTACATAGGAGAACTATACCTACTCATCATAAACTTGAAATTTTGAATTTCGTTAGAATATTAATTTAAATGATTAAATGTATTATTTTTTATTAGCGTAAGTTTTGTAAAATAAATGGTGATTTAATACGGTGTTAGAAGATCATGAGTTCAAATCTTGACTTCACACTTTACGGTATTTTAATTAATATTCTATGTGTTGGGCCACATTTGTTTGGAGGAGGGGGGGCAAGTTTGAGTCTAACCGTGAGAAAGAATAATAAAATATTAATTTAAATGAGCTAACTTTTTGTGATAAGTAGTGTTGATTTCAAATTTTGATTTCTTGCACTTTTATTGGGCTATTTGTCAACATGCATAAAGAAGGGTTATATTTTTTTTCTGGTGTGTGTGGTTTAATGGGAAATCAAATAGATCCTTAAGTTTTAGAAACTATTGCAAATGGTATGTGTAGACATCCTATTAATGCAGAGGGTACCATCGTCCATGTTCCATCCAATATTTTAACGGCGTGCCACGTCAAACCAATCAGCAGCTGTCATGTGTCACATATGCCTCATTAATATTATTTAAGAAAAAATAAAAACAAAAACTCTTGGAGTGGCTCAATCCACTCTTAAATGGCCAAATCGGGGTGGCCGAAACCACCCCCGGCCGGCCATAGGGGGATGGCTCTAGCCACTCCCATATATATATATATATTAAATTTATGAGGCATATGACATTTGGTAGTTATTGATTGTTTTGAGGTGGCATGCCTTTAATGTATTGGACGAAAGTATCATTTGTGTTTATTGAATGTTTATAAGTACCATTTGCGATAGTTTTTAAAATCAAGAGGTCCGTTTGATTTTTCGTTAAACCACATGTATCCGAAAGGTATTTACCTTGTAAAGAATTATGACGATTACAAAATTAAATGTAGTATCACATATGAAAGATCTATAAATGCCAAGCATAAAATGTTGCCAAGAAAAAATATTGAAATAGAGGATTTCTATTATGTGGTGTGTTATGATCTTTGTAGCATGTTAGAACATCACTCAACCAAAAAGTTTAAGTCTAAGGAATCAGGTTCAATTATGTTATATTAATCACCTACACTTGTGACACGGTATATCAAGCATGTAGGATTGTTAAAACACCGTTTATCAAAATAAGGGATGAACGATAGAGAGAAGATTTGAACTCAGGATATTTGCTTTGATAATATAAAAAATCATCACTTATCTTAAAAGCTTCAATTGATAAAGTTTTTACATCAAAGCAAAAATGGTAGACCGACCATTTTGAGGACATTTGCTTTAATATCGCTCGTTAGCCTCTTCTGAAATTTAATTACTTAATTAAAATTCTAATACTATTTCTCGTGGGTGAGCTTAAACTTCTTCTTAATAAGTAATGCCCAAAATGTATAATATTTTAATAAAATGGGGAAAGAGGAAAAACATAAACGAAAGAGAGAAACAAAGAAAATTGAGGTGGTTCACCATTAGAGGCCTATGCCCATCGTCCTAATGCCTAATAAGTCTGCATTTTGATCATTTTCACTTGGAGTACTGCCAAGAGTACTCTCAATTTTACTACATTTTCTTACAAACTAACTTGATAGTGTCATGTGGAATTGCCACCTAACCATAACCCTCTCTTCCACGTTAGCATGCACCTCTTTCCATCACGTCGTCTTGGCTCGCCTCCTCGCCTACACTGACAATGCCAATTGCCAACTACCTTGTCTTTTCTTCTTCATCCTCTAGCAAAAGAGTGGCTTATGCTCCAACCCCACAAAAACCCACGGCTAAGTTGTGGGTCTCTCATGCAGCCACCCTCACGGCTCTAAGGAAGGATTACCATGACCAAATTGTTAGCCCACCCTACAAAGACCCACAATTAGGTTGAGGGTCACTCGTGCGACCACCCCAGAGAGACCCATGGGTCTCTAGGATGTTCCAAACCCCACAGTCTAGTCATGGGTCTCCAAACTACAAGCGACAATGGGGTACTTTGTCATTTGAGTTGACATGGATGCCACGTGGATTACCACATCAATTTAATGACTAATGTCGTAAATCCCACATAGCTTGCTATGCCAATTTATAAAGGGTTTTTTTTTTTTTATATATTTTTTTTTAAATTGGTTTTTTTATAAAACCTGTGTGATAGAAAAAAGATAATTCGGCTATAAAATGGTTTTTTTTTTTTTTTTTTTTTTTTTTTTTTTTAATTTTTTTTTTGTTCTTTTCATTTTGGGCAGGGAGGGGGAGAGTTGTTAGATTTAGTCTTTATGTTTCAATTGGAACAATTAAATCCTTAGATTTAACGCTTTTGACAAATCAACCTAATGGAGACCTAGAGTGTTGGAAATAATTTTTGGATGGTGCATAAAATTCTTGTTGAAATAAAATAATATCAATCTGAAAATTAACAATTAAATAAATAATTGACTGAAAATATTATTGTTGATGCTAGACCATATTAATCCGAAAATAATAATAATAAAATAAATAGAGTACAAGAGATTAAAATTAAGACAAGGAAAAATCTCACAATGCTATAGAATCATGCAAGAGCGTTGTCCTTAAAGGTTGATTCGTGCCTCTCAGAGTATATAACTCGATGTGATCGGTTCTCTTGATACGCAATCTCTCGGGATTAGACTATAACGTTTATCTTCATTAAAGACGTACTTTCAAGAACGAAGACTAATAGAATAACTCTTTGATAAAAGATGATGAAGGACTACAAGTCACACTTAAATGACTAAAATATAATTTAATGGCGGTAGAAAAGAATTCACGAACACCAGATGATGTAGGAACAAAAGAAATTCCAAAGAAAGTGATGTGTGTCTATATATATATATATATATATATATATATATATAATAGTCATTGGGGAACTCAATATATAGAAGAAAAAAAAAATTGAGCATCAGTTTTTTCTTTTCTTAAAGGCACCAAGTAAACGTTAGATGAGCTAATGATAGAAACGTTAGATGATAAAATTTCATGGATTTGAGTTAATGTCAAACGGTAAAAAAACTCATGAGGATGATTTCATGTCAAAAGGAAAAAGAAAACAAAGGACAATATTTGTAATATTACAACACCTAGTTTCCAAATATGTTACTTTTATAAATTGATCCTTTTTTTTTTTGTTTTTTCAATAACCTTTAATTAACATTTTTATTGTTGCTAAAGCTGAAGTCATCAACTATTAAGTAAGTTATGCTGACAATTAGATATTTCATTTGAGTTAAATTCGGGACTATTTTTAATGAATCATTTACTTTTTACCTTTTTTAGAGTAAATCTTCAGGGTAATTACTTTTTTCTCTCATCAACTATTATTCATTGTCAACATGCTACCACGAACTGACACATCGACTAAAAGAGAGTATGAAACTACCATTTACATATCGTTACCCTCTTCCATCAGGAAATATTGTTAAATCGAACGAAATATGCTATTTTTAGATGTTAAATTTTGTTTAAAGACATAAATGGCCTCAAACAATAATTTAATAAAAAAAATATTAAACCTAATATATATATAAAGAAAAACAAGAAAAGAAAAGGAAAGGGGTGGCCGCGTGGCCACCCTTGGTTCCATGGTGGGGGCGAGCCAAACCAAGTTAGCCACCCCATTTCTTTCCTTTTTATTTTTTTATTTATTTGTTTGTTTAATTTTAAGGGTATTTTATTTGAATTTTGACTTTAAGTTAGAGTATTTGAGTATTTTTCACGAATTTGACTAACAGAAGGGGGTAACAGTATGTAAATGGTAATTCCTTGCTCTCTTGTAGTTGATATGTCAATTTGTGGTAACATATTGACAATGACCAGTAGTTGATGAGGAGAAAATATAACTACCCCTAAATCCTCCCATGGTCCACATGTATAGTCACTCTTAAGTGAAAAAATTTCATCTCCTAATAGACTAATACTATAAAGAATACTCATGTCTTTTTTGAATTTTCTTGAAATTGATATAACTTTTAAAATCACTATTAAATGAATGATAAATGACTATTGAATTTTGATTCAATAATAATTTTAAAAGTCACATTAATTTTGAAAGGACTCGAGAATGGCATGTGTCCTCCTTAGAACATTACTCCTCCTAATGAGAACCAAAACTCCCCTTCGTGAGTGCGTCCAGGGGAGGAGCTATGGCCTTCTCTTCATCCTTCTCCCCTCCTCCCTTATTTTCTCTTACCTCTTCCTCTCATTTTTAATGTTTCTCTCTCTCTCTCTCTCTCTTCGTAGCAATTAACTTGGAAGACCGATCTATGACGTTTTATTGTTTTGCTCCGCCGACACGCCTTTCCACCACCTCCACTGGCCTCTATTGCTTCAGCCGTCACCATCTGTCTACCATGCGTGCTGTCCACACACCACCGCCTTTTCCTCTTGGTCCACATGTTAGCTCGTCGTCTTTCTCGTTCCTCACCCAGTGGTTTTTCATAGTTGGTTCCTTGATTTGGTATATGGAGGTTCCCAAATCTTCTTGTTCTTTTTTTTGGTGTCCTACAAGCTTCATGTGTCGAGTTGTCTCATCTTTACACGTTAGGACGGTGCTCCTCTTCGACGATTCACACTTCTTCAGTACATATTTTCCTATTCTGGCTCTTTTCTCCAGTTGCTTGCTACAGTAGGTGTTGTTGGCAGCCTTGTTTTGGCTTTGATTGTCTCCTCAAGCCACCAATTTCGGTGGCTTCTCTACTGGGCCGAGTCATTCATTTAGCTAATTCCCAATAGTTTTTAAGTTACTTTTTTCTGCACTGTTGTGGTTGCTTTCCTCTTTTCCGTATTGAATAATTTTTTAAAAAAATTAACTTAAATGTATGAGTTTGGCTTGCTTTCGGTACACAAATCATTGGAGATTTTATTATTATTATTAGTTTTTGGTGAAAAAATAAACAACAGAAATAAGATAATTGGAGAATAACTTGATTATTTTCTTCTCGAGGCAATCTAAAATAATTTTTCTACTGGCAAGCCAAACTCGAAATATTTTTTCTTATGTTTTGCTTTGTTGGGCCAATGAACCCGAATCCATCAACCAAATAGTCTGAGAAGAATAATGCTACATATCATCCATTTGTCATTCTTTTATCCTTTCAAAATTGATGTGGCTCATAAAATTACCATTGGATCAAAATCTAATAATAATCTATCATAAATTCAATGGTGATTTTAAGAGCAATATCAATTTTGAGAGGATAAAAAAAGGACAATGAGATGATATGTAGCATTACTCGTCTGAGAATAGTTATATAATGTCACATTGAATCCCTTCTTTTAACATGTCAACGATTGTCCCCATATGATCACGAGGCAATCACATGATATGATAGGAGTCATAGAATGTAAGAAACATTTGTAATAGAAAAGTCTCTAATGAAGGTGTAACATGTGGTAACATTTACAACAAAATCTATTATAGAAAGTACAAACATCAAGTAAAATAGGACTTTGGTCTCATTCATTTGTACTGCACTCTGGCTTTTCTCAAGATTATTTCATTTGATTCATATTAATTTAAGTATCAAAGTTAATGCTTGTTGGCCCATTCCGACAAGTTCTTTAGGTAAGTCATTCTCTTTTTGTTGGTAGTTCCAACCGTTACCTAGGCTGCGGTCATGAAACAGAGGAAAAAAAAAAAGGATAGTAAGGATTTGAATTTCTCAATAATTTTCAAAACATTTTATTATGTAAAACTCTTTAAATAGTAAATAATTTTTTTTTTTATTGCATCAGTATTTATTATTTTTAAATATTGAAATAATAAATAATTGTAAAAAAAATGTTGTGTGACACAGTAAACACATGAGAACAGAAGAAAACAGGAATAATGGAATGGAAGTGACGTGGAGGACCCATTCAGAATGTGGGGCCAGCTAATACATGCCAGCTAAGTAGTTGCAGAAGAGAATATATAATTCTTACCCGTAGCAGGACCGAATCACCGAATCACTCCTCGCTTTCTTCCCACGACAATAGGAAAGCAAAGCAAAGCAATCACAGATTCACAGAGAGAGAGAGAGAGAGAGAGAGAGAGAGAGAGAGAGATGAAGATCACGGCGTTGGCGGTGTTGAAGTGCAGTCCGGAGGGGTCGGATCCGGTGATACTAGCGCAGGCGTTGGACGTGAGCCACTTCGGGTACTTCCAGAGGTCGAGCGTGAAGGAGTTCATCGTCTTCGTCTCTCGCACCGTCGCCAGGCGCACCCCTCCCTCCCAGCGCCAATCCGTCCAGCACGAAGGTCACTCTCCGATCTCTCTCTATAATTCTTTGCTTTTCGCTTTTGCTTTCTTTTTTTACATGAATTCGTTTAGTTAAATTAGGTCCTTTTTTTATTGATTTATGTGAATGCACGAAGGAGATTTTCTTGAATTTCGTAGGGCATTTGGGTTGGATTGTGTGGAAATTGATTAGGTATTGGAGATTTTCTTGAAATTGATTAGTTTTGGTGGATTTATATACAGCTCGAATTAGGTCCCCCCCTTTTTTTTAATTGGAGGATTTAATTTTCTTATTCATTTACTATTATTATTACTATTATTATTATTATTATTGTATGGATGTAATCATGGTGGAGATTTCTTGAATTTCGTAAGAATTTGGTTGGATTTTGTGGGGATTAATTACGTTTGGTGAGTGGTGTATTCGTAGGATTGATTACGTTTGCTTGAGAGTATTGACCGAATATCGGTTCAGGCTTTTGTGGGTAGATTTTATTGGGTTGTTCTTCAAATTTTTTCAGTGAATATTCCCTCATTTACACCGAGTGGGTGTGATTGTTTTCCCTCTAAGCTTCTCTAAAATGGCCGAATATGAGGGATTGTTTGCTTGTAATTTATTGAGTTTTTTGTTGTTCAACTGAAAGGTTTGAGAGGGATTTTTTTTTATTGGTTTCGGTTCCTCATGGCTGTATTAAGTTCAATTATTTCATTTTTGGGTCTTTCTTGTTTCCTGTAGCGGGATGGGAGATGGGAGTCCAAACTTGAGTTTAAAATCTAGGATCTTTGCTTCTGTGTTGAAGGTTTGTGTTTGCAATTTTTATACTGATGTCTTTGTAACCCAATGAATAAAAAGAAATGAAGAAGACGAGAGAGCAATAGAGGGAGAAGAAAAGAAATGAATAAAAAATTAAAAGAAAAATTAAAAATAATATTTTAATGTTATAGAGAAAGATAAAGGGATGCTGTTATGGAGAGTATTTGTATATGGAAAGAAAAAATGGTTTGATTCCCTAAATTTTTCCCAAATTAGGAAAAATGATTGGGTGTCTACTGTTAGTGCTCTTAAAAGGAATTCTGGTTTCCAAGTGGTGTATTCAGAGCTCCGAATTTAAATCAGCTGTGTGTTTGCATGGTTTTGATGAATCTGATTAGTTTTGGAATTTTGAAATTCAGGTGGTGATTGGGTGGGGGGGCTGTAATGGCGGAATTGTATGCGTCCACAGGGAAATTGGATTGTTACAGCCATTACAGTGAAATTGGAACCCAACACCTTGCTACAAAGGGAGGAATTACCATTTTTTAAAATGAATTATGGAAATGTTGTCATGCCTTTTGTGTTAGAAGTACAACAGCTCATCTTGATTTGTTTATCTAGTTTTAGGCCTTTTTTTTTAAAGCTCATTTGCTTTGTTTTGTTGATTTGTAGAGTACAAGGTGCATGCTTACAACAGAAATGGCCTTTGTGCATTGGGCTTTATGGATGATCACTACCCAGTTCGAAGTGCCTTTTCTCTGCTCAATCAGGTACACTCAATATAATATCAAAAAAATAATTTATTATTTTTATATGTATTTCTTTTACAGGAGCTAAAATTTGTATCAATGTGTTAGATTGATAGACCTGCAAGAGCTTGTTTTCTTCAGTATAAGCTTACCTTAGTTGAAGTGTGCTTGGAGATTTGAGATAATGTTGAATAAGATACAAATATGGTGGATTAAATGTTATTGTTGTGTAATTAGGCGCTTCAATGCAGCTTTAGGTTGTTGAAATGGCAATAGCTCATTAATGCCTCAGTAATCAATAATCAGTTTGAGCAGGTTGAGGTTCGATTCTTATGAAGCAGAGTAAAAGAAAAAGGCCATGGGCTTTATTGTTGCAATCAACTAATTAGTTTTGTATTGCTGTTGAGTAAGAAAGGTGAAGTGTCTGTGACAATGACAGTCTGACAGAAACTCAGTTAATTTACATTAATCCTGTCAACGTTTTATAAATTCGTGGATGCCCATACCATTTTATGTTCTGCTTTAATATTGTCCTTAAGGTGGAAGGCAAGGATTTAGAGTTGGTCAGGGAAATAAAAAGCAGACCTACTAAGATAGTAATTCTTGATGCTCCCCGTGATTCCACTTTGGCCAAAACTTCATAGCCGTAATTGTGCTGAAGTTCCTGTTTGAGCATAAACAGACTTGAGGAGGTCTCATTGTGTGTGTGTGTGTGTGTGTGTGTGGAGGGTGGGAGGGTAAATATGTTAATGCTTCATATTATGAGCCTGAGGTTCTTGGACTGGTGAAATATTGACGATTTATTTCTGCTTGAGTTAACCTATAGATGATGTTTATAATGTTTGCCAGTTGCTAGATGAGTATCAGAAAAATTTTGGTGATTCATGGAAGACTGCACAAGCAGATAAGACCCAACCATGGCCCTATCTGAGTGAAGCTTTGACAAAATTCCAGGTATTTCTATTTTTTCACTTTTCTTCCTTGTTTAAGATCATGTCATAAGGCAACAAATAGATTGATGCTATATCAATTGGGGCTTCTTAATTTTTTATTTTTTTTTCCCTTTGTTAATGGTTGAAGCTTTAAAAGTAATTAGTTATGACTAATTTTTTTTCCCTCTCTCTTCTTGCTTAACTCTTCAGGATCCTGCGGAGGCTGACAAGTTGTTGAAAATTCAGAGGGAGTTGGATGAAACTAAAATTATCCTTGTGAGTATTTTGTCATTGCTAAAGTAGTTTACTTAATGTTGGATCTATGACTAATTGAATTGTGTTCCTTTTATGTTCATTATTGTGGAGTCTAGAGATTCATTTTTCTAGTTGGATTTATGCTTTTCCCTTGATTAATCAACCATCAAATGATAAATTTTAATTAACTTGTTAATTCTTGGATCAGTTGTGTGCGTCAATATTTTGGCAGGGATTTGGTGATGGCTTTGATATGATGACTTATAGAAAGTTGTTATATCTTTTAAAAGAAAATTTGAGCTATACGCTGTACTGAAGACAAATTACCCCCAAAAAAAAAAAGTCTTTTGGGGATTCTATTAATAAAGAATATGCTAGACCCGTTTTTGAGCTAAGAGACTGATATTTGGTAGAAAAGGTTTCTTATGTTTTGTTACTTGAATCACTACATTTACTTCTAAGTTATGAAGAGAAGCCGAGTTAGAGATGTGATCTTTGCAGCTACCAACAATGTTGTACTTATTTCAGTTGCATGTGAAAGCCTGTGCAATGCTGAAAGTTTTTCAAAACATATTGCACTTTGGTCTATGTAATAGCATCTGTAGCTTGCTTTTGACATCCAATTTTCATCCGCAGCACTAACCTTAGGGTTAGTGTCAGGTTATTATACCAAAAAGACTGCATTTTCTGTGTCTGCTTGCTGCTACTCCACTAATTAGTGGGCTATCTCATTCTGAAACTATGTTGCATAGATTATTTGATTATTATCTGCAAATGGGTGAAAATGGGTTGAATGAGTACACCAGTAGATTTTTTATTTCATTTAGAAATGACAGCAAATTTCACATTTCATAACTGCTCTTTTCTTTCTTTATTTTTTTATTTTTTTAAAAAAAGTATCCCGGTTTTATTTTTCTTGCTGGGATAAGCTTCTAATTGAGGAAGAGCAATTCTATAAAATCCCATGTAAATGTTTCCGAAAGTCTATTAGGCTGGGCTTTCCAATCTTCAATTTTAGTAAACTGGCTTGTCAGCTTGCCGATGTCGCTTGACTTCTGTGCTACGCATGGGATAGGGGCCATTATGTGGTAATGGTAAAGTCTTAGGTTGCCTATTACAAGTGCAGGGTTCAAGTCTTGAGAGCTGTCCCATTATAAATGGATGCTGAAGGGCAGACGAGCCACCCTTCCTAGGATTCCACTTAGGTGGGACATAATGACTGTAGACTCATTTGACATCTTTGCTTTTTTAAAAAAAATAAAAAAAAATTCCTCGTTGAACTAGGCATGTTGAAAGAATTTTTCTTGTCCGACTGGGTTTTGGATTTTTTAATAACATGTGATTTTAATTCCTTGTTTTCTTATGGCAAACTGTTCTCTCTCTCTCTCTCTCTCTCTCTCATAAGTGTTTCTTTCTTTGATACAGCATAAAACTATTGACAGTGTACTTGCACGAGGTGAGAAACTGGACAGTTTAGTTGAGAAGAGTTCAGATCTCAGTGCAGCATCACAGGTGTGCAGAGAACATTTACATGTTACTAATATGCATTTGCCACTGTGCACACATCCACAGATCTTACACATACTTTACTGCATAAGCCAATTAGTTTAACTCATTCTTCTTTTTAGTTATACTTTTGGTCATCCTCAACTGTGCTATTGAATACTTTACAAGAGTTTGACTTTGATGTATTTTTGGCTTACCTATAAGTGTATCGTGATAGCCATGACTCTTTTAATCTTAAGAGACACTACATAAGATGTAGGCAGATAATTATGTTTATGATCTTCAGCTTGTAAATGGAGTATGGTATCATGATTTGAGCACATTTAGCATGGATCTTGCATATTTTAGCACATTATCCTCTTACCTGTAGAAAGTATTGGGATATGCATGTTTGTATGAATGCATCCATGTTTAAAAGTCTTATGGAGTTATCTAGGGATAATTTAAAGGGTTTTGGGTGGCTGGGGCCTTGGTTATAGTCTAAGAAGATGTGATTGTTATTTGAAGAAGAAGTGACTTGAAACTTGGATTTATTGTTCGTCTTCATTGGGGGGTCACTTCAGGTGGAGGATAGCAACCTCCCCAATTAATTTTTTCTTTTTTAACAAAATTTCCCTTTCCTTGCATAAACAATGGGGGTGTTTTGAGGAATTTTTTTTGTAAGTAATTGAATTATCATTAAATGTGAAAAGTGCTACTCAAGTATACAGAAGAAAACACCTAGGTAGGAGGAGAGAAAAGAACAAGAAAATTGTGAAAACTTAGCTTCCAAGGAGCTACAAATGCAATTGTCCGAGTAAAAAAGAAAAGACTCAAGCTCCGTTGATGATTTCTCACGGTCCTCAAAAGTTCTCATTTCTTTCCTTCCAAAGACACCACTAGAGACAGGAAGGCACCATCTTCCACACAACAGCACTCCGAGTTTTTCCACCAGTCCACCAACAAGCGTACAAGTCAGCAACACTACTAGGCATCACCCAAGACAGCCTAAAACGATTGAAAAATGCATTCCATAAGGCACAACCGACATCACAATGGAGGAGAAGATGATCCACATACTCCCTATTCCTCTTGCACATACAACACTTATCAATCACAATGGCATGCCGCTTCGTGAGATTCTTCATTGTAGGTCTTCCTTAGAGCCGCCGACCAAGCGAAAAAGGCCACCCTAAAGGGAACCTTCGTCTTCTAAATATTTTTCCAAGGGAAAGGAGTGACATCGTTGCCAGCAAGGACAAGGACAAGGACACTATAGTAGGAGCTTACGTCAAACAACCCTTTTCTGGAAGGGGACCACAAAAGGACTGATTACTATCCAGTCTACCCTCAAAACTCGTCTACCCCTCTCTCTCTGCACCCCAAAAAGCCGTAAGCTTCAAAAGATCCAATGACGAACAAAAATTGGTTAAAAATAGCAACATTGACCAAACCCCCACATTGTGCTCCCTCCAATGTTACTTATTTTCTTTGTTGCATTATTGGTTCTAATTGGGTTTAAAGTTCCTCTTTTTCAAAATAGTAAATTGATCACAAATGTTAGCTGTTGAAAGTCCCAGTAAATTGGCAAATGATCTTGAGTGATTCTTAATAGATGTGGGTAATAGTAACAATAAAATTTGGTAGGTTGCCATAGGTATGGAGAATTAGTGAATGGATCTACTGATCACGTGTCTGTGATATCTTAAACAATTTGCTTGTATGAGACCAGAACATTATCCCAACAATGTCTACAATTGAAAATTCAAGCTTTTGTATCAAGTTTAATGAAGTTGGCATCTTTTTTTTTTTTTTATAAGTAAATGGAATTTCATTAAAAACCAACAGGTACACCCGAGTACACATACAGTATACCAGAGAAACACTTCAACATAAAAAGAAAAGATATTATAAAAGTCATGAAAAGTAGAAATGTGAATGCAATCATAAGCAACTATCCATTGAAATAGGGTATAGGAAAAAAAAAAAAAATAAGAGAGAGAAAAGAAAGCCTTTTAGCTTCGCACCATCCTCTCACTGGCTTCAAAGTTCCGGTCATTTTTCTCTCCAAATTAGATGAAGTTGGCATCATATCCCAGTTACTTCCATGAACTGGTTTCTTTTGTATTAAGAGTCTACATTAGACCCATTAGCCACATATATGCTTTTGGAATCACGGTCCAAAGCTTGTTGCTAACTTAAAGAACCTTTTTGTTGGTCGTGGTTGAAACAGATGTTCTACAAGCAGGCAAAGAAAACAAATCAGTGTTGTACCCTATTGTGAGCTTCTGAGGCAAGCGGCTGCAGCTATTCCGTAATTGCATTCAGGTTTTCTAGTGTCGACGCTGATGGATGACAAGTCGTGATTGTAATGTGTTTATATTGTTTGTCAATTGTTTGCTTGGCAAAATTCTGTGGATTTTCCCCACATCTTCTAGACCAAAGAAAGAAAGGAAACCGTGTATCAGCAGGAGATCTTTCTATTATAGTATTTATGTGCTTGTCAAGCTTAATTCAGATATTGTATTGTGATTTGCCCATTGTGCTTTATAGTATATATATAAGTCTGCTTGTTCTTTTGAAGCCATTCCATCTACTTGGTCTGAAATAGGGCATCTTTTGAATTTTGATCCACTCTAGCTTTTGTCCAATTTTAGTTATGCAGCTTGATCAATTGATCGACTTAGAGTTCCATAAGACTTTTTTTTTGGTAGGTAGAGTTCCATAAGACTTGATTGCATTTTCCTGATCCCCGTAGAAGGGTTCGCAATTCATGTTTGTGTGTTGGTTCAGGTTGTGGGTTGGATTGAAGTATGGATATAAGATTATTTGGGTTAATCCGAACTTAATTAATTTAATTAAATGGGATAAATCCTGTAAGCTTAACACCATTCATTTAATTAAACGGGTGATACGATTTGACCTGTACAACCCATTTAATATTCAGGTCGTATTAGGTTGACTTGATTCGACCCACATAATCTATTTAATTAACAAAAAATTTAATTATGGAGCATGAAAATGTCATTTTATACAAAGATATTGACACAGTAATTCTCAATTATTGAATATGAAAATAAGGCCATAAATATTTTTGTCCAGTATTCGAAGCGTTAAAAGCAGAATTCAAGTGAAATATCAGAATAATTTATCTTGCCCAGTTGCTCTATAATACTTACAAAGACATTTGAAGGCTTTGAGACGCATGAGAGTGTCATGAATGCTCAAGAGTCTGGAGGAAGAAAAGCCCAGGAATTCCAAGCATATGAGAAACCTTGCATAGGGCACAAAATAACCATTTTCCCTTCCGACATTTAGGTCCATTTGGGTTTGCGATTTCAAAAAGTACGATTTAAAATCACAATTTTAAAATGTGTAATTTGGAAAAAGTAATTTTTAAAAACGCAGTTAAGTGTTTGACAAAATCGCAGTTTAACATTTAAAATCGCAAATTAGCTTTTAAAATTCTGCGTTTTCAAAAAGGCATCATCTTACTTGCGATTTGAAAAGGTAAATTTTTTACGTTTTCAAATAGTAATTTTTTAAAATGCAGTTTTCAAACAATTTATATTTTGTAATTTTATTTAAATTCGTACTTATTATCTATAAAATTACAATTTTAAAAGCAAGCTTAACCAATTGGAAACTGCACTCTTGGTTAGATAAGGCCTTGGGCCCATAGCAGTCAGCATCAATCCAAACATCATTTACTCGATAAGGTTCAATAGGGACCCAAATGCTTCTCTTTTAAAAATGAGAAACCCTTTTCTCTTCCTACATGACTCAATTGGACACCGCATCCCTGTGTAGATAAGGCCTTAACAGAGCAGTCAGCATCAATCCAAACACTACGCATCCCGATAAGGTTTAAGAGAGATCTGAAATTCTGGATAATATTATAAACGGCACAAATATCTTATAAATGGATTAGTATCGTCACAAATTTTCTGTCTGAATTTAAGGAAAAAATTTAAATAAGTAATTATAAAAAAAAATATTAATAAAATTCACTTGATTGAATAAGTAATTAAGTAACCCAATTTTTATTTAATCAGATAAATTTTATAAGTGCTATTTTACAATCACCCACTTACCCGTATTCTTTCAAATTTAAGTATATATCCGTATTCCCTCAAATTTAGGTGTAGATCTTGATCCATATATACCTTATTATGTTGCTGTGTTTAGTAGCCATTATATATATATATATATATATATATATATATATATATATATATATATATATATATATATATATATATATATATATATATATTATAAAAAAGAAAAGGATAAGTATTTTGGAAGAATAGCAGCCTACATAAAATATTGATATGGTACATGGCATTTCTCAGAAAGTAATTCCAAAATCGCCATTGAGATATTGGTGTTATTTGACAAGCTCTGGAGCATAACAAAATAGTGGCAGATTACTATTCATATATATATTTTTTTAATATTTTTCTAATAATAATAAACATCAAAACAATTTTACTTCTTTTATTTTTTATATCACATTAATAATTTTTTATTATTATTTAAATAAAAAAATTCACTATAATACAAATTTTTTTTTACTTTATATCACTTCACTGCCTTTTAGAATTACTAATTCTAAAATTAACAACTTGTATTTGCCAACCAAGCTCATTATTATATCAAGCTTTCACATGAAAGCAAACTGAACAGGACGCAGATGAGATTTAGGTAAATAGTCCACAACTTAAACTACAACAGAGTTTGAGTTTGGGCGTCAAAACTCAATACACACACACACACACACCTCTACGCCATTTCTTGCTGTACAAGAAACTACAAAAGCAAATCAACATACAAATATCCCTAATCTGTATGCTGCAATCAGGGTTTTCATCTTTTATTTCACATGTACTTGAACAGTGAAACCCCAATACACTACTGTGATTATCCCTATTTCCCCAGAAGGGATTTGATCCACCAGATGCCTTTGGTGTCCTTGGGCCCTTCTTCTCCCTCTGGTGGAGTATCACTCTGTGGCGTCTTGTGAAGCTTGCTCATATCATAGCCCTCTTCATTGGCCTTTTCAACCAGCTGATTGTAGATCTCATCATCTAGATGGGTTTGCCTGCACAATATCTAACAAAACACCACAAAAACAATCAATAAATTTTATGCATTAGCATATACAAATCACAAAGATGAATTAGAGGACAAAAAAAAACAACAAAATTTGGTACCTTTCAAAATTGTTCTTTTCATTGCAAGGTTATATAATACAATAAACCAACTTTTCTAAGGAAAAATATATACACCATTATTATGTTAGCAAGGAAATCATGCCTCAAATCCAAATGCTCCTTCAAATAAACATTAATTCTTATTCTCGCTATCCAATCCTCCTCTAATTTCTCTTTTCAAGAAACAAATTACAAATCAATCCATGATGTAGTAAAATTGATCAAAGTTTTTTTTATTTGTTTTGGATTAATGAAATTTTACAGAAAGAAACACTAGTACAAAACACTCCAGAAAACTGGAACAAAAGCTACTTTCAGCACAACATACAACCAGTAACCAGCTATCTACCAAAGACCCTTAACACCCAATACAAAGCAAATCAAAATACAAAAAACTACACTGCACCATTTCTGCAGTAAAGAATGTGTTCTGAAATTCCCCAACTTGAGAAAAATTGAGCAAAGTTAAATCACAGATCAACAACAAAATCAATTAAATCTACATATTAGAGAGGATGATGACAAGGATGATGGGCATACCCAAAGATACTTCCTGGTAGGCTCGCCAATCAAGGCATACTGATAATCTTCATCAAGGAACAAAACCCAGTAATCACCAACCACAGGGATGATGGGCAGGAAGGGAGGCACATAGAATTTCACTTTGAGCTTGGCCTCATCACTGTTGGGGTCAGCCTTGTATGCAGAGCCTTCTATGTACCCTCTTTTCCCATCATTCCAGGTCTCATTGAGCACATTCACAGTCCCATCATCTCTCAAGGTGTATGTAGCCCTTGTGTTTTCACCATTCTTGGGCTGGAACCTCGATGGAAATGAGGCTATCTCATACCACCGGCCCATGTACCTCTTTAGGTCCACACCCTTCACTACTTGCAGCTCTTTGTTTGCCATGGATTCCGTCACAGTGGAATGGGGGAGAGAAAGAGAGAGTCTTTGAGGTTGTTGTTGCTTCCTCTGGGTTTGAGGCTTCTTGATAAAGGGTTGGAAGGTCTGTGTTGGCAACGATGTGACACGCGGAGGACTGTCAACCTTACATTTGTGGCGTGAACGGCTCAAGAAGCCACCAGATGTATATGGGAGTTTCTAGCGAACTTGGGATATTTTTCCTTGTCTCCGAAAAGGGTTGTGATTGTAATTTGAGAAAACAAACAAACAAACTAAAACTTGGGGCGGAAGAAAAAGAAAAAGAAAACTTGGTGAGGAAGAAAAAGCATAGAACCAAAACAGAGTATTAATGCTACTATTCACAATTATTTATGAAATTTATTTTATATTTGTTGATGTTACTGTTACGTATTTGAAAAGTATTTTTTTAAGTAATTGATATAATTTTTTTAAAAAAAATATGTCATATCAATCAATACGATAAATGGGTGTAAATAATAGCATTAACCGATCAAAATACACCTTGTCTCGAAAAAAAAACTTAAGAGATTTGTTTTTATTTTTGCTTTTGAACAAACTTATATGCAAGTAAGGAATTCAATTATATACCTACAAAAAAAAAAGAAGGAATTCAATTATATGAAAAAACTCAAAATTACAATTTAGCCCCTTCAAATTGTCAGTTGCTTTGTAAGTAACTTCACGAATTGCCAACGTTTAGACTCTGACCCCCCAAACTACCAAAAAGTTTTAAAATAACTAATTTTATTGAAATATGCCTATAATACCTTTGCCACGTGTTATTTTTCAATTAAAAAAATTTAACTATAAAAAATTAAAATCTTTTTTTTTATTTGTTTTAAAAAAGAAAATGGGTGTTTGGGGGTGGTCCGCACCACCTTTGGGGTGGCTTGCAACTACCCCGAAATGGTTCTAGGGATGACCCGAAAGCCACCCCAAGAGTCGGGGGTGGCACAATGACTGGGGTATTATAGGCATATTTCAACAAAATTGGTATTTTTAAAACTTTTTGATAGTGGGGGGTCAGAGTCCAAACGTTGGCAGTTCATAAGACTAATCGTAAAGTGGCTGACAATTTAAAGGGATTAAATTGTAATTTTTCCTGTTTTTATGTCCAAATTTATATGGCCTTCCGATTATTAGTATTAACGGCGACCATAATTGGGTATTTATTGCATCAATTATTTTGTGGGTTGTATTAATTATTTGTATTTTATTTGTTAGGCCTAGTTAAAATTCATACGAGAATGGGCCTTTGAATGTTGCCGTCTGTGAGTTTGGGGTTGTAAGAAGAACCATTGGACTGAAAATTTTTGAAGGAAGACCGTTTTCCATGTCAGTGCGGGCCAGAATAAACCATTGCAACGAGAATAGCCATAGGGATTAGGGAGTCAATTTGACGGGTTCGACAACTATAAAGCTCAAAATGATATCAATTTTATTTTATTTTATTTCGAAAATATATCAATTTAAATTTTATGCTTAATGTTACCTACAAAAATAAAAAAATAAAAAATTATATATTATGCTTAATGTTGGGAAAAAAATGTGTGGTGTAAAACTATAAATTTTTTGTGTGTGGGGCCAAAATTCAAAGGAAGTTGTATGAACGGCTATAAATTAGACTTGCAAGTTCACTTCATATGAAAATACTAATTTTATTAAAGGACTTATTAAAAAAATAGCTTTGAAAGCTAGAAATATAGAAGTTTTGAAAAAATTAGGGCACATAATATAGGTCCGCCTATGTATATAAGTGTGAGTGGTTAATATATATTTTACATGGTGGTTGGAAATTACGTAATTAAGCTTAACCCCATGTATTCTTGCTTAATCAATTTAGTGTTCATTGCTGTAATGATAGAGAGTAAAGGTTAGTCACATGTGCGTTGTCACTTCAAAATGACTAGTCAATTTAAAATTGGAGCTCCCCTAAAAGAGTAATACTAGAAACTATTGGAAATAATTCTACTCAATCACGCCCTATCAAAGGCCATGGGCCTCCAAATTAGCATCGGCCCAAAAGAGGTTATGGGCTCAAAACCCACACAATTTATCTCTCAGAAGAGAGCCCATAGGAAAAATGTGTGATAAGTTACCCCCAAAGATGTTATAAGACCATTTATGGAATAAGCCATGACATCATGAAAAATCGAGGATATAAGTGGCTTATTTATAAATATATTACCACACACGATGTATCTCACAAGGTATTTTTGTTCTCATCTCACATGGCACTAAAACTTTAAGTATCATCTGTGATATGTGAGTCATATGAAAGGAATGATAGGTGTCAGCATTTTAAGATGGGTGATATAGAGGTCCGTAAAAAAAATAGACAAAATATACCAATTGATTTTTTTTCGTTAATGACATGTATCACTTATGACACTTTTTGAAACTGAGACAATGATTTGATTAAAAGCCTAACCACATGTCCACATCTACCCATGTGGTGAACCTAAAAAACCAAGAAAGGAAAAGTATGTATCCCAATCTAGTCATCATGCTATTGTGCTATATGCCCCGGGTTGGTCCACCTATATGGACCCAACAGGCCAGACTAGGATCCTTCTAACGAAATGCCAGCTATCTTACTTATTAGCCCTCGTCCAAGCCTGGTTCATCGACCTTGGGCTCATAAATGTAAGAAGTCTATTTTAAACTACAAGAATAGGCATGAATAAATGCAAACCATTATTTATGATCAAATCTTACCTACTGTAAAGATTGAGAAAGAAATAAACCAAAATAAAAATAAAATAATAATCAAAATGTATATGGAGGTGTGTGAAAACCTGAGAAGCTTCTTTGGAACCAGTGTGATCTGATCTTACCTCAACACCAAGATTGTGTAATAAAATTTGCTTTGACTCAGAAGTCAGAAAGAGTAAATGGGCTGATCAATCTGTTGAGTGGTCTGCTTATTACAGCTCATTTATGTGGAGACACCGACTTCTTCAAAAAAGAAAAGAAAAAAAAAAACAGTCCAAAAGTTAAAAAACATGAAAACTTAGACGCTTTTGTCATAACATAACTAACCAGTTGCGGGCTGGATCTCACCATCTCACTGAGAGAGAAAGAGAGAGAGAGAGAGAGAGATGACAAGGCGATCTGGGGCATGCTTGAGGTGTTGTTTGGTGGTGTTTGCGGTGATATCAGCTTTGGGAGTGTGCGGGCCGGCTCTGTATTGGAAGTTCAAGAAGGGTATAAGGCTGGGTAGTTCCAAAGCCTCTTGCCCTCCTTGCATCTGTGATTGCCCTCCTCCTCTGTCCCTTCTCAAGATTGCTCCTGGTATAACTCCCTCTCTTTTTTCTCTAGGTTATTTATTTATTTGTTTTTAATTTTGATATCGGTGTTTTTGTTTCTGGGGTGCTGTAAATTTCTGTTTTTGATTGATTATATGTTGATTGGAGTGAAATTAAGCGGTGCCCATATCATGAATTTGTGTTTTTGATTTGTTCTAGTTACTGATTTTGGATTTGGAGCTCTTTCTCTTTGTATGTTATTGAATTAGATTGAGAAATTTAAACCCAATTCAGGTTTGGATTTGTTTTTCTATTTATTTCCATTATATGCTGAGTTATTTGAGAGTAACTACGAGTAGGGGTCCCCAATTCGTCGATTTGGGGTCTATTGATAATTTTGCGTTCTGAGCTTTCGACCCACTTGGCTTCTCGAATAGTTTCCTTAGAGTGAATTCCAGTTCATGTTTAGAGGTGTATTTTTATTTTTCAATTCTGTTTTATTACAATGAAATACGAGGTATTTAATATATTTTCCATTTTGAGATTTTGATTTGTTGTAGATCCAAATTTGTTATTCTTATTTTGTATTTTTTTTCTTCCTATATGGGCATACGAACTTATTGAACGAAAGGAAAACCATTTCAGTTTCTGGGTTTTATGCATAAAAATTGGATGGAACTCAGTGACTTGGTGGTGATGGTTTTATTTCTTCTTTGATCTCTTTTATATGCCGTCTAGCTCTAGGAGAGTCATCAAGATCTGGCCTTGTCTTGTCTTACATGCTCTATTTACATGATATTCATTATTGCCTTAATTAAGAAGTCTGAAGCCTTTTGCTATGGTTGACTTAAAATAACCATGTTTTGAGTTTTAACTCCATGCATGTGCTCCGCAATATCTGTATATGGAATAGTTATTGATCAATCTAACATGGCTTGTCACACCCAATGCCCATCCATGTCCCTCACGCCCCTCCATTACACCCCACCCACCCAACAAAAAGGGAAAAGCAAGAACGGTGAAAATGGAACTCTACATGAAACTGTATTTTGTAAAACTATCCATTAGAAGTTTTACATTTTGCATTAATCCTTTATTATTGTCTCCACCAGTGGTATGATACCTTCATAGATATTTGTACTTGATGTTGGTGGTAAGTTGGTGTCAATAATGAGGTGCATAATTTCTACTGATTTGCATAAAAAAATCCATTTTAACACCTAATATTGTCCAGTTTGACTTGGTGCAGTCGTGATTGATCCTGGAAAATCCAAGAATGATCCGAGAGTGTGGGAAGCATTTTAAGTTGGAATTATTGAAAAAAGAAAAAGATAACTGTCACATCATTTCATTCCATTCAAAATTTGGCATTGGTATGCCTTTGTTTGTGAATAGGTCATTGTCTAGTTCTGGTCTGATCTAAATGGGGTCCTACCTAGGTGCTTTCTTAGCGAGTGATTATAAAATAGGACATTCATCTGCTTGAAATACTTCACACAGATGCTGAGCTCATATGTGATCTCATGAATTTGATTTTTTTTTTGTGCATTTTGCCTGTGACTTGTATGTAGTCCCTTTTGTGCTTGATAAGATGTGTCTTTATTGTTGTCAATATGATTAAAGAGTTTACTGGCTATCTTTTTGGATGTTAAGGTTAAATCATATGGCAATCTGCCTATTGCTGTCCAGCCATCTATGTGGACGAAGGCACAAGGATGGGCTGAAAAAAAAAAAAAAAAAAAAATCCAAATGTTTGCTCCTATTACAAGAAATGGAGATAGCCATTTGTTTGGGAAAAGTTATTGAGATGGTTTTCCACATGCCTTCTTTTGCACCTGTTTCCATGCATTATTTTGCATGTAGTTGTCCACAAACTTCTCATTCCGGGGCTTGCACAAACTAATTGGGCTAATGAAATTGCATGCAGATCTGGAATGTCTGTTGTTGATGTTGTCTTTTCTGCTTTATTTCTCATTACAATGACTCTCTTTTGGATTCCCAAGTTCTAGTTTTGCTGTAACCCGAGATATGATTGTTATATGTATACTAATTTCTTTGATAAGTATTATATGTATACTAATACTGGTCATCTCTGGGTATTGTATTCTTTTGCAGGGCTGGCCAATCTCTCGGTAACAGGTTAGAGTTCATCCTGCTTATTCAACTTGGCCCAGAAATTCCTATGTTACTCAATATTCATTATGTTCATCTTTATTCTGTTAATTTAGTGAAGGAATTCACTTATTACTAAATACATCAAGTTCATCCATATTCTTTTAATAATGGAGATTTATACTGAGGGTTTAAATCCTTCTTTTATCTTTATTCCTAGGTTAAAGGGACGTATGACTCTTCCACTTTGTCTGGTTTTATTGACTTCTTGTTCATATGTTTTGGACCATGCATACATGTTGTTTCTACTGTCTATCCGGAGATTAAATTGCGTTTCTAGGTTAAATATGTGGATATACCACACGAATTGTGCTGTTCTTTCTTGGTTTGGGTAACTCTAAGTTGGGTTTTACTGATAAATAATTTTAACTATAATGTTATTGTAAACTTACATTTTTAGTAAATTTAATATTTTTTTAAATATTGCCATAAAGTTAATTTTGCCATACTTTGGAGCTCCAACCTTTCTATACCCGTCTAGCTCTCTGCCAATGGCCCTTTTGTCTGGCCTTCACTTGATGGGTCCTTTCTGCCAATTGATTCTTCTTGCTATTTCACTTCAAATAGTCGAAAATCCAAACAACTAATAACAACATACCCTAAACCATGCCATCTTGCAAATAAAAAAATTTAGTGAATTTCTTTCAATGGATATGGTAATTGATACTTGTTGGGCCCCTTATGACCTTTGCATGATGATAGTCTTAGCCACTAAATACTTCCTGCTTCTCCCTTTTTACACTGCTTCCAGACTGGTTATCTTTTCTAGTTATTTGTGATCTCATGAATGTGATTTTAATTATGCTATTGAACAGATTGTGGAAGTAATGATCCGGACCTCAAGCAGGAGATGGAGAAGCAGTTTGTGGACCTTCTGACAGAGGAGTTGAAGCTGCAGGTGGCGGTTGCGGAGGAGCACACTCGCCATATGAACATTACCTTTGGTGAAGCTAAAAGGGTGGCTTCTCAGTACCAGAGGGAGGCAGAAAAATGCAATGCTGCCACGGAAACCTGTGAGGAGGCCAGAGAGCGGGCTGAGGCATTAAGGATCAAGGAGAGAAAGGTGACTTTGTTGTGGGAGCGGCGTGCCCGTCAAATGGGTTGGGAAGGGGAGTAATTGTCTGCAGAATTCGATTTATTGTTTTTTAGACCAAGCTGTGAATTGTTCCACCCTTGGTATTTATACAAGCAGGCAAGCAAAAGTGCTTCGAGTTGTCACCTAGTTGAGGCAGAAATGCTCTCTCTCTCTCTCTCTCTCTCTCTCACAGATATCTTGTATGCATCAATCTTTAAACTATAAACGACAGTGTAATGGATCTCTCAGCTCTACAATTTACTAATATATGCAGATGTATTGATGTGGCAACGCATTACATATTACAAGCATTTCCTAGCGCTGAACAAATTTTGATTCTTGCACTTGCAAAAGGTACATATATAGCTGCATGCACTATACAGGTCAAGTCCAAGATATGATTTAGCTAGATGGTCTAACGCTCTCCTGAAAGGGATGGTATAGATTTGTGTCAGTCCTGTCAGAAGCTCTCTCTCTCTCTCTCTCTCTCTCACACACACATACACATGTATTGTAACACCCTTATAAGGAATTATTGGAAAGTTTCAAATTAACTAGTCCTTTAGGAGTGATAGCGTACATATGACTAGTATTTTTTCCCTAGATCATTACATATAGTCAATTACCATCAATTAGGTAATTATTTTCCGGGGATCTTAAAATCAAAAGCCTTTAATCCCATTCCTTTATATTGAATGTGGATGACACATTACAATTAAGTATCATTTTGTCTTCACCCAAATGAAGTTTTCACAAGGCTCCATGAATGTATGGGAAGCCTCTTGATTGCTATTGTCATTATAATTAGATGCAAGTAAATCCACCAAACGAATTCTTATTAATGTGGATCATCTATTAAGTAAGACTCATAGGGCAACGTTATGCCCCATATTTGTATGTAATACAGACAACTCATGTGTTAGTGTAGATGAGTTCTCACTTGTTAGAACAATGTTCAAGCAGTTTGAGCAGGGTTTTGAGGCCCACCTGCCCTCTCATTTAAACCGTCTGTAACTCGTTGCGCTTGACCCCTGTCCCTTATATCTAGCTACATAATAAATCATCACTTATCTTAAAGCCTAAGCTGATAAAAAAATAGTTAATTTAATAATTTAATTAATATTTTAAAACTTTCATCAAATGTGGACTCAAACTTTCTCTCAATAAGTGAAGCTCAACATATAATTAAAGGTGGCAATTTGTATTCATGTGCTAGATTTGGGTCGTGTTAAAACATGAGTATTAGACTATATAGGTCAATCATAATTTGACTCATTTAACTAAACAGGTCAAACTCTTAACCATAACTCACTAATTTTGTATTGAGTTCATATCAGGTTCATGAATCGTGTCAAAATTTATCAGCCTTTAATGTCGTATGTCGGATTTTAGTTGTATTGAAGTACAATTTTAACACTACATAAGTCATTTATAATCTAACTCATTTAATTAAATGAATTAAATTTTAATTTTACGTTAAGTTAGAATCAAATTCGCAAACTTTGTAACAAATTGTTGGCTTGTAACTACCAAACTAGGTTCAAATAAGGATTCTCTACAATTATTTGTCCGAATTTGAGAGAATTCGGACAGGTGATTGTGAAAGACAACTTATGAGATCCACCTAACTAAATAAAAATTGGATTGCCCAACTATTTATCTGGTCAGGTAGATTTTATAAGTAGTCTTTCACAATCATCTGTCCGAATTCTCTTAAATTCAAGTAAATAATTGTAAAAGATTCTTATAATCCTCTTCATTTCAAATGAAATATTTACTATCTAATTCATTTTATGGTCAAGATTTAAAGTTGATGCATTTAATGATTTATATTATTTCATATTATTTAATTTTTTAAAAGATGTGTCAATATTAATTTTATATACACCATTAAATATATCAACTTTAAATCTTAACCTTTCTTAAGAAATGAATATTATTTGCTTTATTTAATGAAACAGAGAGAATCCTATTCCCTTATCAACGTGGCTCATGGTACATATTCGCATCACTGAGATTAAGAGACGCTAACGTATAACTAAACGAGATGCGTGGGGTCGTTTCTGTCGGCTCAACCGTCAGTCCATTGACTTTCTTTCCTAGGAAAGGCGGTCAAAAACACCGAAGACACCAAAAGAGAAGAGCTTCCAAGTTCCCACTGCGTACCAAAAAAGACAGCAAAAGAAAAACGCGGTTTCAAGTTTCAACCTTCAACGTTCATGCAGTCGCCAGTCGGACGTCACAATACTCTCGACACAGCTGTGGGCTTCAATTATATACTCCAAATACGCACCCACGCGCATATACAATATAAATATGCATACTCTAATCTAATTGAGATTAGAATAAAGATTAAAAATTGGTTCAGATCTATCTTGGACCGAACCGTCAGATCTTTCATACACAACACCCAGATCCAGAATTTGTCAAGAAAGCACCTTTTTGTTTCCTGGGTCTTATATTTGCGGCTTGGGGTTGCTTCTGTGAAGCTTCTTGGAGTATATATGAATTTATTGTAACAATCTCTTGGGTTTTTAAATTTGGTAATTGTATTAAAAACATATTGTGGGATTGGATGGAAAGTTCGAGGAGTAATAGAGTGGAGAAGAGAGGGTATGAGCAAGGTGTGGAGGATGATGCAGAGCTCGTTCCCGGATCGAAGAAGCCGAAGTTGCCAGCTTTGGCGAGGTCTGTTTTATGTGTAACTTTTTCATTATATATCTTACTTTTTGTTGATGAGAGTTCTTACTTTGATTCTTAAGTACTTGTATGATTGTTCTTTGGAAGGTTAGAATGTTAGGTTTTTTTTTTTTTTGTTTCATTTTTTGGTAGTGTCTTTGTGCACGTAGACCTTTCTTTGTATGGTTTTGTGGATTTGGTCATCTGTAAATAAGTTGTGGCATTTCTGAGATAATTGGGGGATTAAAATCCATTTCTTAGGATCCGAAATGGATTGAAATCTATTGCTTGAATACGAGCTTAATCATTTGATAGTATTTGTTAGAGTATTGATAAGCTTAAGCTTTTGGAACAAGTGATGATTTACTTGGTATTATTGTAGAGGTCTTGAGTTCGTACCTTCTCTCTGTCACTTTACCCCAATTTCAGTGAAATATTTTACGTGGTAGGCCTCACCTATTGAAAAGTGAGTTTGAGCCCACATAGAATGGGGAGTGTTAAAGTATTGATTAAATGATTGAATTTATCTCTTCCTATCAATTTAAGCTTTTAGGATAAGTGGTAATTTAACAGTACTCGAGAAATATTGGATACTGCATTGAGAATTGATATAAGAAATGAAGGTTACATGCAGGAGGTATTGTGGGAAGAAGATATTGGACAGTACCAAGATGTAAACATTGATCAATTTATGTTTGGGTTGTAGAAGTTAATGATTTGTTCCAGACTTAGTTTCACAAAATGGTCACAGATCATTTCACTTTATACCAAGTTTTGTTTTATTGCAAGATTATAACCTTCTAAAGTTTACTAACAGATTTAATTTTAAATTTTGGCCTCAAACTTTTTTGCGAATTTTATCAAGGTCATAGTTGAATCTTGTGGTTATTCTCTTTCTTTTTTGTTGAAATGTTATCTGTGCAAGCATTCAGTTTCAATTTTGTGAGTCCACTTCAATGAATATTGAGTTCAACTTATGTGCAGTGTAATTGTGGAAGCTGTGAAGGTGGATAGTTTGCAAAGACTTTGCTCATCTTTGGAGCCTCTTCTCCGCAGAATTGTGAGTCATAAAGTTATCTTTTGTGAGTCAATTTTTTGAGTCCACTTCAGTTGCCCTCTTCTTGAATTTTTAAGATCTGCAAAACTGCAAATCATAGAAACAGGACTGCAAATGTGGATATTTAACTACCTTATTTTACAGTTCATCAACTAAAATAAATAAAGAAACTAACCACATTAAATTGTTAATATTCTGCCATGGAGCAGGCATTCACATGTATAGGCCATAGTGAATCATGTTTATAGTTTTCCAATCATTTGTACTTTTTCTTTTTTGCCCCTCACAAGTTCTCCTCTTGTTAATTATTCCATTTTCGTGATAACAGGTCAGTGAAGAAGTGGAGCGTGCTTTAACAAACTTAGGCCAATCTAATGTGGCAGGAAGGTGAGTTCCATCATTAACATTTAGATGCTAACACTTAGCATCTTTGTTTTTTCATTGTCAGCCAGAGATCTTTATGATGCTTACAAAATTTAAGGATAAATGATGGAATTTTTGCACCACCACTACTTGTTGGTATAAGGCATACTGAGTTGATTACAGAATCAAGTGAAGTCTTTTTGGAGAGTGCGAATCTGTCTTCATGGAAACATGCATTATCAGAAATATTAAAAGCAGAGTAAATATGAATCCCAGATTGTTGTTGGAGATAGAATTTATATCTATAAGGTTAATTACATTAGCAAAGCGAGACTTACACACAAATACCTGGGTTTTCATGGGCTTTTATGTGGTCTTCTCATGAATCCTGAGGCAAGTTTATGAAACACAATTTCTTATGTGAACTTATCAAAGCGATTCTAGCTGTGACCCTTGTGGGTGATAAGATGGAGTTGTAAACCTATGTGTTTGATATTTTGATGCTTCCTTGACAGTAAAATGTGGCTTAAGTTAAAACAGACAAAATTAGGACTCTAAGTTGGACTTTAAGTTTATGCATGGCATATATGAACTGCAGACATTAAGAAGAATTGATAATGCTGTAGACAACTTTCTCAGCTGTCTATGTCTTACTGATGATGCCAACTGATTATAAACTGATCGTTTATGTTTTCACCTGTGGTAGGTCTCTACCTCCAAAAATACTGGGCCCTGATGGAAAAAATCTGCAACTTCATTTCAAAACAAGAATGCCGCCACACCTATTCACAGGCGGAAAGGTTGAGGGAGAGCAAGGAGCAGCCATCCATGTTGTCTTGCTAGACCTGAATACAGGCAGTGTTGTGCGAACTGGATCAGAATCAGCAGCCAAATTGAACTTAGTGGTGCTTGATGGAGACTTCAATGAAGAAGCTGATGAGGATTGGACCAAAGAGCACTTTGAAAGCCAAGAAGTAAAGGAACGTGAGGGGAAAAGACCACTTTTGACTGGGGAACTACAGGTGATCCTCAAGGAAGGAGTTGGAACATTAGGAGATCTTACTTTTACCGACAATTCCAGCTGGATAAGGAGCAGGAAGTTCAGGCTTGGTGTTAAGGTTTCCCCTGGATATTGTGAGGGGATTCGTGTGCGTGAGGCTAAAACAGAGGCTTTTTCTGTAAAAGATCATAGGGGCGAATGTGAGTTTTTTAAGTAGTTTCTACTTTTACTTAGGATAGGACATTTTGCATTTTGCTTGCTAGTCAGGATAGAGGGTCTAGAATCATTCCCTCTCTTTTATGAATAGGTGTAGTAGTCGTTTTAATTACATATGCCGAGTGTAACCCTATATAAGTTGGTCTAGTGTGCTTTTTTATACACAAGTCACAAAACCAGTTCTCATGAAGCACTTCATTTAAATGTGAAACAGTTAAATTGTTAACTGCTCTCACTTTGGTGAAGGGAAGCACTCGCCTTTTATGGTATGATCTGGAAGATGATGGTTAGTAAAGCTTATTAATTGCAGTAGTGAGAGAACAACCTCAACTAACGTTTTTTTTATTTTATTTTTAATAAATAAATCAATCTCATTAGAGGCGCAGAAGGGTGCAATTCGAGTAGACATAAAGTATACAAGAGAGACCCTCAATTAGAGAGAAACTAATGTTGTCTATTTCAAATGAGAATCACTATAATAGGATCACCTGCCTAGTGCAGTTAGTAGGAACTGAAGATTGATTGGTTTAAATACCAACCATTATAATTTCTGTTGAATTTTTTGTATACAACAACCAATCTATTTTTGGTGCCCCAGAGCTCACTTAGTTTAGTGTGAGTTGCGTGGTGCTAGTCCTATGTCTATGCATATATTTAGGTTCTAGGCAAAGGTAGAAATGTTTCTCTTCTTTCTTTTAAAAAATCCACACAAAGCTTGTGTTAATGAAATTATTCTGTGTGTAATTTCAGTGTACAAAAAACATTACCCTCCTGCTTTGCATGACGAAGTTTGGAGATTGGATCGAATAGCAAAGGATGGAGCACTGCATAAAAAGTTGATTAAGGCTGAAATTGTAACAGTTGAAGATTTCCTTCGCCTTCTTGTCAAGGATCCACAGAGATTAAGAAGTGTAAGGATTTACTTAGTTTTCACTTTTGTTCATAAACAGTTTTCTCTTTCCTTTTTATTTCATGTTCTTTCTTTGAGTTTGATCGTTGCCCATTTTCTGTTTCTTATTTTGTTGTTCACAATGTAGGTCCTCGGGAGTGGAATGTCCAACAGGATGTGGGAGAACACAGTGGAGCATGCAAAGACTTGTGTCTTGGGCGGGAAGCTTTTTATTTTCTACACTGATGAAACACACAGCACTGGCATTGTTTTCAACCATATTTATGAGCTCACAGGCCTTATTGCTGAGGGGCAATTCCTCTCTCTGGAGTCGCTTTCCCACAGCCAAAAGGTTGGATTTTCTTAATTTCTCTGGAATGTTGATCACCATAATACATCTATTAATTTGGCCAGATTGATTTATAATATGTGCTCTTCTTACATTAATTGCACACAACACATACAAAGCTCTAAAAAGAGAAGTACCAAACTAGATAATCATAATACTAAAGTATAATCTTACTTGGATGTTTTAACTAAGAACATCAAATAACTAACAACAATTAAGGTACATAACGCACCATAGTCACCGGAGGGACAAGGATCCTCTCCATTTCAAGTGAAATGGAGAGTAACTATTTTATGGTCAGGATTTAATGTTGTTCCATCTAATGGTATAAACGATGCTACATCATTTAAATTTTTTGAATTGCGTGCCAATATATTTATCATGTGGCATCATTTAAACTGTTAGATACAATAATATTAAATCCTTACCATGGAATGAGAAAAGCATCTGAAGGTCAATTCATATTGTTATTATGTGGCATTCAGAAATGAAATAATACATGATTATAGATTTTCTGCATGCTACAAAGTGCTTTTCTGCTTGTGTAGTCATAAATCTTATTTTTGACTCCTTTGGCATAAGGGATTGCATAAATTGAGTGACAGCAGCTAGGCTATTCTGCTTCTATTATTGGTTTGTTTGAAAATTCTTTTCACAAAATTATCTGCAACCTCTCTTCATGAATTGAATGATTTTGTCCATTGATACAAAACATTTTTGTTCTAGTTTGATAAGCATTCATTTGATACTCTCTTTTAGTAAATTCAGCTCATTCCTTTGGAACTTCATACAGCTTTTAGTGGATACCCTGGTGAAGAGAGCATATGATAATTGGCATCAAGCTGTAGAATATGATAGCAAAGGCCTAAACTCCCTCGCCAGTACTAATCAGGCAATAAGTGCCTCAGCTACACCTATAGCTGATCACAACTATACTGCAGGTCGGAATATATCAACTGTACATGTTCAGAACAGGCAGCAGTATATCTCTGAACTGGACACACAATGCCAATATGTCCCTCAGTTGATTGAATTTCCATGTGTGAGGTCTAATCAAACAGCAGTTATGACATTAAACAACTCACAAGCATCATTATCAGACAGCATAGATTGCATGCCAGTTGGAACTCCTGCAGTTGGGAATTCATATTTTCCAGGAGATTGGTCTCACCCGAGGAATGGGGAGGGGTCGGAAGACATTTTTGCCGAGGAAATCCGCCTTAGGAGTTCGGAGATGTTGGAGAGTGATGACATGCAGAGACTGCTAAAGACATATAGTACGGGAGTTGGTGTTGGAATGGGGGTTGGTTTTGGTCATTCTGATGAGCCTTGTTTCTCTTACAGTGTTGAATATGAGTCTCAGATGGATAAGACATTTGGCAACGAGCGCGGCCGGAGCTCAGGGAAAGCATTCATTGGATGGCTTAAACTTAAAGCCGCTTTAAGGTGGGGGATATTTGTAAGGAAAAAAGCAGCAGAAAGGAGAGCTCAGCTTACTGAGCTAGATTGACTTGAAAAATTGGATCTATTTTCTTCCTGGGTTCTGTAGAGATAATATAATTTGGTGCCTTGAAATTCAACCATTTGATTCCCAGAAGACACAGATGAAGAAATGAAGGCTGATCATGATTTCAAGGAAACCTGACTTTCTTGACACTCAAAAGAGATGAGAGAGAATAGTCATGCATCATGTTTGCTGGATGTTTTTACCTCGATTTACTTGTTCCAAGCATCTTTTCTCTTTTTTAGTTTTTTTTTTTTTGGTTTCCTTTCTCTGATGAATTCCCACTGCATGGGTCTTTTCTTCATGTGTTTGTAATATTATTATTCTTTTCTCCATACTCAATTCACTATATTATAGTCTTTTTCCAACAAGATTCATGTGTTGATCTATATTTTATGTTTTTGAAGGAAGGCAAAATGGTCTTGTATGT
This sequence comes from Alnus glutinosa, assembly GCF_958979055.1. Classification (NCBI taxonomy): domain Eukaryota; kingdom Viridiplantae; phylum Streptophyta; class Magnoliopsida; order Fagales; family Betulaceae; genus Alnus; species Alnus glutinosa. The sequence continues at coordinate 33,844,960 of NC_084889.1, forward strand.
GTTTAATATTTTATCAATGGTTGTCTTTGTCAAAATCATGAAAAGTGTTTTTACCTATGCCTAACCACGTTTTCAAATATTCTATTTTTGTTAATTGTGTTTTGAAATTGCTTGTTTTCAAACTGTAAGTTTTGAAACCACTAAATAAATCAAATGGACACCGATTGTTATTCTTCAATTTGTTAATTTTAAAGATGCTAAACAATCGTACTCTTTCTAACAAGAAAAAAAAAATACAAAATTTTTGCATTCTTGACTTAGAGTACGTTTGGCCCTGCAATCTTGTAGTTCAAAAGCGCATTTTTAAACAAAATCATGAAAAGTGTTTTCAACTACGCTTATCTATGTTTTCAAATATCATATTTTTATTAACTGTGTTTTAAAATTGCTTGTTTTCAAGCTGCAAGTTTTGAAACCACTAAATCAAATGGACACGATTTGTTAATTTTAAAAATGCTAAATAATCGCACTCTTTCTGACAAAAAAAAAAAAAAAAAAAGCATACAAAATTTTTGTAAGTTTTAATCTTAATTTATAAGGATGTTATCCCAAAATATTGACTAATGTGCTCTCTAATCTGAAATGAACCAAACCTGAAACCACCTTTCATAAACGGTAATTGCAGAACACTAGGAATTAACCAACCTGTGTATTAACCGACCATTGTTCCTAGATTTTGAATACAATAATATGAAAATTCTACACGTCTTTTCTTATTATTAGAAAAGAAAAAAAGAAAAGAGAAGGATTACACATTCTTTTATTCATCTTTAAATCAGAAAGACACTAAGAATTTCTCATGCCATTGTTCTATCAACAAGGAGGAGGAAAAGTCGAAGAATAAATTAAGAAGATCTTACGTTAACAGTTATAACTAGAAATTATATTCAGTAGCAGAGAGAAATAAGGGGGGGAAAAAGATAAAAAGATGAAGAAAATACATAATGATACAAGCTCCTCTAAGAGGAGTAAATTTATGATGGTGATGCCCTTCAATTCTCAAAGTTAGAGGTCTCATAAACACGACCCAAGAGAGTAAGCATCGAATCCGAATTCCCCATCACTCAACATCATCTGATTATGTTCCTGCATGAGGTGCACAGGATCCTGTCAAAAGAGGATACAACAGAGATTTATGTTGAAATAAACTCAAGCTGTCTAAAAATAAATGAATACAAATCAGTTATGTCTTGGTATAGACAAAAGGTGTCTACATGTTTAATCAAGCAAATGATGCAAAGAACTTAAGTTGGTAGGACACATTATATATGACCTGAACTATGCATAGGAGTTACAAATCTTCCCCTCTATTTCCACTTGCACCAAAAAAAGATGGCAAAACTACACTGCATTTCATAATTTCATTGTTTATCTGGAATTAAAATGGCTACCAGCCTTTGAATTTTATTCATTGTTTAGAAAAAGTGGTTTGAATGGCTCTGCATTTCATTTTCAATCTTCAATTTCTGAGCTTCTAGTAGTACATAACACCTTATTAAGCTCGAATAATCTGGTCAAGCTTTCATATCCCAACGTTTGTCTGCCTTTGTAGTCCATAACTATTATATATATATAAAGAAAAATGTTGAAATTCATGTGTTCTGTTATTCTAAGCTAAACAATTGATGTGTTATTTGTTTGTACTTTTATGCAACAGGAGTAGATTTTGGTATTGAGGTCCCTTAATTTCAAAGATTCAGAACCTTCATTCAAAACAAACGGTCTGAATTTAGCCACATAAGGCTTCAAAGAAAGTAAATGGGTGGCCGGACGACCTCCTTGAAGAGTGGCTGACCACCGTTTTATCCTTTGAGGGGTTGGACGAATTAAAAAATTATATATATATTTATATGACGAGGAATCACTCTAAGGCAGGGCCACTTCAGGGCCACTTTGTGTACCTACTCCTGTAAATAAAATTTTCATTTACTTGATGTGTGTGCAATCAATAATTTAAGATTTGTTAGATCATAAGTTCATTTTTTTAAAAAAAATATTTATTATATTTATATTATAAAAGAATATAAGTCAACTGAAATAAGCCATAGTTAGCTGATAAGGATCCTATCTAGACAACATTCTCTGCTACATCTTTAATGAGCATATCTTTGTTTACATCTTTGTTTACTACTACTATCCATCATTAATGACCATATCCGTCTCTGCTATATATATATATATATATATATATATATATATATATATACCAATATAATATAACAAATATGTAAAAAGGATTCGCTCCAAATGAATGGCCCTTAAGATATATGATTTCCGACTAATTATGTTTGAAATTTATAATGCATAAACTCATCATTAGTTATCAGACAAGTATGTATTTCATAAATCAGGCTGGCCAACAGAAATGAATATACATTTCATAAATCAATTTTAAGGTACAACATTAGTCATTGAAATAGAATGCACACAAGATAATGCATTCTCACTCTATGAATTTAACACTTGGTTGGATAGTAACCTGACCATTATAAAGATCTATCCACATAACAGCATCACAAAAATAAAATCTTTGGTAAAACTCAAGGTTACATAGCTGTAGGCATAAAAATAATCAAATGAGGGCATCCAACAAACAATCAGCAATGAGTCGATAACAACACAATGAAGAGAATTGATTAGCAAGTTGTCGGGCATGCTTGGATGAAATGAATGATTTCCAATGACCCCTGTTTTTCTTTTGCACCCTATTACCGGCAACGAAAACTATATATGGCGTAATGCAGTTTATTTTGCAGTATTCAATGCAAAATTGTCCTAAAAATGCTTAGCAGGCTATCAGTCAACATCCATGATGTATCATCAACATTGTTCTTTGTAGTTATTTTGAAGTCATTGTTTCATGGAAGTAATGATAGTTAGAACTTAGAAAGGGTATCAGCTTGAGATTTGTGACCAAACAAAGCTGATTATGTAAGCAGTATGTGAGCAAGCAAAACAAAAGAAAAAAAAGTTGTAAGAACATAATATCAAGCTGGAAAAGAAAAAGAAAAAAGTTACGAAATGAGATTTCTGCACATATCAAGTTGTGTTAACCAGAATTTAGCTTCTATGGTTCACTGAGTCTGAGAACGTGACACCCATTTAAAATTATGACTTCATCAAAGACTCCAAAGAAATGTGCACATATTTTTTTTTTTTAAAAAAAATCAGCAGCAGAAAAGGCAGGATATTATCATACCCGTTTCGCCATTGAGTTCATTATATCATCTAAAGAGTCATAACTGTTGTGCATGAAACCATCCTGTAACTTTGTTTGCTCCAAGAGGTAGTCCGCATTGTCATTCATCTTTGTGTCCAGATCAGATTTCTCAACCTCACTGTGCTGACCAATGGACAGAGCACCACCATGTAATTGGGGAATCAGAGACACATCAAAACTTTTGCTGCAGGTTGCATTATTTTGCTCCAAACTCCGGCCAAAGGGACTCACTATACCATTGGCAGAAACCATAAAATTTACTGCACTGACGGTATGATTCAAGTTTTGGTTGTAATTCTGTTTCTGTTCTTCCCATCTTTGCTTTGATGTGTAATTCATATTCTGAACAACATTACCAATGAAGCCTTCTTGACATTGTGTATTTCCTCTTGAATCCTCTAGAGGAGCTGAAACTGCACTTGTTGATGGAAAACTAATTGGGCTGTTCCCAATATGAGGGCTGGTAGAGGATATATTCGAGTTATTAGAAAGCAACTGATCTTGATTAAAAGGTTCACTCAGTGGCAAAGAAGTTGATGAAAATCTGGATAACTGAACCGCACCCTGCCAGCTTTCATTACTTCTATTATTATCCAAAAAATCAGAAGAACCGCCACTCCTGATGTTGAAAGAATCTGGAGTCCGTGAAACCACTCCAAGAGGAGATTGGTTTCCAAATGCTCCTCTATTATGTTGTGGATTTCCTTGCAACACCAGAGGATTGCTTGAGACACTTGATAACAAACTATTCGAGCTAGCAACAGTCACCCTGTTGTCAGGGAAGCTAGTAGCAACAGTAAAACCTGTTGAATTCCTAATGGGATTGAAATCTCCAATGGGTGTAATGAACTTGCTCTGTTGCAACTGGTTGAGCTCTAATGATGTCGGAATACCTTGAAATAAACTTGCACTTTGGTTTGAAGGCAACAGAGTTGGCTGGAGCTTCCCAAGACCATTGACAGAGCTGCTCAAGTTTTGACCACTTGGTTGTATAAGTCCAGAAGAGGTAATTCCACGAAGTGTTAAACCGGCAGTGGAATTTAGTCTACCAAGCATCCCACCTGGTGTATATGATGATGATAGAGCTGAGCTTGAAAGCCTTCCTGATCCAGCCAAGGTGCGAATATCTCCAAATCCATCTAGTGAAGCCATGCGCAAGTAAGACGAATCATTAACCCCCAATACAGCAGCCATACTAGCCTGCTGAGTTGCCATAACATTGACTCTTTTCAGGTAGAGCCTATATTTCTGCAACACGAGATGACGCAGTAAGCTTAAAGGTACTACTGCAATGTAAATTCTTAAATATTCTCGGATGTCCTAAATAAAGTATGACTTATTTCATGAAGGCATATGTACCCCAATTTTGTCATGCAAGCTGAGCTCCTCCCCAGCTAGCTGGGGCATAGGCATGCAATCTATTACTAAAATTTCGAAATTACAACACAAACTACTGCTAATCTGGAATTGGACACCCCTATCTTTGATAAAGAAAAAAATTCTCTCAATTATTAAATTTAAATATCAAAATTACCCCCTAATCAACCCATGCATTGTACTACTCAAAAAATTCTAAACCGACTCTTCCACTCCTGATTTATGATCTTAGGTTTTCTCCATAAAAAAATTGGGTTTACGGTTTTAAATTCTATTGGAAAATTCAAGAATTAATCAAATTTTAAATTCTATTAGAAATCTCATGATTTAATCAAATAAATATCTATATATTTAACAAGAAATGCTGTCTTTTTTTGATTCATTCTTCAATTGTTTCCAAGTACTTTAAGCCAAATCTTTCACAGTAGTAATGGCTGTCAAGTTAAACACAACATTATTCCATCTAACTCAAATCCAACGTTATTCACAGGTCCAAAGCTTTCTAATTGGAGAATATCTCACTGTAAAGGCATAACCATATTAGTTTTTTTTTCCCTTGAAAGTGAAGAAGAGAGAGGAAAGATCTGTGCCTGCAGATGGCTTGCCACATTTTCCCTTGTAAGCCCTTCAACATTCATCAGGTCAAGAATTTTCTTAGGAAAAGCCTCTGCATTAGAAATTAAATAGGAATTAGGCATGATAAGCCCCATGCTACAAATACAAATTATCACTTCTTTGTAGCAGATACTCACTTTCAAGTCCCAATTGATTTACAGCTGCAACAAACTTTCTGTGCAGCTCGACAGACCAAACTACACGAGGCTTCTTCTGGTTTGATGGGTCTTCATTCTCATTCTCATTTTCTTCATCTTCTTCTTCCTCGTCTTCATTTTGGTCCTTCCGCTTCCTACTGAGTTTGCTCTGCTCTGCATTACCTGTTGATGTGACATCTTGGCCACTGTCTCCAGTACCATGACCACCCTTATCTTCATTGGGGGACTTATTTTGCTCCTTGCAGTCAAATTTCTTTCGTCGGAGTACATGCTGCCATATGTTTTTGAGCTCTTCAATTCGAACAGGTTTCAACAAATAGTCACATGCACCATGGGTAACTCCCTTCATCACAAGCTTCGTATCACTATGGGCTGACAACACTGGAACCACATTAAAAGACAAAATTAAATCAATCAACCATTTCACTCATTATTTCTAAAACAACCTTTTTCTATTTCTTGGATTGAGCACTTAATAAAAATGTGGTCACAAGAAAAAGTCCTTCCGCTCCAACCGGAGCCCTTTGACCTTACATCTATAGCAAAACTATACACATTTGTGGACACAAAATCATAGGATATATATATATCAAAGAACAAAGAAAAGCTCAAGCTTACTGATGACAGGTAGGTCCATTTCAAGCCCCACATGCTCAAGGAGCTTAAAACCATCCATGTCTGGCATATTCACATCACTGATAACAAGGTCAAACTTGTTTCTGTTCTCTCTCAACATTTTCAGTGCCAAGACCGCCTGATTGGTCGTAGTAACTGCATAAACCGGAAATCCCATTTATAAATACATCAAAACCAGATACTAAAATCAAACATGACAGATTCATGTGTAATTCACAATCAAAATCACAGTATCCAAAATACTCAAAGAGGATTACTGAATACCCATTAAAAACACCGTCTCTAAAATGTTTCTTATAAAACAAAAATGAATGGTAATTGGCATCACTCATCAGATTAACAAAAGCATTCGATATTTGATACAGAAAGCAACCAAATAATACACTTTTCAATAAACTACGTATAATACTTCACAAAAAAACACAAAATTTTGTAAAATTAGAAATGAATAACAATTCAAGTTCAATCCTCATGTTCCACATAACCAAACGCAAAAACATAAAAGCAGGAAGGCAACAGACCGTGATATTGGCATTTCTGAAGCAAGGTGTTCAAAACTTTGAGGCAAATTGGGTCGTCATCTACAGCCAGAACACGCATACCCACCGGAAACCTGTCCTGGCCCGCATCTCCGTCCACCAAACTACCTCTTTGGTCCTCCACAGTCATTGTCAATCAACAACTCCGGAGAGACCCAGATGAGAAACAAGGCAACAAAACAGAGATCAAATAGCAAAGTTTCAATTTTGAACGTTGAGACTCAATTTTTCGACCCTTTTCCACCAAACCCAACCCAGAAGACAAATAACATGAGCAAGGAGTCTGAAAGAGAGATATCAAGACTCAAGAGGAGGAGGTACTGAAGAAGTGCTAGAGAGAAAGAGAGAGATGAAATGGATAGTAAGTAAAAGCTGTACAAAATGAACAATGATGGTGATGGCCAGAACAGAGTTAAGAGATTCAACCCAACAGAACAGATATCTTTTTTAGTATTTTAGTGAAAGACTTTTTCTTTATATCTCTCTCTCTTCTCTGTTGAATTGTTCTCTCTCTACTGTGTATTTTGTCTTTAGCTTTTTCTTTCCAACAGAACAGAAAAGCCTTTTACTTTTATATTATTTTGCTTCATGGATTATTTATTTTTTATTAATTTTTGGGTAAACTCTCTTTCTCTCTCTCTCTCTCTCTTTCTTTCTCTGGTCTCTATATGAGAAGTGGAAGACCTTTTTGGGTTTGATAATATAGGTCTGACGTCCACAACAGCTTGATAGACCCTACCATTTCTTTTAAATAATAAAATAATTCATCAATGTGGATTGTTCAGTTATAGTGAATCATTGTTCATTAAGCTATTTATCCTCCTTTGGCTTTGTGAGTCAAATGTACTTCCTAAATCCATTGCTCAATAATAGCAACCAAACGGATGGGTCCCTCCATTGCCAAATTTTACTGAACCAATGATTCAAATTTTATTGAACTTAATATAAGGTCTAATGCTCTTTTATGGTTGATCAATTGACTGTTTTGAATTGCAGTCGATTCGAGCAGCTAATTCCTCTACAAATTTGTAACAGTCGATTGACTGTTTTGAATTGCAGTCAATCTAAGGCCGACCAGCTATTTGAAAGAAGTTTATCTATCGAAACAGAAGTCAAACTTTTCAAATATCTGGTCGAATAGGTAGATTCCATCAAAATCTACTCGGACAGTCGGACATGCTGCAATTCGTTAATCAAATTGCAGCGAATCGCGGATCTCTTATATTAAAAAGAAAAAAGAAAAAAAAGAAAGAAATGGAAAATAAATAATGAAAATGTCATGGTAAAGCATGAAAACATATTCTGTTTAAGTTACACTCGGGTAATCTATGGAGAATCTGGCAATTATTGGGGTCTTAAATGCTAATCATATTAAAATTTCCATTATTGGAAATATAATTATAGCAAGAATTGTTTTGATTGATTGTGAGGGACCCGTGACATGAGACCCTTCTTAAATAATAGTTCCCATTTCAAGCTGAAGACAATTTTGGCCTTTTGTAAGGTTCATTGTTGCCTTTTTGTTTTCCTAAGGGGCCATAAGCATTCCTAATTTTTAGCATTTCTTTAATTTTTTATTTTTTTTTTTGTTGTTTTCTACATAGCAAGTACCTTCTGCATTGGCTAATATACTCTAAACTTGTCCCATTAGTTGAGTTTCCACTCCATCCCAATTCCCATGCAAATGTAACTATAAAAAAAATTGCTTTAATTATCTGTCTATTTGACTTAATGGTACTGAACTTTAAAACGTCTCAAACTAAGATATCTAATTTTTAAAACGTCTCAATAACAAGTGCTCCATTAGGATTTGCTATTAAATCTTGCTAAAATTCTCAAAATACCCATATGTTTATTTTTAAATATTTCAAAGATTTAGGCATAGGTATTTTTTTTTCCTAAAAAAAATGGATGGATATTTTGAAAATATTGACAGGATTTAACAACAAATCCTAATAGATCATCTGTTATTAAGACATTTTAAAAATTGAGTAAACTAATTTGAAACGTTTTGAGGTTTGAAGGACTATCATTATGTAACCCTTTTTTCTCACTTTTATCTTATAATGCTTTTAATTCTAATAATGGGTCTTGCAAAAGGTTACAATAATGCTACTTTTCCTTACAAGGTAAATGATTTTGCTAGTTTTGCTTTGTTAGGTATAATGGATTAATGCTACATATCATCCTTGTATTTTTTTTTGTCTCTCCAAAATTAATGTAACTCTTAAAATTACCATTGGATCAAAATTCAGCAGTGGTCTATCATAAATTCAATAGTAATTTTAAAAATCACATTAATTTTAAGGGGACAAAAGGGGAACACAAAGGTGATATATAATATTAGCATTTTCTTTTTCTTTTTCTTTTTTCAAATTGGGTAGGAACTTTTTTTTTTTTTTTTTTATCTAATCTAGTCTATTAAACCAACATATGTTCCTACAATTTTAATATGATTAATAAAGCATGTGACACCGCTTCTTAGAGCACGTGACTCTCACACGTTTCAACATCTGTCATTAAAATATGTGATTTTTGTATATACTTTAAAAGTCGATATCAGTTCTTTCAAAGAAAAAAAAAAAAAAAAAAGAATCGACATCAGTTTAATCCATTGGGTGAAAAATTTCTTCCAACAAAAGGAAACCTTTGTCAATTGAAGAGACATTTAGGGTTTGAATATTAAATATGTAGGCCTTCGAACATGCTCAAATTTGATTGCTAAAATTCATTTTCTTTTCTTTAATACAGCTTTGCAATGGTTAAACAAACCACCATGGAAAGATTGCTTGAAGAAAAAGACAATGAAACAGAAACAACAAATAAATAAAGGTTGACATGTTTAAGGAGAAAAATTACAATTGCGTACAACGTTTGGCAAAAGGAGAAAAAGTCAATGAAATTAATGTAATATGATGACTGTAGACGACAATTCAATCCTCAACCAAAAAATAGACAGATGGAGATTGGAGAGAGCCAAAGACATGGCCAAGAGATTCTTGTTTTATATAATAAAGTTTTTTTTTTTTTTTTTTTTTTTTTATATATATATATATATCAGATAAATTTATTTCAATTCAGTTTGTCAAAATTGATTTGTTTTCTTAAAATATATAATTTTGCATTTAGATTAATGGAAATTCTTTTAACACAGTCTATTAAACCGATAGTCTATTCAATAATTTTGATAATTACGTGTTTTAAGAATACATATCAATTTAATAAATTAAGTTTAAGGAAAATTCATCTGACTTAGATTTGAGGGAAATTTTGTTCCTTGGTTTATGTTTATCACTAATATTCCAAATATCATCAAAATTATAATTATTTATTTTAATATAATTATTAGAGAGAGAGAGATGTATAATGTAAATAAGATCCATGAACTTATAATTTTCAAGTAATTATTGAGATTACGATCTTCTATAATTATTTACAGGTGATTGTAAGAAATCACTTATGAGACCCATCTGACCGATAAATTGTTAACAGCCCAATTTTAATTTGGTTAAGTGGGTCCGGATAGTAGTCTCTCATAATCACTTGTCCGAATTTTCTCAAAAAAAGATAAGTATGGCTTATGAGGGAATAAGATCATCTCCATTTCATTTAATGAAATTGATACTATCTATTTCAAATGAAAAGTTGAGATTCAAAGTTGATGCATCTAATGGGAAATTAATGTTGGCATATCTTTTAAAAATTTAAATAATGCGAAATTATGTACACCATTAAATGCATCAACTTTAAATCATAACTATAAATTAAATAGTATCAATTTCATTTAAAATGGAGATGATCATATTCTGCTTATGAGTACATTTCATTAATAACGTCTAATCAATATGAGAATTATTCTGATAATAAAATTTTTTAATTTTCAACCAATTTATATAAGAGTAACTTAAGAAAATATAAAAAAAAAAAATAGAAACATTTATTTTAAGTTACTCTTTTATATATATATATATATATATATATATATATATATATATATATATATATACTTGGGATGGAAGAAAAAAAAAAATTGGTATAGGAAGACTGGTTTTCACGCTGTCAGAGATAGGGTGGACGATGATTCTCTGAATTTGGGAGCCCTTGGGCATTGCTAAAAGTACCTGAAGAGTACACTTCTCATGTGAAGTCCTTTCTGAAAGTGCACAAATATCACCACGTTTCGAACTCTGATTGGCTGGCCACAAGTTCCGAGTATGGGAACTAATTTTAGATTCCGGACCCAGAAAGAGTTGCAGCCTTTTTCTGATAATGACACGTCGGTTGGTGCCAGCCTTAGCAGCGATAAGGACCTCTCAAAGTCCAAGCTCGGGGGGGCCAGAAAGAGTACCAGTTTTTTTATTGTCACGCCGAGTTTTTCAAATATGAAATCCTCGGAAGAAATATTTGTGTATTAAAAATTGAGAACCCTTTTATAAGAATACCGTAAAAGTGATATTTTATAGCCTCCACTCAAACTTTGCTATATCAGCTAAAACCAAAGTATAAAATAGAGATGAATGAAGCCAATCCTTCACCTAATTAGCATATTTTCATCTTTTTCCTTCTTGGTCTAGCCGGATATGAACACCTTGGCCGTTCTCAACCACCGACGACTGCAACGCCGACCATCGGGACCCGTCGCCAACACCCACTAGAGGAGCACTGCCACACTGTCCCGCTCATCCACCGGGACAACGCCGACCACCACACACAGCACTTCAATTACTCCTACTACAAATAGCTTCAAAACCATTGCTAATTATGAACAAATTTCACAAAAATTCAGCGCGATGATTATCAACAACAACCTGAAGCATTGTTCAGTAGCCACCGCTGGAGCACAAAACACCAAGAGCAAGATCTGAAAACACACTCACAGAAAGCTCAAATGGTGTCGTACCTGTCCAGGAGTGATCGGCCCAACGATCACCATTTTCGCAAGGAAAACCAAACGAAGCCACCCAAAACTGGTTTGGCCGAATCTGGACAAGATCCGATTGGAAACTCACGCACATCGACGTGGGCTTGGTGGGTCGGGGTGCGTGGGTTCCCGACGGTGTCAGGAGATCGCTGGTGGTTGGGGTTTGGGTCGGGAGCTTGCTTCACATTGCCGGTGGTTGGGGTCGGGGTCTGTCGCTGGACAGATCTCTCATTCTCTGTCACTGGACAGATCTCTCATCGCGGTGACTTCGTGGATTACTATCGTCTCCAATAAAATCCTCATTGGGCGGTGAATCTGTGGATTCCGACGGCGGCGTTCGGCTGGGAGAGGTGGGGTTGTATGTGGTTGGTTCGCCAGGCATAAGGTTAGAAGGAAAATAGAAATAAGAAAAGTGATAATCCGGTGTATTAGGCTATAGTATATTTAGTGTGTTTTAAATGATGTGTCAAACCCTTATTGAATGCTGTAAAACACCAGTTTTACAGATGGTCTGGATAAAATGTATTCTTTTAAAAATTAGGATTTACCTTCAATACAGATTTACTGTAAACACCACTTTTACGGCCTTCAATAAACCACTCCACCTCTCCAGCCAAACGCAGCCGCCGGAATCCATAGAGCCACTATCGGAATATGTTGAAGGCCCTCGCCAAAGTTGCCACCGAAATTCATGGAGCTACCGGCGGTGTCTTCGTAGATGAGAGAGAGAGAGAGCCCATTTGATTTTTCCGATTTGGAAATTTTGATTTAGGTTTTTGTTGATTGGGTTTTCCTTGGATTGTTGATTGTTGTTGAGGTGAGGTTCATGGTCGATTGTAGGGTGGCTGATTTGGGTGAGTTTGGTGCTTCACCTGTTACTTAGAGATGGCCGAATGGGGTGAGAAATATTTAAATTGGTTTTCTTGTTTGGTTGGGTTGTCTGCAATATGAGAGAGAGAGAGAGAGAGAGAGAGAGAGAGAGACCGGACTTGTAACAAACAACCAAGGGCTAATGGCCAGATCTGGAGTGAGCCATTGGTAGATCATTTGTGCATTCTGAGAAAGTAGAGCCTCAGCTAGCCCCATCCCAGTTTAATTATTTAGTAGCTAAGGCAGCCACTATCAGCCTGTCGTCCTTTGGAGGGGCCTTCATTTTTTATTCATTCTTTGAGAAATGGAAGAATTAGAACAGAAAATCCCAATCATCCAAAAAAGAGTCTTCTTCTCAAGTAATTTATCGCAATCGTTCGAACTATGAGTTTCACATTTGATTATGTTATATGGATTCAAGGCGCAATCTAAATTCTTACTTGGGAACAGTTTTATGCATGGTCTAAAGAAAAGTGTAATTTCAGTTATTTGAACTTCTTAGAGTATCATCAGTAGTAGTGAATATTGTGAAAAAGAAGAAAGAAGAAAGAGTCGGCCGCATGGTGGAGGCTGAACTCAGCCAGAGTGGTGAGGGTGGAGTCGGCTGCAGCAGTCGTCGGTGGCTGAGAACAGGTTGTGTGTTCAGATCTGGATAGACCATAAGGAAAAAGACAAAAGTGCCCCAATTTGATGATGGATTGACTGCTTTCATCCCAATTTTATTTGATGCGTTTAGCTAATGTGCAGAGTTTTATTGGAGGCTGTAAAAATTTTACAGATGGTATGGATAGAAGTGGCTCTCTAAAAATTAATATTTATCTTTGAAATATATGATTTTTAGGTATATTCTTAATAGATATTTTGATTCTCACATTAATTATTAAAAAATACGTGCTCTAAAAAAATAAATGTCAATTTAAGAAACTGAATTAAAAGAATTTATTCCTATACAATTTAATGGAAAACTTTATCCTTATCAAATTGTGTTGAGTAATGCTAAAAACTACACTTTTATCCATCACTATTTAACTCTTTTTTTTTTTTTTTTGAAGATGGATATTATTAATAAAACTGAGAAATTACAGTTGCTCAGCAAAAGCAAGATCACGGAGAAAAGATGGACACTCATCCCTCCAAACAAAATCCTGAACTATAGACAAAGCGTGCTTGGCTAGAAAATGCGCCACTTGATTAGATAGCTGAACTATTTAACTCTATTGGTGTGGTAGAGCCAATCAGCCTTTCTTAGAAAAAAAAAAAAAAAAAACTATGGGCTGACTGGCACTAATTACCATGAAACGAGTAATAAGTGGCACTGCCATGTATAAACTCAAAGTCATAGAAGGCGACCAAAATGACAAATTATTAGGAGAAATTATTGTTGCACAACTCTTGACACAACTCTAATTTTTATTTTTATTTTTTTTTTTAAAAAAAAACTAACAATTGGATTTGTTTTCTTACATATCCAATGGTTGATTTTAAAAAAAAGTTGTTAGAGTTGTAAAGAAGTTGTAAATGTATTATATCTCTATTACTAACGATAAAAAAAAGAGTAATGAATTCAGTTGTTTAACAAATGTTTTAATATTCTTCTTCTCTCGGTAATTATAATTTAATATGTGAACTATTTCTTCTAAATCAAAATATTTGAATTTAAGATGATTTAAAGAAATGTTATTTCTCCAACTCCTGTCCAACTATCCAACTTTCAAGTCTAACAATTTTTTTTTTTTAAAAAAATCAATCATCGAATACATATGTCTCACATGTAGAAAAATAGATCCAATAGTTAGTTTGAAAAAAAAAAGAAAGAAAGGTGAATAAGAGTTGGATAGAATTTGGAGAAGTTATCGTGTCTCTTTTTGATATCATAGTAAGTTAATTAATATTCTAATAAAGAGTAATGTCATACACTCATCTTTTATCTCATTTAGTTGATGTGATACTGCTAATTAATTTTTGATGTTTTTAATATTTTTTTTTTAACAATGCTGTTCAAGAACTGATTTTTTTTTTTTTTGAACAAAAACTGATTGATAATGACAAACCAACAAAATAAAATAAATACAAAATAAAAGCATGGTTTGGAACATGCTAATTAATCTAATAAAATATGTTAAAACAAGGCCCTGAGAAAAAGTCTTCTATTGGTAGTCAGCGACAAAGCTGATGGAACTAGACATATAATTTCACGTGTTAAACTAAGTTGCTTAATTAATAATACAATTGACACTTTTAAGGTTGACAACTAATTTAGCTGGCAGCCAGCTCAGCGTATTTCCGATTGGCTGAACATGTGGTCCACCAAAAAGGTCCTATGATTCATATCACACGCGACATTCACCGAAAGCTTAGGAAGGAAATCTATAAATAGAAAACATGTCAAAACAATTGAATAACCTTGTGTCATCCTCAATGGGTGGGTCCTTAAGATAGATGGTGGTTCCACCGTCGACTAAGTCTACGTGTGTACGTATGTTAACTGTCTATAAAAAAAAAAAAAAAAAAGAAGTAATTTTTAAAATTATTATTGAGCGTGTGATTGATCAAACAATGATTTTCATCAAATGTTGATGTTAAAAGTCATCTCATTTTTATATGAATATTTGATAAACACTTAATATATATGTAATATTACTCGGCCTTTTATGGTGCTCGCAAAACCATGTTTTCTCTAAATAAGCATAAGTATTTCACCAAAAATAAAAAAAAAATAAAAGCATAAGCAACTCAAAAAAGAACAGTGATAGGCAGAGGCAAACCAACCGGCCCCTGTCCTTTCCATTTAAATGGATTTTTTTTTTTAATTAAAAACAGCTTCTGATGTCACATTAGAAGCTCTTTTTATTAAAAAAATTAATTTTTCATTAAATCAGTCTGCTGGGGGACGGTAAAACGTCCCCCAAGTATCATTTCCCCTCAAAAAATATATTTCTTAAATGTGGATCCTACAAAAAAATATTTTTCTCCTTTATATAACATCATTTTTTTTAAAAAAATAAAAATAAAAAATTACTTGAATATACTAACAAACATGCCAACAATATCTCCTAAATTGAACTCTTCAAATATTCTTAAATTTAACTCCAAAAATTTACTATAGTTGATTTAGCTAGCCACTTTTCAAAACTATTAAACACAAAACTATCTAAATATTTGTCTACTTTAACTAAATATTCTAATTTTATTGATGAAATCAACTTTTGAACTCTTTGTCTTACAAATTTACTCTAGTTGAGAGAAAAAAAGAAAAAGTATGAAATATGAAAAATACTATAAAATCTTTAACTTTAACTTTTGGACTCTTTACATTTAGATAACATTACTTACAAGAGTTAAATTTAATATTGAGTATAGATTTTGTTAAATGATGTATTTTGTTAATTTTTTTTTGAGAAAAGCTATAAGTACAATAGAGTTCATTATGAATGGTCTCATGGGCTTATGATATGTAGGAAAAAGAATAAAAAAAAATAATTTATCATAATGATCTGCGTATCATTTTCTTTCCTACGTGTTTAAAGAAATTTCAACTTAACCTTTTTGTTCTTTCAACGAGCTAATTTTATTTGATTAAAAAAAAAAAAAAAAGCATAAAAAGTCATCCTCACCTTATCCATGAAGCTCTTAGAAGACAAGACTTGATGACAGGAAAAAGTAGGATTTTTTTATGTTTTATTTATTTATTTAGGAGAGGCCCTTCAAGTCTAATTTTAATAGGGATCTAGCTTAATTTTTAGACTGAAAAATATAATATATTTAACTATATATATAAATATTTCAAAGAAATGTTTTAACTATATATAAATATATATATATACCTTGCTTTCGATGCGATTTACCTAAAGTAAAAATAGAAAGAATCTGCTTTCAGCCATATATATATCAGAGCCAAGTTGAGTTATTCATGCTAATATATATATTCAAAATGGGGGAAAGAGAGGTGAGAGGAACCCCTCTATATCATATCAGGATTCCTTACAATTTATTTAAAATAATTATGTGAATTTAAGTTGTTTCTTGTATTCAATGACATGAAAAATGCTACATATTAAAAATGTGACATGTTACTAACGAGAATTAAATATATTTTTATCAGGTTCTTACACTTAATGTCGTAGAAAAGCTTTGAACAAAAACTTTTTTTTATTATTATTATTTTTAAAGTAAAGAATAAGCATATCTTCTCTTCAAAAGTGAAGAAAGAAATCTTTTTGGAATAATTTTTTTTTTTTTGTTGCCTCGGTAACATGTCATATTTTTAATAAGTAGCATTTTTTGTTCTCAATGGGTAGCTTAATCGGCTGTGGACCACACCTAAAAAAGTGTAGGTCACTAGTTCGAATCCCCCCCTCTTGTGTTGACATGTCAAAAAAAAAAAAAAAGTAGCATTTTTTACGCTATTTGATGTAAAAACATGATTGAATTCACGTAATTTGAGAATCTAAAATTTCTTTAAAATTATAGAGGATCTTAATCCTTCTAAATCCCTGCTCGACGACAGTCTTTAATTAAGCCATAAAATATTAATAGTGTTACTCACAATAATAATAACAATAACAACAATAATGATCAAAAAAATAAAAATAATTACTGATATTACCATTATTGTAGATAAAATATTTGATATATTATTCAACCGTCTAGAGATGTTAGAAATTGTGATTATTAGTGTTGATACAGTTTCTAGCATGGTGACATGTTGCCTAATGATTCGCCTTGTTCTTCATGATCTGCAAGATAATAAACATTGTGTCGGAGGTGCCGACAATCCCTCTCCGATACCTAAGTCAGAGAATATTAATTGTAATTTTTAGAGCAACAGTGTACTTAAGATAATTGAGTCTAGGTTATACTTGTTATAAACGTGTATTTATAGGCTGAGAGGTGACAACAAACCTGATGGCTTGACCTAATATTATTTAGGGCTTTAATTGTGGGCTGATCATGGGCCTGGTGGCCCATAACCTTTTTGAGTGGATAATTTCCCTAACAATTAGTGTTTTACTGATATTATTCTTAATGTTGATAAAATATTTCATATATTATTCAACCGTCTAGAGATGTTAGAAATTGTGATTATTAGTGCTCTAATCCTCAACTAGTAAGAAGGGTAAGAAGAGATAGATTCTGTTCACAGACGGATTTAGGGGGGGTAGTATAGGCCATGACCCCCCTCCGTTTGTTAAAAAATTTGTTTTCTTAAAACAAAAACATTAACAAAATATCCAAACACAAAACATTTATGAAAACACAAAAATAATTTTTATTTTTATATCAAATCATAACACTTTTTCAAATAAAAAACACCATTTGTTAAATACATTAACAAACAAAGCCTATAGTCTTTTGAACTACGGGCTACAGCACATACTGATTTGAATTTAAAACTAGAGCCCGGCCCGGCCCGGCCCGGCCCATCAATACGAATTGATACAACTTTACCCATAGAATACGAGGGCCTTCAGTGGGCCAATCGAAATGTCTTAAAAGGGTTTCACTTGCTCAGAAAAAAAGTATGATAAATCCAAACTGTACAGAAATAAGGGTAGAATTTCTTTACATTAACCAGCAACTTTTGTTGTTTTTATGAAATTTTATCACACAAAAAAAATCGTTTTCTTGGTCCAATTTATAGACTAAGGGCATGTTTGGGTGAGATGCCTTTTTCAAATACTTTTCAAATATTGTTTTTTAGAATTCAAATTTTACTAAGATTTTATCTGACTTTTTCTAATTTTGTCTTCGGTTTTTTAAACCATCTAAACATAATTTCAAAAAACAAATTGTCTCGATATTCACAATTTTTGAATATTTTTCAAAAATAAATCGCATTTTTCAGAAAATACAGCAAACTAGATTGATATCCTAGTCCAAAACAGCATTTTTCACAAGCATAAAACATGCTATATCTAATTATCAATGGAAAACTTGAGTTGTCTTGAGGAAATGTAATTTTCTCAAGACAATGATAAATAAATACCATGCTAATTGCAGCTAAAGAAAGCACAGAAAATCAACTAACAAATATAGTGCATGTTTGGTTACTCCAAAAGTGTGTAGTCTAGCAAGTGAATATAAGACTATTGGGGCCAATAAGTAAATGAAACAAACTCATTTAATTTCTTATCTCAAACTGATGATAGTCTTTACATAAATCTCAACTTTGCTAATTATACATGAAACCCAGATCAAGAAGCACATTTCTCTTGCATTAGCCGCGATCATTTTCTTTTTTTCCGACATTAACCATAAACAACTGCAGTAGATCCCTACCTCAAAAATGGTTATCTGAACAGGATCTGGTACAAACAGAATATATGTGATTCCTATCATTTTGTGATCTTAAGAAACATATCGGGCAAAACAGCTTAGCCGCCAAATACGGGGTCCATGAAGCAAGCAAGCATAGCTATTCTTGGAGAAAGGCCAACCATGCAAAGGAACCTATATGCTGTGATTCTCTAATAATCAAATGAGGCGAAAGAACCCACTATCCTCTCATCTTCCAAATCTCAAGCACTTGTTGTGTTTGACTTGTGTAATACTTGAGTTCGAAGTGACTTCTTTCGTCGGTCTCGTGAGTGAGAGTTTCTCCATTGCGTTTATGAACTTGCGCAAGTGCTTAATGTACTCGGGATAAGTTTCGAGGTTGCAATGGCCTCCACCCTTGACCCATAAAGGATCATATTTTTCCTTGGAAAGTTCCCACAAACGCTTTCCATGGGACCAATCAACAATGTCATCATTTGTTCCCTGAAAATGATCCGTCAATAGAGATGCCATACCAATAGCAGTGAGAATGAATCAAACCAGAATCATATATCAAATCAAATAGTCATAGGCAAGACAGAAATACTGTGTAGGATGTAAGGCTATGGGTAGAGAATACTAGATCCAAGACATAATACAGTTCATGGACAAAGCAGAAGGAAATTGATATTCCTTTAAAACAAATGACGAATCCTTCAATTGATCCTTAATGAAAAATTTCAGTTTACTGTTCCTGATTGGAGTTGCTTTATATAACATAATCTGGCTGTGCTTTTACTCCTTTCACCCGTATAACTACAATAACAACAAAAACATGACAGCACCTGTACCTTTAGAACATCTAAGGAAAGTTGCAGCTAGTGCTCTAGTCGCTCCTACACTTTAGTTTATCAGAATATCACGACCCCAAACCAAGTAAAAAGAAGACTTTTTATCATTGACCATTACACGCCTACACACGTGAAGTTCTGATATCTGGAAAAAAAAGAAAAAAGGAGACAACACAAAAGCCCGAGTTCTTGGTGTTTTAGCAACAACATCTACATCCTCATTATCTGACAGATTATAGACCACCTTCTTACCACATTGCAAGTGATATGTTACATTGACCAATCTCTACTTGTAGTATTCCTCCTTTCATTTATTGACTGGCATCAGATATATCGCCTTCAGGTTCTTAACTACCAAAAGCGTTACTCTTATTTATTTATTTTTTGTTTGAAAGGAATCTATAATGTTTCAAGTGAATTTTTCATATCTAAAGGAGAACTTGAAATTTTTTAATTGGATTTGTTTGGTTTGAAAGAAAGAAGAAGATCTACAAGATCTTTTTTGATGAATACTGTATTCCAAACCATAAAGACTCTATCATCATTCACACAAATACAGAGACTCCTGAAACTCGAGAATTGTTTTCTATTCTTCCATTTTATTGTATTAGAAAAGGATAGACTCTAATAAGATTCAACAGACAGAAGGTGATCAAACAGCCTACTATCATAATGCAAGCAATGAATCTCTGAAAAAGGGAGGAAAAAAGGAAAAAATAAAAAATAAGGATTTAAAATTCAACCATAGTTGACGATCTAAAACACAAAATATAATGGTGGTTAAATGTTTCTTAGTGCCTGCATCTAAGATGCAGTTGTCTGCGAATTGTTTGATGTGCTAACGGTAGGTGGGTCAACCATTCAATCAAATGTAATAAGATTCAACAGACAGAAGGTGATCAAACAGCCTACTATCATAATGCAAACAATGAATCTCTGAAAAAGGGAGGAAAAAAGGGAAAAAAAAAAACTTAAAATTCAAACAGAGTTGACGATCTAAAACACAAAATATAATGGTGGTTAACTGTTTCTTAGTGCCTGCATCTAAGATGCAGTTGTCTGTGAATTGTTTGATGTGCCAACAGTAGGTGGGTCAACCATTCAATCAAATGATATCAAGCATGTTTATGAAAAAACTTCTGCAAAACAAAAACATGTAATGAGTAAAATGAATTCAGAAATGCCATGCTGTCGTATCTCAAAAAATAATAGGCAGCAAGCACAAGACTTCTAATCGACGATGTTACGATATATTTCAGTAGATATAACTTCACTAAGAAAAGACATAAAAGCCAGAAAGCAAAGTTCTTTGGCTCCCAACACAAATGGAATGAACAAACTAATTAAATCACAAGATTAAAAACAAAAAAAAAAACTTACATGTATAACTAAAACTGGACAGCTGACATGCCGTATTTTGTCTATATTCTGAAAAAGAATTGAAGCAGGCTTCCTCAATACAAAATCAAAGCTTGCAACAGAAAAAGAGCTCCAAAGAATACTTCAGTCAAACTTACTTTAAAAATGTCGAACCAAAATGTCATCTTGACAGGATACAAGACCCGTATGCCTGAAAGAATGGCGCTATGAAGAACAACACCTCTCAACTTCTGTAACCGAGAAGCCAAGTGCACTGTTGGCCCACTTCCCACAGATTGGCCATACAAAATCAAACCCTCTTGCCTAATTCCATATTCGCTCTTCAAACAATTGTACACAGCCTCTATGTCGTAATATGTGTTGAACTCAGAAGGCTACCATAATTACAGAGATAACCACAATTAGCTCTATTAAAAATGCATATGAAAATTAAAAATACATGGGAAAATCACATGTTTTTAGGACATTTGTCCGTTTAATAAACTGGGGTTTGGGAAAATTCCTTCGACTTAGTTTAGAGGAAAACTTTACCTATAGACATTATTCTTCTGCTTCCATGTCTTTCCCCTTATTTTTTTTTTCCTTTTTTAAAGTTTGAGTTTTTCTTTTTTCTTTTAGAATCTTCTTAAAACTATTCTGATTAAAACTTCCAAGGCTATTTGGGAACTAATTTTGAAGCCCATACTAGATTTCCAAAGCAAAGAGAAACTTCAAATGCAAATCATATTCAGGGAGTACTTACCTTACCAGTAGATGCTCCATATCCTGAATAATCATAGCTGCAATATATCAATTACTACGAAGTAAATAAAATAGGAAAGGTAGTACTAATTAAGATTAACAATTTAATAAATACAACATCTCAGGCTCATAAATCTGATGACACTTATCGCATCCCAAGAAACGTCTTAACTATATGCACTCCCCAAGACAAAAATGGAACAAGCAACAAGCAACCAGGAAAAATAAAAATAAAAAATAAAAAATCAAATGGCTCTATTGCCCTCATTTCTTAAAAGGGTTCTTGTTAGAATTTCAATCAGAATACTAAATATTCTCCTCCCTTTTATTATATTTTATTATTTTTCGTGGAGTAAAGACTCATAAAGCCAAATAAAACAAACGCAAAATAATTGCGAAGCCTGCGGCATAAAAGTTGAGCAGAGTATTATATCACAAACAGATCCATGAATCCCCTTCTCATTAATAAACTCACAAATAAAATGGTACCATACATGCAAAGACAAAAATCAACGGGAGGGGGAAAAACAAGAAGAACAAAAAAAAAAAGGATAGGAAAAATCCTTATGAGAAACAAAATCATATACAAAAAAAAGGAAAGTTTGGAGACTTGGCCAAGAGAAAGAAAAAAAAAAAAAAAAAACGCAGAGCATGACAAAGCAGAGAAGAAAAAGTTGGAAAATCAGAGCCAGAAGAATTGATTTCCATGCAATCACACAAGCAAAACAATTAAAAATATATATATATATGCAAAACGACAAGGGATTCAAAATCCCATGATACAAAAATTAAGAATGTTTTTACAAATTGGGAATTGAATCCATTAATTACCAAGAAAGTTTTTTTTTTTTTTTTAAAAAAAAAAAATCACTAATTACAAAAAAGTTAATCCAATAACCCAAGCCACAACGCATGGAAGATAACCAAGACCAAAAAAAAAACCCAGTTGGCCTATGATCACAAACCACCCGCCAAATCCCGAAATACCTCATAATATTGACACGCAGGTGAGCCCTGAGCTCGATGAAGAGCTCGTGCATCTGACCCAGGTCAGCAGCGTTGCCATGCGAGTACAGCAGCGTGAACCTCGCAAAAGGGTGCTTCCAGAACATGGAAACGATCTTGTTCCCGCCTTTAGTGTCCAGCAAATGCACGTCCACGTTCTTATCCGCCGTCACCCCGGGGAAAACCAGCCTCCCATCCTCGTCTCTGTAAATATCATACGTTGGCGGGTCTGGTGGAAAGAAAGCGAACTTGGCAGCCACGCCCGCAGTCACATTGCCCATTTAGCACCGACCCAGTTCAGAAATGGAGCCTATGGAGGCCAGGAACACAACCCTGCGATGGTTTAATCATATGGGGTTGAGATTTTCTCTTGGGTTTTCTGGAAAAAGTAATCAAAAAATAGTTTTTTTTTTCGGTTATTGTGAGTTTGTTTTCTTTTACTGGGGATGATGGAAAAGCAAACCAAGTGGCGTCAGATGAAACTAAAGAGAAGGGGTGGCAGAGAATAGATCCGATCTAAGCGGGTGAGCTGGAAGTGATGCTGGAGAGGAACAAGGACCCAAAAAAATGAAAACAAATTTTTTTAAAAAAAGAATTTGGATATGTTTTTGAGGAACATAGAAAGTTGGAGACAGTGGTTGTGGGAGTTCTGGTTGATGCTGATGATCTGTACAACTCTGTTTTTTGATTTTGAGGAAGATTGGGAGAAGACAGTTTTGGCCTCTCCATTAGATTGTGCTTTCTTTGTTGGAAAATAGTTTTTGGGGTTTTGCCCAAAAGCTTAAAGTTTGTTCATTATATTAAGGTTGATGTACTTGGTGGGATTTGTCAAAATTGTATCTTCTTTGTGTCTTTTTGTGCCAATTAAGATGGTTGTATCACTTTATTTTAGTCCTAGTTCCATTTCAAAGGTACCCAAACCTATTTCTTTCACATTTTTTTAATTGAAATTCTGAATGCTATAAGAATTCCAAATTATTATTGAATATCTCACCTACTTTGTGGGATTAATTTCAAATTTGTAGAATTATATATATATATATATTATTTTATCATTTGGAAAGAAAATAATAATATAATCCCTTCATACAAATGCCATCCATAAGAAAAACACTTGAATATAATTATAGTTAGAATTAGATTGGTTGTGATTAAAACACGAATACCTTATATTATGTTATGGAACACATATCCCAATCATTGGTTTCTATTCAAGCCAAACCCAAAAAAATGTAACTTAGTGGAGCTGACTAAGGCACAAGAAGTTTTGTACAATTTTTAAAAATACCAACTAGCATAAAAAAAAAATTAAAAAATTAAAAAATATTATATTATATAAAATAAATGTGATAATTAAATAAATAGAAAAAGTAGCATTATTTTTTTAAAAAATATTAACATGACAGCATTGACAGGCTTAGCTTGTGTGATTTTAAAGGACAATTTCGACTTTACATGGAAGCTGGTAGTTGGATGAAGGGATGTCCCCATTATCCAAAACAGGTGTTGCTTTTAATTTAATAATTAAGATTAAATTAGAGGGTGATCATAAATGTAACAGGAAAAGGTGATCAACGGTTGAGATTTGGTCAAAGGCTGCTGGGATCTTCAGAAAGAGAAAGAGAGAGAGAGGTGGCAGATTGGGGGGTCATAACTGTCAGAGTCAGAGTCAGAGGCTCAGACATTCCTCAGTTTGCTTTGCTCAGCCAATATGTTTTACCAAAAGGGATGACGGTTGGGGTTGCCTTGCTTGCTTTGGAGACTGAGTCGATTCCACAACTGTCCTCTTCCACTTTGACCATAATTACCCATCTATCCTACTTTTTAGGATTATTATTTACTCTAGTTAGCTCACCAATGTTACACTAATTTAGGCAACTTAATTGAGGGAGTTGCAAAACTTTTTTATCCCGAGCAAATGGATCTCGCATCTTAAACGGTTTGAATATCGTAAGCCCTAGAGCATTCTTTTAAGGCCGATTTGATTCTTATTTATCTTGAGTAGATGAACTCTGTAATGATTCAGGAAAAAGCATTAACTATATTTGCGTTATCATTTCAAAATAATTAGTTAATTTGAAACTTTCTTAGAAATTCATTATAAAGTCCAGTTTCACTTAATAACTAAGCAATGTGAGACTTAGTACTAAATGACTATTTTTATAAACTACCCACTCTATGTAGGGTACTCATCTTCTCAATATGGGACCGGGGTGTTACAAATTCTTCCTCTTAAACTCCTGACGCCCTCGTCAGGGCCACGCCATGCAGCACTCCAATACCACATGGCCTGGCGTTACTAGGTGGCTCTAATACCATTTGTAACGACCCAGGAAAAAGCGTTAGCCATATCTGCGCTATTATTCTAAAATGATTAGTCAATTTGAAACTTTCCTAGAATCTATTATGAAGCCCAATTTTATCTAATAACTAGACAATGTGAGACTTAGCATTCATGATTATTTTTATAAACTACTCACTCTATGTGGGTTACTTATCTTCCCAATATGGGACTGGGGTGCTACAACTATCTTGTTAAAGTAACCCACATCGCTAAGATTTTTTTTCACCTTGACACTTTATAAGTCATGGTGTCACATTCTCTTTTAAGACGTCTTTTGAGAGTGTGAATGGGCCCATAAACTTTTCATAAGAAGCTACATGCATGCTTATTGCGATGATGGATATTTCCCTCCTGTTATTGTCCACGTATTTGGTCATTAATTGCCATACGTGAGGTTGCGTGTTAAAGTGTTCTACATCGTTAAGATTTTTCTTTACCTTAACACTTTATAAGCCATAATATCCATTCATTTCTTAAAGTGTCTTTTGAGAATATGAATGAGCCCATGAACTTTTCACACGTTTAAAGCAAATAAGTTTTACAACCGCTCTTTTTATATTCTCGGACACAGAATTCCCATCATACTTTGGTATTGTAATTTCTATTTGAATACATTTTATAGTAGTGTAATTAAGAATAAGGTCGTAGAGAACATTTGATCCGATCAGGATTTTTTCTATTTCACATAAGATGATTTATTTTAGAGTAATGTTACGTACTATATTTTTATTCCATTGGACCATTAGCTCTTGATTTTTTTTTTTTTTTTTTAACAATGACTAATTTAAAAACTGATGATTAGTAGTACATTAGTTCAGTAGAATAGGATTGAGACGAGGGTGGAATGAAAAAAAAAACTATTTATTCTGGTTTTTGAGAGAGGGAGCAATAGATTATAGATTGATTGAGGTGGGATTGAAGAAGGTCAATGAGTTAAACATAATTCATGATATTTTCGTTGAGTATTGAAAAGTCAGAAAGAAAAGAACCTTCCTGCCAAGATAGTGATATTCGATCTCCAATTGTCACGTGAAGTTCTCTTTTTCCATTGAAATGTCTTATTCCATTACCCTTACTTTGAGGGGACAGCCTAACATATGAACATTAGCCACATCTTTATTGCTAATTTTTTTTTAAAAAAATAATTCAAATTATATTTGGAGCTTTCTGAAATTATTTAATACTAAATATATATACAATGCTTTCCAATCCATCCATTTAGGTGTGGAAATTATTCTGACTTGAACTTTTAGTAGGAAACATATTAAAAAAAAAAAAAAAAAAAAAAACTGAATGGAATGAAGATATAATATTCTGTATTTGTCAGAGAATGGATATACATCAAGCAATGATATTGACTCATCTAAAAATAGACATTAAAGATAAAGTCTAATTTGGTTCGGATATGTAACGGATAAAGTTTTCCTTTAAATTGAGTTGCAATTTTTTTCTTTGACTTTTTATATGAAGTTGATATATGTTTAATATACTTGGTTAAAAGAAATTACTCAAGAAAAACTTTTCCAGTTTGTATCTCTAAGATTGGTAGAATTATTCAATACCATTAGAGCATGATGGGTAACCCAAAGGTTTATTTGTTTAAACAAATTGGAATTTAAATATGAAAAAGAAGGGAATTTACAACTAAATTCTCCACTAAATTAATTGTCTCCCCAGATGAAGTAAACAAGGCCAGAAATTTGTATGCTTCCTGTTGGTTGGTCTGCCCATGGCTTGTGGCATCTCCAGACAGCCTCAGACATGTTCTCCAGGGTAGGTTGGAATTTTGTGCTTCCCTTTCTTTCATGTGTTTCCAATGGGATTAAACTTTAGTCTAAAGAAAAGAATTGGGTCAAAAAAGCCCACAGACTGCTTGGATGTTGGTGCACTAAACAAGAAAAGTAGAAAAGTAGAGAAAGCTAGGTCTAAAATAATGTTTGGACAAGTGTTTATTTTAATCCTTCATAATTAAGTTTATCTCTTTACAAACGAATATATAGATTGCTACTTCAATTACAATCAAATTTAATTGAGTAATGTTAGGTGTTGAGTCAATCGACCCGATACGCAGCCTACCAATCAATCGGTCCGAAAGCAATTACATGGTACCACATTGAATCCTTTTCTTTGGTTAACACTAGGATACTACAACTTTTACTGTAAAAGTTATTTATATATTAATGTGACAATTCGTAAGTAATGAAATAATTAAGCACAAACTATGACTTATTAATTTTTTTAAAATTATTTTATAAATTGTGGATTATCACGTCAGTTTATAAATGATCTTGTAGTAAAAGGTATAGTATTTCGAACATTTTTTAATTTAATTATTTAATAACTGTTCTGATAATTGACACATAAACTTATAAAGTGACGTGACACTCCTTGGGGCACTGCAAAGTTAACCATAATAAAATTTAATTATTTAATAGATGACGTAACAAATATTTTGTTGGCCGATTAATAGGTTGGGAGGGGGAAAAGAAAGTGGAATTGTTGTTAGAAAAAGATAGAATTGTGAGCATCAAATCATCAAGAGAAGGGTCAACCTTCGACACCATATCAATCGGCAGAGCTACAAACCATGGATGTCATGGAAATAATGTAGGAAACAATAAATATTTAAATGGTAGAAAAAAACAATAAAAAAATATAACTTTTATTAGTGATTTTAAATAAAAATTTAGTGTATGAATTGTGAATGCTCTTAAAGCTTTGTTCTTCTCCCTTTAGTTTGTTTATTTTCAAAGTAAAAACATTAAAACACTTTATTTGATATGAAAACACTTTTTTCAAAAAACAAAAAAAAAAAAAAACAAAATCCAAAACACATTAGCAAATGAAACCAAAGTACTTTTCTCTTGAAAGAAATCGATTCATTCTATTAAATAGATATTTATTTAAAATATGTGATTTTCTTAATAAAAATTGTGATTCTTACGTGCATTTTTAAAAATATATATAAAATTTCAGTTTAATAAAAGATATAGAAGAAAACATTGTCTTGTACAAAATATGAACTTAGGATGGATTTGGTATGTGCACTATCCCCCCTATATTGGCAAAAGAATGCAATAATAGATGGGGCATTGAGTGTATGACACGTTGTTGAAACTTCAAAGAATAATTAAAATAGCTTAGAAAAAAAAAAGGAATAATTAAAATCTAAATTTCAAATTCTCACCATTTAATATTGTAATTCTAGAAGTTTGGACCACTCCTAACAGCCGCCCAGTTATCATATTTTCAAGCAGCCAGAGTATTCATGGAAAGTCTCTTATTTTGCCTCAAAGAAATATGCTCCAATTAAAGTAGGGGTGGCAAATTGAGTTACGGATCAGGTTGACTGTATGAGTCTACATGAACGCAACCTATTTAATTAATCGTACAAAACTCTTCAATCCTAACACAACACGTTTAATTAAGCACGTTTAATTAAGCAGGTGACATGATACAACTCGCATAAATCATTTAATACACACTGTTCATAGTATTTGATCTGACTGGACTGAAACTGGAAAACAATCATAGAGAAAGCTCTAGTTGCCACTTTTAAATAAAACAAGCTCTTCTTTTAACGTGGTCTTATCTCCAACAACTGAAACCCAAGTTTCTGCAATTTTATCCACTCTTCCATCCAAAATTTCTACTGTAGTGAAGGCTCGCATTGTGCCACTAGACTCTGGTGGTGCTGAAAGAGGAGTTTCAATATTCATGAAGCTTCTGTCGCCAGTGTCTTGTTCATCAATCAATCTTTTAACCCTAGGAACAATGGCCCCATTCAAGTATACAGTGTTG
Organism: Alnus glutinosa; assembly: GCF_958979055.1. NCBI lineage: Eukaryota > Viridiplantae > Streptophyta > Magnoliopsida > Fagales > Betulaceae > Alnus > Alnus glutinosa. Next base: position 33,873,673 of record NC_084889.1, read on the forward strand.
TCAGCCCCAACCACAATCATTTTCCGAAGGCCATTTCTATATGCCAGCTCTTTATGCATGTGACCAAAGACAACCATTGGGATACAGATCTTGCCGGTCTCTTTGAGGAGGGATATAGCTTGTGCCAGATCTGTACCATTAGATACAATTGCAAGGTAAAGACATTATTTTATCTTACAAGAGATGAATAAAATGCAATAATCAACCTCATTAGGTTTGAAGGGTCATAAAGTACAGCAAGCCAAAAGGCAAAGCAGGATAGTCAAGTAAATGTAGTGTGCAGTGCAGAACACCAAAACCTTTTTGATAAGTCAAAAGCCTTTACAGTGAAAGGGCCACCATCCAGGCTTCAATGACACCAAAAACAAGTTGAAAACTAGTAAAATTACCAGGATCACCATGGTCACCTCCCCCCAAAACCCAATCTTTCCCACATATGTCATCCAAATTAGAACCAAGACCTGCCCAGAAATTTTCTTTTAGGTAATATTGACAAAATTGTCCCAGATAGCTGAACTAAATTTGATTTTGGCAGACTGGTACACCTGTAGGTCCATTATGTGCAAGAAATATAACCAAATGACCCTCTGGTGTGCCCAAAGCAGCTTTATAGATTCTCTTAGCACTTCCATCCATGTCCTCAACTCCAAATCTAAGAGAAAATTCCAAATTAGTAGGTTGTAATGTAAGTTAGAATGACAACGAAGAACAAGAGTGAGACTCCAGATTTTAATATCTCATCTGCATGGTAAAAAGAAGCTGTTTCACTCCAGATTTTAATATCTCATCTGCAGACTCCAGATTTAACCTATTTCTTTGAAGTTAACCAACACAGCCTTGTAAGATGCAATCAGAAACGTTAATAACTTTGACATTTGAAAGTGGAAATAAAACTCCAATTTCAGAAAACGTTGCTGCAATACAAGACATACCTTGCAGACAGAAGCCTTTTCCGAAACAACTTCTCTCCTCCACAAGAAAAAGGCCGTCCACCCACAACACTTAGTTTTATCAGAGGAAAGTCTAAACGCCGATAAGCTACATGTTCCTCACCGAGACTGATTGGTTGAAAAAAGTATTTTCAGTTTGAATACAATTCTTAAATGATTCAAACATAAATCGTAACCTTCTAAGAAAATAATCGATCGGTTTATTCTTTCATCAGAATTTCTAGCAATGCTCTGAAGTTTACTATGCCCTATTTGCATTTTCCCATAACTGGCATGTTTTTGTAAGCAATGGCCTTTCCAAACAGTTTACAAATCTTATCAGGAACTTCTCAAGCAGCTAAGAAGATCCCCCAGTCAATGTACGATATCCCTTTCTCCAATCATATTTCACCTTTTTACACAAATTAGTGTTTTCAGAAGGTCCTCCAAAATTGTTTTAATAGTACAGCAATAGTAGTTGGAAAAATGGTCTGCTGAGTACAGCAATGGGGATTTCTGGTAAGAACTAATGGCCCAAGACTTGGGGCCATATTTAAGGGATGACATCCATTTGGCTTGGTTATTGGCACATTTGGCAATTCAAGAGTAATCAACTATCTACAGTAAAGTCAATGTGTTGGTCAATACAGGCAAATAATCTTCAATACTTGGTGAGCAGAACTTGCCCTCCAAAATGTGAATCCAAGGCTTTTGGTATTAGCCTGTCCCTTCACGGGATAGATTTTATCATACATTGTTAGGAAATGAAAAACACGAAAATAAAAAGAAAAAGAAAAGAGGAAAAGATGAAGATGAAATTGCCGACCATGTCATGATAATAAGGCTTCTAAAATTCTCACAAGTATGAAAACACAGGTTATAATTGGGATATCAAGCTAATTGAATAATAAAAAAGAGAGACAGTATATAAGATACGTGAAGGACTTTTCAGAATTTTTGACAATCTTAGAAATAGAATAATCTCACCACTCAAGCTGAAGTTGCACTCTGTCCTTCCTCCTGGTATTCAAATCAAGGACTTAATTAGCCGATTATTAGGGAATCTACATTAGAACTTACTTTCACTTATCAAACATGTAGCTAACAACTTTAAATGTGTATGGCATATGTGCAGAGAGAGAGAGAGAGAGAGCAGTTCGAATGGCTACCACTTGGATCAAAGTTCCAAACTAAATCATTTTAAAAATTGTGGCAACAACGTAATCAAGCTATTAAAGTGAACAAAATTTAAGAGTAAGGAAGCCCTCTAATATGCATATCATTGATATTGAAACATACCAACACACTAGTTCTACCCAAGAAGGGAATTACTTTTTTGATTACCAGGGAATAGAATATAAACTTACTTGCCAGAAAACTGTTGAGTAAACCAGGAATCATGGTTTCCCAATATAACTGCTTTAGCAAATTCAAGACTTGAAATGCTTTGGACAAGTTCAACATTCTCATTACCAAAATCACCTGAACAAAATCCCGGGAAAAGAAGCCAAAACCAAAGCAAAACAAAAGAAAGGTTTAGGTATTAAATCAATAAGTAAGAATAGATCTTACCACCTATCTTGCCCAGATACAAATACAAGGTACAAACTTGGCATTACATGGACGCACTCAGTGCGGGTTAAGTGCGCAAAATTTATTTGATCAAATGTATGGATAAGTCTAGAGTTTGTCAGACATATAGAAGTGTCACGAATGCTGGTGTCTAACATTGACACAGCTATTCCATATACATTTCCAGGCCACTTAGGTTACTGGTTGAGCAGGCTAAAGCAGGCTAAAGGCACTTAAAGATATAAAAGAATGCAAGGTAGGTGAACAGCGAGGGAGGATGGAACCTGCCTGTAAACAGCACCAAATCTGGCTGCATTTCACCATAAACCCGTATTAAATGAGATAAACACAATTTTTTATCACATAAAGCTAAAACAACATATATAAAGGAAGAAAAAAGAAGAAGCAAAAAACAATTGGCAGCAATTAGAACAAATTTCATCTTTTGGGTGCAGTTAGAAGTTAACATAACTCACTTTACTTAATTACCAATCAAAATTTCTGCCTATGTATTTAATTACGCATGAAATTGTTATATCATAACCATAATACCAAAGCTATGAGCTTCAATCTATTACAAATCCCAAAACTTAACATTATGCTATTCTTAAATTTTTTCCTATTTAAATTCTGAATACAATTTTTAGGTCCAACAAAAATCAAAGATCAAAGAGAGAAAATTACCTGCAGAAACTGAAGTGCCTTTGTATCTTCTTGAAAATTCCAATCATCGTGCTTCAAAAACCATAACATAATTGTCAACAATGAAACAAGTATCATCATTTTCAGATAAGAACAAATGCAAGAGAGAGAGAGAGAGAGACTCACGACGTCGCCGACGACTGCAATTCGAACGGAGGCAGCCATGGAAGAGCTAGTGGAGTTGTTGGGCTTGAACGAAGCGGAGGGAGACGAACCGGAGAGACAGCAGAGAGTGGGCGCGTGCACTGAGAAGCTTAACATAGGGGGCTTCTTTCTCTCTGACTGATTCTGCTAGTCATCCGATACGGCTGAAACTAGAGTACTTCATTAAAATCGTAGGACTAGGACCGACACGTAAATCAGATTTTTTTTTTGTTCATTTTTATATTTATTACCTTTAGATTTTAGATTTTAGATTTTTTATGTCAATTGTGTTCATTATATAGTATATTAAAATTATAAAATATATACTATTCAATAAAAAATAATAATTTAAATTTAAAAAACGTTGTCGTGAAATTGTTTAAGATCTTGAATGCATTAATAATGCTTTCAACTCTCCATACCTATCTTTTAAGTTGGTTTCTGCTTGGTCCAATTTTAATTGGAATTAAATTGGTTGGAATTAAGACATATGTCACTTGCATTTTGTTATAGGACAAATATCCTAATTTCAATATATTCAATTCTAAGTGAAACTCATCCCAGCCACCTCTCTATCTATCTATATATGGAAAATGTTAGATTTACAACACCAATACAACAACTGTACAACAATCCCTCACTTGAGGGTGGGTCCTACATATTGGGGCCCACCCTCATGTGAGGGGTTGTTGTACAGTTGTTGTATTGGTGTTGTACAAGAATCAAATCCCATCTATATATATATATATATGTGTGTGTGTGTGTGTGATAAGGGCATTTATGAAATAATATATTATGTCTCATTGACTAAATAAAAGATATTTAGGGATTTGGATTCTTGCTCATAAAACAAGAATCCCTAATTTAAGGGAATTATATCCCATTATGTTAGGTTTTCTATTAAGAAAGAAATAATGGAATTATTTATCCCATTAGGTTTAATAATATTTATTTATTGTTTCCCGTATTTTATATTCAGCTTTGTAACCCTATAAATAGGGAATTTGAGAAATAAAATAATAAGCAGAAAGTTAATATTAAACATAATGTTTGGAAAGATCTAAGGTCCCTTTAATGACTTTAAAGGTTTAAGTTCCCTCTACGAATCTAATTTATCCCGTTACAAACTTAGGTTCATAACATATATTGTGTTGATTGTCAACTTAGATCCAAGTTGGATCCAACTTAAAAATTCAAGCTTTGAAGTTGGAAACAATAATCTTCATGACCAAAAAAAAAATAAAAAAATAAAATTGAATAACATGGGCAATACATGGTAGTCTTAAAATAATTGAAAATGTTGGACTTACAATTCTTTTACGATTTTTAATTTTGACATGTGTCAGCATGTGACTATGGATTGATTTTTTATTCAGTGACTGTCATAACTATAATCACATGTTAGCACAATCCTTATTTTTCATTTTTTATATCACATCAATTATCTTTTAATAACTCTTTTCACTTTTCCATACAAAAGATTCAAAATTATGAAGGAAGATAGAGGAAGCAGCCTATCAATTGGGCGCAGTAAAGTCTCAAGCTAGGTTCTATACTAGTATATCAATGTATAGTGCCTCCTCCCTATTGACCAGTACTCAACCGGTTCATCACCGACTTAGCATCTATAAAATAATATTCCACACATATATAGATTAATTAGCTTCTGCCCACAAAGGTGCTCATCAATATATAGCAGTTGACTAATGCATGAAGTTGCTGTCATGGCATCTACTATTACTAGTGCCAATATAATTAACAATCAGATCGAAATTCAGAATAATATCCAAGTTATCGCATGCACCAACTTGGAGAAGGGACCATAGCCCGGCCTGATCTATCTCTAAGAAATTCAAAATAAGTCTGCACAATCACACATGATGTGGTGCTTGTTCTTCTGATACTAATTGTAAATTAAGGCCTTAACTATTGAGAATATAGTAAGTCAATTGCATCAAAGTTAAGCCTAGTTTATAATTAATTTCACTTTGATAGATGCTTATACAGTTACCTTTATTGATCACCTAATATTCTGAGGATGGATGAAGATCTAGTTAGAGCATATCTTAACTCAAAATCCTGATAAGGAAAGCAAAATTGATCGTTACCGACAGATGAATGGGTTATAATTTGTGTTCATGTATTGAGCTCGAATTGTGTCAAAACAAAAGTATAAGATTATATAGGTTAACTCTAATTCGACCCATTTAAGTAATAAACTTGTCAGACTTCTTAATCCTAACTTACTAATTTTGTGATGGGTTTACGAGTCATATAAAAAATTGTTAGCCTTTATGTCGCGTGTCGAGTTCAAGTGATCATATCGAAAATGAGAATAAGCTAGAGTAATTATATAAGTCAACAATGACCCGAATCATTTAATTAAATTGGTTAAACTTATCAATTCTAATTAACCTACTAATTTTGTATTGAATTCATACAGAGTTTTCAGTAAAAGTCGCCCGCCCGGAGGCTTTGAGCTAGCTCATATATATCCGGGTTTCATTTGGTTTCAAGTCCAAATGAGATTAGACCCATTAAAATTAAGGCACGTGTCTGATAACCAAACACAAAGACATCTGTCTCAATCTCAACGTCCCATTCTAGCTAGCTGAACTGACCCAAGCAGAATCCGATCATATCCAATTAATATTTGGTCCATCTTCTTTTCTTTGGATAATTTTAAGCAGGCAATTTAGACCAAAGCTGTGGTAATAGACTACTGCTTCCGTAATTTATGCTAAAGCTAGCTATACGATAATATATATATATATATAACTCTTTTGATTTTTTTGACCTCGATCTAATTAAATGATAATAAATTAAACTCCTTCAAAAGTCTTCAATGAGGCAGTCAATGGCTTCAAAAGTTCAAACGCACGATCAATGATACACCAGGGGACGGGAACCGTCCCTAGCCACCCATTTTTTATTAAGAAGGTAAATTTTAATTAAAAAGTTGTTTTTAGTGTCACATTAGAAATATTTTTTTTTTATTAAAATTTACTTTTTTAATAAAAAGTGAGTGCCCGTCCTCTACAAATTATTTTCCCAATCGCACTATCTTATACGTAATTTTTGTTCTTAATACATTGTTCTATTCAAGAAAAAAAATCAGATAATTAACTCCAAATCAGAAAAAAGAAAAAGAAAAAAAGAAGAAGCTATATATACGTATGCTCTCCAAGCTCAAAGGAATATCTCACTGCCTACGTCCCTTGCAATGGCTTCGAAAAGACTTGCATATGTACTTTCAGCCATCCTTTTCCTTCTCCAACTCCACTTCTCTGCCGGGCAGACGACTGTCGTGAAAGCCGCATACTGGTTTTCCGGCAGTGGATTGACAGTTTCCGGCATAGATTCCACCCTTTTCACCCATCTCTTTTGTGCTTTTGCCGATCTCAACCCCACCACCTACAAAGTCACCATTTCTTCCTCAAACTTGCCTCAATTCTCAACCTTCACCCAAATCGTTCAACAAAAGAACCCTTCAGTCAAAACCCTTTTATCTATCGGCGGAGGAAACTCTAGTCCTTCATCCTTTGCTTCAATGGCCAGCCAAAACAGTAGCCGTAAATCATTCATAGATTCCTCCATACAGCTGGCTAGGAATTACAGCTTCCATGGCCTCGACCTCGACTGGGAGTACCCCTCCTCGGCCACGGAAATGACCAACCTCGGCTTACTCCTCACCGAATGGCGAGCAGCCATCGCCAAGGACTCCACTACCACCGGCAAGACAGCGTTGCTTCTATCCGCAGCATTCTTTTACAATTCAAACTATTACACGGTGAATTATCCCTTTCAGGCCATATCAAAAAGCATGGACTGGATCAACCTAATGGCCTATGACTTCTATGGCCCCGGCTGGTCACCCAATGTGACTGGACCGCCTGCCGCACTGTACAATCCGACAAGCCAAGTCAGCGGCGATACCGGCATCAGAAATTGGATTCAGGCAGGCGTGGCAGCCAAGAAATTAGTCCTCGGCTTTCCGTTTTACGGCTATGCATGGCGTCTAGTAAATGCAAATAACCACCGAATATTTTCTCCGGCTAATGGGGCGGCTATATCCTCAGACGGGTCCATAACTTATAGCGGAATCAAGGATTTCATAACCCAGAATAGCGCCACGGCAGTGTTCAATTCAACGATTGTTACAGACTATTGCTATTCCGGGACGACGTGGATTGGTTATGATGATACGACCAGTATCTCTACTAAGGTTACATACGCTAAGGGAAAGGGATTGCTCGGTTACTTTGCATGGCATGTGGGCGCTGACAAAAATTTCACTCTTTCTCGGAATGGTAAGTACGGTGGAATTTTTATTTATTTATTTTTTTCTAAGTTAAGTACTAAGAATTGATCAATCATTTATATCTATTCCAACTCATGCATTTAAAATTTCCCAAGCCCCAATAGAAATCTTGCTGATTTTCCATTTTTGTGATAGATGTGTCTATTCCTATGTTACAAATAGGAGCATCAAATTTGACATAACATTACACGAAATTAGAGAGTTAGAGTATATAATAAAATAAGATTCGGGTAAAAACAGGCCGGCTTGGTTAGAAATGATTAATAAACGGGTTAAATTTGTGTCAACTTGCTTAACTCGTATAACTCGAATAATTAAATTACATTTTTAATTATAGTTATAGATATTGATTATCAAATTGATTTTGTCATAAATCTAGTTCTAAGTGTGTATATTATATTTATGTTTATAAAATATGAAATCGTGTTAATCAAAGTCATATCAAATATTTGTGTTAACCCAACCCATTTATATTAAGTTGGTTGAAACGGGTTATGTTCATGTCAACCCAATACAATATGTTTATTAAACGAGTTATGCTAGTTATGTCATATTATCGATTTAGTTAAACAGGTCGTGTCGAGATTGAGGGGCTTGACATGATTAATAAAATGATTCGTGTTTGTGTCAACCATATATATGATGGTATGTCTATAATTCGACAAGATACAAATTCGACGCATAAACCCAAATTGCCACCCCAAGACTTATAAAGGCTTGTTAGCTAGGTTGTGAGTTGAAACCAATGCGGAAAGAAGCCCTACCATGTCAATTGTAATAATTGTTTTGTTATTTGATGCCAAGTTTTGGGTTTTATTAGTCTATGGTCAAACGTTTAGTATAATGATTAAACCCATGAAATTGAATAACTATTCTTATGGAATAGATAGCTAGTCCATAGTTTGGTAAGACTTTATCCTTAGACTAACCATTCCTATCAGAATGATTATTCCTTAAATTGAGAAATAGTCATTCGAGTAAAAGCATGCGTGTTGTCATCAAACTGAGAGGAATACTATTTCTTTATGAATGAATTATATTTTTCCAAAAAAACCCACACTTTTTTTTTGAATCCGCCGCCGACTGCTGGAGTTCCACCATCTTAACAAAATAGAGCCTCAATTTTTATTTTTAAAAAAATGTTGATATTTTAGTAATTTTGGTTTAATTCCAGTAAGAGTATATGTATTGTCACCAAATTGAGAAATAAGAATAGTTATTTTCATTTCATATTCTTCTATTCCTAGAAATAACTATTTATTTTCCTGATAAAATAATAATTTCGCGTATTATCAGTTTATTGAGAATAGCTAGAAGCATAAATTGAGAGAATAATTTTCTATATTTCATAATTACTATCTGAAAGTTGTGTTATCCTGTGTAATTGTGTAAACACTGTGTGCTTATACTTCTCTATGGTCATTTATTTATATAGACTTCAAATTACTTAGAAAAATAGTACTAATTAAAAGGCATTTTAGAATCCTTGTAGAAGTAGGATTACCGCACTGTTTGAATTTTGTTTGTCTGCATTAATTTGCTTATAGCATGCATGGCAGTGATAAAGTTCTTGTTATCTGCATGTGCTCATAGCATGGCATTAATTGTTTGAATTTTTTGTTGTACGTCTCCATGTTCTTTCTTTTTGGGTAAATACATGCATGCATGTGGTCGATCTCATATATGGCATCTTTGATTGTTGCTATTCCTACTTGGATTTGTGGTCTTCATTCCAACTTCTAACCTATATTTTCTTTATGTTGTTGCAGCCTCAATTACATGGGGATGAGCGTAGAGATATAGGGATCAAGAATAAGGCCAAACATCATAATGATATATATGTGTACGTAATAAGCTCTAATTGATCCTATTAATGAATAATATTTCTGACTCTTCCAGTACTAGCTGAGAGTGAGATTTTAGTCAATGAAGTTTAATATTTTTGCTCGTAAACCAGAAGCAAAACTTGACTGATGAGAGGAAGCAAAGTGAGGTGAATATGGAGATCGAATTACAATTCCATTTTTTACCTAATGGAATCTGTCAAAATTTTTAACGAAATTTGATTTTAGAGAGGGATTTGTAAATTAAAACAATTATAGGAATCTCTGAATTAATTTTAATATTAGAGAGAGTAATTTGTAATTTAGACTAACCACACAGACTAATAGTATAATTTTGTCAAAATTAAGTAACAAAATTTGACAAATAAATTTAATATTATAAAACCATCTTAGAAGGGTTTGGGTTGGGGTTTTCAACTGAGGCCCAGCTAGGCTTAAAAAAAAAAAAAAAAAAAAAACAAATCCTAACTCAAACTTTGCCTGAAGTTGGTTGGCCTCGATTATAGATTGGGCTAACTCGTGCAAATTAATTGCACCTTTGAGACTACCCGAGCCCCTACTATAGAAAATATTCTACATGCATATTAATCAATTAAGAACATGAATTTCTCGACAAAAGCATAAAAAAAAAAAAAAAAAATTAAACTCGCTAGCATGCATGCAGGCTCTTTCCTAATACGAAAGCTCCAACCTAAGGAGGTTGCTCGTCCTTGGTTAGTAAGTCGAATAAGCTAGCTAGGCAATTGTCGATGGGCACGGGATCACCTATTTGATACGATGATTTTATTTCCTTAGCCTTCGTAGTCATTGGCCTTCTTTCCTTGTCAAGCGGGTATCAAAAGGTAGGTTATTAGAGACGGAAAAAAGTCATTGCTAATATATAGTAGTTATTAGCGACGAGCAATATTCTCAACGGAGCACAATGTACAATAGAATGATAGGCTTCATCTATACCCCCCGCAATTCCGTTGACAAAGATAAAAGATGGCTTTTGTTTGTTTAATTGTATGGTTTTTGTGTGTGTGTGTGTGTGTGTGTGTGTGAGATTTAATAGCATAACTAGTTGTTTCTTTTTCCTTTTTAATGATACCATTAAAATCAGGAATACATTTCTGAGTCACTGTGAAAATTGTACAAAGAGGACTGTATGTAGAGGCCATAAACCTAACAATAGAATTATTAACCTAGCTACTACTAGAACCTTAGAATTTCTAGTCAATTATTCTATCAAGTATTCTCTTGCAACGTACTTAGAACTCTAGTGGCTTGAAGATTTAAGAACTTGTGAGATTTAATCCAACTCTAAAAAAGGTTATGAATTGAAAGCATAGGCCTCAAGGTCTATAGGAAAAATCTTGTACTCTAGTGCTGTTTATATAGACCTTGGAAAAAGACACATTGTTTCAATGCAATTAAAACATTGAAAATGCAATTTTTTTTTTTAAGATGGCGCTTAGACGAGTAAGTTAGCTCATTCGACGCTACTAGGGTTTTCACAGATTTCTCATAGTTGTGTTTGGATGTGGTCTGATCGAGCTTCCAACCGAGCTTCTTTAGCTAATTGTGATCTTCACTTATTTAGACGCTCTTTAGCCGAGCCTTGCGATTGAGCTTCTCGAGATTACACTTGAGCTTCAATTCAGTTTTCTTCAATGAAATATTATCGTTCTGACAAAAACAAACCGAGTTTGTCGAGAGTTCTTAAACATTTCATCCAGATCCGCTGCAAATACTTGTACGTACCAACGAAGTAGCTCAATAGTACTAGTCCTTCATGTGATGTTTTTGATGTAGCTCGCCCAAACAATCTAAAAACAAGCACTCCAACCGATTTCGGTAACCAGATACTTAAAACACTTAAACATTGTGTCGTTGGAACTATCCGTCAACCAAGATTTCCAACGAGTGCTTAATGTTTCTTCACCTTTAACCAAAAATTTAAATTCTTGTCTAAGTACCGAAATTAGCTTATCAAATTTAGAGTTTCACCGAATACTTATTTTCAACACCAAACACCGTGGTACTGGCCTGGGAAAGTGAAACAGCTGGCCTGATTGTCGGCCGAGGCTTAACTCATACTTTCGTCCATCTTCTTTGCCTTGGACAATTCTAAGCTGACATTTTTGACACGTAACGGCCACGGCACCAACAAACTAGTCTTTTCCATATTTTGTTTCATTTTTGGACCTCTCTAATATATATCCAATTGGCGCTGAACTCCGTCTCAAGTCTCCATCGAAACTGTGTATATATGGGTGTAAAGTTCCATCAGATAATTAGCTCCAAATTAAGAGGAAAAAGAAAATCAAAATCAAAAGAAAAAAAGATAAAGATGTTTTACGTATGCTCTCTCTTCTCAAAGTTATATATCTAATTAATTTTCTCATATATAGCCAGCTATCAAGCAATTAAGAGTACACTGCCTTGATCTACTTTCAAATTTTCAATGGCTTCGAATTCAAAAACCCTTGCATATGAGCATGTATACGAGCCAAGTTCAGGTAAGTAGTGGTTGCCCAAGCTCGACTTGTTTAGAATGTTCATGAGCTCGAGCCAAGCTTGAGCTCGTGACGGGTATTCATCCCTAATTATATTCATGTACATGCATCTCGAAAACATACCAAGTTTTTTATATCTAAATTCAAGATCGATCATTGCCTTGTTGAGGCAAGATCAGCTTTTAATAAATGAGATTGCTATTTAATTTCCAACTTCTTTGGTAATATTGCGAACAGCATTGTTAATTAATCACTTTCCAACAGATCGATATTGCAACATATATTGTATGCATTATAAAGATGTTGGAACGTCTTTCTCTTCAACTACAAGTACTGCTGTTCATTAACAAATTAATTAATACAAGATGTCGATTATTTAATTGATTAAGTAACTTCCTTACTATATATTTGACTAATTTTGTCGCTCAAGTCACGTACTTCAATTTATTTAGATTAATTAGAGACTATCATGCAACTTGAATGGAGGAACAATATTAATTACTTGTTATTAGCTTCGAGATTTCTTTGACTACTGTAGCTAACTTTTTCGGACTATAATATCTGTAGCATTGAGTTTCGATCTTTAGCAAATTGAGAATTTGAAGCCGAGGAAGCACCGTACCTAAGTCGGGGCTTCCGCTTCAACAATTCACATGTACGCATAGCCTAAAACACCAAAATCCAGTATGGAAATCGAGAATATCGAGGAAGCGCAAGTCACGGCCGTCTCCACTGAGGGAAGCAATTCTGTGGCAGTAGAAATTAATGAAGCAGCTGGGATTCGAGAATTCACCGCGCAGGAACTAGCCAAAATAGAACAACATATAACGTGGTATTCACAAGACGCCTTAAAGTTGAAAGAAGAAGCCTCCCGCGAAAACACTCGCTGCATCTATAGAGTCCTCCCGAAGCAAAAGGAGATCAACGGCAACTTGTACAAGCCAAGCACCGTCTCCATCGGGCCTTACCACTACGGAGACAGTGACCTCAGGGCCAACGAAGAGTACAAGTGGCGCTGCCTCGGTTCCTTGCTCGCCAAGACCCAATCCGTAGGCGAAACCTATAAGCAATACTTGAAAGAAATAGCCCAACTTGAAGGGCAAATCAGAGATTGTTATTCTGAAGAGATCGATCTCGATGAATTCCTCGAAATGATTGTTCGTGATGGTTGTTTTATAATAGAGTTGTTTCGCACGTTTGGCAGTCATAGACCCCCGGAGGAACCTCTCACCACCATGGAATGGATATTACCGTATGTTTACAGAGACTTTCTCCTGCTTGAGAATCAGCTCCCTTTCTTCGTTCTGGAAACGTTATTTGAGATTACCAGGATGCCTGCAGACGGCGACCTTCCGTCCTTGTTCGTGCTTGCTTTGCGATTCTTTCAAAAGGCAATGAGAGTACCTGACGAATTCATCGACAGGTCCGCGTCCGCCAATCTCAGGCCCTTGCATTTGCTGGACTTGGTCCGGTCTAGCTTAATCCCAGCCGATCTAGTGCCACCAAATAGTGTGCGCTACCCAGGGACCCAAGTTTTTCCCTGCGTCTCGAAGCTCCGTAGTGCGGGGATTGAGATCAGGCCGGGCCAGGCAGAGAGTTTCTTGGTGGTGAAGGTGGAGAACCGTGTGATTGAGATGCCCAGCATAGCCATGAACGACTTCATGAAATATCTCTTGTTCAACTGCGTGGCATTCGAGCAGTGCCACAAGAGGATTACGAAGCACTTGAGCGTTTACGCCACTTTCCTGCACTGCCTTGTGAACACAGACAATGACTTTGATTACCTATACGAGCGCAAAGTGTTTTACCTTGGGGCTGACGCAGAGCTTACGGGCTTCATCAACAAGTTGGGGAAGGACTTGTTGTTTGATATTGATTCTTGTTATTTGTCCAAGTTGTTCAATGATGTTAACCAGTTTTATCGGATATGAGGAGGTACTATTGGAAGTGGGCGACCTTCAAGCGTGAATATTATGACAAGCCTTGGTTGTTCATTTCGGCAATTCTTGCCTTTGTCCTCCTACTGCTTACTATAACGCAGACCGCCATCGCCATCCTCACATATTTAAAAAAAAAACACTCCCCTCTGCCTTCCTCCTCCATACCCTAATAACTAGTCTTTTGTAAAGATTATTAGAGGATCGTGGATTTTAGGCGTACTTGTGAAGCTCTTGTTGTTTTCTTTGTCACTACTGTTAATCGATTTACTGGCTGTCGTCGTGGGAGTTAATTTTATTAGTACGTACATGAATATTGCCATCAACTTGAATGGAGGAAAATTGTTAATTTGGTATAAGTTTGAGATTTCTATAATTAGTTGTAGTGCACGTGACTAATTAACTTGCCTACAGTACTTGGAATTTCGACCATACACGTACATATTATGCAATAGAGCTCTTAAATGGAGAGTACATCATCATCTAAGCTAGTTGAAGGGATCGATCCGTCCATCTAGATGGTAATATATTCGTTAAAGTATATTTTAAATAATTAAATTCATATATTTTAATCAGTTTAAGCTTTTGAGAATAAATGATGATGTAACATTAATTTAATCAATACTTTAGCAATATTGTTCAACTAACAGCTATTTGATTAATAAATGAGTAATGTTATATACCACATCACTATCCTATTATATATGCTAGACGCGGCATTGGCAATCAACCATTTTATATATATTTTTTTTCTTCTATTCTTTTAACGATGACAGATTTAAGGGTGAATTGTCAATACCACGTCAGCATATATAATTGGATAATATTGTGGTTTATAACATTACTCTAAATAAATACATGTGATGTGCCCAACCCCGATGGGATTTTAAGGCTCATGTATCGAGAAGCCACCCACCAACTACAATTCCCATGAGTAACGTGCCTATAAGTAAGTTGGCCTAAGGAATTATGGGGTTATGGGTGTACTATACCCAGCTCCTAACTTTTCTTTCTTACAATTTTCTTTCTTATGATTTTCTTTCACCAAAAAATTCTCATGCAGGGCAGCCAGGATCTAAACATCACAAAGCCTAAGGCTCAATTTTGGTCCCATCTAGCTAATTCGGGCAGAATGCCATCTACTAAAAAGCTTGGGTTTTTATTGAAAAAATTTACACTTTTACCATTCCGGCCTACACCCTTTTAACACACCCCCACACACATATGTTATAAAAATTACCAAAAACACAAGAGCTCTTCATTAATTAATAAGCACAAGACGTCTATTATTTGATTATGTGGATTCCTTATTATCTGACTAATTGGATAGTTCATGTACGTACTTCATTGATTTTGAGGCCGTTGTGTGAGGGTTTTTTTTTTTTTTTTTTTTTAAAGGAAAGATAAATCTTTAATTGATAAAGAAAATGGTACATATCAAACCACCACAAAGGTGTACATAGGCCACCATAAAGGTATGCACAGGCCACCATTGTAAAGGTGTATACTCCACCTAAGCCGAAAAAGACTCAGACCATACAGACAGTTGATACAAATAAAATATAAACAGAATGATATCTGTTGTGTGAGTTAAAATCGATATTAATGCAATTATCATTAATTTCTTTTTTATTTATTTTTAATTCAAGATATATAGGGAATTAAGGGATAAAGGGAGATTCCATGAAAAAAGTACAAATAAAAGGTAGACAATCATAACAATAGCTCCAAAGCAACTAGAAATCAATACAAAATGTTAAAAACTATTGAGATTGAGACAAATAAATGACCTGGTCTATTGAAAAAATTGGGACTGCCATTGAAGGCAGTAATTAAGCATATGCATAGTTCATTAAACAAAACAGCAGCGCACGACTACCGAAAGTGAAGAGACACTTCACATCAACAAAACAAGCACTGGCAAATTTAAATAATATATAAATGGTATAGAAAAAAGTGATAAGGGAAGCTATTGTGAAGTATATTTAAATAGGGGAAGCAAAAAGTGATTTAATTCCCTAAATTGACGAAAAGTATCAGGGAAGCTGCTGCTAGTGCTCTAAGATATAAAAGCAAAATCTAATTTACAAGTTGTCAATGTGATAAATTGTCATTTTTATTAATTGAAAGGTCAACCATAGCGTATACACACATTGGTTAAATTAATTTTGTACGCTCTTTTAGAATACGCACAAGTGCTCTACTACTGAATTTTGATTTGATAATAATTTTAAAAGTCACATCAATTTTAGGAGATACGAAGAGGATGTGAATTTTCTTTATAGCATTACTACTCCTATAAACAAGATTTTTATGTATTGTAAAAAATAACCTGAATAGGAATAAAATATAACCATTTAAACTTTAACGTGTGAACATAGATTATATATCGAACCACATAAAATATCATTTTTATTTTCTTTTATTTCAGTTTTCATTTTATATTTTGATAGCATTATATTTTATTTCGCGCACATATATTAGCTAAAGTTATTTTGTTACTTGAGCTGTACACTCTTTTAGACTAGGCACGAGTTGCGGTGGTCCGGTGGACGACAGTTCAATCATTTTCTCAAACATGAAAAGAACTAGCTATAACCATTGAATATCACGATACAAGGTATGATAAAGAGTGTTTGACAAAATGATTTCAATGATTAACTAGTCCCTTTCTTGTTTGTTTGACAAAATGATTTAACCAGTAGTACGTGATTGGATACGCCATGGTTGACCTTTCGATTTATATTAATAAAAATGACAATTTATCTTATTGACAACTTGTAATTAAATTTCTTTTTACCTTTAATTATATATCTTTCAATTAAGGTGCTAAGTCTCCATCAGGCATCAACTACCTTATATGCATGTACATGCACCTCGAAAATATAAAAAAGACAAAACGTACGAAGTTTTTTTTATAGGTCTCCATCAGCTTCTTGGATCTCTATGTTCCATACTTGAATCCTACAAATTTAATAATGATTTTGAAGAAGAGATGAATGATAAATGGAAGAATATCATGTCTCTTATATAATTTATTTGCTAATCAAGATCGAGCTCTTGTACGTCCGGAAAATACATGCATTATCATCCAGTTGAAGGGAGGATAATCATTTACAATGCCAGATTGCTAATGATGTTCGAAAGTACTCTTCCTCCCTTCACCTCGATGATAATCATTTAAACTACAATATATTTATTTAATGATTATATATACATTAATTATATAATCATTTATATAATGTATTTACTAATGAATGCAAGATGTCTATTATTTGTCAGTTACAGTGCTACATTGCTAATTAAAGGTGTTTGAGGGACTTTCTCCCTTCAAGTGGCCATGATAATTAATGTATTGTCCACAGATGAACTCTTCATCAATAAATAACAATTACTTATTCCAATTAGAAAGAAAAAAAAAAAAAAAGTTACTTATAATTCAAACAATAAGCTAATTACCAAAAGAAGAGATAGAAGGGCCTAGGTTTTCATGTCTACATTCAAGATATAAAAGCAAAAACTAATTATTTGCAAGTTGTCAATATGATAAATTGTGATTTTTATTAATTAAAAGGTCAACCATGGCTTATCCACACATTGGTTAAATTAATTAATTTTGTTACTTTGAGCTAGCTAGCTGTAAGCTCTTTTAGACTACGTATACGCACCGGTTGTGGTAGACAACAGTTCAATCATTTTGTCTAACAGACAAGAAAGGGACTAGCTAGTACGTTAACCGTTGAATATCCGCATCAGATTTTAAGCTTACGGGGCTTCATCAACAAGTTGGGCAAGGACTTCTTGTTTGATTGGTGTTGTTTGCCAAAGAACGTAATAGAACATTGTTGTGTTTTTTACTATTTATCCACTTTTCCTCATTTTTTTTTCTTCATATTTTTAAATGACAATCAACATCAAAATATTTTTACTTTTTTCACTTTTTATATCACATCAATAATTTTTTATTATTATTCAAATAAAAAAATTCACTACAATATAATTTTTTTTTTTTTTCACTTTTCTATACAAATTCTTTTCACTTTATATCACATTATCACTTTTTACTAATTTCAAAATTAACAACTCACTACTCTATTCTATACAAGCATTTGTCAAAAAAATACCGTTGATTTTTGTTATTTGTCCAAGTTGTTCAATGATGTGAATGAGTTTTATCGGAGGAGGTACTATTGGAAGTGGGCGACCTTCAAGCGTCCTATATAACGCCTTTACCATTCTTTGTTGCACCAATAAATCCTTGACACACCGTTGCTATAATTCGAAATTGCCTATTCCATCGAACTTCATAATGTCGAATTTTGCAAAAGATGTGCCAATCTCAGCTATCGCAATAAACTTGGTTTTGATATTAATTGTTACTATGCACAACAATGATGAATAATATGGAATCAAAACAAGAAAAAAGTAAGAGAGAAGTAAGACACAAATTTTACGTGGTTCGGCAATTTGCTTATGTCCATAGGAGTGAGTGCGGCTATATTCCTTCAATCAATAAGTTTGGGTTACAATACAACATATATATAGTGAAACATTACTATCCCCAAAATACCCTAGCAAACCTAGTAGTAATCTGTGTTTCTCCAGACGCGTGTCTGGACGGCTTCACCCTAGTGTCCGGGCACTAGCATAAGGACTTCATCGTCTGCAACCATCGCATTGCTGTCCCGACACCACATTGAACTAGTGCTCTTTGTAAGTCAAGTCTGCTCGGCCGTTCGGACATCTATGCAAACACGAGTTCTATATGATTTATGTCTACATAAGTGTTTGGACACTGTGAGCTGTTGGTTTCCGAACCACTCAAGGAATGTTATTAATAAGAATATGGTATCATGTCAGTTTAGAATAACTTTAAAAAAATATTAAAAGGAGTTCTAACATTTCTCTTTTACTTAAATCCCGTCACCTTTCATTGTATAAACGTAGCTCTTTATATATACATTGAACTAGTGCTCTTTGTAAGTCAAGTCCGCTCGGCCGTTCGGACATCTCTGCAAACTCGAGTTCTATATGATTTGTGTCTACTGAAGTGTTTGGACACTGTGAGCTGTTGGTTTCCAAACCGCTCAAGGAATGTTATTAATAAGAATATGGTGTCATGTCAGTTTAGAAAAACTTTAAAAAAACATTAAAAGGAGTTCTAACATTTCTCTTTTACTTAAATCCCGTCACCTTTCATTGTATAAACGTAGCTCTTTATATATATATATATAAACCCTAGTTTATTCTCATAGGAAAAATTTCCTCTCTCTCCCCAATTACTATTTGACTTGAACGTTGGCTCTTGTCCACATAATTAATTATGATTAACGTAATACCATTAACTTCTTCTTCTTCTTCTTCTTTCTTTTTTATTTTTATTTTTATTATTATTATTATTATTATAAATTAATTAATTAATTTTTTTAAATAAAAAAATTCAAGATATATAGGGAAGGGATAAAGAGGAGATTATATTACATGAAAAAAGTAAAAATAAAAGGCGGACAATCCTAACAATATTTAGCTCCAAAGCAACTAGAAATCAATACAAATATAAAATTATTGAGAATGAGACAAACAAATGATTCGGTCTATTGAAAAAATTGGGGCTGCCCTTGAAGGCGGTAAATATATGCAAAGTTCATTAAACAAAACAGCAGCGCGCAATTGCAGAAAGTGAAAAGACACTTCACATCAACAAAACAAGCACTGATGGAAATTGAATCAGAACGGTTGCAGAGAAACAACACTGTAGTGACAACATCTATGAAACTCCGATACCATCAACTTGAATGGAGGAATATTATTACTTGATACTTGTGCATATATATTGTGGTTATGGGCTAATTAAGTAAGAGCACTATCAGTAGTTATCCTAAATCTCATTCATTTTCTTAGATGCAGAGAAAATTCTTAAAAAACTCAGTGAATTGGATTCCCTTGTTAATTGTTCCCTAAACTAAGGAAATAACAAGGGAATTACCAAAAAATGTACCTAGGTCTAGGGAACCAAAAGTGGTTTTTTTAACATTATTTGAATATAATTTTTTTTTTATTTTTTTTTATTTTTTATTTTTTTATGTTTCCTCTTTCATTCATCTGGTATTTATTTAAAACAATATTTAAATAATTTCTCTTTCCTCTCTCTTTCTTCTAATATTTAACTTAAAGAATATTTAAATGGTATAGAAAAAAATGATAAGGGAAGCTATTGTGAAGTGCATTTAAATAGGGGAAGCAAAAAGTGATTTAATTTCCTAAATTGATAAAAAGTTTAAGGGAAGCTGCTGCTGCTAGTGCTCCAAAAGCACTAGTAGCAGATTCCCAACCATATTCCCTAATTTAGGAAAAATTTAGGGAATCAAACCACTTTTTTATCCCTCTACAAAAACATTCTACAACAACTTCCATTTATCTTTTCCTATAGATTAAAACATTATTTTTTTTACCTTCTATTTATTTATTTATTTTTGCTTTTTTCTTCATCTTCTTCTTGATTAACGAGACCAATATACCCAAACCCATTGACCCAGGAGAGAAACCGAGTAATTTCGTGAAACCCATGCCCGATCTCTGGTGGGTGTTGCTGAGCTGTTGTCGACAGAGCCAGTGGAGCTAATTTCTAGCGAAATTCAGCAGTTCAGTGATAGCGAAACAGAGGAGACCCGATCCTCTGATGGGTTGTTGCCGACGGTGACCAGAAGACGTGATTTCGTGGGTCGTCGGTGGGCTGAGCTGTTGCTGACAGAGCTAGAGGAGCTGATTTCTAGCGAAATTCGGCAGTTCAATGACAGCGAAACAGAGGAGACCCGATCCTCTGATGGGTTGCTGCCGACGGTGACCAGAAGACGTGATTTCGTGGGTTGTCGGTGGGCTGAGCTGTTACCGACAGAGCTAGAGAAGCTGATTTCTAGCGAAATTCGGCGGTTCAGTGACAGCGAAACAGAAGAGACCCGATACTCTGATGGGTTGTTGCCGACGGTGACCAAAAGACGTGATTTCGTGGGTCGTCGGTGGGCTGTTCGAGGACGCAATTTTCGGCGAATCAAGGCTAGCTTCCGACGATTTCTACCGTTGTCGATCTGCTGCTACTGGTGGAGATTAGAGACAATGTTGGAGATCAGAGAAGAAGGGAAACGTGAGCAACAGAGAGAGAGCGTGTATTTTAAGATTAAATAATCTATTGGGTAGTTACAGTGCTACCCAATGTAGCTACATAAGGATGAATATGTAAAATAGGGCATCTGTTGTTACTTTTCTTTGGTAACTTTTTCAATTTTTTATTTTATTTTATTTTATTTTATTTTAGGGAAGGAATTCACTTATAGAATATCTGCTACTAATGTTCTAAGCTATAAAAGCAAAATCTAATTTACAAGTTGTCAACGTGATAAATTGCGATTTTTATTAATTGAAAGGACAATCATGGCGTATCCACACAACGGTTAATTTAATTTTGTTACTTGAGCTGTACGCTCTTTGAGACTACGCACATGCAAGTAATATAATTGTGGTGGACTTACAACAGTTCAATCATTTAATTTGTCAAACAGACAAGAAAGGGACTAGTTAACCATTAATTGAATATCATATATAACTCGTACCAAATTTTAAGAAACATAAAACCCTTTATCAAAACCTACTTGGTTTTTATATCTAAATTCACGATAAATCATTGCCTTGTTGAGGCAACATTTGCTTAACAAATGAGATTTGGGAATTAATTATCAGTCAACTATTTAATTTCGAACTTCTTTAGTTAGTAATGCGCACGTCATTGTAAGTTATTTTTATTTTATTTTATTTATTTATTATTATTTTGATGTCCATGTTTAAAAATTGACAGTGTTGCTCAATAAATTTTTTGAAATTGGCATGTGAAACCGACGCATCGACAGTGGAAAATACATTATCATCTAGTTGAAGGGAGGATGATCATTTACAATGCCAGATTGCTAATGATGTTCGAAATTTCCTCCCTTCAACTCGATGATAATCATTTAAAATATAATGTATTTATTTAATGATAATATATACATTATATAATCATTTATATAATGTATTTGTTAATGAATGCAAGATGTCTATTATTTGTCAGTTACAGTGCTACATTGCTAATTAAAGATGTTTGAGCGACTTTCTCCCTTCAAGTGGCCATGATAATTAACGTTGTCCACACATGAGCTCTTGTGTGGAAATTAAAATACATTAGCATCGAGTTGAAGGGAGGATAATCATTTACAATGCCAGATAATATTGCTAATGATATTCGAAAGTACTCTTCCTCCCTTCAACTTGATGATAATCATTTAAAATATAATATATTTATTTAATGATTATACATTATATAATCGATCATTTACATAATTTATTTATTAATGAATATTGCTGTAGCTTTTACTACAGCACTGAAGCCAGATCCTTACTAAAGATGTTTGAGGGTCTTTCTCCCTGGCCTTCAAGTGGATCGATGATAATTAATTTATTGTCCACGCTCATGAACTCTTCATCAATAAATAACAATTACTTATTAAATTTAGAAAGAAAGAAAAAATTACTTATAATTCACTGTAGAAATGACATTAATTAGAAAAGCGGCGTCATTTCAAAAGTGAAACGATGCGACTTCCATGCGGAGTTGTTTTAATAGTAAATGACGTCACTTGGTGACGTTGTTTACTGTTGAAACGATGTTATTTGACAAAGTGACATTATTTCAACAATAAACGACTCCAATTTGTATCGTTTATCCAAATCGACTAAAAAAAGACGACACAAAGTGCCTTTTTTTAGTAGTGAAGGTTGGAAATCCTTCAACTTATTTGGATTAATTAATTAGGAACTTTGGGAACTAGAGTAATAGCTGTAGCATTCAGCTCCTTCAACAAGTTGACCTGACCTTTCGATTAATAAAAATGACAATTTATCATATTGACAACTTGTAATTAAATTAGTTTTTACCTTTAATTCTAATATCTTTCAATTAAGGTGCTAGGTCTGCATCAGGCATTAACTACCTTATATGCATGTACATGCATCTCGAAAACATAAAAAAGACAAAAACGTACTAATTAAGTCTTTCCGCATGTAGGAAAAACTTGAATGGATCGGAGAAACATTAATACTTGTTATGGCTTAGAGATTTCTTTGACTAATTAATGTGGCTAACTTTCCCACTTTTCGACTCTCACCGGTCTCTTGCGGTGGTTCCTCCCTTTCTGCCATCCATCGTCAATGTGTCAGTTTCACATGCTGGCCATCTACCGTGTCCATACCGTGGCCTGCATCTGCATAGCCATAAACTAGTGTTGTTTAGTGTTTTTCTGTTGTATTTCCTATCTTTATTTTGTTGCTTTCAGCTTAACCCAAGCTGTTTGGGTTGTAGACTCTTTGATTGTGTTGGAGACTCCCCTACTGTTCTTTTCATCCTTGATCAGTCCAGTTTCCTTGAAAATTAATCTAGATCCAAGTTTGTTGGGGGTTTTCATACTCTAGATGGTTTTACTCATCATAGTGAGCCATGGCTTTCATTGGCTGTAGTCCCAAGTGACTTTCACATTCCTGGTGTCCTTCCAGTGCATTGAAGTTCTTGTAGTCTGTCTAGCTAGATTAGCTTTTTCAATTGATAAGCTTGTACTTGTTTTTATTTTTTCTGTTCTATTGTAGTTTGTAATTTGTTTATGATGAATCTAAAAAAAAAGGATAAAAAAATTCATTACTAGAGATGTTGGCAGCAACTTCCCTTAAACTTCTTCTCAATTTAGGAAATTAAATTACTTTTTGGTTTCCTATTTAAATGCACTTCACAATAGCTTCCATTATCCTTTCCCTGCCTACTTCACTTAAATATTATTTAAATTAAATGCTAACAGAAAAAGAGATGAAAGAGAAATCATTTAAATATTAATTGTTTCAAATAAATGTTAGAGGAATGAGAGAAGGAAATTAAAGTTTTTTATATTAAAATAATGCTAAGGAAACTATTTTTGCTTAATTCTTTGTATGTAGGATATAACTTTTGGTTCCCTTAATATTTCTTTAATTTAAGAAACAACAAGAAAATCTAATTCAAGTAATTTTTCAATGTTTTTCCTATATGTAAAGAATATAATGAAATTTTAAAAAACAACTGTTAGTAATCTAAAGCGTCCCGACTCACTAAGTCGTGCTCTTTTTTGGGCCACCGACTTGCAAGTGTGCTCCATGCATGTTGATCACTGTCTCTGTCTGTCTGTCTGTCTCCATGAGTTTCAAGTTGGTAAAATACAATCAGACAATTAATTATCTCATACAAGAAGGTATGATAAACAGCGTTTGACAAAATGATATTCAATGATTAACTAGTCCTTTCTTGTCTGTTTGACAAAATGATTTAACCAATGCCTTGCGCAATATTTAACAATGCCTTGCGCAATATTTAACAAAATGATATTCAATGATTAACTGATGAATTGGTACGCCATGGTTGACCTTTCGGTTAATAAAAACGACAATTTATGATCATATTGACAACTTGTAATTAAATTAGTTTTTACCTTTAATTCTAAAATCTTTCAATTAGGGTGCTAGGTCTCCGGCCATCAGGCATCAACTACATTATATGCATGTACATGCACCTCGAAAGCATACTAAGTTTTTTATATCTAAATTCAAGATCGATCATTGCCTTGTTGAGGCAAGATCAGCTTTTAATAAATGAGATTATTGCTATTTAATATCCAATTTCTTTAATTACTAATATTGCGCAAGGCATTGTTAATTAATATTCACTTAATTTCCAACAGAGAATATATGCAACATTGTATGCATTATAAATTAAAGATGTTGGAACGTCTTTCTCTTCAACTACAAAGTACTGCTGTACGTTCATTAACAAATTAATACAAGATCGATGTCGATTATTTAATTGATTAAGTACCTTCCTTACTATTAGACTAATTTTGTCGCTCACGTACTTCAATTTATTTAGAGACTATCAACTTGACTGGAGGAACAATATTAATTACTTGTTATAGCTTCGAGATTTCTTTGACTACTGTATATATATAGCATTGAGTTTCGATCTTTAGCAAATTGGGAATTTGAAGCCAATGAAGCACCGTACGCGCGTACGTAAGTCCTTCAGCTTCAACAATTCGATCACACCCATAGCCTAAAACGTACACCAAAATCCAGTATGGAAATCGAGAATATCGACGATGTCACGGCCGTCTCCACCGAGGGAAGCAATTCTGTGGCAGTAGAAATTAATGAAGCAGATCTTGAAGCGATTCGAGAAGCCCAAATTGAAATGGATATAGGGATGTATTCACAAGACGCCTTAAAGATGCGAGAAGAAGTCACCCGTGAAAGGACTCGCTGCATCTATAGAGTCCTCCCGAAGCAAAAGGAGATCAACGGCAACTTGTACAAGCCAAGAGCCTTCTCCATCGGGCCTTACCACTACGGTGACAGTGACCTTGATCAGGCCAACGAAGACTACAAGTGGCGCTGCTTCGGCACCTTGCTCGACAAGACCCAATCCAATGGCGTACCCTATAGGAGATACTTGACAGAAATAGCCCAACTTGACAACAGAATCAGAGCTTGTTATTCTGAAAACATCGATCTCGCTGAATTCCACCAAATGATTATTCGTGATGGTTGTTTTATAATAGAGTTGTTTCGCGCGTTTGGCCGTCAGAAACTCCGTGAGGGCCGGCCCGTGCCCGAGGGCCAGCCCGAGCCCGAGGAATTTCTGATCACCACCACGGAAAGGATAGTACCGTATCTTCACATAGACTTTCTCCTGCTTGAGAATCAGCTCCCTTTCTTCGTTCTGGAAACGTTATTTAACATTTCCACGATGCCTGCAGACCCCCTTCTGTCCTTGAAAGAGCTTGCTTTGCAATTCTTTCAAAAGCCAATGGGAATAACTGACAAATTCTTCCAGACGTCCATCCAGAGGTCCGCCAATCTCGAGCCCATGCATTTGCTGGACTTGGTTCGGTCTAGCTTAATCCCACCCCATCCAGTGCCACAAAATAGTGTGCACTACGCAAAGGCCCAAAAGTTTCCCAGCGTCTTGAAGCTCCGTAGTGCGGGGATTGAGATCAGGATGGGCGAGGCAGCTAGTTTCTTGGAGGTGAAGGTGGAGAACCGTGTGATTGAGATGCCCGGCATAGCCATGGACGACTTCATGAGATATTTCTTGTTCAACTGCGTGGCATACGAGCAGTGCCACAAGAGGACAACGAAGCACATGAGCGTTTACGCCACTTTCCTGCACTGCCTTGTGAACACAGAAAGTGACTTTGATTACCTATACGAGCGCAAGGTGTTTGAACTTGGGGCTGACGCAGAGCTTACGGGCTTCATCAACAAGTTGGGCAAGGACTTGGTTTTTGATATTCATTCTTGTTATTTGTCCAAGGCGTTCAATGATGTGAACGAGTTTTATCGGAAGAGGTACTATTGGAAGTGGGCGACCTTCAAGCGTGAATATTATAACAAGCCTTGGTTGTTCATTTCGGCATTTCTTGCCTTTGTGCTCCTAGTGCTTACTATAACGCAGACCGCCTTCGCCATCCTCACATATTTTAAAAAACATTATCCCCCTCCGCCTTCCTCCTCCATACCATAATAACACTAGTCTTTTGTAACGATTATTAGAGGATTGTGGATTTTAGGTGTACGTGTGAAGCTCTTGTAGTTTTCTTTGTCACTGTTAATCGATTTACTGGCTGTCGTCGTGGGAGTTAATTTTATTTATAGTTTTCCTTTGTTTTGATTTAGTAGTTTTGTTTGTCTGGCTGAAGACGTAAAACTTAGCGCTCATGGGAGGCAACCTATCTTGTAACATTTTTCTTTCTCTGTTTCTGGTTTCAGATTAGAATTCCTCTCTAGGCTCGAGCCCACTTTCAGCTGAGCTCGAGTGACATCTTCCAGGACAGTGTATTTGGTTTTTCAGGGACAAGTGTTCTTACATTCAAGTTTAGGGGTATGCTATGAGTCATGCCTCCTCATTCAATGTTTGTGGGTATCATTTCTGGCAAACCCTTACGAGACTTTACTCGTCCTCTAGGGAGTCCTAGGGGTTTAAAAGGCTTGTTGCATACGCTAAATGCAATCGTCTCTCCCACGAAAGCGAATTTATGTTTCTTGCTTTGATTTTATTTTTCATTTTGTTTTGCTCGAGGACTAGCAAAATGTAAGTTTGGAAGTATTTGATGAGTGTCAAATATTATATATTTGGACCCCTTAATTCACATTTGTTAAACCTTTAGCCTTGTTATTTTTTAATGTTTTTGGTTAGTTTTTGTATTTTGGTATTTTGGCAGATCATGGAGAGAGACTAGTAGTTTTAAAGTGAAAAAATGCAAATTTTGAAAGTCAAAATCGGATTGGATTAAATTTCAGATTTTGCACAAGTCATAGTATTTTGACCATAACTTTCCGTTCAAGTATCATATTGAAGTGAAATTAGCGGCGTTGGAAAGATAATTCAAAATGCTATAAATCATTGTGAAATATAATTTTCCTAATTTGAATTTCTGCTATGTCATAAATTCTCCGCAATATAAAAACGGGAATTTCTTTGTTCCTGGCGGCTGCAGACACTCCAAACAGTAGCATTCTTTTCTCTTATTAGGGTTTTTGAAGGTAGAGGTGTCATTTTGAAGATATGACCCTAAACCCTAGCATTCTTTTCTCCTATTAGGGTTTAGAGGGGTAGAGGTGCCATTTTGTAAAAGTTGGGTTTAACATAATTTTCTGCTATAAATACCCAATGCTATGCACCACTTAGAGACATCCCAACATTGTATATAGCAGCAGCTGGGTTCTTTGGCTTCTATTCTTTGTAAGTTTTTATTTTTATGTTCTTAATAAAATTTAGTATTTTCTTCTTAGTGATGAGTAGTTAATTTTTTCAACTAAGGTTGAGGATGAAACCTTACCTTTAAAGAGCAACAATATTTTCATGAGAGTTTATACGATCCGATTTTATTTGGTTTAATATTTTCAATGTTTTACTGCTTTTCAATTATTGAGATGATTTATTGGATATATATTGTGATTTCCGGATACATGTGATGATTTGAAATAGTCTCATTTAAATTAATTGCTTAGATTTTTCATTTATCAAAACATTGGATATTCATTGTGTTTCATTCTACTGATACATTTGATGATTTTGTTTATACTGGATATCTTTTGTGATTGTGCAAAAAACGAATTCATTGAATGATTTAATTAATTTTTCAAGCATAGTAGAACATATATAGGATTTATACGGTGAGAACTTCGGATATGTATTAACAAACATGGGAATATGTTGTTGTGATTTAGTAGGTGTGGATTCTAAAACCTTAATACATTTTCTTTTGTTTTATTTTATTTTTTTTATTTACAAAACCTCTAAATTCGGAACTAGGTTAAAATATAATTAGTTTAAATAGAAATTAATTTTTGCAATAAAATTCCCTGTGGATTCGACCTTACAGTTACACATACACTATATTGCAAACGATTTGTGCGCTTGCGAATACTAAAATTTGCACATCACTTTTCACTAAGTAATCGGACTTCTTATCTCATTAAGTATTGAGTGTTCGCGTCAAAAGGTGGAAGTTTTCATTGATTGATAGCATGACTAGTTTGGCTTCGTAGCATTTTTTAACTTGAGTTAGTCAGCCATTTGGGGTGTTTTTACACCTAGTACCATAAAACCATTTGGTTTGGGAGTCATTCGCTTAAAGTTTGATATATGGGTCAATTAGAAAGCTTAAGAGAGCTAAGCACTGCACAGCCTGCATATAAAAAATAAAAAAATAAAAAAGAGAATAAAGTTCTTACTATTATGCCATGGTTATTCATTCTCATGAGAACCCTAGTGAACTTTGAGGTATTGAGTCATTGCACATTTGAAATAATTTGAAGCCTCATGATTATATGCTAGTTCACTTTACACTGAATTGAATTGTGATGCCTCAACCTGTTATTTGTAAGTGGTTAGACTTTGGAATTCCATTTCATTTTGAAGATGGAGTTTATCATTTTAAGCTTGGTAATGAATGATAATCATAATTTTGGTGATACTTCACTCTTTTGGATAACATGATTTGCATAATATTTGTGGGTATCATTCTTGGCAAACTCTCACGAGACTTCACTCGTCCACTAGAAAGTCCTATGGGTTTAAAGGCTTATTGTATATGTTAAATGCAATCGTGTTTCCCGCGACAGAGGATGTCATGCCCTCATTTTGGGATATAAGGGGAAACACGAATTTTAAGAGCTAAAAACATTTAAATGGAAGCGTACATTTACAACATATAGATTGTAACTTCCAATTTTATTATTCATACCTATTAATAATTATTTACAATGCCATGAATTCCAACAAAGAGACATACTATACAATATAAAGGTTTGGTTAGTTTACAACGATTTATTGCTCTCAGCGAGGTCTACGCCATTACAAAGAAATGACTTCGTCTTACTGTGTCATCTGAAAAGATTGGGAGAAAAATGGGTGAGTTGGACAACTCAGTAAGGAAATTACAACACCAGGGAATTAAAACATGCTATAATTTAATTAACAATTAAAACAGAAATTAAAATAAATGAACAAGGAACATGAATAATGGTATGAGAAATTTATAAATGATCAAGTAAATTCTTTTCATTTATTTTCTCTTAAAAACTGTAACTGTAGTTTGCTCATTTACAAGACTCTACACCGCTATTTCCCGTGAGTGGAGCATGTTGGCTTTGTCCAAAGGACCTATAAACTCAGCCTATCATCACATGGGAGAGTCGCCGGGTTGGGGAACTTCCCTAGGTGAAGGCCAACCCTGGCCGGTAGCACACATGTACACCTTCGCGTAACCGTCCTTCGGTGTGCTTGCCATGCTACCCTATATGATACTGATCATAATTGTGATAGTGTCTCAGGGTTAAACAATTACTACACATGAACGTTTTCTGTAATTCTATAGGCTCTGCTATAATTGTACACTTTACTTTAAAACTGTAAGAGCCGTTTTCATAACTATAGTCATGTGCAGATTTTAAACTATAGATGTTCTTTTCATTCAAAACTATATTCATGTATAAATCATAAACTTTGCAATGCTCTTTAATTATAACTTTGAAATGCTCTTATTCATAACTGTAAGTATGCATAATCCATAACTTTGAAGTGCTCTTAATCATAACTGTAATTATGCATAAATCATAACTTTAAAATGCTCTTAATCATAACTGTAAATTTATGCACAAAATTTCATGAATAATGACATATGAGTAATAAAAACTTGACATTGAAATAATTAAAATCACATGAGTAAATGCTTCGTAAAATTTCCTAACACTTTTCTCAAAAGATTTTGTAATAAAATTTTGTTGGGGGTTTTTCAATGTTGTATCCCCTTACCTTGACTTGTCATTAGCGTCGGGGTCGAGCTTTTACATAAATAAAACACAAGGATAAACTTAGCGGAGCGTTATGAAATTTTAGGTCTAAGACTTAAACTAAATTATGCTATATATATATATATATATATATATTCTATATACAAAATCTCTATCCAAATTTGCTACATTTAAGTATACAGTATTTCCATCCGACTAAAACTTTCCTAGATAGAAATTCAATTTGGCCAACAAATACCATTTAACCATTCAACCAATTTTCTCAAAGAAATTGTAATGCCTATTTGATCACTCTTCTCACCCAAAATCCCACAAGAACCAAAATTTATTTACAATTTAACCAAATAAAATCTACAATTTCCAGCATAATTTAATTATCCAAAATCTTCAATATCTATTCTGTTTTCTGCATAATATCCTTCACAACATTCTCAAATCAAATCTTAGGTCAACCCTCCATCCACAACCAATTTCCATCAACATAACTCAAGAAAATCATCTAAGAATCGAAAATACTCAACACCTCAACCTCAATAAGAACCCATTCAGCACCAATAGAAACTCTAAAATGCTGATTGAGTCATAAACAGAAAATTCAAGGATACCACAAATAAAACACTACACATAAGATTCAATTTTTCTTATTGAAACTCTCTCTTCTAAACACAACAAAAGCATGAATACCTAGTACGCATAGAATTTAACCAAAATTGAAATGGGTACTTTAATGAGCTTGTCTAAAAAAAATTTATACATCTATGGGCAGTAAAATTTTCTAATGGGTATCAAGGATTTGAATCAGTACTCAAAAAGAACTAGAACACCCATTCGGTTCTGTCATCCAAAACAAATCCAGACTTTCAGAAACCAACCCAACAAATCAGTATAAAAAATTCACAAATAATATTAACCCAACAAATCAATATCCCAAAAAAAAATAAAGAAATCTAGCCCAATGCCCATTCAGTAAGCTCCCAAAATCAACTTAAAACACAATACTCATTTTGTTCTAACAAAAACAACCCAGCAAAATTTTCGTTTTACACTCATTTGGTTTCCTCAAAAACTTTCTACACAAGCAACCCATAATTTTCGGAATGTTCACCAGGCGAAAAAGGGAAGGAAACCCACGAATTTTTTTAACAGAATCACAATACCCATTCAGATTCTCTACCGTGAATTTTCACAAAATAAGCTAAAAAAAATTGGAAATCAAAAGCCATACTTACCCAAAATGAGTTCCTCCTTGTTTGGTACTGAGAAAACGCTGGATTTCCGACTCCTAGTGCCTTCACCGGCGACAACCATGCTCCACAGGAACCACCGGACCGTCTCTGCCTCGCCGAAAGTCGGACCTAGGTCACCGGATCGCCCTTTGGTTTTCTCTTCTCCAGATCGGTCTCTCTCTGTCTCTTGATCTCTCTTTAGTCCACTCTCTCTCTCTCCGACAGCATCCCACTCCCTTTCATTATCTCTCTCAATCTCTCGATCTCTCTCGGTCTCTCTCTTACTCTCATCTCTCTCTCTCTGTTCGTGCTAGGCGTTGGACGGAAGAATAGAGAAGAATGAAGAAGAAAGAATAAAAAGAGAAAGAGGAGAAATAAAAGAAGAAGGAATAAGAAAGTAAGATGAACTGAGGCTTTGTTTTTATAGAACTTTCAAACTTGTTCAACAAGTTGAGTGACGTGAGGGATAAGCCACATGGTAAGATAAGTCATCAATTAATTATTACAAGGAATATATTCATTTAGATATTTTTACTAACTCCAGTTAGATTTTATCTCAGTTAATTTAACTTGGGTTAACCCATAGATATTTTATTCAAAACTTAAAAATTAACTTTTTACCGCAGATATTTTTATCTCAAATTTTTACTATTTTAATCTAATTGATTAAAATATCAATCGAAACAAGAAGATAGTAAGAGAGAAGTAAGACACAGATTTTACATGGTTCCACAATTTGGATACGTCCACAGGAGTGAGTGCGACTATGTTCCTTCAATCAATAAGTTTGGGTTACAATACAACATATATATAGTGAAGCTCTACTATCCCCAAAATACCCCAGCAAACCTAGTAGTAATCAGTGTTTCTCTAGAAGCGCGTCCTGATGGCTTCACCCTAGCGTCCGAGCGCTAGCATAATGACTTCACCATCTGCAACCATTGCATTATTGTTCGGACACCACATAGAACGAGTGCTTTTTGTAAGTCGCGTTCGCTCGGCCGTTCGAACATCTCTGCAAACACGAGTTCTCTGTGATTTGTGTCTGCTGAAGTGTTCGGACACTGTGAGCTATTAGTTTCCGAACAGCTCGAGGAATGCTATTAATAAGAATATTGTGCCATATCAGTTTAGAAAGACTTCAGAAAGACATTGAAGGAGCTCTAACATTTCTCTTTTACTTAAATCCCGCCACTTTTCATTGTATAAACGTAGCTCTTTATATGTATATATATATTTTCGTAATATAAAGTATAAACCCTAGTTGATTCTCATAGGAAAAATTGCCTCTCTCACCCCAAGCACTCTCTAACTCGAACGTTGGCTCTTGTCCACATAATTAATTATGATTAATGCAATACCATTAACTTCTTCTTCTTCTTCTTCTTCTTCTTTATTTTTATTTTTTCTTTAAAAAAAAATCAAGATATATAGGGAAGGGATAAAAGGGAGATTATATTACATGAAAAAAGTAAAAATAAAAGATGGACAATCCAAACAATATATAGCTCCAAAGCAACTAGAAATCAATACAAAATCTAAAAATACTGAGAATAAGACAAATAAATGACCCGATTCATTGAAAAAATTGGGGCTGCCCATATGCAAAGTTCATTTAACAAAACAGCAGCGCGCAACTACAGAAAGTGAAAAGATACTTCACATCAACAAAACAAGCACTGATGGAAACTGAATCGGAATGGTTGCAAAGAAACCACACCACAGCGACAAGATCTATGAAACTCCGATACCATCAACTTGAATGGAGGAACATTTTTACTTGATACCTGCACATATATATTGTGGTTATGGGGTTAAGTAAGAGCGTTAGTAGTAATTACCTTAATTCTCATTCATTTCCTTAGGTGTAGAGAAAACTCTTAAAAAACTCATTGAATCAGATTGTCTTGTTAATTGTTCCCTAAACTAAGGAAATAGCAAGGGAATTACCAAAAGTTGTACCTAGGTCTAGGGAACCAAAAGTAGTTTTCTTAACATTATTTTAATATAAAAAAATTTATTTTTCTTCTCTCATTCCTCTAGTATTTATTTAAAACAATATTTAAATAATTTTTCTTTTCTCTCTCTTTCTCTTAATATTTAACTTAAAGAATATTTAAATGGTATAGAAAAAAAATGATAAAAGAAGCTATTGTGAAGTGCATTTAAATGGGAGAAGCAAAAAATAGTTTAATTTTATAAATTGATGAAAAGTTTAAGAGAAACTACTGCTGCTAATGCTCTAAGATATAAAAGCAAAATATAATTTACAAGTTGTCAACGTGATAAATTGCGATTTTTATTAATTGAAAGGTCAACCATGGCGTATCCACTACACATTGGTTAATTTAATTTTGTTACTTGAGCTGTACGCTCTTTGAGACTACGCACATGTAAGTAATTGTGGTGGACTTACAGCAGTTCAATCATTTAATTTGTCAAACAGACAAGAAAGGGACTAGTTAACCATTAATTGAATATCATATATAACTCGTACCAAATTTTAAGAAACATAACACCCTTTATCAAAACGTACTTGGTTTTTATATCTAAATTCACGATAAATCATTGCCTTGTTGAGGCAACATTTGCTTAACAAATGAGATTGGGGAATTAATTATAAGTCAACTATTTAATTTCGAACTTCTTTAGTTAATAATGCGCACTGCATTGTAAGTTATTTTTATTTTATTTTATTTATTTATTATTATTTTGTTGTCAATGTTTAAAAATTGACAGTGTTGCTCAATCAATTTTTGAAATTGTCAATGTTACACAAAGTGCATTGACATCAATGTGAATGCGTCAGTTACAGCGTCGGTTTCACAAAAATTGACAGTGTTGCGCTCGTCTATACGGAGGACGAGGGTCAGACCCTCGTCCGACCCTCGTCCTACGTGGCACCTTTTTTGCTTTTTTTTTTTTTTTTTTTTTAAAAAAAAAAAACAAAAACAAAAACAAAAACAAAATAACAAAATAACAAAAAGTTCTGAAAACACAGGACTACCTTTTCTTCCCCCCATTTTCAGAAAACTCATCCCCAAAATTTCAAAATCCTCTCAAACCTCACCCCATCTCCACCGCCCACGACCACCGCAGGTCGCCGCCCACCGTAGTTCGCCGACTAGGAGCGCCGACGACCGCCACTCTCTCTACACGGGATCCTAATCTTCAAACATCAATCTTCCTTTTCTCGCCCATGTAATGCTGCTGAGGGCTGAATCCTAGCCCTCAAATCGTAAAGAATGCAGATTTCAGGCGCTATCAGTGACTTGTTGGTGGTAATTCCGTCGACCATCAGTTTCAGGTCCCCAAAATTCAGGCACTTCCTTTCTGCTGAATTCCCCAGAGTATGCTACTTAATCTTTTTTCTTGCGGCTCTTTATACGTGTTTGTTTGTGTACTATCAATCTCTTGTTCTGCGTTTGGTTTCTCAGAAAACATGGGAAAATGAAAGAAACGTAATTTCTTTCTTGATCTTTTTAAGTTTCTCTATTTTGGAGTGGAGGAAACTATGACTGATGGGCTTTTGAAATGAGGGTTATGGTTTGTTTGGTTGCTGAGAAATGCTAGGGAGAGGAAAGAAACATGGAATTTTTTATTTTTTTATTTTTTGCCTGAAGGCGAGGAAAATGAAACCTTTGTGTATGTGATTGATTTACTCTCTGGGCTTTTGTTTTAAGGATTTTTTTTTTTTTTTTTTTTTTTTTAATTTACTATGGTTTGGGAGTGTGTTTGCTGCCTTACCGTAATTTAGTGAAGGCACATGTATATATAACGAGAACAGTTACAGATTGAGATTATCTTGTACAAGTGATTTTTATCAAGAATAACAAACAGCAGTTACAGGTTATAAGTTGAATACAATCGAGTATTATCTTTTGAGATTTGATTGAACTCCTCCCATCTTATCAGTTGTTGTCGAGGAATGATTGTTTATCTTGGAGTCTTCGGTTTCTATTGTATGAGAATGATCTTGTGATGCAGCAGATTGTGTTGATGAATAATCCTTATCATTTTCTTTTATGTAAATTAAACTTTTGGTATTTGTGATTGACTAATTATTTGGGTTTCCGTTTTACCTTTGGTCCTGGGTTGCCAAGCTCAAATGTGCAAGGTTTGAGTCTTGGGTGGCCGTTACATACAAATTACTGAAGGGTAGAACCGTATTCAAGCCACACCAAGACTCTACCTATATAGGTTCAACACTAGATAATGACCCTTAACTTTAGGTGCTTGATTAAGTAAAAAATTAAAAAGAATAGAGGAAAAAAATAAAAGGTAACTATCAAGGTAATGAAGTTACTTGGACTAGACACTTTCGAGAAGTGATGTCTATTGACTAAATTTTTGTTGCTTCGAATGTATGTATCAACTGGTTGATCTGAATGTTGACTTAAAACATGTTTGTGATTGCGTTAAGGAGCTTCAAAAGTGTTTTTAGTACATAAAAAACTGTGTCAAGCAAAAATGTGTTTATTTGGTAAAAAACTTTAAAAACATTTTTTTGCTTTAAAAAAGGCCCAATGGCATTTAAAAAATGTATTTATTTGGTAAAAAACTTGTACATAATGGCATTTAGTTGAATACTTAAACCAAGTGGTATATGAATCACACTTTACATAGAGAAAATTCTTGTCTTGTTGCTGAGATCATGTCTGGAAAAAGAAAAGATGATATTCATCTCTTATGTACTTTTGGTTTTAGAGGCTTCAGAACAAGTTTCCTTATAATTAAGCCTAATAAAACTATGTAGTTGTCTAGTTGGATTTCCTTCAAGATTGTATTTTATCTCTACTTGTGTGTAGTTGTCTAGTTTGATTTCCTTCAAGATTGTAATTTTTGGTTCTAGCATTTTATATGTTAGATTATTTGTACAGGGTCACTTTGTAGACTAATTGTTGTGGTTTTATTTTGTGCACTTTGTAGACTGATTTGGATGGGCTGCAAGCTTGTTGATTTTATCTATCACAGTCACTTAGAAGGTTTGAAGTTTATCTTGTTTTTCAAGTGCATGAGTGAGGCAACAATTGATTCTCACCCAACCAAAACAAAGCATCCAAAGATCATTGAAGCCGTTGAAACTGTTGACGATAAGATCAAAAACGCTAATGAAGAGAAGGATGCAAGAGGAGTTAGAATAAGATGAACTTCGTGTACTCGAGATATAAATTGTATTTTCAAACATTATGTAATCTCTTTTTAAGTGAGTATGTACAACAGTTTTTTTTTTTTTTTTTTTTTTTTTTTTTTTTTTTTTTTACAGGATATGATTATCTAAAATTGTCTAATTTATTGAAAGGCACAAACTTGAGTGTTAAAGTGGTGTTGATGGATTTAGGTTTTTGAAAAATTGTTTGATGTGATAGAAAATAGAGAATTTTCAAATTATATGAGGCGAATACAACCGGAGATAAATTGGCAAGTTGGATTTTTAAAGATTGTAGTTAAATTTGATTAGATTGTTTCAAGATTTTGGTTCTCATAGATAGACATGTATAAAAGTTAAATTTTAATCATTTTCCTCTTTTTCTTGTAGGGTTTGCAATTTGTCAAATGGACTACTTTCCTTCATTTTAACTAAAAAAAGAATCATGTTTTTGCATTAACTTAATGCATAAAAATTTAGAAAAAGTCGATCCACTCTATTCCACCAATCATGTAGTTCTCAAATTACATTAGGCGTGTACATAACAACCAACATACAAATCTGAGACCTTTGATGTACAGGAAACAATAACCAATAGTAACAGAGCTCATGCTGCGACCTTTGCATCTTATCAATACCCACAAAAAGAAACACAATACAATTTTAAACAGCCCAACATTCCAATAAATATACCATTGCAAATTCATATCAAACCAATAAAAATGTACTACATATTTTTAAATATAGACATTGCTTGTTCATCTTCACCATGAGGCATATGTAGATGTTGCTTGTTATAAGAAAGGAATGTAATCTTCTTGAGCTGGCTTTTCAATAGTTAACACTCAACATGCACGTTCTGTAGCTGAGAATTTGTAGGTGCACCTATACCATAAATTCAATTCAACCAGAGGGGCAATTAGAAATAGATAATAACTATATTTTGAAGACACAATGCCAAACATGCCAGAGTAAAAAAATAAAATAAAAGGCCAGTTTCAAAATCTAATTTTTATTTTTAAATAGTGTTATGCAGCAAGAATGCAAAGTATATGCTGCTTGTTATTTTTACTTCCTGTAGGCCTTTGTTGTCTTTAGTCTGACCATGCGATCAATTGTATCATCAAAATTTATTCTTGAAACTCTACACTTTAATTTTGCACCTACAGAAAAAATCAACATTTGAGAGAAACCTAGCATAACACTAAAAAATTTCATCAAGTGAGGAGTGTCCTCAAATCGCTTAATCAACCATTCAGATGAGTGCATTCAAATCAAACTTATAACACCCTCCCAAAAAACTCCAAGCATGTCATATTTGCCACAATAGCAAAAACCAACAAAACCAATCAGAGATATAGTCTAAATTGGGCAGCGCATTTAAGTTAGAAATCAACATCATCTTAACCACTCACTTCTCCAATTGTTAGCATAATCTTAATAACTGTCATGAAGTCCATATTATTTTTAGTTTCTACTTCAAGGATGAACATTTCGGTAGGTAATCAAACACATAAAATTCTGTCTTTCTTACTCAAGCAATAACAAATTACATTGCAGGAGCAAACAAGCATATATTAACAAAAACAGAACTACAGTTAAATGCCTTTTGTCATGAACCACATTGGAAAAATTAGTAGGTTGTTTCTTTCTCCTAAAGCTTTGTAGATATAACAATTAGATGTGATACATATTAATATAACAGAACTAAACTTTCCAGAAAAAGAAGAGAAAACAACTTTCCAAGAACAAAATCACTAGTCCATAAATCTAATACCCATGGTAACCAACAATACAATGCCTCTCTTCAGAAGCAACATATGCTATTTATTAGACTAAAATTATGAAATGATAATCCAGAGGCTAACCCAGCAAGATCCATTTGTTTTTGTTTTTGTTTTTTTGTTTTTTTAAGTGCAAGACCCATTTGTTAACACTCTCTTAATTAACACAGAGTTCATGTAATGGTAACAACAAGAACAGAGAAAATAGCAACAAGAAAATCATTGAGCACAGTACTCTCTCGTAAAACCATAAGCCATTATAGAGGTTGAATCATTTGATAGATATCTGCAGAGAAACCATACATACATTCTTTAGTTGATCTGAATAAAGTGAAAATCTGTCTTTGATTTATAGGAAGAAAAAAGAAAAAAGACCCATAAACAAAACTCCAAAACTCTACCAAAATATAATCTAAAGGACCAAAATGGCCAAATATCTGAAACACCACACAACATTGTAGGAAGGATACCTGAAATTTAGGGGAAATCTAGGGCTAGTACCAGATCTGAGGTCGCCGGAGATTGGGTCGGCGTGATCACCGGTGCTCGGAGGTTAGGTAGGTGTGGTTGTCGATGGGCGACGTTGGGAGGGGGAGAGGGAAGATGGAGATGGAGGGATGATTTTTTGGGTGAAAACCAGATCTGAGGTCCCCGGAGGTTGGGCGGCGTGGTCACCGGTGCTCGGAGGTTGGGTTTTGATGGTCGCCGGTGGGTGGCTTTCAGCCGGAGGTGGGAGGGAGAGGGAAGATGGAGGAGCGCGGGAGAGGAGATAAGGAGGGGGAAAAAATTTGGGGGAATTAAAAATGTTAAGAAAGATAAGAAGTATTAGTTTTTCAATTTTTTTTTTTTTTTTTTAAAAAAAAAAAAAAAAAGCAAAAAAGGTGCCACGTAGGACGAGGGTCGGACGAGGGTCTGACCCTCGTCCTCCGTATAGACGAGCTCGTGAAATCGACGCATCGACAGTGGAAAATACATTATCATCCAGTTGAAGGGAGGATGATCATTTACAATGCCAGATTGCTAATGATGTTCGAAATTTCCTCCCTTCAACTCGATGATAATCATTTAAAATATATATAATGTATTTATTTAATGATTATATATGCATTATATAATCATTAATGATTATATATGCATTATATAATCATTTATATAATGTATTTATTAATGAATGCAAGATGTCTATTATATTATTTGTCAGTTACAGTGCTATATACATTCCTAATTAAAGGTGTTTGAGGGACTTTCTCCCTTCAAGTGGCCATGATAATTAATGTATTGTCCACACATGAGATCTTGTGTGGAAATTAAAATACATTATCATCCAGTTGAAGGGAGGATAATCATTTACAATGCCAGATAATATTGCTAATGATGTTCGAAAGTACTCTTCCTCCCTTCAACGTGATGATAATCATTTTTTCTTAACATATCCACAGAAAAGGGAAGGGGAGATTCGAATTAGTGACCTCCGCTTCATAAGACATGTTTTTCAGTCAATTGAGCTACCCTTTGGGGACAATAATCATTTAAAATATAATGTCTTTATAAAGATGTTTGACAGTTTGAGGGTCTTTCTCCCTGGCCTTCAAGTGGATGATAATTAATGTATTGTCCACACATGAACTCCTCATCAATAAATAATAGTTACTTATCAAATTTAGAAAAATAATTACTTATAATCCACTGTAGAAATGACATCAATTAGAAAAGTGATGTCATTTCAAAAGTGAAACAATGCTACTTCTAATCAGAGTTGTTTTAATAGTAAACAATGTCACTTGTAATGTCGTTTACTATAGAAACAACTCCACTTTGTCAAGTGGCACCGTTTTGACAGAAATGACGTCACTTGTTGACGTTGTTTACTGTTGAAGCAATGTCATTTGACAAAGTGAGGTCGTTTCAACACTAAACGACTCCAATTTGTATCGTTTATCCAAAACGACTAAAAGAAAAATGACACAAAAAGTGCCTCTTTTCTAGTAGTGTAGGTTGGATTAATTAGGAACTTTGGGAACTAGAGTAATAGCTGTAGCATTCAGCTCCTTCAACAAGTTTACCTGAACTTTCGATTAATAAAAATGACAATTTATCATATTGACAACTTGTAATTAAATTAGTTTTTACCTTTAATACTACCTTATATGCATCTACATGCACCTCGAAAGCATACTAAGTTTTTTATATCTAAATTCAAGATCGATCATTGCCTTGTTGAGGCAAGATCAGCTTTTAATAAATGAGATTATTGCTATTTAATTTCCAATTTCTTTAATTAGTAATATTGCGCACGACATTGTTAATTAATGTTCACTTAATTTCCAACAGATAATATATGCAACATTGTATGCATTATAAATTAAAGATGTTGGAACGTCTTTCTCTTCAGCTACAAAGTACTGCTGTACGTTCATTAACAAATATATTAATTAATACAAGATGTCGATTATTTAATTGATTAAGTAACTTCCTCACTATATATTTGACTAATTTTATATATCGCTCACGTACTTCAATTTATTTAGATTAGACTATCATGCAACTTGAATGAAGGAACAATATTAATTACTTGTTATTAGCTTCGAGATTTCTTTGACCACTGTAGCTAACTTTTTGGTGGTCCGGTGGACGACAGTTCAATTAATCATTTTCTCAAACATGAAAAGAACTAGCTAACCATTGAATATCACGAAACAAGGTTGACCTTTCGATTAATAAAAATGATCCAATGTATCATATTGACCTTTCGATTAATAAAAATGATCCAATGTATCATATCTTTCAATTAAGGTGCTAGGTCTCCATCACGCATCAACTACCTTAAATGCATGTACATGCATGCACCTTGATCGAAAACATAAAAAAGACAAAACGTACAAAGTTTTTTTTAAAGGTCACCATCAGCTTCTTGGGTCTTGATCCATGTCCCATACGTGGATTGTACAAATTTAAAAGAAATAGATATATAAGATAAGATGGAAGAAGATTATATCTCTTATATAATTAATTTATTTGCTAATCAAGAGCTCTTGTGTGGAAAATACATTATCATCCAGGCCAGGAGGATAATCATTTACGATGCTAGATTGCTAATGATGTTCGAAAGTACTCTTCCTCCCTTCAACTTGATGCTAATGATTTAAAATATAATGTATTTATTTGTTACTTGAGTTGTACTTTCTTTTAGACTACGCACAAGTAATTGTGGTGGACAGCAGTTCAATCGATCATTTTGTCAAACAAACAAGAAAGGGACTAGCTAGCTAGTTAACCTTTGAATATCATATATAACTCGTATCTAATTTAAGAAACATAAAACACTTTTTATCAACTTATTTTATTTTATTTTTATATAACTTTATACTTATGTACACGTCTAAAACATAAAAAGGACAAAACGTACTAGGTTTTTATATCTAAAGTCAAGATAAATCATTGCCTTGTTGAGGCAATTAACATCTGCTTAACAAATGAGATTGGGGAATTAATTATAGGTCAACTATTTAATTTCGAACTTCTTTAGTTAGGAAGAGCACTAGTAGTAGTTTTTCAATTATTTTTCTTATATTTAAGGAATAATACTATTTGTAAAAATATTTCATAATAGATTTCCTTATATTTCTCTATATCAATTAAATAATATTTCTTACTCTTATTTTATTCTTTTTCTCTTTCATACTTTTTACTTTTTCCTACTTTATTACTCTATCAAATAAATAATTTTTTTTGATTAAAATATTGGATTGGGAATGAATAGTAGACATGTATATATATAGGGAATTATTGTTTATTCCAATTCCCTTCATCTAAATATAGGGT
Organism: Alnus glutinosa; assembly: GCF_958979055.1. Classification (NCBI taxonomy): domain Eukaryota; kingdom Viridiplantae; phylum Streptophyta; class Magnoliopsida; order Fagales; family Betulaceae; genus Alnus; species Alnus glutinosa. The sequence continues at coordinate 33,916,020 of NC_084889.1, forward strand.
ATCTGTTATGGAAAGTTTTTTTTGATGTTTTTCATGAAATTTTTCTTAAATACAAGGAAAGGAACCAATATAAGATAACTGCTGCTAGTACTCTAATGCGCACAGACGACTTTGTAATTAAGTTACTTATTCAAACAATAAGTCACCATCAGGGACGGAGGGAGGGGGGGGGGGGGGGCTGGCAGGAGCCATGGCCCCCCCTCAACTCTTAAGAAGAAAATTTCTTTGAGGGAATAAAAGAAAAAGAAAAAAGAATTATATGGTTTTTTGGTGTGAACCACGGCTGTATCTTGGCTATGACTGCTTCCTGATCATCATCACTTGATGACTTCACCCCCTCCACCATCTCAGCTGGCTTTTTTTGTAATATATTATTCCTTTTTGGTTGTGGCCTTTATATCACATTTACAGTATTTACTATGTTTATTATTTTTTCAATAAACATATACGGCATGATGGATATTTCCATTAATTTAGATTACCGTAAATATGGAATCGGTATTATGGTTATTTCTATTAATTTAGATTACCGTAAATATGGAATCGGTTAATTGATTTTAAAATCAATTAACGATATTGTTTCCTTGATGGAAGGAAACAAATATGGTGTTTACCATTTTGAGGGTCCCTAACCTAGCCTATAAATAGAGTGCCTGTGTACACCATCAGTACAACCATCAAGCAATAGGCATAGGTTAGAAGATCCCTCAAATAATCTTTCTTGTTCTTCAGATGGATCGTGGAGACGCTTGAGCAAACATGGCTAGAGGTAAGCCTGAATCCTGTCTTATTTGTTTTCCGCTGCGCATGTTAGGTTAGAGAAATAATTGTTATTTAATTATTTCTAACATGTGGTATCAGAGCCAGCCTCTGTGCTATTTTGCTTAGCATATAATTTTACTATGCGTTATCAATATTGAATCAAGTATTTTTTTATTTGTTATCAATATTGAATCAAGTATATTCTATTTGGTATTGTTCACTTCTGTTTGTCAATATTGTTTGAGCAATATTTCGTCTTTTGTGACATGATAGAAACGCATTAGCGATTATTTTGTGAATATTTGTTGTTCACGTACTGTTTGTGAAAAACCCATATATTTGATATAACTTTTTTTTTTTTTTATCACTATTCTGTGTATTGTGATATATTGCCTAATTTTGAGTTGTTGTTATCTTGATATGGGTATTTTCATAAAGGAGTGGCGGCTAGGGTTCCATTTTTTAGGGTTTTCAACCCATCTAGAACATTACGGGTCGGGTTGGTTGGTGACTGGGTAGGGTTTCGACCCATTAAAGTTTTTGGGTTGGATATATTTTTCGGGTAGGGTTTTTTAAAACCCATGCAGTTTTGGGCCATTTAAGTGGGCTGACCTAGTTTGGGCCAGCACTATACATAGACCCAGAGGTCTGACCCGATTAAGTGGGTTGACTTAATTGCCAAATACAGTAGCCCATTTGGAGTCTTGTGACCCAAAAGCCCAACCCAATATAGTAGCCCAATACAGATACCCAACCCAAATTAAGTGGGTTAACCCAATTGGGTCAGCCCAATACAGCAACCCATCAAGTTCTTTTTAAAAGGGGAATTTAGGCCTTATGGTGTTTAGAACCTGGGTTCACCAGGTGTAAAGAGCCTTGGCCACTTACTAAACCATTAGGCCATGTGTTTTATTATGTCCTCATATTAAAGTTTTATTCCCTTTATTATTTACAGTACTGTGTATTAAAATTATTGTTTATTTAATACATGAATTGAGGAATATATATTTTAAATTTATATTGTTTAAATATAAATTGTTTGATGCCTAGACCTAAGAATAATTAACAATACCATATATACTGGTGTGTTTACAGTAATATCTAAGAATGCAATGTCGGGGAAAGTTCTGGCAAGGAAAGTCTTGGGATTTAAGTGTGTCCGGTGTGACCCCCCTCACTTTCCTGGGAGCTCATCTGCTTGCACCTTGGAAAATGCTGTTTACCCCATTTAAGTATTGGTTTGTTATATTCCTAAGGCCATTAAGGGGGCATCTATAAAGTTGTTAGATGTTAATGAAGTAGCAATTATCATGATAATTTTGGGAGAGCCACAGCATCCCAATTTTGAATGACAATTGCATCAAGATTACACACACGTAATTATCATAATAATTATGGGAGAGCCAAAGCATCCCATTTTTGTATGATAATTACATCAGGATCACACGCATGAACCTCATAAAGATTTATTAGATGTTCATGAATTACAGCGTGATTATTATGATTTTGGGAGAGCCAAAGCATCCTAATTTTGTAATAATTGCATAAGGATCGTACACATGAACTTCATATAGAAAAATTAACATCGTATTGTAATTAACTCATAAATTTAATTACCTATCCCCAAAGGGAAGTTTTTATTTTTATGACTTAATTAGAATGAGATAACAAATTTAGTATTAAAAGTAAAATTTCTTTCGGTTGCCCAAAGGTACGAAGAATTTTATTTATTAATATTTAAATTTATTAGTCTTATCAATAAAGAGTAAATTTCATGCGTGATGCAACCTTTGCCCAAAGGTAGGTTGAAATTTACTATTTAAATTGGCATTGGCTAATTTAAAATAAAGTTACTTCATAGCATTAAAGTATTTATTTTAATTTTGGGTTATTGCAGCTATTCCTGTTACTCTACCTTTTGGTGGTTTTATATTCCAATACATTATGATAATATTTTTCTGACTGGAAAAATGATTGATATGCTTTTTCATTTGGGGTGTTAAAAATTTTGGTACTCTGTGTGGACAAACCACCTACTCCCGCGGAATTAAGTACGCCACGTGAGATTATTAAGCATGAACGGTGGGAGTGATTTAATCACTTAAGTTAGATGTTCATGAAATCTCATGTCACTAAAGTCATCAAGGATTTATTCCTGAATGTTTTAGAGCCAAATTTTTATAAAGGTTGTTTATGAACATTTAGTAAGTTCAAACAAAACTTGGCCAGCACCCTAATAGAAAAAGCTTTAAAGACAAACCTTTTACAGTTTCTGAAGTGTTTATAATCCCATTATGGGAATGAAGGATATTATAGATTAGCTTAAGTCCCTAAAGATTGAGATTTTTGAGTCATTGTTGGTCTATTTCAATTTTTTGAATTCTCTCTTCTAAGTGTAGAATTTTATCTTGTAACACACGTAAGGATAAATGGTTAGTAAATAAACTTCTAACCATGTGTGTTCAAGGATATGAGAGAATTTATAAAGTGTTCACATGATTATTCATGTCAAAGGAAGGACCAATAAATGCAATCATGTCCAACACTTAAAGCATGAGAATAAGGTGCCAATAAAGTATTATGGCAATCAAGATACATATTTCTCATGAAATAAGGAAAATTAAGGGCATATAAAGAAAGATTGCATGAAGTATAAGAAATGACTTAAAATAAAGATAATCTCCATATCTAGTATGTCGTGAATCTCTTTTAGTGACTCAATCAAATATATTGTGGATTGATTATGGTTTAACAATCCACATTGTCAACACAAATGCAGAGTCCTTTTTAAAATGGATAACACGTGTTTATAATTTGAGCTTGTTGGGATCTATAGGTTAATTTTAAAATTCAGTTATAATTTTGACCTCAAAAAATGATTTATATTCCATAATCTTTTTGAAATCTATTTTCTAGTTTGGCTTATTAAAAATTTCAATTTTATTTTAAACTTGAAATTTTTCTTATTTTTTGGTGGAATATTGGTTGGGGTTTATTTAAAATCTATTTAAAATTGACCTACGTCCCAATTTTTGAAACAAAATTATTTGTTTATTTCTGCATAGTGATGTTGACGTAAAGTAGAGTCTTTAAGAATTTAAAAATGCTCTTGTTATGGCTTTGGAGATTGAAATATATCTCCATACAGAAAATAAAAGTCGGTGATTTACTGACTTTTGGTACTTGTGTGGATTGCATAAGGGAAAGCATACCAACAAGACCATTAGAGGTGCCAAAGAGAGCCTTTTAAAATTCTTGAGATCATGTACATTGAAATATGTTAACTTTTCCATACTCATTGCCTAAATGGTCAGAGATATTTTTATCTCTTTCAGTGATGACCATATAAAGTTTATGTATGTCTATCTTCTAAATATTAAAGCTGGGGTATTGAATGCTTTCAATATCTATAAGGAAGAAGAAGAGAAACAATATGAAGATCATAAGATCTAATATAGGCATAGAGTATTAAGGTAGGTACACACAAAGGGAAATGATTAGTAATACTAATCTGCTATTACCCTTATAGAGTAAAGCTTTGAAGACCATTGTGTATATGTTAAACAGTATTCCATCTAAGGTTGTCCATAAGACACCTTTTAAAGTATGAAATAGATGGAAGCTTAGTTTAAATTATTTACACATATGGGGTTGCCTTGCTAAAGAGAGGATTTATAATCCTCGCCTAAGGAAATTAGATTCAAGGACAATCAGCGGATCTTTTATAAGCTATCTAGTAAACTTTAAAGGGTTTTAATGTTTTATTATCCTTCATATAAGCCTAGAGTTGTTGATTGTAAAATTTCTAGAGGATACGGAACCTAGTGGGAGTGCTCATTCACATAAATTGGAATTTGAGGAAGCACTAGAGTTGGCCAAATCTCCTCCTCATAGAGGATGATTGATTGTATTCAGGAAAATCAGATTGATTATCCTGAGCCACAATCACTTCTAGAACAACCAACTCATACAGAACAGGTTCAAAATCTATTCTCCCATTGCAAAATGCAGAGGAAGTAGAATTAAGAAAATCCTATAGAATAAGTAGATTAACAATTCTTAGTGATTATGTTGTATATCTCCCAGAGTCTAATGTTGACGTTGGACATAAAGATGATCCAAATTTGTTTTCACATGCTATGAATGGAGAAAACTCCTCATTGAGATTCAGTGTCATGAAGTGAGAGTTAAGTCCATGGCTGAAGGGTCGAGCTAGACTCGTAGCCAATGGTTTTACTCATAAGGAAAGCATTGATTATCGTGAAACATTCTCTCCAGTGTCTAAGGATGGTTCATCAAGATGATCATAGCATTAGTAGCTTATTTTTGATCCAGAGCTACATCAAGTGGATGCAAAAACAACTTTTCTGAATAGGGATCTTAAGGACGAGGTTTACATGAAACAATCAAAAGGTTTTATAAATAACAGTCAGAAAGCTTGCAAATTAAAGAATTCTATTTATGGGCTGTGATAGATCTCTCAATGGTAAGATACTTTTTACAAGGTTATTGTTTATAGAAAACCTTGTTGATTAGTATATATACCTTAAGGTCAGTGGGAGTACAGTAATCTTTCTAGTCCTATATTTGCAAGTGGTGATTTAGGTTTGCTACATAAAGTTCACAAAACTTTGAAATGAAGGATTTGGGTGAAACCTCTTATGTCTTTTGACATAGAGATTCACAGAGACATAAAGAATATTAACATTGTCTCGGAAGGCCTACATTGAAAAAAGTTTTGGAAAAAAATTTAGAATGAAGGATTTGCACCTTCAGTAGCAATTAAGAGGGACTAATTAAATACAGATTAATGTCCCAAAAGGTATTGGAATAAGGGCAGATGAAAAGTTTTAAGCGTCTGCATTATACATAACCATATGACTGACAATAAGTATATTGAGTCAATAAAGTGCTGCAAATAAAGCATTGCGGTATATGCAAGGAACCAAGAAGAACAACTTAACCTAAGGATACACTTTCCATTTGAAGGTGGTTAGTTGTTTAGATTTGAGTTTGCTGATTGTGTAGATAGTAGAAAGTCTACTCTAAGGTATATATCTTTTTATTGAAGGATAGATCCTAGAGATGCAGTTTGCAGACTATAGTTGCTACGTCTACCAAGAAAGCTAAAAGTCTAGCGTGCTATGAATTTGGTACACAGGCATGATGGTTGAGACATTTGTTGAAAGTCTCAATCTTGTCGATTTTACAGTTAGACCATAAAGATACTCTGCGGTAATTCTACTATAATCTTCTTTTATAAGAATAAAGAGTAGAAGCAGAAGTAAATCGACATTAAGTATCTCAGTACGAGAGATAACATTAAGAGACATAAAGGGTCTATTGAGCATATAAGTACTGAATTAATGATTGCGGATCCCATGACTTAAAGTTTACCGGTAAAGAAATAATAAAGTCATGCGGAATATATGAGACTCATTAATTCATTTTCGCTTGGTTTGTCTCTTTTTGGTCTATAGACATAAAGTTATTGTAATAAAGATTTTTTGTGCACATTTGTTATTTTATCCATGAGGATAAATAAAGTTGGACCCGAATGACTTATAGGAAGTTCATTCATAAAGCTTGATTATCCATAAGGTACTCATGTAAGGAGTGTTTTACATCGTGATACATGGAAGGGACGACCTAATTTTATAATGGTTTTACCGCCATGATTCGTGTGAAACATTTCTTAACTGAGTTGGAGGATTCCATAAAAGATTGGCCAAAACTAAAGAACCTAATACCATATGGTCATGTGTTATAAAGTCCAAGTGGGAGAATGTAATATATTATTCCTTTTTGGTTGTGGCCTTTATATCACATTTACGGTATTTACTATGTTTATTATTTTTTCAATAAACATATACGGCATGATGGATATTTCCATTAATTTAGATTACCGTAAATATGGAATCGGTATTATGGTTATTTCTATTAATTTAGATTACCGTAAATATGGAATCGGTTAATTGATTTTAAAATCAATTAACGATATTGTTTCCTTGATGGAAGGAAACAAATATGGTGTTTACCATTTTGAGGGTCCCTAACCTAGCCTATAAATAGAGTGCCTGTGTACACCATCAGTACAGCCATCAAGCAATAGGCATAGGTTAGAAGATCCCTCAAATAATCTTTCTTGTTCTTCAGATGGATCGTGGAGACGCTTGAGCAAACATGGCTAGAGGTAAGCCTGAATCCTGTCTTATTTGTTTTCCGCTGCGCATGTTAGGTTAGAGAAATAATTGTTATTTAATTATTTCTAACATTTTTTTGGCCCTTGTTATTTCCTCATTTTGGTTCTGCTTGATCACCACCATCTCTGGTCTCTCCCCTAGCTTTTCTTCACCTACCCTTGATCTTCTCTATCAAAGAAAGTTCTGTAAAGTAGTCTCACTTATAAGCCTCTCACCCTGTCGCTCTCTCTCTCTCTCTCTCTCTCCCTCTCAAGTGCGATCCTTGTATCTTCCAGTTGTTAGAACATGGAACTTTTTGAGTTCTTATAAGATAAATGTTAGAAAGTTAGCCAATGGAATTAAGGAAAGGGGAGTGTTACGCGTAGAAAATCATAGCTTGGGAGCAGACAAATATGAAGATTGGCTCATAGCAAGATTTTTTTTGCCTATTGGCTCCTAGCAAGATTTTTTTTTTTTGGCCCTTTGGCTTTATATATATATATATATATTCGTATTTTAACTCTTACTTAAAAAAAAAATTATTTGGCCCCCTCCCATTAAAATGTCTGGCTCCGTCCCTGGTCACCATTTCACTAGTTACCAAGAAGAGATAGAAGGGCCTAGGTTTGCATGTCTACATACATTCAGGATTGATTCCTTTTTCTTTTTTTTTTTTTTTTGGGGGGGGGGGGGGGGTTCAGTAAGACAGTAAGAACTAAATAAATATGAAAAAACTAAAAAATTTATGGACCTACCCAGGCTACAACCTAGCTACAATACAGGGAAACCAATAACAATGGGGAGGGAAAGCAACAAAACTAAGATCTAGGAGCGCAGCAAAGACCTAAAAAAAGAGAAAAATGCATTTTACTATTCTAAATTTTGACCATTTTTATTTTATTTTGACGTCAATGTTTAAAAATTGATAGTGTTACTTTCTGTCTAATAAAATTTTGAAATTGCCAATATTACACATCCGTTACTTAAATCTGTCTTCTCTAACTGAAACGCACGTGGGTTTGTTAAGGGCAGGATACCCACAAAATATCCCCGAGGAATCAATATGTTACTCAAAGTCATTATTAGAGTAGATCTAACTCGCGGCTTTGTGTCCCACACAGGCAGATGTGTGGGTTGCTTTGCGCCGCACTGTCGCTCTCATCGGTCTCCTGTTATGATTCCTCCCCTTCCGCCATCCACTTTCGAGGCGTCGGTTTCACATGCCGAGTGTCCATCGTGTCCACTCCGCTTGCATCAGCATAGCCATAAGCTAATGTTGTTGTTTAGTGCTTTTGTGTTATGTTTCATTTCTTTGTTTTGTTACTTTCAGCTTAATCCAAACCGTTTGGGTTGCAAACTCTTTGTCTATGTTGGAGACTCCTCCATTGTTCTTTTCATCCTTGATCGGTTTAGTTTCCTTGAAAATTGGTATAGATCCAAGTTTGTTGGGGTTTTCATACTCCCGATGGTTAATTTTACCCATCATAATGGGCCGCAATTTTCATTGGCTGTATTCTCAAGTGACTTTTACATTCCTGGTTTCTTTTCGGTGCATTGAGGTTCTTGTAGTTTGTCTAAATTAGGTTTTTCAATTGATAAGCTTGTACTTGTTTTTATTTTTTATGTTCTGTTGTACCTTGTAATTTGTTTACGATAAATCTAAAAAGAAAAAGAAAAAAAAAGTCATTACTAGAGATGTTAGCAGCAATTTCCCTTAAATTTGTTCTCAATTTAGGGAATTAAACCACTTTTTGCTTCCCTATTTAAATGCACTTCAAAATAACTTTCCTTATCCTTTTTTTATATTATTTAAATTAAATGCAAAGAGAAAGAGAGATGAAAGATAAATCATTTAATTAATATTGTTTTAAATAAACACGAGAGGAATATATGAGAGAGGGAAATGAAAGTTTTTTATATTAAAATAATACTAAGAGAACCAGTTTTGCTTCCTTAATTTGATGTAGGGTACAACTTTTAGTTCCGTTGACGGTTCCTTAGTTTAGGAAACAACAAGATAATCTAATTCAAGTAGTTTTCAAGAGTTTTTTTTACATGTAAAAAAGAGAATGAAATTTAAAGAGGCTACTACTAGTACCCTAAAGCGTTACTAAGTCGTGCTCTTTTTTGGCCACCGACTTTCAAGTGTGGTGACGGTGAATGGAACAAAATTATCCATGTTGATCACTGTCTCTGTCTGCCTGTCTGTCTCCATGAGTTTCAAGTTGGTAATATACAATCAGACAATTAATTATCTCCAAAGAGGAAAAAAAATAAAAATAAGAAAAAGTAGAGGCTATATATATATATACATATATAGGTATGTTCCTCATCCTCAATCTCAAAACTCCAAAGAATCTCTCATAGCTAGCAACTAGCAAGCAAGAGTACTACTATTTATACCAACTGCCTCGTCTACCCTGCAATTAATGGCTTCGACTGTCGTGAAAGCAGCGTATATACTGGCTTGGCGATGCTGGACTCCCGGCGGCTAACATAGATTCCACCCTTTTCACCCATCTTTTCTGTGCCTTCGCCGATGTCAACCCCCAAACCTACGAAGTCACCATTGCTATCGAAAACCATGGCCCTTTCTCAACCTTCAACCAAACTGTGCAAGAACGAAACCCTGGGGTTAAAACCCTTTTATCAATCGGTGGAGGAAACGCAACGCCTGCAACTTTTGCTGCGATGGCTAGCAGTGCCAAGACTCGTACAGCATTCATAGATTCCTCCATACGCCTAGCCAGGTCTTCCAACTTCCTTGGCCTAGACCTCGACTGGGAGTACCCCCAGACGGAGGACGAAATGAAAAACCTTGGGTCACTCCTCAATGAATGGCGAAAAGCCGTGCAAATCGAGTCCGGCAGCACCAACAATGCACCTTTGCTCCTAACCGCAGCGACCTATTCCTCTTCATCCCATGAGGGACTGCTTTATCCCATTCAGGCTATTTCAGACAGCTTGGACTGGATCAACCTAATGGCCTATGACTTTTATGCCCCCGGTTGGTCACGGGACGTGGCTGGACCACCTGCAGCACTTTACAATACAGGAGATCGCGATCCACTAGCTTGCGGGGATGTCGGCGTCCAAGCTTGGATTGATGAAGGTGTGCCAGCCCAAAAATTAGTCCTCGGCCTTCCATTTTATGGCTACGCATGGGAACTAGAAGATCCTAATAGCAATGGACTATTTGCACTAGCTAATGGAGCGGCCAATGGAGCCGGTATAGATCCCACAGATGGGTCCATAGATTATAACAAAATCGTCAATTTCAAAAACGGGTCCGGTGCGACAGGATTTTTCGACGCCTCATTTGTTACAGACTATTGCCATTCAGGGACGACTTGGATTGGTTATGATGATACGAAGAGCATCACTAATAAAGTTGAATATGCTGTGGGAAAGAAATTGCTTGGTTACTTTGCATGGCATGTGGGCGGCGACAGGGATTGGACTCTTTCTCGAACAGGTAAATATATAGTATATATATGAATTCAGTCATTACTCATGCACTTAACAGTTTGCTAATTAAGCCTAAAAAAAATGTCTGTTACGTTAAATTAATGTTCCTATTTGGTTTCCTAACTTCTCATTAACGTGAATTACTTCTATTAATTGTTGGTGCAGCTTCAAATGCATGGGGAGCGTAGGGATTAATAGAGACTTGGGATTGGATACAAAAGCTGGTATTGTCAACAATATTTGGCCAATAATCGGATGTGTATGTTGTGCTATTTATAATATAGAAGTTTAATTTGTATTGTCATAATAAGGCCAATTATCACGTGTGTTATTTGTAATGTTAAGCTTGTATTATCTACAATATTAATTAGGCCAATATCAGATATGTTGTGTTATTTGTAATATAAAAGCTTGTATTATCAACAATAAGGCCAATATTAAATCGAGTGTATTGTGTTATTTGTGATGTCAATTAAGCTTGTATCCTCAACAACAACACCAATGACGTTAATTGTAATTAATAAGGTGTAATTAATGGACTTATTAATGCAAATTATCAAATTGGAAACAGATTTGTTACTTGTTATTCTCTTATTCTTCATCGCTGATGTGGTATTGTCGATTCATCTTCAAATGATTGAAAGGGGAAAAAAAAAATGCAATGTTGAATTTACATTAATGTCACATCAGCGGAGAATGATGAAAGAAGAACAAGAAAATACAAAGTAGTGTTTTTACTAAAACTTTTACTACACTTTTCAGCTTATAAACTGACATGGTAATTTATAATTAGTGAAATAATTAAGAATGTATAATTGACAAGTCAGCTACTAACTAATTAAATTGACAATTAAGTCAAATTTGTTGCTTAATTATTTCACTAATTAGACTTCAATTTTTTTTTTTTTTTTTTTTGAAAAAAAAACGTGTAGTACTAAAAGCTGTAATTTTTTAATTACTTCTAGAAGCATATATATTAAACTCGACTGCAAGCAAAGTCAGGTGAATAAGGAAATACAATTCTATTAATTTGTCACCGATCAAATATCACTATTTTCTTCCGTCAAATTTTCATATGACGTGCATTAATACAGCTTAATTAGGTCATAATTTTTGCGTAATTTCGTGTTCTAGGATTGATTCGGTCCTTGATTTGGGTCATAGAAGAAACAGATCACAATTTTTTCTTATTTATTGTTTTTCGTCCGTACTCTGTCGCCTAGATGTGAAACAACATGTTATCAAGCTTGATTCAGCTTAATTGAAACAACAAAACCACATCATTAACATGTTAAACATTTTATTCAAGTTGCTGGAAACACAATAAACTTCATCCAAATCATGTTAATGTATGGTAATTAATCAAAGAAACCAACTTTCTAAGTATTAACACAATATTAAACAAGAATAAAAAAGGATGATTAAACCTTTCTCAAAAAAATTCCGTCAAGCAAGCACAACAAGAAATCACATGGCGCGTCCCCTCTAGATCTCAAACAAGAGATTAAAGAAATTTTGAAAGAATTAGTTAATAAAGTAGAAAAAATCGTGTTTGTTGGAATGAATAGCCTTAGCAATAACAAAATCCCATGATTATTCCAATTATTAAAAGCAAGCACTCAAACATATAATTTGGTTTAGGTGTCATAAAATAATAAAATAAAATAAAAAACTACAATTTTTTTTAATGGTGTAGATTTAATTCGAAGTTTTTCTTAAGAACGTACAGCCAAGGGGTCAATCATGTCCTGTGGATGCTTAGACGGTTCAAATTGAAAACCAAGAGTTTTCTTTCCTGGAAATAGAAGATTGGATTCAACTATTTGAATTTAAATCGCCATGACCTTTTCCTGAGAGTGACAAGGTTTGTCCTCATCCTACCAAATATGTACCTTTCCAATCTCTGTTTTGTTTTGAAATTTGTGGGTGGAGTGCTATAGTAGCGCGCAATACACCGAAGAGAGATGATTGTTTTTTAAATTTAATTAAAAAAAACAGGTTTTTCTTTTTCTTTTTCTTTTTTTAATTTTTTTTAATAATTTTCAGCTATTTTTTCGTTTTTCTTTTAAAAAAACAGCTCTTTTTTTTTTATTTTTTTTTTAAAAAATAATTTTGTAAGTTTTTAATTTTTTTTATTATTTATTTTTAGTTTTAGTTTTTTTTTTCTTGAATTTATGAGGGCATTTTTGTCTTATTCAAAAAAAATTAGAGTCATTTTTGTCTTTTTGTTGGTCTTAGGGAGACATTGACATTTTTTGGTAGTTTAAGGGGGGACATTGACACAATTAGTAGTTTAGGGTGTACGTTGACAATTGAATGGTAGTTTGAGGGGGATATGTGTACTTTTCCCTTTTTATTATTAGTTTACAGAGAAAAATACAATTTATTCCTCCCGAACTACAAAGCTTAGACTCTGACCTCTCAAATTACCAAAACTTTTGAAAAATACTTATTTGGCAAAATATTCCCATAATACCCTTGCCACATATCAATTTTCAATTAAAATATAAAAAAAAATTCAAAAAAAAAAACCCAAAATTTTATTTTTATTTTTAAAAAAAGATGGGTGTTTGAGGTGTCGTTATTTCCCAACTGCGACCTGATCTTCCTGACACCTCTCCAGTCACCGTCCATTTGCAATGCCGTGATGATCGATTTTATAGCTCGGCTAGGCGAGTTCTAGTTCTCAAGCATCAGCTTGCTGATCTCGGCCGAGCTCAAGCTCGCCCTGCTTTGGAAAATATCCACCTAAGAGAAAAGCTTGTGATCCTTGAGCCCCATGTAGCTATTGACCAATGTTTTGTATGCCAAAAAATCACAGAGAGGAAAATGGACATGAACATCGACGAACAAGCTTATGGCTGTTGATTTTTCCGTTAGAACCCAATCGAGGTCTTTCACAATGATGATAAAACTTGCTCGTCGTTTGTAACAAAACAAAATTCAAATTGGAATCGTTCATAACCTTTGAAAGATCAAATATCATAGACATTGAAGGATATGAAATTAGCTATGTCTGCGTTCGGAGAGGCGGTGACGAGTTTGCCGAGCTGCATGCATGCATCATGCCCAACGACGATGCTGGAAAAGAGCAGTATGTCCTCATGTTGATCGCAATATTTTTTTTTTTTTAAAAAAAATATAGTTTTTAATTTTTTTTTTCTAATTTTAAATTTTTTTTCTTAATTTTTTTTTTCTTAATTGAAAAAATGACACATGACAGGATTATTATGGGCATATTTTATCAAAAAGAGGCATTTTTCAAAAGTTTTGATAGTTTGAAGGCTGGAGTTCAAGCTTTAGTGGTTCGGGGACTATCCGGAAAATATGCGATGTTCTGTTGTTTTATGCACAGAAGTCTTGCCCTTCTAATGGCACTGATCAGGAAGTCTTCCCTTGTGAGGCAGGCATCTCGGGTAGGTCCCTCTCCATGCACTCATGGTGCAAGTTCAGAAAGTGATCACAAACACTTCATCGAAACACATCCTTTGACCATAAGCTTATCAACCAACTGTTTGAATAGTAGTCAAAATGTGTTTTTTTAGCTATTATATATTTGTTATTTTTTTTTTTCTTATTGATGAATTTATTAAAAATAATATATATAAAAAGAGTACGTAGATGCAGGTAATCACTATTCGTCTCAGCATATGTGAATAGTAATTTTTGCCAACCGCATACATATACATTCACATGTGTAGATAATAAAAAGTTACAGATAGCATATGCGAATGATTAATATGGACTTGTATGTTCAACCCTAATTAAAACACAAAACTACTAGTATCATTTTGGAGTCTTGAAAATTACTTAAGCTTGGAAAACATTGAATGAGCCTTTTCATGATTTTGAAGCAGAAGGAGCCACCCCTCCTATTTATTATTTTGTTTTTCAATCTTTTTTCAAGTTTTTTTAAGTTTTTATTTTTATTATTTTTATATTTTTTTAATTAGGCATATGACACATGTTAGCTTTTTAGAGGTGTTGATATGGGATTCCGTCAATTTTTAGACGAGAAGTTGAATGGAGGTACCATCTCCGTCTTTAATCATAAGCGAAATACTATCTAAAATACGAAATGAATCAAAGTAGACAAAACTTGGAGGGCAAAAACATATTTAACCCTAATTTTTAATGTGTTTCCACTAGAAGCACTAGATAGACCTCTTTTCTAGCCTTTATTTTTGCCAAATATTTAACGTAAGATCATGTATGTTGTCTGCATTACTTTTATTTTATTTGCACAGAAAAAATTGAAAGTAACTGCCAGCCCAATATAATTTATGAGAACTTCACTTCGGCATATGCCGACAGTTGATTGTATTGGCATTCCCAACCTCACTGATATGAGGCTCCTGAATTACTATTGTATATTTTAACTAGATTTTGGAAGATAGGAGAATCTTTGAGAAATAGTACGTTGAAGTCCCATAAATCGGTAAATTTTAAGTCAAGATTGCTAAAATCATGTGCATGTGAGTTCATTTTTTTTTCTTTCTTAAACCTTTATGAACATAATAATGGATACTAAGTTCATAAACTATAATATATATATATATATATATATATATATATATATGATTAAATTATATAAAAAATAAATTTTAATTTTTTAGGTTATTAGTTGCGACACAGTCGACGATAATGGCCTTTTTTTTTCCCGAGTATTAGCGTCGATTGGGTCGATGCTAATGGACTATTCAAAATATATTTTAATTTTTATTAATTATTATTATTATTACGTTTAAGTCATTATCGTCCATAAGAGTTGATGCTGATGATAGACGTACTATTAGCGTCGACGTAGGTGTCAACGCTAAAGTTAGACTTATCAGCATCTACTTATGGTATCTGTACAACAATCTTCAATGTCGAACACATATATCATTTGTGTCGACTTTGTCGCCACCAGTGAGTCATCATCAGCGTCGACCTCTACGTTAACGCTAAAGACAAATTTATTAGCGTCAACATATGATATGTATGCTACAATCTTTATTATCAACCATATATATCATTAGCGTCGACGTAAGTTGACGTTGGTGGGTCATCATCAGCATCGACCTTTAAATCGACGTTGATGATCAACTGATGATCATCGGCGTCAAAGCTTTCGGGTCGACTTATTAGCATCGACGTGTTGACACTAATACTCAATAGCGTCGACTTGGAGACTTTAAGCGTCTACCAAGTGTCGACACTAATGAGCAAATGTTTTGTAGTGTGTCAATGTCTCCCAAATTATCAATTGCGTCAATGTCCCCTCTTAAATTATCAAAAAATCTCAACGTTCCATCAAGACCAACAAAAAGATAAAATTAAGTATAAAATTTATTCAATAAGACAAAAATGTTCTTATAAATTCGAAAAAAAAAATTTAAAAGAAAAAAAAATGATTTTATGTTTTAAAAATAAAATAAAATTTGAGGTGATAGTTTTTATAATTTCAAAAAAAAAAAATTATTTTTTTATGAAGGGTATTTTTGTTATTGGAGGACATTGACACAATTGATAGTTTAGAGGCATTGATAGAGGTGATAATTTGAGGAAGATGTATGTACTTTGCCTATTACTATTTTAATATGTACGTTGTGGCAAAAAATGTTGAGATGGCTTAATCGACGTCACTTTAATTATTTAACGGAAAACACATAAAAGGACACATTTAAAATCCACAAAAAATCTATGCAATCAAATTCAATTTTTAAAAACTTAGACGATAATCACAAATAACGCGTTATTCAGAGCTTTATTTTACATTCATCTTTATTTTTAGGGGTAATTATCTTTTCCCCCCATGAACTACCAAAAAATGCGTGATACCCCCATGAACTACCAATTCGATCAAAATAGAGCATCCAACTACCAAAGACAACAATTTTTTCCCCTTCCGTCAGTCAAAGAGGTTAAAACAAACGGTCAACGGGTCACGTAACCGTCACACGCCGTTTTACCCTCATTTTTTTTTTCCTCTTTTTCCCTCATGAACTACCACCATCTTCCTCTTTTCCCCCATAAACTACCACCATCTTCCAACATGCCCCCATGTAAAACGACACATGACTCGTTGGCTGTTTTTTTTAACCCCTCTAACTGACGGAATGAGAGAAAATGATTATTTTTGGTAATTGAATGCTATATTTTGGTCGAATAGTAGTTCATGGAGGCATCGCTCATTTTTTGATAGTTCATGGGGAAAAAGTAATTATCCCTTATTTTTAACTGACCTCCATCGTATTATCAACTCCTCTTGCTTGCAGTCAAAATCAAATATTCAAACTCAGAAAGCCTTGTTTTCATATTCGTACACAAAGTGGTTATAGACTTTTCCAGGCAAGCTCTTCTTAGTATGTGGCTTATCACCTTTTCTTTTGCTCAAAAATCAGATTGCCAATAGCTATGTCATTAGACTATAAGGCCCATATATTCATATGAACTTCTGGGTGTTTGATTAAACCCTTTGGACGGGTATTCACAACCTTTGATCTTTTTTTTTTTTGATGAATAAGTGAAGACTTTTATTTCCAACAACCAAACATTACAACCAGAAACTGTCCAACCAAAACAGAGGACAAAACCAGAGCAAACCGAAGCTCACACCCACCAATACAAACCAGAACAGCAAGAAAACTAAACCAGAACAGAAAAAGATATGTTCCAGTTTAAACAGAGATTAACACTCTCCATAGTCTTTGCGAATCTACCATTTCCAGAAAATCGGGAACGAACATCCCAATAGATCGATCGAAGCACTTGCTCTTCAGTTTTAGGACATCCATTGTGCTTAATTTCATTTCTTGCTCTCCACAGATGATAAACACCAGATTGTAGGACTAATCTGCAAAGAGCACCCCACATTCTCTTAGTTTTCCACTGCCTATAGCCTGTATCCATCACATTTAGCCAGTCAATATCAGGATTTTCAATATTACATCTCTGCATACAATTTTTCCAGATTCTGGAACTAAAGCTACATCGAAAGAACAAATGGTCCCGGCTTTCCAACCCATGTCTACAGAAACCACACTGAGTGTCCCCTTTGTATCCCCAAACCAAAAGCCTATCTCCAGTAGTAAGGCAGTTTCTCACAGCCAACCATAACAAGAAAGCTTGCTTAGGGATTGCATAAGGGAACCAAATAAGAGACCACCAAATAACCTCCGGTTTCTTTTTCCGCAAAGCACTCCAAGTATCTAAACTCACATAAATTCTTTTACGAGCCACAGTCCAAACCGGATTATCAGAATCTCCTAAATTAATTTACGGCAGCCTAGTCTGAATAGTGACTAACTCTTCAGACCGGGCAGGTTTCCAATGCCATTCTCCATTCTTAAAAACAGAAGCTACTTTGGCATCAATGCTACTTTGAGAGTCATGGTAGCGTGCCAAGCGCTACGTGGATTTTAATATTTATAAGTTTACCACTCGCAATAGTACGAATCGGTTGTACTATAGTAAGGGTGATCGAACCACAGAGAATTATTGGATGTTTTGCGTAATAGGATATCTAAAGAGCGTATCTAACTTAATTTATCAACAAAAGTAAAAACAAAAGTTGTAGAATTGAAGCTACAACGATAAAGTGAAAGAAATGAAAGCGGAAATGAAATTAACTTAAAAGAAAACTTAGGGTGTTGATCATATCCAATCCTCAACCTATGCAATGCTTAAAGTCTATATGGATCTTCCTAACATGCTTGATATGAGCGCGTAATGGGCGTCAACCATTACGACGACCTCGACATGAAAATACTTTCGTTAAGACGTAATCATAAAGCACCTAGATTTACATTAATCAACTCCACGTAAAGATTAAACTATAATTGAAAAACATTTTACTCTACTGAAGGTGTGGAGTGACTAACGTGCCCTTACTACTCTATAACACATCCTAATAAGTATACACAATACACGAAAACCCTAATTAGGCCACAATGATAAGATATCTAGTTTCACACCAAATCATTCCACATAAAATTAAACTACAATTGAAAGACAATTAGACTACCAAAGGGATGAAATGAATGGTGTTCCCTAGCATACCCTATAAGGTGACTCTAATGAGAAATCATACATCATGTCAAATAGCACCATTGAAAAAGACATCGTTCTTGTTTCCAAGAACGTTGGTTTTACTCAAGACTTCAAGAAAAACTCATAGACAAGTTAAACTCTTTTTCATGAATAAATTTGATTGGAATCTTGATACCAAAACCTTTTAGCATGGGTTTTGATATCCTCTAGCCCTCAACAATCATCAAACATCTAAAGAAAATCCTAAGAACATCAAGAACACTTCATGGTTTTTGGATTGGATTTTTATCAAACCCTAAGGACTAAATTAGCTAGACATGAATTGAATCTAAGTTAAGCATAAATTTAAAGGGAAGCAGTACAGAAACAAGAAAGAAATGAATTAAAAACAACTATATTAAACTTAAAGAAATTCGGATTAGAAGAAAGGAAGAAAATGAAGAACAAGCTAAACTAGAACTTGAAATTAAGGAAAGGAGACAAGCTCTCTGGAACTAAGCCCAGAAAACGTGCACTAAAGGAAACTAAAAACGCAAGGAATTGAAGTGATACATCTGAGCAAATCCGAAATCTCAAAAGATGCATGTTCTAATCTACAACCCTAATCTCATATATATAGAGAATTGGATTTACAAAAGATCATCAAGAGTGAATCCTAGCCGCACAAACAGAGCTGGTCGACGTTCATTTCTGTCCACAAAATCCAACTTTAAATTTGGATCGCACAAACAATACAAAGATCTGAAAATATCTGAACTTTCTGGAAGACACGACTTCGCTCGATCGAAATTATGTCGATCGATCGAATAGTCGATCGATCGAATTATTGCTGTACAAATAATCGATCGATCGAAATGCCTTGGACAATTTTCCATTTTCTCAGGATCAGTTTCGAACTCTGGAAATGACTAAAATACCCTTGATGTATTTTCAGGTCTAATTCAAGAGTTTTGAATTAGATTTCAACTAAGACCTGAAAATAAGAGAAAACACTAAAACATAACAAAACGTTATATATACAACACGAACTAGGTTTAACAAATGCAAATTAAGGGGTCTTGAATCGAATAATTCAAGACTTATCACACCCCCAAACTTACATAATGCTAGTCCCTAGCATTACAACTAGAAATTAAAATATAAACAACTAATCTACATCCTCTTTCGTGGGAAACGCGATTGCATTTAGCACATGCAACAAGCCTTTTAAACCCCTAGGCTACCTTAGTGGACGAGTGAAGTCTCGTGAAGGTTTAGCAGAAAATGCTACCTACAAACATTAACTTTACAAAATATAAAAAGAAGTATCATTACAACTATGGTTCATAATTCATGAACAACTTTAAACTAATAAACTCCATCTTCACACAGTTTAAGTAAATCATAGTCTACTCATTTACAAATGGCCGGCTAAGATTTCACATGTTAGAAATGATGCAGTTTGATATTAACATACAATTATGAGGCTTTCAAAGAACATTACCTACATACATGCTCCAGTGTCTCAAAATTCTATATATCTCTCATTAGATGGAATAACTAAGGCATAGGCATAACTTAATATTATTTACATTATTTATTATGGTTGTGCAATGCTCAACTCCTTTAAGCTTCTAAATGACCTATGTACCAAGTGTTAGGCCAGTGACTCCCAAACCAGATGGTTTTAGGGCACTAGATGTAAAACATCCCTAAGGGCTTAATAACTCAAGTCAAGAAGAACTACGAAGTCAAACTAACCATTTTTTTTATTATTATTATTATTAACTTACATCTTTTGACGCGAACACTCAATGCTTAATGAGGCAAGAGGTCCGGTTACTCAATGAAGGTTTTTTTTTTTTTTTTTTTTTTTTTTTTTTTTTTTTTTTAACTATGCCCACGTCATCCATCTAACAAGTAATCTTGGTTTTCCAAAACACTAAAGACCGTATGCAAGGTATTAACTTAAGTACATACCCCACAAACAATATGCCAATGTATGTCATGATTTTCAAATTTCACAAGTGAATCTCATAGCCAAAAGTAATTAAGCAGACTTAGAATCTCTAATTGTGTGATCATGTGTTCAAAATTTTTTAAAATTGTCAATGAAAAGCAAATCACAGTTATAAATCAACTAAATTTTACAAAACAACATAGATATTCACAAAGAAATTTGAAAAATTTGTACAAAATTTAGACTAAGTGTACACATGTATGTCTATACCCCCAAACTTAAAATAACACATTGTCCCCAATGTGTATAAAATGAAAGCATGGTTTAAGGATAAGGAAAACCTGAGTGGGGAAGTATGGCTCAAAGCATACCCCCAAACTTAAAGGTAGGAACACTTAACCTGAAAAACAAAACTAAATACCAAAGTAATATACAAGATAAAAGAAAAGAATAACAAAAGAAAATTTCACATTCCCATCGGCACTACAAAAATACCAACATGTTTGGTACATCCCAAAGGCATATCAAAGTACATTGTGTAAAACATAAAATATCCAAAAGAAAACACAATGTCTATCAAAAATACATGCCTATAATCAAAATCAGCATAAAGAAAGATATGTGCCCTAATGGCAATCATGGAGCTGCATCCGGAGGTGGTGGAAGACGTCCTAAAATTTCTCTCATCATGTCCTCCATGGCACTCTACCGAGCCTAGATGTACTATGAAAATCGAGGGGATGTAATGCACTCTTTAACCCAATTTATGAATCTCAAAGGAAAACCAAAACAAGATAGGCAATGGATAATAAAATCCCAATTGACCGAATCGTACGCCTTCATCAAATCAATCTTCATAGTACATCTAGGCTTCCCATCCTTACGGTGGTAATTTCTGACCAATTCCTGGGCCAACAACACATTTCAGCAATGTTCCTGCCTGGGATGAAAGCCGATTGGTTCCTACTAACCATAGAGTCTAAAAAAGGAAGCATTCTATTTGAAAGGATTTTTGTAATGCATTTATACACTACATTACAACCTTTGATCTTTGCAAAAGAAAGTAAATTAGACAAAGGAATTTGCCGGCGCGGGCTGGGGGAAAGATAGTTTCGTTGCCTAAATCAGTTGATGTTTGAAGATAAAAGACTAAAGGAAATTGTAAAAAAAAATTGTTACATTTTCCTATTTTCGTATGGATACTTTCTCTCAATCGTTAAGGCGGTCATGTTGGCTGTGTCTTGCTATTTCCGTACATGCATTAAGTAGTTCAGCTGTCAAATAAGGCATGCTTTTGGTAGTTTTATGGTGTGTTTGGTTTGAATAAAATGTAGATTTACTTTTTCAAAAAATAAATTATATTTTTTGAAATTTTTTTAAAATTTTATCTCATAAAGTCAAACTTTTTAATTCGCATAGTAAATTAAAATAATATTCTGATTCAAAAAAATTCAACACCCAAATGGACAACCATCCTTAAATACAAAAGTTACTGCACTTACCATGTTTGCATCTCTGGATCGTAGAGAGCTTTGTTCCAAAGGACCTTGATATATGTACAACCTCACCCTAACTTTTGCACAATCCCAAGGCATATTGAGGTGAGACTCAAGCAATGGGTTCCACCTCAATATGCCTTGGGGTTGTGCAATAGTTAGGTGAGGTTGTAATTTTAACATTTTCCATGGTCCAAGTATCTCTTATTTATGGCCCAAGTCTTGTCAAATCAATATCACCCCTTGCTCATTAAATAGCGGATCAATCTTCATATTAATCGGTTTTGTAGACCAAGTTTTTTAAGTTGCAGTCCTGATTGTCGACCGGGATTTTCCACTCGTAATCAAGAGCGGTTAGAGCATTATTAGCAGTTTCCCTTCCCTACATTTTAGGGAAAATTTTAAAAAAGTCATAAAATCCACACCATAGCAGCTTCCCTTCCATTTCCCATTCACTGGGAAATGAACAGTTCTTCCCAATGCATTGGGAAGAACTGTTCACTTCCCACTCTATTGTTTAATAATAAAAAATAGACTCTCTCTGCGCGCGCCTTCTTTCTCTCTCTCTCTCTCTGCAACACGCTCCTCACTCTCTCTCTCTCTCTCTCTCTCTCTCTCTCCCATTTCGTCATTCGCAACAGCTACCGCCGAGCCTGCCGACGAGCCCAAGCCACCGGATCATCAACGCGTGCCGCCACGGAGATTGGTGCTCTCACCTCCACAACTGGCCCATGATCTCGCTGATGATCCTCCTCTCCAACATGTACCAGCGGCCGGACACCCCCCACACAGGTCTCAATCCTTCAAAATCAAACAACCCATCGACTCCAACCTCCTCCATGTTGGAACCCACCACATCACCACCAATCAACCATCAACTACAAACAAAAACCCAATCCAAACACAACACCCTATCCCACCGGAAACCACCACCAAAATACACACACAAAAAAAAAAATCCCCAATTAGTCCAAACGCGCCTTCACCTGGCATCCCAGACGCGCCACTGCGCCTTCACCTTCCGGCGTCCACCAATAGCCCACGACGAGAGAGGCGAGAGTGATGGAGATGAGAGAAAGAGTCGAGAGAGGCGAGAGTGACGGGCGAGAGAGGAAGAAGACAAAGACGGTAAAATAAAAGAGAAAAAAAAAAGTTTATGGAATAAAGTAAAGTAAAATAAAACAATATATATTATTTTAATGATATAGGGAAAAGTAAAGGGAAGCTGTTGTGGAAAATTTTTTGATTGGGAAGCAAAAAGTGTTTTTGTTCCCTATATGTAGGGAAAATGACTGGAAAGGGAAGGGAAGCTGCTAGGAATGCCCTTAATCAAGATCGTCAACCAAGTCTGGCATTAGGAAATTGTATGGACAATGACAACTTTTTCATGAACAAAATTTTTTCCATGTTAAGAAAAATCAAAGATACATAATAAAGTGTTATTCAATAATGCATCTTTTGGACATATTTGCACATGGAACAAAAATTTCCTCCAGATTGTCTACAAAACTGTCAATGTCTCTTAGCCAGTCTTGTCCCGGCCTTAATTTAGTTAAGCTTACATATATTAATAATCGCATTACTAATTTAATCTTACATATAGATTTAAATAGTACTAATCCAAAATGTCAATTACCTTATATGCGGATAGCGGATAATAACCGCAATAATTGCACAAATACAAATACGTAAAAATGATAATCATATCATGAGGATGCAGATACCGCTAATAACCACATCCGCATTTTTACCCTTAGGTGCTGGGAACTGATTTTGGATCGTTTCAACAAATTTAGCAAGTCTATTGAGAATGCTTACTAAGATCGAGAGACGTCAAATGGTCAATTAATTGATTTTTTTTTTTTTTAAAATGTTTTCCCACTAAAGAAAAAGGAACTTCTCTGAAAATTCTATCATTGGAGCGTTTGGCAACACTTTTAAAAATGGGTTTTTGCATTTAAAAAAAAACAAAACAAAACAAAAAATATTAATTAAAAACTCAAAATAAAAAAAAACTAAAAACTACTTTTAACTTTATATTGCATTACAACCCAAAAAAAAAAAAAAAAAACTCTAAACATATGTATCCTCGTGACATTTTTCGTTCGTAGCCTATATGGAAAATGTTGCACATCGACCATAAAATCACATTGATTTTTGGCACAAGTCATTGTTTTATGCGCAGATCGAGCAGAACGGCAGAAGTCTTGCCCTTCTAATGGGGCTGACCGACTGATTGAGCAAGTCTTAACTTGTTTTATGCGCAGAGCAGAACGGCAGAAGTCTTGCCCTTCTAATGGGGCATGGGGCTGACTGACTGATTGAGCAAGTCTTCCGATCCATACACTCGAGTCAAGGTACGATTAATGTAGCAAGTTCAAAAAGTGATCGCAACGCATCAAATTAATGTCAAGTGAGCTTCAACGAAACCCACCATTTCATATGCTGATATGCTTATCTACAAACTGTTTGGGGTGTAATTAAACAGCCACGTCAAATTGAGTTTTTTTTTTACCTATATTATTTATTTATTCCTCTAAAGATTATGTGGCTTTTAAGAGAAAATGTATTATAATTTATTTTATTTTTGATTAATTAATTTAGTTTGGCTATAATCATGCAACGTAGAAACAGCCACGTCAAATTGAGTTTTTTTACGACGAATGATACTTTGGCTTTAGTTTGTAGTTCTTTTTAAGTATCTATAAAATAAAATAAAAAAGATTCCACGTCACACGTTTGTTTTAAATTGAATGAAAATGATTATAATACATTTTCTTGTACTTATTTTATGGCTATAATCATGCAACATAGAAATCCCAATAATCTCTCGGCTGTTTCTATAATCTCTCTTATTTGATTCTTAATTGATAACTCACGCCAACACATACGTCTCCTTTATTAAACTGTACGTCTCAGAACATAAGAGATCCTTAGAAAATTAATCCACCACTTTCAAGGCAAGCTGTCACAATCTTCAGAATTGAAGTATAGCTTTGCTCCATGATGTTCAAAATTATCATCCTTCTTCTTTTCCATATCTTTCTTTCTTTACACTTGGAGCCGTCAACTGCAAAAACATGGATCAAAGCAGGTTACTGGTACTCCGGCAGCGAGTTCCCGATTTCAGTCATAAAATCAACCCTCTTTAGTCACCTTATTTGCGCTTTTGCTGGTCTAAACCCATCGTCATACGAGCTCTCTGCCTCATCCTCCTTCTCTAACTTCACGAACACTGTTAAACAAAAGAACCCATCAATCACCACCCTCCTTTCTATTGGGGGTGGAAGCGCAGACCATGCAGTCCTTTCATTGATGGTCAGCAAGGCTTCCTATAGAAAATCTTTCATCGACTCTTCACTGAAGATGGCAAGGCTTTATGGCTTCCAAGGCCTAGACCTTTCTTGGGTTTCAGCAAACACAAGCCGCGACATGACCAATATGGGGATACTCTTTCAGGAGTGGCGAGCCGCCGCGAATTCCGAGGCAAAAAACTCTAGCCAGACAGAATTGATCTTGACTGCTTCTGTTCATTACTCACCGGATGTGGATATCGCTTCTTTCCCAGTGGACTCCATAAGGGATAACTTGAATTGGGTTCATGTCATAGCTTATGACTACTATATGCCTCAGTGGTCAAACTTGACAGGTGCTCTTGCAGCCTTATATGACCCATCAAGCGAGGCTAGCACGGATTATGGCATTGGTGCATGGATTGGTAGGGGCTTGTCCGCTGGAAAGTTGGTCTTGGGCTTGCCTTTCTATGGCTATGCATGGACGCTAAAGAATCCCAACGACAATGCTATTGGTGCACCGGCTACAGGTCCAGCCATTACACCTGAAGGATACATGAGCTATAAGGATATCAAGGCTTACATTAAGGGAAATGGGGCTGTTGTAAGATACAATACTACATATGTAGTGAAATTCTTCTCAGTTGGATCGGTCTGGATCAGCTTTGATGATGTTAAGGTGGTCAAAATTAAGGTTTCTTATGCCAAGCGTAAGGAACTACTTGGTTACGTTGTGTGGCAAGTCTCTCATGATGACAATTGGGAGCTTTCTCAAGCAGGTAAGAGATGCAGCACTCTTTAAAGAATTCAAATACGTCAACATGACTTGAAAGATCATCTTAGCCAAAAAGAATTAAGAAATAACTTTATTTATTTATTTATTTTTATATGCTAGTTTTATTTAACCCAGGAATGAAGATTTCATTGTTAGGCCAATGTCAAGTTTTTGCCAATGCTTGTCAAGATTTCAATGGCCTTTCCTGTTCGATTATACATTTATACATATAATCCCTTTGTTTCCCCTGTTTGGGTTTTGATTGACAATAATCAGATTTCAGTCAAATGAGGTACTTTCTCAGGGAAAATGCCTACATGAGTGGACCAAGATCCCCTATTAGTGGAGATCCTATTATTAACTTGCTCCCTCCTCTTTGGGCATGGGTCTATGAGACGGCCAGGGGGCTCCCTCGGGAACGGTCTCTCTAAAATTTCCCCATCCCCGACCCTCCTCTGAGGGCAGGGGATTATAAGGGATCCTTATCCTTACATGAGCTTATTGTCTTTTGTTTTGTGTTTCTCCTGACTTGGCTGGCCATAGGAAACTGACTTTTCAAGGAGTTATTGGGTTTTCTTACATGGCATATTTGACATGAATATTTATAGAAGATTATCTGGCATCGCTTTAATAAACTAAACTATATGAACATCCAATTATTTCAGCAATCGAAAGTATTATAAGTCTGACAGTGACATTATTTTAAGATATTTTCTGGCATATTCGTCTCTAATAAATTCGATCATGAGATGCATTATCAGCTCAAGAGGAAGGAGATAATGGACAACAGGAAGGAAATAATGGACAACAGGAAGGAGATAATGGACAACAGGAAGGAAATAATGGACAACAGGAAGGAAATAATGGACAAGAGGAAGGAGATAATGGACAACCCAAGGGGCGATTATTAGTGATCGTTTTGACTACAACTGCTACCGTTGTTCTTCTACTGAGCCTTGTAATATGTTGCTTACGGAAGAGAAGGCTCAAATTAAAAGGTAAAGTTTTTCTACTACATGTACTCACCATCTATAATTGGAAGTTACGATTATTTACTATGAACCGCCAATGATTGAGGAACTGACACTTTTGGTCATCTACCCTTCTTTTATGTCTCTTATATTTTTTTATAAAAATAATACAGGAATGGTTGTTACATCTAAAGAATCAGAGTCCAAAATTAATCATATGGCAGCTGCAAGAGATTTCAATGGCAACATTCCTAATCTTCAAGTCTTTATTTTAGCTGACATTGAGGCAGCTACAAATAGATATTCAATTGAAAATAAACTTGGACAGGGAGGTTATGGTCCCGTTTTCAAGGTAAACTTCCGTTAGTCTACATATATTGTGGCATTGCCCATCATCATTACAAGTGCTTCAATTTTTTTAGACTAAATAAATTGGCAGAAACATAACTCTATCTATAAACCACTCCCATGCTAATTTTGGCAGCAGGAGTAGAAATTGCCTTGCAATATCTTAATGATGGAAAGAATACAATTAATCATGGGTGTCTATTTATTTATCAGGGAGTATTACCAAATGGACAAGAAATAGCCGTGAAAAAGCTTTCAAAAACATCTACGCAAGGGTTTGAGGAGTTTAAGAACGAGGTTATACTTACTGCGAAACTGCAACATGTAAATCTTGTGCGACTTTTGGGATTTTGCATTGAGAGGAATGAACAAATGCTGATCTACGAGTACATGCCAAACAAAAGCTTGGACTTCTACCTCTTTGGTATGGTATCTTTCTTGCAATTCAATTACAGTGAATGAGAATGCAATAACATATGAGCTCTAGCATCTTTTGCATAGAAGGCCACAAGCCAATAATTCCTGATGTTGACACTTGCGCCAAACACCCTTTAAGCTTAAATAAAGCCAAGGTCATCTTGGTTCAAGCTTATAGGGATATTGGCACAAGGTGTCTTTCTAAATTTTTGGGCATTTTTTCGCATCTTATTCCTTTATTAGTCCCATGATAATTGAATGATTGACTTTTCGCAATCTAATTTAACACAGACCCTATGAGATGGTATCTATTGGATTGGAGAAAACGCATCGACATCATTGAAGGGATTACTCAGGGGCTTCTATATCTCCAAGAATACTCGAGAATGACAATTATTCACCGAGACTTGAAAGCAAGCAACATTTTACTAGACCACGAGATGAAACCCAAGATCTCTGACTTTGGTATGGCTAGAATTTTCAGGAAAGATGATCATGAAGCAAACACAGGTCGAATTGTTGGAACATAGTAAGTACTTTGCCTAAAAAGCTTTATAACCTAAGTTTTCTTGTTAGATGATTAATTTTGATGTTAAAAAATCTATTGCAGCGGTTATGTTCCTCCTGAGTATGTTAGAAAAGGTGTGTACTCCACGAAATCTGATGTTTATAGCTTTGGAGTTCTACTTCTACAAATCATTAGTGGTAAGAGGACTGCTTGTTATTATGGTTTGGATGAGAACTTGACCATCCTAGAATATGTAAGTAACTTTAGTAAACATTGCTAAGGCAACCGTGGATCAAAATCTTACACTTCTTTTCTTTTGCTGAGTACCTATGCACTTTTCTGTTTTCCCAGTATTTGATGCTTAATACTCTATAATTTCAGGCATATGAGCTTTGGAAAGAAGGCAAAGGCATGGAATTTATGGATTCTACTCTGGATGACACACTTTCATCGTGCAAATTAATTAGATGCATGCAAATAGCTCTTTTATGCGTCCAGGAAAACGCTAGTGACAGGCCATCTATGCTAGAAGTTTCTTCAATGCTAAAAAATGAAATTGCAGCTCTAACAATTCCAAGAAAGCCAGCTTTTTCAAGGAAAATAGACAAAGAAGAGGAAAATAAATCCACATTGCAGCCAGAAATTTGTTCTGATAATGATGCAACAATCTCCAAACTGGTAGCACGATGAGCGTGGAGGACTTGTGAAACATATATAGTTAATTAATTTTTTTTTAAAAAAAATCCCATTTTCCCCCATTTTTTTCTCTTAGACGTAGTATATATGGTCAATTGGTCATTCACAATCACTCTATTATCATCATTGTAGCTAAACTCGTATTTTCATAATCCACTAATAATGTACATTTTCAAGATGTCATGGCACTCCTATTTTCTATACTTCACAGCAAAACTCCATTTTTGGACACATTTGCCTTAACCATAAACCGCTTGATTTGCATAAACAAGGATTACAATATCCAATGGTAATTCACGGTTTAGTCTCTAGTCAAACCAGGAAAATACACCAAACAATTGATAAAAAAATTAAAGAAAAAACTAAACCAAACCCATAATTCATATTATTGTAGGGCAAGAACGTTTTCTGCTAACATTTTATAAAGGAAAAAATCCAATGGTTTGAAGATCACCCAAAAGCTTCCGTATTGGTAAAATCCATTACTCACAATTTCAACAGTGTCAGAAAAATTAGAACACTATAATATCCCAACAACAAAATTCACAACCCAACCACTCCCCAAACTAAAAGTTATCGCAAAGAAAATAAATTTCAGCAAAACCCAGAAAGCACAACTATAGAAAATCTTTCAAACAAATTAAATATATTGTATATATACCTGCTTGAACCAGTCTTCAAAACCCTTAGCAGCCTCCCTAGTCTGCTCTCCAAGCTTATACAGCGACTTAGAAACATGGGTCTCCTAGGTGAGCTTCTGTTTCTCTCCTTTTCTTGCTTCTCAGATCATATAAGGCCATCCCCAGTCCTTGAACCATAGAGAGCAAAGCAGGTGGTTGATCTTGAAACTGAAATATTCAGAAACAAGCGTCAAAGAACAAAGCTTGGAGCTAAATCCTGAAGCTAAAGATAAAACCTTTGGACTGGTCGGCAATGGATTCACAAAACTGCGAAATTAAATCTTCCTCACTCCAAAGCAGACACTCCCTCCATCTCTCTGTCTTCGCGCTCCGGAAAAGAAAACAAGGAAAGCATCGTCGCGTTCCCGAATGGTTTTGAAAAAGAGTAAATTCTGGACGGTTTTTTTTTTTTTTAGATAGTTCAAAAAATTACCTATAATTAAATTTTTACAAACAATTTTTTGAAAACTGTCCATAAAAAAATAAATTATGATAGTTTCAAAAAAACCATGGGTAAATTTACAGACGGTTTAGATGAACCGTATAAAAATGTAAATTTTCAGATGGTTTTAATGAAACTGTCTGTAAATTGAGACCGCCTGTAAATTTAAGGATGGTTTCATTGAAACCATCTGCAATTTCATTTTTAAAAAGCAGGAGTTTCACACCACTTCATATTGAAAATACCACTCATCCATATTCCATGTCATCGACCCGCACCACAAAATAACACCTCGCATATTGACCGTCTCTTTCATTTATATCAACGACTCATAACAATCCACAATCTCAATCTGCACAATCTCTCTTTATTATTCACAGACTTGGCCAAGAATTCCCAAGAGGTAGGGCGTGCAGGTATCATTCTTCTTCTTCTCTCTCCGGCCGGCGACTAAAGACAGGGGATGAGATTTGGATGGAACGGAGGGATCGGGACTACGGGAACGGAATGGCAGGAGAGAATACCAGAGATGGAGTATCGGATCTGTCAAACCCACACCACCCATGCTGGTGTGCGTGGGTTTCCGGCTGAAATCGGCTCTGGGTCGTTTTGGGTTGGAGCTGACTACCAGGTTGGTAATTGGGGTGGGTTTCAGTGATTGTTATGGGTTGGAGCTGACGGGTTTGTTTTGTTTTGATTGTTTGAAGTACTATATTTTTCGGTTGATTGGTGAAAGGGTACCCGGTTGGCTGTGGCTGTGGTTCTTGGGTTGTGCAATATTGAGGGAGTAGATATGGGTGGCGACTTGTCTCTCTTAGTTTCTCTCGGAGTGGAAGAGAAACAGAAGAAGATGTCTAGCTAGCTTCGATGGGGCTTGGTGCAGCTGAACGGCTGGATGGTAGTGATTGGAGTTGAATTTCAGTGGATATTTCCGGACTCCAATAGAGAACTTAGAAGCTTTAAGCCTTTGACTGTTGGACAAAAAAGATTATAATTATAATTATAATTTAAAAAAAAAAAAAAAAAAAAGTTCTGGACAATTTTGGGCAAAACCGTAAAAAAATTTTATGGACGGTTTTTTCCAAATCGTCCGAAAATTCATTTAGTAACATTATATCCTAAACGGTTTTAAACCATCTAGAAAAAACTGTTTGGAATTGATTTCAAACGATTTTTCTGCATTTTTAAACGGTTTAAAACAATCCAAAATTTGCTTCATTTTTATTATTATTATTATTATTTTTTGTAGTGAATGCAAGTTTTTTTTAAGATGGCGTTCAGACGAGTGAGTTAGCTCATTTGATGCTACTAAGATTTCACATATTTTTCTTAGTTGTGTTTGGACATGGTCCAATCGAGCTTCCAACCGAGTTTCTCTGGTTAATTAATTGCGATCTTCACTTATTCAGATGCTCTCCAGTTGAGCTTCTCAAGACCAGGGCTACCTTGATATATTTTGGAGCTTTAAGCGAAAAGTTTAAATGATTTTTTTTAAAAAAAATAAAAAAAAAAAAATATTAATTAATTTAAAAAATAGAATGGTAAAACTTGATTTATCAAAGGAAAGACAAATTAGTGTAAGAATATTTCATAAAACCGCATAAAAAAAAATTAATGCAATTGATTAATTGAGTTTTTGGTAGTTAAATTTTTTTTTTTTTAATCACTAATCATATATGAAATGATTTTAAGAACTTGAAGGATAAGCTATAGGGAAATAATGAAAATGGAAAAGAGAGAAATTCAAATTCAAATAAGATTTGAATAGAAAAATTGAGATAAAAAATAAAAACTTATGAAGAATAGGATTTAAAATAGAAACTTAGAGACTTTTCATCTTCTTAACATTTCTTTTTTATTTTTTTCATTCTATTTTAATTCTTGAACGTTGGACCTAAGGCGTTCAATTTTTTTTGAATGTTGAACATAAAGCCTTCAATTTTGAACGTAAATAATTAAGGTGTTCAATTTAGAAGCTTTTATATCTCTTTTTTTTTTTTTTGAACAAGAAAGTAACTCAGATCATTACTCAAGAGAAAGATCGATCCTACAAAAAAGGATCTAGGGACCAATTTGGTCCCTAGCTACAAAGTTGCTAAAACGAAAAGGTAGTTCTTCCAACCAGACATTATTAACCTTCTGCTTTGATGCCTCTGCTGCAAGAGCATGAGCCACTACGTTCCCTTCTCTAGGAATAAAGGAGAAGTCCACCGATCTGAAGTTTCTCTTTTCATGATGGATTGATTCAATAAAATTCTCAAATTTAGAAAGGAAGGGGGGGTTTGAATTAATAGCCTGCAAGACTTGTTTAGCATCCCCCCTCCAATATAACATCAAAAAAGCCCACCTCCGTGCAAAAGTACATAGCACTAAGTGCTGCCAATGCCACGGCCGTCGCTGAGTCAGTTATCAAATCTTTTGTCACACTTCTAGCTCCCAGACAAGCACCATTGCTATTCCTAGCTATCATCCCCAACCCTATCCACCCCTTATTCTTGTTAATAGAGGCGTCCCAATTAACTTTTATCAGCCCTTGGGAACGAGGTTGCCATTTAATATTTCTATAACATGGGACAGATACCTCATCCAACATTACTCCAGGCACCTTGAGTTGGCATTTCTTATATTCAAACAGGGATTTCTTCGCTTCTGCATACACAACATTAGGATGAGTGAAGGTGCCCTAAAAAATCAGAGAATTTCTTCTCAACTATATGCACCTTGACACCACTGCCATGAGATCTAACTCCTCCCTACTAACTCTCTCCAAGTAATATTTGAACAGCAGCTTGAAGTCATTCCCTACCCTTTGACATTACTGAAAACTAGAATAATTTCCACCCCAAACATCTCGAGCTGCCGGGCACTCCCAAAGGGTATGGCAAATGGTTTCTTCAGCCGCACTACAACAAGGACAGGAGGAGTCTTCTAGAACCTTTTTCTGAGTTAAGTTCACTCTAGTCGGTAGGATGTTATGACAGGCTCGCCAAATAAATAATTGAACTGAACTTGGGACTTGTAACGCCCAAATAGCTTTTATATCTCATTAATTCTATTTTAAATGTCAACGTTCAAAGAAATTGAAGGCCTTCAATGCAGAAACTTTTCATATCTCACAAGTTGTTGGTAATTAGTCGTACAAAAAATTAAAGGCCTTCAATTTAGACTTTTCATATTCACAAGTTGTTGGTAATTAATTAAGGCCTGCAATTTTTTTTTTTTTTTTTTTTTTTTTTTAACCTGCAGTTTTTTTACGGGAGAAGGTCCCTAGGCAACATATTTTAAGGCATCGACTGCGGCTATTACCGGAAACAATGCTTTGATGATTCGTCTTTTTGTAAGCACTTTTTTTTAAAAAAAAAATAAAAAATAAATCTTCATTAATTTGGGCTTTATTAAATTGAGCCATGCATTATGTTATTGCCTTTTTTAATTTTAGTTTTACCAAGATTTAGGGCCTTATATTAAGTGTATTGATCATATTTAAGGCCTCAATTTTTATTTTTATTTTTTTATTTTTTTTAGAAATAATCTTTATTAATATTTTTTAATTAGGGGTCTTATTAAATTGGGGGCTTAGGCGGTCGCCTAATCCGCCTAAGGCTCCAGCCGGCCCTACTCAAGACTACATTTGAGCATCAGTTTTCTTCAATGAAACATTTTCATTCTGACAAATACAAACCAAGCTTCTCGGGAGTTCTTCTTAAGTAGTTCGTTCGGATCCATTGCAAACGCTTGTACATACCAACAAAGTAGCTCGAGAGTCCTTCGTATGATGTTCTTGATGTGGATCTGGCTTCAGTGCTGTAGTAAAAACTACAGCACATCTCCTGTAAAAAAATTTGAAGGGTCCAGATTATTTTGGATTAAACACATTGTTTTACTACACTTGAAATGGTTGAACCATAAACAGACTTTAACGCCGTTTAAGTCTCTTTCAACCCCTACCCCCTTTCACAGTTCACACACAGATGATGACTAATCTCGTTGGAAGAGCCATCTTTTACGCTCTTATCACAGTGTTCCTTATTTCAAGTACCAACTTCTTCTTTTCTCCAACCTTTCTCTCAGCCACTTCCTCTACTTCCCCTTTATTGTTCTTTCTCAGACTTGCTGGCCTTGAGCCTGTGCGTGTTGGGTGAGATTTTGCTGCCCAAGTAAATCTCCGAGGCAATTGAAGAAGCTTTGGATGCTTGCTAGAGAACATATAGTCTTGGATTTAAAATTAGCACTTAAACCACGACCTTTTGGGTTTTTAAGACTTGCGATCTGTATTGAGATTCGTCGGCCCCACTTTTGTCCGAGTGTTGAACTAGCTGGTTGGTATGTAAGGCAACCATCTAAACTGAAAGTTGATGAAGAGTTGAACTAGTTACAACTTTTCAACTTGATAACCAGTCTTGTCACTTGTCAAACACAATTAATTTTTGCGGTTTGATAAGCTTCTCTAGCAAGATGACATCGTGAATAAAGCTTGAAGTGTGGAATTTTCTTCCGCCGGTTTGCACGCATTAGACCCGGTTCAATCATCAACTCATCTTCTTCATCGTTCCTTCTGGAATGTGCATGAATAAAGGAATCGATTTGTAACTTGCTGCTACTATGAAGTATGAACATTTTCATTCTGTAACTTGCTGCTAATATCCCCGATCGACCGCTTCTCCGTGCTCCTATCGTCCACCTCAGACAAAGATTCCCCCAGGTGGTTTCCATGGACGGAAACCACGAGCAGGAGCTCGAGGACCTGGGGCTCCTCCAGAAGCATGTCGCCGACCGTTTTTCCGAGCTCCTCGTCCACCTCCAACGACGATTCCCTCCTCTCCATCGCCTGGCTTCGCAAGCTCCTCGACGTGTTTCTCTGCTGCGAGGCTGAGTTCAAGGCCGTTCTGCTGATCCTTCCCAGATTTCCAAGCCCCCACTGGACCGTCTCGTCCTTATATTCCCCGATCGCGTCGTGAAGGCGCTAAAAGTCTGCAATGCGGTCTCGCAGGCGGTCGAGTCCCACTTCCTCAAGTAGAAAACGTCTGATTTATTTTTCAGTTTTGTTTACATAATTAAAACGACTGTGTTTTGATAAACTAAATCTGGACCCTCAATTTTTCTACTAGTTTAAAATTACAGCACTGAAGCCGGATATGATGTGATGTAGCTCGCCCAAACAATCTAAAAACAAGCACTTCAACCGATTTCGGTAACCAAATACTTAAAACACATCAACATTGTCTCGTTGGAACAATCCATCGATCAACCAAGATTTCCAAGGAGTGCTTAATGTTTCACCTTTAACCAAAAATTTGAATTCTTGTCTAATAGTAAGTACCGAAATTAGCTTATCAAATTTAGAGTTTTCACCGAATACTTATTTTCAACACCAAACAACGTGGTACTGGCCTGGGAAAGCGAAACAGCTGGCCTGATTGTCGGCCGAGGCTGAACTCATACTTTCGTCCATCTTCTTTTCTTTGGACAATTCTAAGCTGACATTTTTGACCACGTAACGGCCACGGCACCGTCAAACTAGTCTTTTCCATATTTTCTTTCATTTTTGGACCTATACTCTCTAATATATCCAATCGGCTGAACTCCGTCGAAAGTCGATCTCCATCGAAACAGTGTATATATGGGTTTTAACTTTTAAGTTCCATCGGATAATTAGCTCCAAATTAAGAGGAAAAAGAAATCAAAAGAACAAGAAAAAAAGATAAAGATTTAAATACGTATGCTCTCTCTTCTCAAAGCTATATATTTCTAATTTTCTCATAGATATATATATATATATATATAGCTTGCTATCAAGCGAGAGTACACTGCCTTTACTTTCAAATTTTTAATGGCTTCGAATTCGAAAACCCCTGCATATATATTTTCCACGCTCCTTTTCCTTCTCCAACTCCACTTCTCCGCCGGGCAAACCGTCGTGAAAGCCGCATACTGGATTCCCGATAATGGATTCCTGGTGTCCAGCATAGACTCCACTCTTTTCACCCATCTCTTCTGTGCCTTTGCCGATCTCAACCCCAGCACCTCCCAAGTCACCATTTCTTCCTCAAACTCGGCCCAGTTCTCAACCTTCACCCAAACCGTGCAACAAAAGAACCCTTCTGTTAAAACCCTTTTATCCATCGGTGGAGGAGACTCTGAAGCTTCGACCTTTGCTTCAATGGCTACCCAAGCCAGTACCCGTAAATCGTTCATAGATTCCTCCATAAAGCTAGCAAGGTCTTGTTCTTAATTATCTCAAAAGCTTTCTTTGTTTGTTTGTTTGTTTTTTTTTAAACAAATTTCATACTTTATATATTGATAAAATGAATGATCAAACAGAGCCAAATTGCTCCTGATTACAATACCATAGATAGATACATTTAGAATTTGTTCTAACCAAACTTTATCGATAACATCCGTTTATAATATATCCAGATTTATCTCAAAAGCTTAAACCAATTGAATATGATAAATTTAATTATTTAATTTATATTCTATCGTTTGTTTTGATGCTATACTTGTTAAATTATAAATTATCTTAAAAGTTTAAAATAATAGAAAGAGATGATTTAATTTTATACTCTAACAGGTCTAACAACTTCCAAGGCCTTGACCTTGACTGGGAGCAGCCCAACACGAAGGAGCAAATGACAAACTTTGGATCACTCCTCAACGAATGGCGAGCAGCCGTCGCCGCAGAGTCGAAGAGCAGTGGCAAAGCACCGTTGCTTCTATCAGCGGCAGTCTTTTACTCCTCAGACTATTACTCGTTGATTTATCCCATTCAGGCAATTTCAAACAGCTTGGACTGGCTCAATGTAATGGCCTATGACCTCTATACCGCTGCTGCGAATAACTCACCGGATAAGACTGGACCGCCTGCTGCATTGTACAATCCAACAAGCAAAGTTAGCGGCGATGCCGGCATCAGAGCTTGGATACAAGCAGGCGTGGCAGCCAATAAATTAGTCCTCGGACTTCCATTTTATGGCCATGGATGGCGTCTGGTAAATGCTAATAACCATGGAATATTTGCACCGGCTAATGGAGCTGCCTCTGATGGGTTGGGTTATGGTGGAATCAAGGATTTCATAACCCAGAATAGCGCCACGGCAGTGTTCAATTCAACGATTGTTACAGACTATTGCTATGCCGGGACGACGTGGATTGGTTATGATGATACGCAGAGCATCTCTACTAAGGTTACATACGCTAAGGGAAAGGGATTGCTCGGTTACTTTGCGTGGCATGTGGGCGCCGACAAAAATTTTGCTCTTTCTCAGACAGGTTCGCATGAATTCAATCATTTACATCTATAATTTATTCAATCATTCCAATTCATGCATTTAAAAATTTGCTAAGCCCCAACCAAACTATAAAAAAATCTCTCTGATTTTAAGTCTTTTGGTGGAGAGCTTTTTTTATTTATTATTTTTTTAAAAATATATATATATATACATTTTATCCCTTCAAATTTTTTTTTTTCATTTTACTTCCCATATTTAAAAATTGGCAATGTACCAACCAATTTTTTTTTTTTTTTTTTTTTTAAAAAAATGTAATCACTCCGTTAAATAATTTCATTATTTCTAAGGAAATTATTAAAAAAGACCTAAATGCCTACACTTTCTTAAAAAAATAAATAAGGGTGGTCGAGTTACTCCATCTGGCCGGAATGAGGGTGCCGAGTCACCCTCATAGCCCATGTAATTGGTTCGGCCACTCTGAGGGTCTTAGATATATCACAATTACTAATTCAAATTGCTACAATTTAAGAGTGACAGAGTTAATATGGAACCATCTTTTCGAATAAGTGGCCAAACAACTCAAAATTTAGTTAGAACAAATTTGGATCTTCAATCAATTACGATTATCTTTAAAAGATCTTCAAATAAGTTTTTTATAGTTTTTCTTACATTACCCACCTAAATTGTTAGTAATTTAAACAAATAATTGTTGTGTATATCGATATGAAAAATTCTATTCTTCATTACTTCAACTACTAATGGGCAATTCTTATTGTTGTCGCAGCTTCGTGTGCATGGGGAGCGTAGAGATTGAATGAATGAAGAAGCCTCTTATTATATATACACGTAATAAGGCAAATAAATAACCAGATATATATGTTATGTGTAATTAATAAGGCCTGGCCTAGTCGTATTTAAGGATGGTGTTTCCTGCTTCCAATGAGAGGGAGATTTTAGCGGCCGTTGATGTTTAAGGGCCGGAGACTAAAATTCTGTTTAATTGTCACCGATCAAATATCACTATTTTCTTTTGTGATGTTTCATATGACATGCAATATTACAGCTTAGAACATTAGCGTTTTTTATTTTTGGTTTTGTTTTTATGTTTTTAAAAAATGAAAGCATTGACAAACAAACCTAAAACATAAAAGATTCAATTCACAAAAAAAATAAAAACAACTTTAATGTTCCGTCCGTTTCGGCATAAAATGTTTTCGCCATTTTTCAGTGTTTTGTAGGAGCGAAAATAATAGTTAACAGAAATCATTTTCAGTTTAACCGTAAAAGTCAATTTAATTTTTGAAAAATG
Source organism: Alnus glutinosa (assembly GCF_958979055.1). NCBI lineage: Eukaryota > Viridiplantae > Streptophyta > Magnoliopsida > Fagales > Betulaceae > Alnus > Alnus glutinosa. Next base: position 33,954,569 of record NC_084889.1, read on the forward strand.
ATTTATGGTTTTGAAAATCATAAATCATTTACTGGATTTAAACTTTTCATTCTTGCAGGCACGTTTATAGGAATCCGTCACCGCTGAGCATTGGAATTTGTTGTTAACCCAACTCTACTTCTGAAGATCCCCGAATTTTATTATCTGATTGCTGGAGTCCAACGGCATTCGTCAGAATTCGGCAACCATAGCTAGAATCCGATGTTGCCGGATTCTGTCCAAACTAGCGGAATCTGACCAATATAGCTAGATTTCGGGCATTTTGTTTGGCTGGAATTTGAAAATTTCTGCTAGAATCTGGCGACTTTGCCTGATTCCGATAGACAAGATTCCGGTTAAATTGGCCAGAATCCAGCGACGATTGCCTGATTCCATTTTACGCTATTAGTGATTTTTTTCGTATAAACCGAACGCTGAAAAATATTTTCAAATAAATAATATTTTCAAAAAAATAATTTCGTAAAAAATATTTTACGATAAATACATTTTGCGTCGAAACAAACAAAACATAACTTTAATATCACGTTACAAACCAAAAAAAAAAAAAAAAAAATCATGAAAAAACAGTAAAATAGTAAACCATAATTGAATTAATCAGTAATTTTGTGTGACCTACAGCTGTCTACAGTACTTTAGCTTGTAGTTCGCTGACTTTGACATTGAGGGCAATCCTAATTCCTAACACAGTCTACATAAAAAGTGTGTCAAGTCGTTATGAATTTATTGAGCAATAGAAAATGGTCAATGACAATTTAAGTCACATAAACGTATGGACAAAACATGCATGTGTTTGAAAATTGGTATGAATTACATATATATATTCAAAATCGGGATAAGAGGGCCGTGGCCCTAGTCTCCTCTAGATCTCAAACAAGAGAGTAAAGAAAATTTGAAAGAATTAGTTAATAAAATAGAAAAAAAATCGTGTTTGTTGGAATGAATAGCCTTAGCAATAACAAAATCCCATGACTATTCCAATTATTGAAAACACTCAAGAGAATTCCATCTAGTGGCTAATTAAGAGGATATAAATGTAATAAAAAAATTAAAAAATTGCATTCATATCATTCAAAATGACATAGATGTAATTTTTTTTTATTATATTTATGTCTTTTCAAATGGACATCAGATAAATGCTAAAGAAATTGTATCATTTCTCTTCAAAAAAAATGTGTTAAGTCATTATGAAATTATTGAGGCATAGAAAAGAAAATAGTCATTGACAATTTAAGTCACATAAACGCACAGACGAAACTGTGTGCTTTTAAATCGCCATGACCTTAATTTTCGTGAGAGTGACAAGGTTTGTCCTCATCCTACCAAATATATATATATATATATATATATATATATATATATATATGTACCTTTCCAATCTCTGTTTTGTTTTGAAATCCGCGGGTGCAGTACTCATTGATAGAAGAAATATTTTACAATGGACTTTTTCAGCAAAAGTGGCAACGAGCCCACCTCCTTCCACATGTTCCGACTAATATATATATATATATATATATATATATATATATATGAAAATAATAAAAAAATAATAATTACATAATTCCTACACAACCATCGCCCACATGGAGTGGATCCATATGATAGTAAGCCCCACCCCATATGAGTGATACAAATTGTGTAATTGCTATTTTTCTATTACTATATATATATATATATAATATTTAGTGCAATCGAAAATGATGGTTAACGTAAATTATTTTTATTTTGACTGTAAAAACTTCTTTAATTTTTAAAAAACGATTTACGGTTTTAAAAATTATAAATCATTTTTTGAATTTAAACTTTTTAGTCTTCCAGGCACGTTTGTGGGAATCCGCCACTGCTGGGCATTAAAGTTTATAGGTAGCTTGAATCTACCGTCAAAAGTCCCCGAATTTTGGTATACGATTGCCGGATTCCGCTTAGGATTCCAACAAAACTGGCCAAAATCTAGCACTGGTCTACTAGAATCCGACAACGTTCCGCACCGCCGCCGGATTTCGCGCAACCAAATTTCGGCAAAATTGGCCGAAATCTAGATAATACAGTCAGAATCCTGACAAAATTTCGCCATCGGTGATTTTTTCATACAAGACAAATGCCAAAAAATATTTTTAGGAAAATCATTTTTTTCTAAAGAATAATTTCATGAAAAATATTTTACGATGAAAAACATTTTAGATCGAAAAAAAAAAAAAAAAAAAAAAAAAAAAAAAAAAAAAAAAAAAACCAGATTAGAATATTAAGACATTGAAATTTGTTTTGGAAGTAAAGTATTTTGGTAAAATTTTGGCCCTGTTTTCAGTTCTCTTCGATTTCGTAATTGGTTGAAAACGTTGGCCATGTTTATCTTTTCGTTCGTACTTTGTTAGACAAAAAGCTAATTACACACCGGCCAATTAATATTACCTCTCCTCTCTTCAACCGCCTCAGAATATACGAGATCCTTAGAAAATTAATCCACCTCCTCTCCACCACTTCCATGGCAAGCTGTTGCTTACTTCAGAATCGAAGTATAGCTTAATTTGCTCCATGATGTCCAAAATTATCATTCTTCTTTTCCATATCTTTCTTTCTTTACACTTGAAGCCTTCAACTGCACAAACTTGGATCAAAGCAGGTTACTGGTACTCCGGCAGCGAGTTCCCGATTTCAGACATAAACTCAGCCCTCTTTAGTCACCTTATTTGCGCTTTTGCTGGTCTAAACTCTTCGTCATACGAGCTCTCTGCCTCATCCTCCTTCTCTACCTTCAAGAACACTGTTAAACAAAAGAACCCATCAATCACCACCCTCCTTTCTATTGGCGGTGGAAGCGCAGACTATGCAGTCCTTTCAATGATGGTCAGCAAGGCTTCCTATAGAAAATCTTTCATTGACTCTTCAATAAAGATGGCAAGGCTTTACGGCTTCCAAGGCCTAGACCTTTGTTGGGTTTCAGCAAACACAAGCTCTGACATGACCAATATGGGGTTACTCTTTAAGGAGTGGCATGCCGCTGCAAATTCCGAGGCAAAAAACTCTAGCCAGACAGAATTGATCTTGACTGCTGCTGTTCAATACTCACCGGATGTGGATAACGCTTCTTTCCCGGTGGAATCCATAAGGGATAACTTGAATTGGGTTCATGTCATGGCTTATGACTACCATATGCCTCAGGGGTCAAGCTTTATAGGTGCTCTTGCAGCCTTATATGACCCATCAAGCGAGGCTAGCACGGATTATGGCATTGGTGCATGGATTGGTAGGGGCTTGTCCGCTGGAAAGTTGGTCTTGGGCTTGCCTTTCTATGGCTACGCGTGGACGCTAAAGAATCCCGAAGACAATGCTATTGGTGCACCGGCTACAGGTCCAGCCATTACACCTGAAGGAGACATGAGCTATAAGGATATCAAGGCTTACATTAAGAGAAATGGGGCTGTAGTAAGATACAATGCTACATATGTAGTGAAATTCTTCACAGTTGGATCGGCCTGGGTTGGCTTTGATGATGTTGAGGTGGTCAAAATTAAGGTTTCTTATGCCAAGCAGAAGAAACTACTCGGTTACTTTGTGTGGCAAGTCCCTTATGATGACAATTGGGAGCTTTCTCTAGCAGGTAAGAAATGCAGCAGACTTGATAATCTATTTGATGTTCTCTCCACAATGTTAAAATAATAATTTTAAAATGTTAATCTAATTGCCCATGTATTTAAAGAATTCGAATATGTTAACATGACTCAAATGATCATCTTAGCCCAAAATAATCAAGAAATAATATCCCATTTTATTTAACCCAGGAATAAATATTTCAATGTTAGGCTAATGGCAAGTTCTTGCTAATGCTAGTCAAGATTTCAATGGCCTTTCCTGTTCGATTATACATATAATCTTTTTCTTTTTCTTTTTTTCCCTGTTTGGGTTGTGTTTGACTATAATAAATTTAGGTCAAATGAGAAACTTTATTAGGGGAAACACCTACATGAGCTGAGCAGAATTCCTTACAATTGGGATCCTTGTTATTACCCTGCTCCTGCTCCCTCCTCTTTGAGTAGGGGTCTATGAGAGGGGGGCAGAGGGCCCTGCTCGACCTACAATTTCCCCTGCCCCTCCTCTGCGGGCAAGGGATTATAGGGGATCCATATCCCGACATGAGCTCATTGTCTTTTGTTTTATGTTTCTCCTGATTTGTTGGCCTTAAGGAAACTGACTTTTCATGATAAGACATGACATTAATTTTTATGGAAGATTATCTGGCATTACTTCAATAAACTAAACTAAACTATATGAACATCCAAATATTTCAGCAATGAAAGTATTAGAAGTCTGACAGTGATATTGTTTTAAGATCTTTTCTGACATATTCCTCTAATAAATTTGTTCATGAGAATTATCAGCTCAAGAGGAAGGAAATAATGGAAAACACAAGGGGCGATTATTAGTGATCGTTTTGACTACAACTGCTACCACTGTTCTCCTACTAGGCCTTGTAATCTGTTGCTTAAGGAGGAGAATGCTCAAATTAAAAGGTGAATTTTTTATACTACATGTACTCACCATCTATACTTGGAAGTTAATTAGTTACTATTAACCATCATGATTGAGGAACTGACACTTTTGGGCATGTTCTCTCCTCCCTCTCTTTTTTTTTTTTTTTTTTTTTTTTTTTTTTTTTTTTTCTGTTAATATAGGAATGGTTGTTACATCTAAAGAATCAGAGTTCAAAATTAATCATATGGCAGCTGCAGGAGATTTTAATGGCAACGTTCCTAATCTGCAAGTCTTTATTTTAGCTGACATTGAGGTAGCTACAAATAGACTTTCAATTGAAAATAAACTTGGAGAGGGAGGTTATGGTCCCGTTTACAAGGTAAACTTCTATTAAACTACATATATTGTGGCATTGCCCCATCATCATTACAAGTGCTTCAAGTTTTAGACTAAATAAATTGGCAGGAGCATAACTCTATCTATAACCACTCCCGTGCTAATTTTGGCAGCAGGAGTAGAAAATGCCTTGCAGTATCTTAATGATGGAAGGATACCAATTAATCATGGGTGTTTATTCATTTATCAGGGTGTATTACCAAATGGACAAGAAATAGCAGTGAAAAAGCTTTCAAAAACATCTATGCAAGGGTTTGAGGAGTTTAAGAATGAGGTTATTCTTACTGCAAAACTGCAACATGTAAATCTTGTTCGACTTTTGGGATTTTGTATTGAGAGGGATGAACAAATGCTGATCTACGAGTACATGCCAAACAAAAGCTTGGACTTCTACCTCTTTGGTCTGATATCTTTCCTGCAATTCAATTACAGTAAATAAGAGAACGTTAAATGCAATAGCATGTGAGCTCTTACATCTTTTGCATAGAAGGCTGCAAGCTAATAATTCCTGATGTTGACACTAGTGCCAAATACCCTTTAAGTTTAAACAAAGGCAAGGTCATCCCAGTTCAAGCGTATAGTGATACTGGCAATAGGTGTCTTTATAAATTTTTGGGCATTTTTTCATATCGTATTCCTTTATTAGCACCATGATAATTTAATGACTGACTTTTCACAATGCAATTTGACATAGACCCTATCAGACGGTATCTATTGGATTGGAGAAAACGCATTGACATCATTGAAGGGATTACTCAGGGGCTTCTATATCTTCAAGAATACTCGAGAATGACAATTATTCACCGAGACTTGAAAGCAAGCAACATTTTATTAGATGACGGGATGAAACCCAAGATCTCTGACTTTGGTATGGCTAGAATTTTCAAGAAAGATGATCATGAAGCAAACACATGTCGGATTGTTGGAACATAGTAAGTACTTTGCTTAAAAAGCTTTATAACTTAAGCTTTCTTGTTAGTTAGATGATTAATTTTGATGTTAAAAAATCTATTGCAGCGGTTATGTTCCTCCTGAGTATGTTAGAAAAGGTGTGTACTCCATGAAATCTGATGTTTATAGCTTTGGAGTTCTACTTCTACTAATCATTAGTGGCAAGAGGACTGCTTGTTATTATGGTTTGGATGAGAACCTGAACATTCTAGAATATGTAAGTAACTTTAGTAAACATTGCTAAGGCAACCGTGGATCAAAATCTTACACTTCTTTTCTTTTGCTGAGTACCTATGCACATTTCTGTTTTCCCAGTGTTGGATGCTTAATACTCTATAATTTCAGGCATATGAGCTGTGGAACGAAGGCAAAGGCATGGAATTTATGGATTCTACTCTGGATGACACACTTTCATCGTGCAAATTAATTAGATGCATGCAAATAGCTCTTTTATGCGTCCAGGAAAAAGCTAGTGACAGGCCATCTATGCTAGCAGTTTCTTCAATGCTAAAAAATGAAACTGCAGCTCTAACAACTCCAAAAAAGCCAGCTTTTTCAAGGAAAACAGATGAAGAGGAGGAAAATAAATCCACATTGCAGCCAGAAATTTGTTCTGATAATGATGCAACAATCTCCGAACTGGTAGCACGATGACTGTGGAGGACTTGTGAAACATATATAGTTAATTGGGTTTTTTTTAAAAAAAAAAAAAAAAATCCCATTTTCCCCCATTTTTTCTCTTAGACGTAGTGTATATGGTCAGTTGGTCATTCACAATCAATCTATTATTATCATTGTAGCTACACTCGTATTTTCATAATCCACTAATAATGTACTTCTTCAAGATGTCATGGCCCTCGTGGGACTCCCATTTTTTCTATACTTCACAGCAAAACTCCATTTTTTTTTGACACATTTGCCTTAACCATAAACCACTTGATTTGCTCAAGCAAGGATTACAATATCCAATGGTAATTCACGGTTTAGTCCCTATTCAAACCAGGAAAATAAACCAAACAATTGATACAAAATTAAAAAACTAAACCAAACCCATAATTCATATTATTGTAGGGCAAGAACGTTTTCTGCTAACATTTTATACAGGAAAAAATTCAATGGTTTGAAGTTCACCAAAAAGCCTTCCAACTACAAAATTCACAACCCAACCACTCCCCAAACTGAAAATAATCACAGAAAGCACAACTATAGGAAATCTTTCAAACAAATTAGATATATTGTATATATACCTGCTTGGCTGCTTGACCCAGTCATCAAAACCCTTAGCAGCCTCCCTAGTCTGCTCTCCGAGCTTATACAGCGACTTAGAAACATGGGTCTCCTTGGTGAGCTTCTGTTTCTATCGTTTTCTTGCTTCTCAGATCATATAAGCCCATCCCCAGTCCTTGAACCACAGGGAGCAAAGCAGGCGTCAAAGAACAAAGCTTGGAGCTAAATCCTGAAGCGAAAGATAAAACCTTTGGACTGGTCGGCAATGAATGCACAAAACTGCGAAATTAAATCTCCCTCACTCCAAAGCAGACACTCCCTCCATCTCTCTGTCTTCGCGCTCCGGAAAAGAAAACAAGGAAAGCATCGTCGCGTTCCCGAATGATTTTGAAAAACGAATCGTTTTTCAATTTCTTTTTAGTAATTGCAACGACGTCGGTTAAGCTTGTTACGACGACTTCATTTTCTACAAACCTACCAAAATGAGTTAAATGACGATCTATTTGGTTGGATGACGGTAATAACCGACGTAATAAGTCCCGATTTTTGGATGTAACATTTTTTTCAAGTCTTTCATAATATATATATATAATTTTCATATTTGGCTTGCAACCCAACTCAATTCAACCCGATTGGTTACCCTTATCAATTTTTTTTTTTCAACCATCTAAGAGGTAATTTTTTTCTTGTAAATCAAGGTGTGAACTAACAAAAAAAAAAGTAATGTTAAAAGTACAACCCCTTTAGCTAGAGTTCTTTTTACATTTTGCTAAAACGTGTTGAAACTACATCACACACTAAAAAAAATTACCCTCTAATCACATATGGTGACATATATAAACTATTAAATTCAAAGTATGACAAACAAAAATTATGGGTTAAAGTGAAATACTACAAAAAGAAAAATGTTAGACTTATAACCCTTTTACAATTCTCTTACCATTTGCTGATACATGTGTCAGCATGTGGTTGAAAAGTGTTAAATTTTTTTAGTGATTGATTTTAAATCATATTTTAACATGTGTCAACAAATTATAAAAAAGTTATAAAATGGTTAAACCTCTAGTATTTTTACTCTTTCAAAAAAAAAAAAAAACAAACCTTTTGGGGGAATAATTTTGTACTACTTGTCCATTTAAAGATATTTTGCTTCGTTTATTTGGGCGTAAAATATTTTCTGTATTTTTCGGTGTTTGGTGCAACCGATAAAAAATGATATTCAAAGAAAATCATTTTCAGTTTGACTGTAAAAGTTTATTTAATTTTTGAAAAACGATCAGTGTTCTGGGATTTAAATTCTTTATTCTTGCACGTACGTTTATGGAAATCCGCTACTGTCGGACATTGGAGTTTATTGGTAGTTCGAATCTACCGCCGAAGGGCTCTGAATTTTGGTATCCGATTGCCGAATTCCGTTTTTCGTCGTTGATATTTTTTCGTGTGAGCCAAACACCAGAAAATATTTTTAGAGAAATCATTTCTTTTAAAAAATAATTTTGTTGAAAATATTTTACGTCAAAACAAATAAAGCATTAATGTAATTGAAAATCATTATTGGAGATAAACCAAACATCATGATCCTTCCTGGCCACCTTGTTGCGAACAAAGTGAAAATTAATACCTATGTTTAAGAAGTGTGTTAATTTGGTGAATGGGTCAAAAATGGTTTTGGAGTACTACTTTGGGTATTGTTGGGAATTGGGCTGACAGGGCAGCCCAACTTATCAAAGTCTTAAAGTTGACCCACAAATTTAAAACCCATTCATGGGCCCAAAGAATCTACTCCAATTGCAACGGAATAAAATCAAAGAAAAATGCTAGAATTATAACGAGTGCACTTTTAGTGCATATATCACTACCCTAAATCAAATCCCACAATATGATCATATGCATTCCTAGTTCAAAGGAAGGGGGAATCCCCATACTTGACATCATCAACTAAAAACATTTAAACCAAAAATCTCAAGTAGTAGTGTTTTAGGACCGTTTCTCGATCTCTATGCGCAACTACATGTAGGGTGAACGTTTTCCGGCCAATTAATTTGTTTTCTCTCAAAATATTATGAAACATTTCACATTAAAAAATGTTGATAGTTTTAATAAAATCCTCAATTCTCCAGCCTTGCCGAGAATAGAGCAACTTCCTTAATTGATTCAACCAAAAAAAGAAAACTTCAATCCTTAATTTATCTAGCATGGAAATCAATTATATTGAAATTCGCATTGCTTCAACTAATTTCATGATCACTTAATTACTAGATATGCGAATTAAATTAACAGGAAAAACAAAAAACTTGGGTCCTTAATTTCATGATCGATCCTCTTTTGCACTGAATCAGAGGATACGATTGGAGTTGTTCCACGTGCTTTAGCACATGAATCTCCAATATTTTCTTCCTGCCGCGTGGTTGAGCACGCTACTAAAGTAATACCCACAGCCTAAGTGCCTCTCTACGCAGAAAAATCAAAGAGGGAGAGAGAGAGTTTTAGCTGCATTTTCTGGTGCTAGTTGTTTTGCGTCGTTTTTTCACATTCACACACACACCGAACTGTGCGACCAACCATCTCTTTTTACACACTAAACATCGATATATATTCAAGTGTGTTGTTAATGCTGTGGAGTAACGTTCAACTGCATATAACAGCGACATATATCGATGTTTCAACCAAAAGCATCATGCGATTGAAGGGAGGAAGATGTTTCAACATCTTCAGTAATTTGTTATGCATCATCATCAAATATTGCCTCTTGCACGTGATGCACATGTCGTGGATTTGCCATTAATCTTTATTAACATGCATGTACTCTATGAGTTTGAAGTTTCAAATCCACCATCTTATACGTAATTTGCATTCGCAACATATATTATCATGAATGAAGTAATTAAGAAATAATAGACACAATTTAACTTCAAAACACAATTTATAAACATTAAATAATTTAATAATTTAATTTAAAAAGTTTTATCTCGAATGACATGCATGAATGAAGTAATTAAGAACAGAATCAATTAACCATCTTCCTGCCATGTCTGTTGAATTTAAATAGACAAAGACAACATAATATTATATTGCATGCTTGGTGTCCCAGAAAATGCACATGGTTGCTAGTTGTAGACAACATAATGGTTTTTTATTATGGCTGACACATGTTATAATTTGATTGGTACTGACGGTATCAACAACAAGCTCTCTCACTACAAAATACTCTGATCTTTTCTTCCTCTGACTTCACAAGGTGCGAGCTGTACATGTGGCATTGGGATGGTACTCTTTGGTATACAATTACTTTATGCTAAATTTGTGCTAATGTTGGGTGATTTTCCGACATCCAATTGGCTGAATGCATTACAAAAAAAAGCTAGTTAGTGATGTGCTAGTTAGTGTCTCGCGTTTTTCCTAAACAACACTAACTAGCATCGTTTAAGAGATGAAACGACATCACTGTAAACAGTGACATCTTTTCATTTGTGAACGACATCTTTATTGGCGTCGTTTCTGTTGAAACAACGTCACCATATGGTTGAAACATGTAATTTGTTGATACTAAATTTATGCTAACATTGCTAAGTTACCAACTTAAAGCAGACGTTACAATAATGATGATGATCATTAATTGCAGTAATTGGAATGGGGAAAAGTTACTTGGTATAATTTTGAGATTATTTTTTTAGTGACATTAATTAGTTTGTTAGACTCATTCACTCCTCTATGAATGTATTAATTGAACAATCAAAAGATTGTGCGGACATAGATTATCATGCAGTTGAAGGGAGCTAAGCAAGACGTCTGAACATCGACATATAGTAATGAAGCATTAATATTGTAAATAGCATGGACTTTTGCTATATCGTTCACACGACAGTCCATATCGATCACCTAATATAAGCATATGTTACGTACGTTGTAATTTATTGTTTCCACACAAGAGTCCTGAATTATCATTTATGAAGAGGATCCTATTCCATCATTTTTATAATGCATATGATCATGAAATTATAAGCCTAATTAATGCATGCCATGCACATCGATCTCCAGCTGGCAATGCCCCACAAGTTATAAATCGCCGTGCTTGTAGAATATATCTTATATATTGACATGTTTCTAGCTATGGGTTTGAAAAGTTACTCGGTATATTATTTTTGAGATTTCTTTTATTAATTAGTGTGACATAATTTTATTTTATTTTTTTTTTTAATTTTTCTTTCTATTCAGTAAGGGAATGGGAAAAGGGGAAATTATAACAAAAGAAAACAAACAAAAGGTGGGGCAACCCTTACAATAGCTTGAACAACCAGAAACAGTGTAATAAAAACTTTAGAACTATTGAAAATTGGCCAAATAAATGACTCGACCCATAAGGAGAATTGGAGTGGCTCCACAAGGGAATAAATTATCTGACTCATAAAAATCTGCAATTCATTTTTTGTCTGAGGAGCGGATACTGCAGAAGATTAAATGGGCAGTTAGATGCCATGAAATGGGGAAATGAAAGTTTACAAGGACACTGGGTAATGAGAGTAGTCTTTGCCGTAAAACGGGGCCTTGATTACCAAGTTTTGTTTAAGTCTTTGTTTGGTTTGGCTATTGTTGTTAGGAGGTTGTTAGTCTTTTTGAGGCTTTGAAAGCTGTTTGAAAGTCAATTTATATGCTGGTTTTGCAGATCGATTAATTTGTAAACTGTTTCATTTTGCGGTTATAAATGAATTTTATTATTAAAAAGAAAAAGAAAAAACAACAACAACTACTACTACTACTGTAGAAAGCGAAAAATTGCTTTGAATAATGGACATAATTAATTAAGTTCCCAATTACCATTGTATTATATGGACTTTCATTGCATTATACATCGTTCTATTCTCTCTCTCTCTCTCTTTTTTTTTTTTTTTTTTTTTTTTTTTTTTTTTCTTTTTAAAGATCTCCCATATAAATGTAAAAGTTTTCGATCTCTTATAATCTTATTCTTTCTTTGCCATTTTTAATTATCTTATTGGCTCTCCATTTATCTTTCCATCAAACTCCAATTACATTTAAAAAAGATTGTTGGGGTTACCATCACGCTCATTCAATCATATTGGATAGATCGATTGTTGGTAAATTCCTTATTGTTTAATTGATTTAGAACCTTTTTTTGGTTTTTTTTTTTTTTTTATTATTATTTTTATAACAAAATTCATACTTTATTGATAAAATCAATTATCAATGATCAATGATTAAAAAAAAAAAAAGGGGGGGGGGGGGGGGGGGGCTACTTAATTGCTCCCTTATTACAATACTATAGATACAATTTGAAATTTTTTCAATCTAAGCTTTATCTATGACAACATACTTAATTGCCTCCCTAATTAATTCATGAGCAACTGAATTTCATTCCTATTCACATGCTCAATTCTCCATGACCGTAAGTGACACAAATCCTCTTTGATTTAAACCCTGTTTGTTGGAATTAAAATCAATATATAATACCTTACCAATAATTTGAATAGGCATAATTTTTAGATTATTCTATCAGTGTGACATTAGTTTCCTACTATATATTGCACTTATTCATTCATACCCATGTATATATTGAAAAATCAAAAGCTTGTGCAGACATACATTATCATGCATTAATGGAAATATTATGGACTTTTGCTATATCGTCCACACAAGAGTCCATATCGATCATTAATTACAATATAATCACAATACGAAAAGGCACTATAATTTATTGTTCCAACACGAGTCCATGTCGATCACTAATGTGCTAAAAATAGCAATATTACCTCCACAATAATCAAAAGTAGTTTGTCATTTTAAATAGTTTTAGGGCGGCTAAAATTGGTAAAAAGGACAAAACTATCTAGTAATTTCATACTTGGATGCATATATGTTCAATAGCTATGCAAAAATTTTACTAACAATAATGGTTAATAAAAGGTTTGTTTAAAAAGAACTCAAACTTAATATATGAATGGTTTTAAGATGGCTAAATATATGACAAATAGCATTTTATAACTATTTTTATATTGTTTAATGTTGATTTAATTCGATCTACCCAACCGTTACCTAATATTGTTATTTGTCACCCTCTTATTCTCACGATAGAAGCAGAATAGTCAAGGAGCTGTTCCTTTCATTTTGTAAATGATATGGACTGTTGTGTGGAAAATACAACAAAAGTCCATAACATTTACAATGCTTCTGAAAAATATTAGTCAAACTCCGAATAATACCTAGAACGAGGGTTGAATAAGTGTATGCCAATATAATGAGAAATTAAAAATTGAATCAACCACAAACAAACAATCACCAAAAAAATAATAAATCAATTAGCACAGATATTTGGTGATGAAGTAGTAACCTTTTGAACAACTCTTTAAAATTAAAACCACTCCGAGGCAGTCAAACTCAAGAAATCATATTGAAGAATCTGTGAATTACAAAATGTTAATACTTACAAAACATTTGCAGTCGTCACACTCTTGAATTACAACAAGTGATCCACTTGTCTGCTTCTCTCCTAGAACCTCTGGAGAGTTCTTCTTTTTTATCTCCTTAACTGGAACTTTGGTTGATTTCAATTGTTCAAGGTTGATGGTTAAACAATAATCAAAACTCAGAGAGAGATATAACGTTAACATTCCAGGTATAAAACCTTCTATTAGCACACTGAATTCTAGAGTAGAATCCTTAATAAATTCGTGTCTAGAAGTCCGTTTAAATGAGTTCAAGAAAACCTAGTTCTAGTTGGAATAGGATTTCAGCAAAATTCGCCCAAATTTTCTGTCTTATAGTGCGGGGCGAGTTTGGTATAGTAAACGTCTGAATTAGGAAAATCTTATTTTGGAGAGATTTGTTTTATTTTGAGTTGGCTTTCGAATTCCTCTTATTTCACCTTAATGCAATACTTGAGACAAAATTTATAGTTAAAACATTGAGACATGCTCAATCTGGAATTGACAAATCTGATTTTAACTCAACTTAATTAAATTTTTTTGATTTGCTCATTCCCTTGATTGATTAGACTTAATCAAACCATATCTTATAGGTCTTCCAATTCAAGTTGGATTAAGCCCACTTATCATAAAGGAATGACTATTTTAAGGTTAGCTATTTCATTTCACATTATTCAATTTTCAATAAAATTATTTATTTTCCTAATGCAATAGCCATTTCGCATATCAAACATAACCTAAATATATTAATGCTTGCATCTGACGTTTAGTGTAAAAAGAGATGGCTGGTCACAACGTTTGGTCACTTTGGTTTGTGTATATGTGTGAAAAATGTCGCAAATTAAACAACATGAGAAAATGCAATTAAAACTCTCTCTCTCTCTCTCTCTCTCTCTCTCTCTCTCCCTCTCCCTCTATGAGTTTTCTGTGTGGCGAGGCATTATTTAAACTGTAAGAATGATGAGTATCATTCTAGTAGTGTGCTCTACCACCTGATAAAATGTATTGAAGATTTATGAGCAAAAGCACGTGGAACAACTCTAGTCATATCTTGATTCAATGGGACGTTTAGATGTTTAATTTTTTGAAATCTAAATTTAACTATAATTTATGGTATGAATTTCGAGGTAAAATAAAGTTGAAAAAGATGTTTGGATGGTTTGACATCCTGAGAAAAAATTAAAAAAAGTTAGATAAAATTTGATTTATTTTTGAAAATTGCTAATACTAATAAATACCAATAGATTTCTTCCCTATGGTGATGATTGAGTTGATCGAATTAAACCAACATTGAACAACAAAGTCATAAAAAAGAAAAATAAAGAAAAATAATTCTTTTAAGTTTTTAATTTGTTTGATTTTTTAGTTTGATTTTTTTTTTATTAAGAGTGACGCGTGTCTTCATTTTATTGGAGCTGACGTGGCACATTAATGAAATTCGTCAAGTGTTTTGATGGAATTTAACTGCAAGAAGTGATTTATTTTTTTTGGCATACCCAATGGACCTCTGAGTTCATTTTTATGCCACATAGAGCTAATTCTAAATCAGGTAAGCTATAAGGACTAATTTTGCATTTTTCCCTTCACATTATATAGAAGACATACTTCAATTTTAAATATATGTAACCCAAGTTAAAGACCCGATTCAATTTATATATGCCACTTGTTACAATTTTAAATATACCGCTTATCGCAATTCTAAGTTATACTCTTAAAGGCTTATGTTATTATATATAAATACATGTTATGATATGAAATATTGTTTAAAAATTTGACGCGTCATAATTTTAACCTTCCACTTGTCAATTTTTTAAATAGTCAATAGGCTAGTGATTATGTGATTATATATGCTAAACTATAATTTTAATTTTAATTTTTAAAATTTAAAATTTTATTTTATTTTTGCGAAAATGGCTTAGAAAAGAATATAAAAAAAATAAAAATAAAAAAATAAAAACAGAAAAAAGAAAAAGAAAATAAATATTACAGAAAAATTTATAAAATTCAAATAATTGTTGATTTATGCCCTATAAATGCTATTTGTCACCCTTCTATGCCCCGACCCCATGGGAATAGGATGCTCTCCATTTAAAATGAGATGGAGAGTATATAGGGGTTTACACACGGATGTGTTTATTTGTAATAACCGCAGCCACAACCGCATCCACAAAATATAGATATCAGTTTTAGATATCTGCATCCCAGCTGTTGTTGCGATTATTAAATGTAGTTATTATCCGCTATCTACATATTAGGTAATGAGCCTTTTGGGTCTTTTTTGAGTCTCTATTAGAGACTATTTTAAACGATTTTGAAAATACTTTAGATAGATTTTTAGTATTTTGAGCTTGTTTTAACATTTTTTAAAGCCCTAATAATTTGAAAACATATTTATTTCATATTACTTTTGTCTTTTTGTGTAAGTGTTACATGAGGAAGCAACACAACTAACCAAACCAATGTAAACAAAACCTATACCCAATCCAAAATGAAGTCTTTTTGGTGAATTTATAAAATATAAAATATATATTTTATATAAAGGGTACGTGGATAACCACATACATGTACCCTAAAACTGCTATCCACATCCGCATATGCGAATATGAATTTTGGTTAACTGTATCCACATGTGTGGATAGTGATCGAAGACGGGCAGTTAATATCCGCCAGCGTGTACACTCCTAATGGACAGGAACTAGTTTCTTACAAAATAAGGGGCAAAATTGTCAAAAAAAATTTGACAATTTTGCCCCTTATTTTGTAAGGAATCCACCCATCTCTATTTCATTTTAATTGGAGACAATCCTTCTCCAATCTCATGTGACGTGGTTCCCACGACATTTAGTGTGATAAAGAATAAAAATTAGAAACCATACAAGGAAGATTGCATGGGGCCGGGGAATAGAAAGGGAATAATAAGAGGGCGACAAATTGAATTACTATCCACGAGATGCACGCTAGTACTATAATATATTGTTTCATCAGGGCCCCATATCATTTGTTATGCATCATCATCATCAAATGCCTGTTGTACGTGATGCACACGTCGTGGAATGGCGAAATTAAGGATGATTAGGTAAGTCAGCCACAGATTAATACAGTCTTTATTCCCTTAAATAAATAAATAAAAATACAATCTTTATTGACATCCTACTGATCTATGAGTTTTAATTTTTAAAGTTCAAATGCACCATCTTATACCTAATTTGCATTCGTAGCATATATTATCATCTAAGAAATAATAACATGCATGTATTTACTCACACACATGAATAAAAAGTATAAATACATCACAAATTAGGCACCTGAAGAATATATATATATATATATATATATGAAAAAAATATAGAACGTACATGGGATCAACTGAGTGACAAAGTAGCCCCTTAAAGGAATAATAACTTTACCTATATACTGTTAATGGTAGGACTTTAATAAATAAACTAGTTTGTTTGACAACTCGCTCGATATCTGCTAATTTAAATTCAATCCAAACTTGATTCGTGGCTGTAGGAACTCGCTCATGATTATAGAAATTCGTTCGATTATTACGTGACATGCATATACTTGATTCGCTTGAAGAAATTAACTCAATAAATTATATACACATGGTTAATATTAAATTGAAGCAATGTAAAACACTTAAGATCGTAACATTATAATATCAATATTAATGATGAAGAGCTTGTAGAGGTTAGTTCTTTGTCGTATGATAAAAAATCTGACCAAAATTGGGATACTCATCATATGCTTAATTGATGACAGTCCAAGGAGTGAATATCTTAGTTGGGTTTTGAGAAAGTTAATTTTGTTAATTTTCTTAGGGTTGAAAATTTTCTATCAAGTTTTCCTAGTAAAAATTTTGATGTTGGTTTCGACTTGTTGGAGAAAAAAAATGATTTTTAGTTGGTAAGAAATAATTGATCATTTTTCGGATCAATAATTTTATGAAGAGTGAGTTTGAGAGAATAAATAAAGGTTGTGTGAAAATTGAGTTATCTCAAATTGGTGCGAAGAATTTCAGAACTATTATTAAGAGTCAGGTTGGGATTAGTTGCAAGATATTTCTATTCTGATATCGATCAATTTGTTTTGCTATCAAAAAGGATGAGATGAATGAGGTTAATTGGACATCCAAAATAGATTGAGGCAATTAATTAATTAGACAACATTACGGTTGGATATAACGATAGCTTGAGACAACTTTACGGTCGTTGTCCCTGAAAATAAACATGGTAGTTGTCGACTTAATTAAATATAGGAAAAGTATACATAACCACTTCAAACTACAATCTCATTGTCAATGTCCCTCCCAAACTACCAATTGTGTTAATCTCTCCCCCTAAACTATCAAAAAAAAAAATGTCAATGTCCCTCCTAATGACAAAAATACCCTTAATAAATTATTAAAATTTTAAAAAACTAAAAAAATTATTTTAAAAAATGTAAAATAACAAAAAGCTATTTCTAGTTTTTAGATTTTTAGTTTTTTTATTTTTTTATTTATTTTTTTAATTTATAAGTATATGTTTGTCTTATTGAAAAAAAGATATAGTCATTTTTGTTTTTTTTGCTGGTTTTAGGGGGGACGTTGATATGTTTTGATAGTTTAAAGGGGGTATTGACACAATAAGTAGGACTGTAGTAGTGCTATAACAGTGAGATAATAGTGTGCCTTATAGAAAGAATAAGAAAAAAAATTTCATTCGAAAAAGAAAAAATAGAGAAAAAAAAAAGATGTATTGTAGAGTTCACTGGGAGGAAACCCCCTGATCTGTTCTTCGTGATTCTGTTACATTTGTCACTCATCAATTCGATGTTCATTATGTTTTTTTTTCCAAATATTCCTAATTAACCCTAAACACTAGCTAATTAAACCCTAAGATATAAGATTATATTTAATACTTTTGGTGACCTGCAAATTAAATTCCTTTTGACAAGTCTACGGTGCTACCATTTTAATTTTCTTGGACACCAACCATTATGAATGCAACAGTTGTGACTCGTGGCATGAAAAGGAACGCGATCTTCGAGCTCAGCTCGCTAAATTACTGTTAACTTCCCGTAGCTTCATTCCATCCCATTAGTTTGTGATGTATATTTTCATGATATATATCTCATATATATATATATATATATATATATATATTCTTGAGGTGCTTAATTTGTGATGTACTAGTTAATACTTTTTCTTCATGCATGTGTGTACGTAAGTAAATTCATATATACTTTTTTTTTTTTCAATAAAAAAAATAAATAAATAAAATTGACATGCAATTCCACTACGTGTGCATCGATCACGTGCAAGAGGCATTTGATGATGATGCATAATAAATGCTATGGGCTCTTGTGTTTACTCTGGAAGTGCATTTCATAATCATATTGTAAATGATATGGACTATTGTGTGGGTCATACAACAAAAGTCCTTAACATTTGCAAGTCTTCATTATCGAAGATGTTGAAACATCTTCCTCCCTTCAATTCTATGATATATAGTTTATGCCCGCATGCACAAGCTTTTGGTTATTAGAGCTTAATTTTCATTGTTAAATACATGAATCATTGAATGAGTCCAAATATATAGTAGGTGTAATAAAGATAGAATATTGTGTGGACAATGCAACAAAAGTCCATAACATTTGCAAGGCTTCATTATTGAAGATGTTGAAACATCTTCCTCCCTTCAATTAATTCTATGATATATAACTTTAGTGTTAGAGTACATAATAAGCATTATATCTAACACTTAGAATAATCATTCTCATTGCCCATATAGAATGACTATTTCTTAAATTGAGGAATAGTTATTCCCTCATGGACTATTAGAATTTTCAATAAAAATTATTTATTTTTCTAATGAAATAGTCATTTCATGTATCAAACGTAACCTAAATGTATAAACGTTTTTATCTAAAGTATAGTGTGTAAAAAGAGATGGTTGGTCGCAACATTCGATGTGTGAAAAACGGTAACATGGCAAAATTCAACTAAAACTCTCTCTCTCTCTAGATCTCTCTCTCATTTTTCTGTGTGGTGAGGCACTTAGTATTAAATCACCACTTATCACAACTTTCTAAAATACTACTTTTAGAAAATCTATTCTTGCTTACATTTTGTTAATAATTGATTGTATATATGATCGATCGTTAATACTTGGAAAAAAAAAAAATTAGATCATATAATTTTTCTTCAAATCCCAGCTAAAAACTGATTAGCAAAAGAATTACAAACACCCTTAAAAGAATTGACTTTAGATCGAACCTGAAATCTATATTCCTATTCTAGAACAATCTAACATTTCACTCACGCCAAAGAGATCATGGTAATTGTTGTTCTTGAACATGAACGTGGTAGCTGTACGTACGTAGACCTACTTGTCAAAAAAGAAATTTTGCAGGTAACGGAAAGTATTATACATATCACAAAGAACCTTAATTAAGAACATATATAAAGATAAAATGGAAACTGAGTGACAACGTACGTAACATTTATCTATTTTTGCTTTTTTTGTATGAGATCTTTCACTTTTTTATTTCACAATTATTTCAAATTAAAGTTGATATGGTAGTTGCAATCGACCCTTAAATTAGTTCTTGCTACAAACAATATATATCTAAGAATGGACTGACACGTGAGCATTGTGGTATAAAGTTAGGATAAAATATGAATTCTAGCATTACTCTACTCTTAATAAAATCTTTTCTAGTGTTTTGGAGGAAATTAAGTTGTTTGATATAATTTAATTTTTAGATTTATGTAATATTAGATAGAATTGTTTGATTTATGCAATCATCCATGTATTTATCAATCAAAACCTGTAACAATCAAAAGCACTTGTGCATGCTGACATACGTTATCATGCAGTTGAAGGGAGGAAGACGTTTGAACAACTTTAGTAATGAAGCATTAATGTAAATGTTATGGACTTTTGCTATATTGTTCACACAAGCTAGGGTCCATTATATATATCCCATTTACAATATGAGAGGTACTCTTTGATTTGTCCATCTCATAAACGCCAGGACTATGATTTTTTGTTTCGACACAAGGGTTCCCACCATCTATAATTGCATCGTGATCCAAAGCCTCCTGCACGTCATGCATACGTCGACGTGTCATTGCCGAAGAATTAGTATGTGAGCCACATGTAGGCTAATCGTCGTGCCTGTAAAATATATATTGACATGTCTCCATGCAATTCCATTATCTTATACGTACATACTTTGTACGTTGTGACACCTCTAAATGTTAGTTTACAGAGGATAGGTGGATTACGAAAATATCAAGGAGATGCAATTGTTAGATAAAATAAAAAAAATTAAAATTAATATTAATTCCCATCAATTTGAATATAGGATTTACGGACGCAGGCAGCTTTTACATGCTTTATATTTTTTAATATTTTCATAAGATTTTGCTTAAAAGTCAGATATATTATTTAAAGCTTCGATTCACACTAAGATTAGGGTACTTTCAAAATACCAGAATTTGCAATTTTTCACATTCTACCAAATGATCTCTACATTTTGACCAAAAAATAAATAAAAAATGTAGATATCTTTCAACTGTCCTCACGAAATTTGAAATTGGTTTTACTTACTCCCATATTTTTGTTTGGCATATTTTGCTCATAAATGACTGAGGTTTTCTGAAGGGCCACCCAATATTTGTTCTAAGAAGCTATAAAATAATTTGGTTTGATTATACCTAGAGTGGTCATTACCAACCAATTTTCAATTTAGCGTGTTCCCTTTTATTTTTCTGGTAAGTACTTACCTGGCCTCCCTGATAAGAAAAATTGGTAACAAACCGTGAGGAATATTATATTATGTAGGTGATCATATGAATCCCACGTGCCGAAATAGGTGACCGAACAATTCAAAATTTATTTGCGCAAATGAGTCTCATATAATGTCTCTTACTGTACTTGCCTAAATTTCTAGCAATTTAAAAAAGTCGTGTACAAAGAATGTAAAAAACATTTCTTGACCCCAAGATTTTCGGCTGATGAAAAACAAAGTTCTTGTAGTGACAAGTAATTGTTGTCAATCCTTATCCACACCAAAGGTTGAAGGCTCAATTAAATAAGAGTTTTATCCATCTCTTCCTCTATTCTTCTTCTACACCTTATTCATTGGACAAACATTTTCTAAATTTCAAATGAAATTAAAAGAAATGTACCAACATTAACTTTAGATCCACAATTAGATGCATTGACATAGCGGAAGGCTTGGTAACAACAATTAAAACGTCTGCGTACGTCTTCTAATCAAAATATAAAACAAATCCTAAGACTTAAAGAACAATAAATTCTGCCAAAGGGTGAGAAATTTTCAAATCTGATTAATAATTCAATGTGTGATTATTACATTGCAAACTCGCCCATAAATAGCAGAGAAATTATAAAGCTTCCTTGCACATGCACCTCCATCTCCCCTCGGAACATACCCATAATCTAAAGCCAAAATGCCTCCCAGGCAAAACGACGTACAATCCATGGACTCGCTAGATGACTTGGAAGGTCAGATCTCCAAGACGTACGCACAGATACAAAGCAAAGCAGCCAGAAGTTGTTGCATCTACGCAGTCCCCGTGATGCTCATCAACATCAACACCAAGAAGGCGTACGAGCCCCGGGTGGTCTCCATCGGGCCCTACCCCGTCAAGAATTTGACAAAATTAAACTACAACAAAGTTGGCTCAAACAATCTTGGTTTTGCAAAAGCTGTACTTAACCAATGTATGTAGTTGACATTTGACACTCTAATCCCACCACCCAGATGTGAAAATGGATGTAACTAATGTTGTGGATTCTTTGGACTTTGGAATGCTCTGGGTTTGAACTTTCCTGTGTCTTTCTCTATAATTGAATAAGATGGCGGCTGTCCACAGTCAATATTTATAAATTGATATTATTTGATTATTAAATTACGTTGCCATTGACACAGAGAATATACATCTAATAAGGGTGTATTCAACATACTTGTTAGAAAAAAAAAAAAAAAAAAAAAAAAAAAAAAAAAAAAAAAAAAAAAAAAAAAAAAAAAAAAAAAAAAAAAACAGTATGTATTAGTAAAAGGGTTTTCAACTTTAGAATCCAAATTAATCTTAAACAATGAAATCTAGTGATAGCCATGTGAAAATTTAAGGGAGAAACTTCTATCAGGATGTGGCAGAAAGCAGGCATTTTTTGCCTTCCAATGAGAGTTAAACACGTCAGCCTAGAACAAGTCAAAATGAAATAGAACCAAAAACCTTATTTCTTCAACGTCTGCTACAAGCCTACAAACAAAAAACCCTCGATTCACCACTCACTTCCTCATATTCTCTCACTCTCTTCATGTTCTTGACAGGTGTATCGCCGGGGAAGCCAAACGCTGCTGCCGCCCAATACGAACGGTGCCCCAGGCCCGAACGCCGCCGCCTCCGCCGCCCAAGACGAACGCAGATGATGCCCGAACGAACGCCGCCGTTCCTGCCGCCCAAGACGAACGGTGCCCAGGCCCGAACGAACGCCGCTGCCTCCGCCGCCCAAGACGAACGCAGATGATGCTCGAACGAACGCCGCTGTTCCCGCCGCCCAAGACGAACGGTGCCCAGGCCCGAACGAACGCCGCCGCCTCTGCCGCCCAAGACGAACGCAGATGATGCCCGAACGAACGCCGCCATTCCCGCCGCCCAAGACGAACGGTGCCCAGGCCCGAATGAACGCCGCCGTTTCCGCCGCCCAAGACGAACGCAGATGATGCCCGAACGAACGCCGCCGTTCCCGCCGCCGCTCTCTCTGATTAGTTTCCCCACATCTGATACTCAGAGCCGACATCTGATACTCAGAGCCGACGTCGGGGTCCTCTCTCTCTGTGTGTTTTGTTCCACCACAAAATGTTGATGGTCGTGATCCGAGGGTGCCGTGCCGCTTGATGTTCTTGGGTTTTATTGGTGATTGTTGGATTTTTGTAGAAAATTGATGCTCTGTTTTGTATTGTAAAACAGGTTATATTTTCAAATTATTCTTCAGTGAATTGCATTATTGCAAGTTTACTGGTTAATTGGAGAAAATTCCCGAGAATCGACAAAGAATGAACTTGAGTTTCTTATCAGTTTTGAATCTAACCAAAACTAACCAAATATCATGATTTTGGGTGCTCTTTACAGAAGTTTCAATCTCTGCCTTGGCTTCCTTTGGTAGATGATCCCACCAGTTGATTTTAAGGTTTTATGTTGTATCTGAGATGCAATAAAGCACTTTATTTTTTCTTGTAAAATATTAGGGCATATGTTGGCCCTCACGTGAGTAGCACAAAAGGAACCACGATTTGTCATATTTTATCAAGGATCAAACAAGTCTTCTCTGAAGAATCATTGTGCAGTATATCCAGTGCCATTTTGTGGCCAATATACAAGCTGATCCACCAAAATCAATAAGAATTTACAAGCTGATCTACCAAAATCAGTGCATTAATAACTTCCCAAAATACTAATTAGTTGTTGCCATATACAAAAGCACCTGTAGTACTCATTTACCATAGATATTCATAACTGAAAAACCAATCACATATAGCCATTAAACAAAGTCTCAAGTGCCAAGTCATCAACACCCCCTGCGAGGTTGCCCACATGAACATGGTTGGAAGAACCAAAACTGGCATTACCATAACCTGCTCCACTTCTAGTAGCTCTAAAGGAGGAATCCTCCAGCATTTACCCTCAAAGACCTTCACTCAAGTTCCTGCCAAATGTCATGAAGAATTTGTTCAGATACAATAAACATAATAAGCCAGTGCTCAAGAAGAATAAACCATACTAAGAAAACTGAAAACTTGAATACGAAGCAATTACGACAACCAAAATTCTATCTCAATGCCTGCCCCCCACTTAACAAGCTTCAAAACCGAATTATTTCCCCCTTAACCAAACTTGACCTAGATTCAAATTCTGATTAAACTCTCTAAAAACCAATAAATTTTGGGCACATGAGTTTTTTTTAGCTTAAATACATAGAACATGATGTGCTTACATAGCCATTGAACTGTTTTTTTTTTACATATGCTGATTGATTTATATAACAAATGTTCATAACTAAAAAATCAATCACAGATTGTGCATTACAATCTTACAACGATTACCAACACAACGATTACCAACTTCAAGCATTTTCATAGGCGTTGATGTTGTCTGCACCAATATCAATTGTAGTAGATAAACATACAGGATCTTGAGACTTGGCAAATGTATTTGCAGAGGGATACTCTATAGTTGGCAAAGAGCACTGTAAATTATTGACAAATAACAAAAATTAGGTAATGGAAAAAAATTTCTTTAATAGAGGATATGTTATAATAAAAATTTACCTTTACTAAACTTTGTTCATTTATC
The DNA here is from genome assembly GCF_958979055.1 of Alnus glutinosa. Taxonomy (NCBI): domain Eukaryota; kingdom Viridiplantae; phylum Streptophyta; class Magnoliopsida; order Fagales; family Betulaceae; genus Alnus; species Alnus glutinosa. The sequence goes on from NC_084889.1 coordinate 33,979,424, forward strand.
AACCCCAAATAAGCTGGCCTCATATTGGTATTCACAATATTCCTATAGAAAAGAAGATTTTAATACGAATTAAATCAAAATGCATGTTAATGTAAATTATTGTAAATAAATAAAAAATGTATAAGAATACCTTGTTTGCTTATGTGAAGGGCAATTGGTTCTCACATGCCCTGTTTTCTTGCAAATGGAACATGTCCTTTTCGTCATTGCTTGCTTTTCTTTTGGATTTTTTTGTCTCACAGATTTGGGTGCTCCTTTACATCGAACATGTAGAGGATCTTGCAAAGTGAATGTAAGGTTTGATAGTACTTGATTGTTTAACACAAGATCTTCGGCACTTCCTTCATTAGCATCATTTATATCTTTATCACTACCATCATCCATTATCAAAAGCTCGTGATGAAGCTTTTGTAAACCAATGCCAAGATGTTCATATTTTCTTTTTGATTGGCACCCCACTTCGACAACTTCATAAAATTGCAACATCAAGCTATTTCTCATCAAGGTGGAAGAATTTTGTGTTTCTACTTGTATATCATCACTAGATATGCCATGTATAATGCGACTCTTGGCATTGATCGTCCATCTCTCTAGAACATAATGTTGGGGAATAGTGTCCACCAAAGACTTTTTCAAAAAAATTTGAAGAATGTGCGCACACAAAATTCCAACAATTTCAAACTTATGACATGTACAAGTAGCTTTCTTCTCAAGAACTTCAAATGAAACTTCATAAAATGGACTTTCTCTCCCATGAAGAGTCACCCTATATATCTTCATCCCTCCTTCTTCCCGATGTTTAGATGATTTGAAATTTTGACTGTTAAATAACTCTTCTTGAAACATAAAAAAAGACTCTCTTGTGTAAACCTTTGCTGCCTCTACTTCCATCTTGTAACATGTTTTTAAAATCGGTCTAGAAGTTTTTGTCTTCACATCTTTTTGTTTCTCTTTAAAATAACGTGCATCCAAGGCTTTTTCATAGTGATAGACAAATTCACTCACCATTGTGCTCGAACGGACATAATCTTTAAAAAAAATTTCATACTCTCACTCCGTTGAGTTGTAGACATGCCAGCACAAAATGTGGTTCGCAAGTAAGCCGGCACCCACTTTTCTCACCGCATATAGAGTTTTTTCAACCAATCATTCTCTACCAACTCATACTTGCCTACAATTTCACTCCATTCCGTCTCAAACTCTTCAATTGTGATTGTGCTATGAATACAATGCTGAAAATCTCTTTGAAAAGACGGATATTTATTATATATATGAGCCAAATGTTCTGGAACTTTTTGTAAAATATGCCACAAACACAATCTATGAGTGACATTTGGTAATACCTCTGCAATTGCCTTACCTATGGCCTTGTCATCATCTGTGATAATTGTAGAAGGAGCACGTCCAAGCATTGCCTCAAGCCATGTTTTCAACAACCATGTATAAGATTCAGCCGTTTCATTTACAAGCAAAGCACATCCAAACATCACAGATTGGTGATGATGGTTAACTCCAGTAAAGGGAACAAAAGGCATCTTATAACAATTTGTCAAGTAAGTCGCATCAAAAGTAACAACATCTCCAAAATATTGGTATGCAGCTCGTGATCTAGCATCTGCCCAAAAACAATTGCCCATGCATCCATTTTCATCTACTTGGATTGCGTAAACAAAACCTGGATTTTGGGATTGTCTCTCAAGAAAATAATTGTACATTTTTTGTGCATCTCCCTCTTCAAAACGAAATCTTCTTCTATTGCTCACATAATTTTCAACATCTTTAGAAATGCAACCAACATTATAGTCGCCACCTGATTCTTTACTCAACACTGACATTATCTTCCTTGGGGGTACACCAGACTCATTGAGAGTATCTATAAGATTTTTTTGGGCACGTGTTACCATTCTATGTCCACGAAGTAAACTTGTACTTCTAGGAGAAAGGAGCTCATGATTATGTTCACTTATGAACTTACATACAGTCCATTTTAACCCCACTTTCTTTAAACCCATAATTGCTTTACATCCTATCCTTGTTTCGGCAGGCTCTGAATTTGTATAGATTTTCTTTTGACAACTTTGATGACGAAATCCTTCTCTTGAACAAACATATTCTATCCCAATTAATGACTTATCTTTCGATAGTCGAGAATGATTTTTTCGAATGCTAAAACCTATTCGCCTTGCGTAAGCATTATAACATGCATGAGCATCTTCTAATTCATCAAATTCCATACTAAGACATGGTTCCCTCGGACCATTAAATGAAGAAAGGCGGACAATTGGTTGCTTCAAATCATTTTGATCTTCTACCATTTCATTCTCAGCATGTCTATCTTCTACCATTTCATTCTCAGCATGACTATTAGGACTCATTTTAGCGATCCTACAAGAAGATAACAATATTCTTCAAGTATAAATACTGAAATATTTAAACACAAACACAACTTTAAACTAGAATTATTGGGTCATGTTCTAGCATCACATCCAACATTTTTTTTTTTTTTTGAGTGAATGAAAGCTTTATTGACAGCAACTATATAACACAAAATGTTTGTGTTATAAAACAATTAACACAATAGGTTAATTGACAGCAACTATATAACACAAAATGTTTGTGTTAAAAAAAAAATTAACACAATAGGTTATAAATTTCTACATCTGCTTTCTTGTATTTGGCATTCCCTACATCAAACGTTGTTAAACAACACAATCTGCAACATCCTCTAAATTAATTGCAAGATGAATTATCACTCTAAATTTAATTGCAAGATGAATTAGCATCCTCTAATTTAAAAACTACCAATTTCCTCTCATTTTTAGACACTGATACATGAAATACACTGATACATGAAATACATGTACAAAGGAGAATGCCACATGAATAAGGACCATATTTTCCAGTTGTCAGCAAGCACAACTCATTGATAAGGAACCAAGCAACCAAGCACAACTCATCTAACCTCGAGTGCAATTTCTGGAGTTCAACAGATGGTGATTTGGGGCGGACGGGCGGCGGACAAGCGGATTTGGGGCGGACGGGCTGATTTGGGGAGGACGGACGGATTTGGGGCCGACGGACGGACGAGCGGGCTGCGTGGTTTAGTCCAGGCGGACGTGCAGTTATTTGGGGATTTGGGACGGCGGACGGACGGACGGATTTGGGCCGCCGGACGGACGGCCGGATTTGGGGAGGACGGACGGACGAGCGGGCTGCGTGGTTCAGTCCGGTATGCGAGCGTGCGCTAATTAGGAAAGGACCGGAGGGCCGGCTGACGGGCGGACGACGGACGGCTGACGGGAGGACGACAGACGGCAGACCGGCGGACCGGCGGACGTGATTTGGGCAGTGGGGTTTGTCTCTTTTGTTGGAATCGTGAGGCTTAGAAGAATCATAACGCAGAAGAGAGTTTAGAAGAGAGATGGGAGGGATTAGCTAATTCAGTATCATTTTAATTTTTTGCTTTTTGCTAACGTGTCAAGTGGTTATTGGTTGGCAAAAAACCACTGGTTTTTGCCTCTGCCGTATAGAAGGGGCACTCAAAATTTAAATTTGGGTTATTATATAATATATTCCACGAGAAGAGGCTTTTATGTCCCAAAACAGGACAAGATTGTTGAAACAGAATACGATTGTTTAAACAGTGTAAGCACCGTAACGGCTACCCCGCCCCCTTTTCTCTGTACGGCCTAGAAAGAAAAAGAAAAAGAAAAAGAAAAAACACGGCTGCCACGCGCTCCTACAACACGTACCTTTACTATTTTTCCTCGTCATAAAATTATGGTTCTTTTTATTTTTTTAATGAAAATTTTGTTAAATTGGTCCTTTGTAGTTTTGATTATGTAATAAATAAATTTAAACTTATAAACTCTTGTTATGTGTCTCTATAACAAAATTTTCCTATATAAATTATGACAAAAAAAAAAATAAAAAAATAAAAAAAATTGACAGAATCTCATGAAATTACAAACTTAACTTTAAATAAAAGAAAAATATTAAAAAAACACAAAGGAAAGAGAAAAATAAATAAATAAATTTGGAGTGGGAATGGCCGGCCCCCTCCTTTGGCCTGTTATAGGGGAGGCCAAACTATCCTCAAAGATCATTTGCTTCTATCCACAAACCCTAACAAAATGCCGCCGCCGTCCCCTTCCTTCTCCGTATACCTCCCAAACACTCCCAGATCTAGACTCGAACCATTTTCACTCTCCCAAAGCTTTTTAGCTAATCCCTTTGCAGAAAACCTCTGTCAAATTCAACAGAAACTCCTGGGTTCAGAAACTTTCCTGGAAGTAATACTCGCAATATTACTCCTCGTCTCCTCCCACCTGTTGGGGTCTTCCTGTGTTATGGCTGTGGAGTAAAATTAATTCTTCTAAATTCTTCACATTTTCTTAACCAAAATATGGCTTCCCTTTTATTTCATGAACATTTTTTTTTTTTTTGGAAATTGTTGCAGGTGGAGTTCTATATATATATATTGCTTCTGACACTGCTGGGGTACATTCCTGGATGCTTCATTTTATTTATTTATTTTAAAATAGTACCCAATTTGGATAACCTATTTTACTTGGGGTAACGGGTAATTCTCGGGTAACCGGGTACCCCGGTTACTGATTTTCAATAACCAGGGATCCCGGAGTCGGTTCCCGGTTATGGCCAATAATCAAGAACCGGCTCCAAATTTACACTCCTATCACTTGCAATCCCAACCATATACAGTTGAGCGTTGCTCTACGGTATTAAATACATTAAGGTTATGTTTAGTATGCAAAATGACTATTTCATTAAAATAAAATAATAAGTTTGATTAGGAATTGATCTAATACTGGGAATAACCATTCATATTTCTCATAAAGGAATGACTATTTTAAGTCTTCCTATTTCATTCTACATCATTCAATTTTCAATAAAATTATTCATTTTCTTAATGAAATAGCTATTCCGCATACCAAACATAACCTAAATGTATTAATGCTTTCATCCTATGTTTAGTGTAAAAAGAGATGGCTGGTCACAACGTTTGGTCACTTTGGTGTGTGCACATGTGTGAAAAACATTGCAAATTAAACAACATGAGAAAATGCAACTAAAACTCTCTCTCTCTCTCTCTCTCTCTCTCTCTCTCTCTCTCTCTCTCTCTCTCTCTCTCTCTCTCTCTCTCTCTCTCTCTCTCTCTGAGTTTTCTGTGTGGCGAGGCATTATTTAGACTTTGGGAATGATGAGTATCATTCTATTAGTGTGCTCCACCACCTGATAGAAAGTATTGAAGATTTACGAGCAAAAGCACGTGGAACAACTCTAGTCATATCTTGATTCAATGAGACGTTTGGGTGTTCGATGTTTTGAAATCTAAATTCAACTATAATTTACGGCACGAATTTTGAGACAAAATAAAATTGAAAAAGATGTTTGGATGGTTTGACTTTTTGAGACAAAATTATAAATAATTAGAAAAAAAAAATTTGATTCGTTTTTGAAAATTGCTAAGACTAATAAATACCAATAGATTTTTTTTTTTTTTTTTTTTTTTTGAAAAACAATGCACCCAAACATCCTAATCTATCTAGTTAAATTTTTTGTTTTCCTGTTAATCGTCTTAAAAAAAAAACCAAAAAAAATAAATAAATAATAATAATAATAATAATAATAATAATAAAGAAAATAAATTTTATAAATGAATTCATTGAATTTAAGCAACTATTGATTTATTCCCTATGGTGACGATTGGGTGAATCGAATTAAACCAACATTGAACAACAAAGTCAAAAAAAAGAAAAATAAAGAAAAATAATTCTTTTAAGTTTTTAATTTCTTTAATTTTTTAGTTTTAGATAATTTATTTTTTTATTAAGAGTGACACGTGTCTTCATTTTATTGGAGCTGATGTGGCACATTAATGAAATTTGTTAAGTGTTTTGACGGAATTTTACTGTAGGGAGTGATTTGTTTTTTTTGGCATACCCTATGGACCTCTGAGTTCATTTTCATGCCACATAGAGCTAATTGTAAATCAGGTAAACTGTAAGGACTAATTTTGCATTTTTCCCTTCATATTGTATAGAAGACAGTTCAATTTTAAATAAATGTAACCCAAGTTAAAGACCCGATTCAATTTATATATATATGCCACCTGTTACAATTTTAAATATACCACTTGTCGCAATTCTAAGTTATACTCTTGAAGGCTTATGTTATTATTTATAAATATATGATATGATATGATATGAAATATTGTTTAAAAATTTGACGTGTCATAATTTATTAATTTTTACCTTCCACTTGTCAATTTTTTAAATAGTCAATAGACTGGTGATTCTGCCATTATATATACGAAACTATAATTTTTATTTTATTTTATTTTTTCCGAAAATGGCTTAGAAAAGAATACCAAAAAATATAAATAGTAATAATGAAAATAAATAAATAAACATTACAGAAAAATTTATAAAATTCAAATAACTGTTAATTTCTACCCTATAAATGCTATTTGTCACCCTCCTATGCCCCAATCCCATGGGAATAGGATGCTCTCCATTTAAAATGAGATGGAGAGTAGGGGTATACATGCAGATGCATTTATTTATAATAATCGCAGCTGCAGCCACATTTGCAAAATATGGATATTACTTTTAGTTTGTTTGACAACTCCCTCGATATCCACTCATTTAAATTCAATCCAAACTCGATTCGTGGCTGTAGGAACTCGCTTGTGATTGTAGAAATCCGTTCGATTATTAAGTAACATGCATATACTTGATTCTCTTGAAGAAACTCAATATATAAATTACATACACATGGTTAATATTATATTGAAGTCATGTAAGACACTTATGATCGTTACATTATGATACCAATATTAATGATGAAGAGCTTGTGGAGGTTAGTTCTTTGCCGTATGATAAAAAATTTGACCAAAATGGGGATACTCATCATATGCTTAATTGATGACATGAGTCCAAGGAGTGAATATCTTAGTTGGGTTTTGAGAAAGTTAATTTTGTTAATTTTCTTAGGGTTGAAAATTTTCTATCAAGTTTTCCTAGTAAAAATTTTGATGTTGGTTTCGACTTGTTGGAGAAAAAAATGATTTTTAGTTGGTAAGAAATAATTGATGATTTTTGGGATCAATAATTTTATGAAGAGTGAGTTTGAGAAAATAAATAAAGGTTGGGTGAAAATTGGGTTATCTCAAATTGGTGCGCAGAATTTCAGAACTATTATTAAGAGTCATGTTGGGATTAGTTGCAAGATATTTCTTTTCTGGTATTGATCAATTTGTTTTGCTATCAAAAAGGATGAGATGGATGAGGTTAATTGGACATCCAAAAGAAATTGAGGCAATTAATTAGACAACAACATTACGGTTGGCCGGATACAACGATAGGTTGAGACAACCTTACGGTTGTTGTCCCTGAAAATAAACATGATAGTTGTCGACTTAATTAAATTAAAATATAGGAAAAATACACATAACTCACTCAAAACTGTCATCTTATTGTCAATGTTCATCCCAAACTATCAATTGTGTCAATCTCCCCCTCTAAATTATCGAGAAAAAAAATGTCAATATCCCCCTAATGACAAAAATATCCTTCATAAAATTATTAAAATTTTAAAAAAACTAAAAAAATTATTTTAAAAAATGTGAAATAACAAAAAGCTATACAAAAAACAAAAAATAAAAACAGGTTTTTCTTTTTCTTTTTCTTTTTCGTTACATTTTTTTAATAATTTTTTAGTTATTTTTTCTAAAAAAAAATTGTTATTTTTTTTAAAACAAAATTGTTCTTTCTTTTTTTTTTTTTTTAAAAAAAAAATCGTTTTTTCCTTAATTTTTTAATTTGTTTTTTTAAATATTTATTTTCTAGTTTTTAGTTTTTTATTTTTTATTTTTATTTTTTTTTTGAATTTATAAGGACATTTGTCTTATTGAAAAATAGATATAGTCATTTTTATCTTTTTGTTGGTCTTAGAGAAAAGTTGTCATGTTTTGATAGTTTGAGGAGAGATCGACATTGACACAATTGGTAGTTTAGGAAGCACATTGATAATATACTAAGTGGTAGTTTCAAGAAAATATGTGTATTTTTTCCTTAAATATATCACAAAGCAGCTTAAGATTGTAAAAAAAAAAATAATAATAAAAAAAAATAAAAAAGCTTGTGTTCTAGCTGTACGTGCGGACAAACATTATCATGCAATTTTTTATTTTTTTTTAATTTATTTATTTGTTTTGAAAATGGCTGAACTCAAATATTATCAAAAACAAATTATTTAAGCACAACACTAAACAAAAATAGATTACCATGCAGATGAAGGGAAATAAAAGACGTATGAACATTGTGTGAACGATATATAGTAAATAAGAATGAAGCATTAATGGAAGAGTAATGATTCACTACCACCTTTTAACACAACTTTTCACCACCTTGCTTATTTGGCAAGGTGGTCCCCCACCTTATTTTATTGAATAATGATTCAATGCCACCTAAATATACAACTTTTTACCACCTTGCCTATGTGGCAAGGTGGTCCCCCACTATTTTTTGAGTTTTTTTTATTTTTTAAAAATAAATTAAAGTGGGGGACCACCTTGCCACATAGACAAGGTGGTGAAAAGTTGTATATTTAGGTGGTAGTGAATCATTACTCTATTTTATTTTTAAAACCTAAAAAGTAGTAGGGGACCACCTTGCCACATAAGCAAGGTGGTGAAAAGTTGTGTTAAAAGGTGGTAGTGAATCATTACTCTTAATGGAAATACTATGGACTTTTGCTATATCGTTGACACAAGAATCCATATCGATCATTAATTATGAGGAGGCACTATAATTTATGAGAAATCCTTGATGGGGGACACTCATCCGTCCCCCATCATCCATTTATAATAAAAAATTATTTTTTTATTAAAAAATTGTCTCTGATGTAACATCAGAAGCAACTTTTTAATAAAAAACTAATTTTTTTATTATTTATGGGTGACATGGGACGGATGACCGTTCCCTGTGTAGAAGCCCTTATAATTTATTGTTCCAACACAAGAGTTCCTATTGCAACAATGTGGTGCCCAAGCACCTTGCAGTGTTTGGCCTTTATGCATAGGACAAAAAATTTTCAAATCAGTTTGTAAAAAATTTTTTACAATTAACTTACATGTAAGAGTAATATGTGTCATTTAAATATGTGAGAATCATATGATTTTTTATTAATGCTATTTAAAAAAAAAAACATGTGAGAAGCACATGCTATTAAAATAACACGTGCTTTTCATATGCCAAGGGACACATGTCACTCTTACATGTGGGTTGTAGGATATTTCCTACAAACCGGTTTGTAGAAAATTTTTGTCTTTATGCATATGCTTTGTTAAATTATTATTTATCTAAAAAATTTTAGTTTATTGGAAGAGATGAATTTAATTAATATTTTAACAATCTTATGTGGCCAGGCTTGAACTTCATTTTAATTGGTAAGATCCAATACGTGAAATATTTTTGCTTACCTCAGAAAGTGTTTTGTCACTTTTTAAACCACAGGGAGTTATTTGTCACTACGCCAAACCACAAGGACCAAAAATGCATTTATCCAAAAAAAAATCAAAATCTAAAAAATCAATGTAGTCTCTTGGCTTACTGCAAAGATTGCTACATTGCCATCAATTGTGCATCTGCCTAAGGAATATATTTTTTATTTTTTAAGGGGAAAATTCACTTAACTCTCTAAACTTCTATCACATTTGTAATTATCACCCTAAACTTAAAAAACTCTTAATTTAGTGTATATATCTTTCAATTTTTATTTTTTCAATTTTATCAATCAGTTAGGATTTTTCGTTCAATTACAAATTCTTTACAAACTGACGTAACAATCCATGTGCCCTTAATTATCATGTTAAACACTGAATAATTAAATTTACCTGTTAAATTTTGTTATTTAATTTTTTACCATTAAGATATTGCCACATGAGTTGGTTATTTGACTATTTTTAAAGTTCATGTAATATTGAATTAATTTAAGTCATTTAGTTAGAACTGATAATACGATGAGTAATGTTACTCTTCACGTACACCGATTTATCACACCTATTTTATACGAGTTGACATAACGTATTTTAAGTGACTTTTCATATTAGGCACTTCAAAAAAACCAAAGTGTTAAAACATGCCAAAATGAGTGTGATCAAATAGTAACATTGCTTTAATACAATACCACCAACGTGAATGGAGAAAAAAAAAATTCTCGGTTTGTAGTTTGAAATTTCTTTTGTTAGCTAGTGATCACTACACTAAGTTATCTATACTCTTGGACTCATTCATTCATCATGCCTTTAATAATAAATAAGAAGCTCCTAATTATCATGCAGTACTTGAACGGAGGAATTAAGACGTTTGAACATCTTTAATAACGAAGCAATATTGTTCACATTGTTCACACGGGAGTCCATATATTATCACGCACACGTATATGGAAGCGTGACGCCAGCAACAGATTCGTCCCGCGCGATCCTACAATCGCGGTCATGATTATTAATGGAACAACATTAATCAATCGATCATATCAGATAATTTAGTAGCTAGTAAGCAAGTAATTAATTAAATTACTCCAAGCGGGGGAAAAAGGGTAAAACGAAAGCCTATATATACGCTTGCATTCTCTTCTCAAAGCCCTCAAGCCATATCTCTCATTCTCATAGCTATAGGCTTATAGCAAGCAAGAGAACTCGATCTCCTTCCTCGCCTTCCCTTCAATGGCTTCGTCTGTGGATGCCCCAGTGAGAGCCGGATACTGGTATTGCGACAGTGAATTCCCAATCCCGGTGGCCAGCATACCTTCCCAGCTTTTCACCCATCTTTTCGCTGCCTCTGCGGATGTCAACCCCCACACCTATGAAGTCACCTTTCCTGAAAAATATAAGGAGCAGTTCTCAACCTTCACCCAAACCGTACAACACAACAACAAAAATGTGAAAACCCTTTTATCCATCGATGGAGATTCGACGACCTTTTCTTCAATGGCTAGGCAGCACAATACCCGCAAAGCATTCATAGATTCCTCAATAAGTTTAGCCAAGAAGAATAACAAATTTCATGGCCTTTCCCTCAACTGGCTGTACCCCTCCACAGAGAGCGACATGACCAACCTTGGCTTTCTCCTCAATGAATGGCATGCAGCCGTGAAGAAAGAGTCGGGGAGGACCGGCAAGGCCCAGTTGCTTCTAGTCGCAGCGGTCAATTTCAGGCCAACATATAGGTCGTTGCGCTATCCCGTTGATGATATTTCACGGAGCTTGGACTGGATCAACGTTTTGGCGTATGACTTCTATAGCCCTGATCGGTCATGGAATGTTACTGGACCTTTTGCTGCATTGAAAAAGGCAGACAACCCACATTGTGGGGATACCGGCGTCACAGCTTGGCTTGTTGATGCACACGTGCCCGCCAATAAAATAGTCCTCGGCCTTCCATTTTATGGCTACGCGTGGCGTCTAGAAGATGGTAATAACAAATTGTTATTTCCGCCTGCTGATGGACCGGCTAATGAAGTGCATGTAGCCGCAGATGGGGGCCATGGGGCCATATTTTATAACCAAATCGTGCTTTTCCGAGAGACTCACCCCAATGGCAAAGGCGAATACATTGAAAACTTTGTTTTTGACTATTTCCGTGATGGAAATACTTGGATTGCTTATAATGGTAAGAAGAGTATCATTGCTAAGGTTCAATATGCTCGAGAGAAGCAGCTGCTTGGTTACTTTGCATCGCACTTGGGCGCCGACGACGTCAGAGATTGGACTCTTTCAGAAGCAGGTTAGTATGAATTCAATCATCTATATCTTTCCCAAATCATGCATCTATAATTTGCCAGGACGATTTCCATGTCTTTGACGCATGAGTGATCATTTGTTTTTGTTTTGAAGTTTTGTTGTCCGCATGCATGCATGCATGTGTACGTCTCTTTTTTGGTAAGTGCATCCATCTTTGATTATATATTAGTATTCCTATTTGGATTTGTTGTAGGTCCTCATCATTCTAACTTGTAAGTTGTAACGTGCGCGTGCGCGCGCGCGCGCACACACATATATATATATATATGATCAGTCCGTGATGCATAAACTGATAAAAAAAAAAAAAAAGATTCAATTACTGAGATTGGTTGAACGACCTCCAAAGGTCTTGGAGTGATTGTAGGTTTTTTTAATAAAGGTGATTATTGGCGGGGCTAGAGTCTTTATGATATATCTGTGTGAAATACTGACGTGTCAATATGTAATTGGAATATTAAAACAAGGGTTTTGTGATTATCCCATCCGTATTGAAATTAATTAAACTCTTCCAATTTGGATTTGTACGTAAGTCTTCATCATTCTAACTTGTAGCTTGTACTTCTTATTGCTGTGGCAGCTAATGACGCATGGCTGCCGCCCGCCAAGGGATAATGCAAATGCATGATGATCGGTAGAAGCTTCTATTATCGACATTGAGGCCAATAATCAGCTATGTCGTCGTGTTTAGAAGCTTGTTATTATATATCCACGTAAATAAGGCCGATTATCAGGTGTGTTGTGTGGCCAATAATCAAACGCGCGTGTATTTGTAACAATAAGGCCTCTAAAAATCATATATGTCGTGCTTAGAAGCTTGTATTATATATCTACAATAAGGTCAATTATCAATTAATATGGTGTACGTACTGTGTGGAAGCTTGTATTATCCTTAATAATGCAATAATGAGATAATTAAGTTGTACGTGCTATTTGTACATATTGTGCTATCAACAATAAGAACATGCAATAATATAATCACCCATAAAATTTCACACTGGCCAGCCGGGGGTTTCAACTGAGGCTCAATCCCAAGCTATAAAAATCCAAACTCAAACTTGCCGGAAGTTGGTGGGCTCGACTATAGGTGGCATTACCTCGTGCAAATTGCAACTTTCAAACTACCCGAGGCCCTGTTGAAATCTACATGCAAATATTTTATGTAAGATAGATTCCAAAATAGAGAAATGCACAAAAGAGATTTCAAATTAACCCATTTCACTTCGTTCAAAATATAAAAATAAAAAATAAAATAAAAAAATAAACCCATTTCACTTGAAATGAATATGAACAATTTTACGACTAATACTAGAAAGAATATTCATGTCTTGATCCTTTGTGTCTTTTTAAGAATGTGCCTTTTAAAATTGCAATTGGATCAAAATTCAATAGTTATTTATCATAAATCCAATGATAATTTTAAAAGTTACGTCAATTTTGAGATGTCATGCATATACTAATTGTCCATTTAACGGGATTTTCTTATTCTTCTTCTCCTCTCTCTCTCTCTCTCTCTCTCTCTCTCTCTCTCTACTTATATTTAAAGTAACTTCTCAATGTAGAAATATAACTAATTAAGTTCATGACTTTGAAATTAGATCTACTAGTTATAAGTTTTTAGATCGACCTTCAAAACGTTAACTTAAAAAAATTGATCAAATTTTGAAAGGGAGGGTTATAATTAACCAATTGCTCCGATTAATTTCTTGACCTATTTGTTTTGTGCTTCGCAAGCATATAGACATATATAGATAGGCTAGCCTTGTGCACGTGCAGATTACGAATTTTGCTCACTCAAAATTAGTGATTATTATTTGTGTATCATTAATCCCCTATATATATATATAGACATGATGGATTTTAAATTTTAAATCTTATAATAAAATTTGGGCCATGAAATAGATTTTCTCCATTTTTTTTAAACAAGGTGTCATGTAATTTAAAATTTTAATTAAATAATGTAGCACAATATACACCGTTAGATGCAACAAAAGGAAATCTGGTCTATGAAATAGTGTTGTGGATGGAGTTAAGATGAAACTAGAATTTGTGTTAAAAGTAGAATTTTATTTAATAAGGATTATTAGCTATCAATAATTAGTATTAAGATTAATTTTATTTTAAAATTAGGTTTATCATTAGTTGGGTATTTTTTTTTCTCTTATCTTATTATAAGTGTCTATTTAAAGAAACCAAAAAGTTAATAAAATTATGGATGAGTTAGGCTTAGAGTGCGTTTGACATTATGATTTCATACACAAAAAAAGTGATTTTAAACTAAATAAGAGAATTATAAATTTTCAAACTACCCTAAAGACTGAAAGCCTAAAATTCCTTGAATTATCTTACCATTTTTATGTAAAATAAAATAAAAGAGATGGAAGGAAAGAAAAGAAGAGCACAAAATAGAGAAAATGCTACATTGCTTTTTATTTCATTGAGTGTTTTTAATTACAAAAGATATGAATATATAGGCTAATCAAGAGGAGCATATCTCACTAATCATGGCACACAATCAGGAAATATTAAAGTGGAAAATATTAAAGAAATCAGGTAGGAAAATAAGGAAAGATATTGGAGAGGAAATCAAGGAGATATTCTTGAGATGCTGCAACGGCTCTTTATTCTCTAACACTCTCCCGCAAACTGATGGGAGGAACTTCCTTCAGATTGTTTTTTGCGCTAAATCATCATCATGAAACCTTTTTTTTTTTTTTTTTTTTTTTTTTTTTTTTTTTTTTTTTGTATTGGCCCGGGTTTGCAAACTGTACTTCAAAGGCAAAAAATAAAGCCAACTATGGGCCAAAAGAAATTAAAAACAGGCTTCAGTTTTGAAACATTACCACAAACAAGAGATTGCGCCAACAATGGGCCAAAGAGAAGAGGGCCAACTATGGGCTTAAATGAGCTTGGGCCTTTGAACATTTACCTCAAGCTAAAAATTGGGCCAACAATGGGTCAAAGAGAAAAGAGCCAACAAATGACTTAAATGAGCTTGGGCTTTTGAACATTTGCCTCAAGCTTGAAATTGGGCCAGCAATGAGCCAGAGAAAAGAAGGGCCAACTATGGGCCCACTACAAAAAAAAAGAGGCATTTCTTGGCATTTATTATGTGTCAAGAAATAGGTATTAAATGTCAAGAAACAATTTCTGACCTTTAATTCATCACATATCTCTAATGTCGCAGCTTTGTAGTTGAGAAAGTTTATTTCTTGACACATAATTTATGTGTCAATAAAATTTCCTAATATATGTGCAGGGAATTAATTTGATGGCACATAAATCATGTGCCAAGAAACTTATTAGGGTACAACCCAGACGGAAGCATATATTATGAGGTGATTAGGAACCCAGAGAGAAATTGGGTGCTCCAGAGGGGGAAGAAGATTGTGTTGCAGTACAATGTTGCGATACAACCAGTAGAACGAGCTTGCAATCATTTTAGGCGGGTTAAGGGCATGCTTATCAGGAGCGGGTCCTTCATACATATGCGGGACGAATGGCCGAAGGTAGATAAGCAGATTAAAAAGGCTATGTGGCAGGCGCTGATGGTATGGTTATGAATCTAATTTATTTATTTAGTTAAATTAAACCTAAGATTAAGTTTCTCTTGAACTTTTAAAATTAATGCTTACATTGAATATGCTGGAAGAGTTCTATCTACCTGTATCTGTAGACGAGCGCAAGGCACAACAAGAAGCGTGGAATGATATTGGCCACAAGCACCGCTCGTGGAAGTCGAAGTTCAAAAGCAAGTTAGGGTTTCAAGACGGTGACACGCCCGAGATTATACGTGCGAGAGTGCCAGACAAAGTTTTTAGGAAGTATGACGCAGAAGATGCGGAGTTCCTGCTGACCGACTTGTGATCTGAGCAAAAAAGGGTATGTATGTCTTTGATTGTATGACAAAAAAATGTTGTGTTTTTTTAATAACAGTTAATTTAATTTTGATTACTACTTTAATTGTGTCATTGCTTACATTTTTACCATCATGTTCAATGCGTAGGCGACCTCTGAACGGATGAAGCGTTTGCGCGAGCAGAATGACCTCCCCCATTGTACGGAATCCAAAAGTTATGCCAGATTTAATCACGAAGAGGTATGAACAAATATATGTAAATACAATATTTGTTGCTAATTGTTGCTAATTGTCACTATTTTCTCGCTCTCTGTTTGTTATATATTTCGACTGGATGGCGACAGGCATGTACATCTGGCACGCCCCCCACTTGCGCCGAGTCGTTCGTGAAGACGCACACAAGGAAGGACGGCACTTACCTGAATGAACGCACACGGGTCCTATGCGTATGCTACTAACACATTTTACTAATATTTCTAAGTTATGTGTGTGATATGACGTTATTCAATATATGTGTATTTTATGTTGATGATGTACAAGAGAGGATGACGCAGAATTTATCCAGTGATCCAGCCGCCACGCAGAGTGTTGTGCAAATTTTAATACTCGCAAGCGCACGAATCGTTTACAATATAGTGTATGTGCAAGTGCGAGATCGTATCCACAGGGAATTGTGTTGCGAAAATTAATTTCTATTTAAACTAATCCAATTTTAACCTAGTTCCAAATTTAGGGGTTTTTGATAAAGGAAAACATAAACAAAAATAATGAAAATAAAGGGGTCTAGGGTTTTGGAATCCACACTCACCAAATCACAACAACCTAATCTCATGCTCATCACACATATTTTGAGGTTCTCACATACAAATCTTAGGTATGCTCTACATTGCTTCAAAAATCATTTAAATCATTCAATGAATCCGTTCATTGCACAAATCACAAAAGATATTAGGATTTAACCAAATCATCAAATGTATCAGTCGAACGAAACACAATGAATATCCAATGTTTTGATAAATGAAAAACCAAGCAATCAATTTAATGAAACTTATTCCACATCATCACTTGTATCCGGAAACCACAAGAGATATCAAAACATTATCTCAAAAAATCGAAGTAGAACAATGAGAAATCAAAACCCATAAACTCAAATAGCATAAACAAGCATGAAACTCAGTTTCTCTTCAATGGTGAGGTTTCATCCTCAACCCTAAACGAAAATACTAGCTACCCATGATAAAATAACTACAACCTAAAACATTAAATTAAAAGCATAAAAATTAAACACTTACAAATAAAAAATGGAAGAACAAAATCCTCTAGAAGAGAGACTTGGTGCGTGAGGGCTGTGCCCCATTCTACCCACGTTTTACAAAGGCAAAACAAACGCATATATAGTGCCAAGTCTAAAGAGTTTAGTCTGGCACCTCAAAAGAAAACAAGTGACGGAGCTACCCCTTTCCATTTTGGTGTTGCTAGGAAAATGACGCTTCTGCCCTGCAGGTTGTCTCTTTTTCTGCTACCCTTTCACGTGATTCTCCACACTTTAGTTCATCCAGCACACACATCTTTCAAAGTTGGTCTAACAGGAAACCAAGAAGAGGAAAAATCTGCTGGTCTGTGTGTGTGTCTGCTGTCCTTGCCTTGGACAATTCGGTGCTGGTCTTTGGGAGTTGCTGGACGTGCATGAGCTGCTGTCCATGGGAGCTGCAGGTGCAGCAGGTTGCTGTCTGGCGTGGAGGAAGGTGCTGCCCATGCTGGCCGGTTGGGGAAGGTGATGAGCTGCTGTCTTGCAGGTGCTGTCCAAGCTTGGAGGAAGTGCTGCTAGGCGTGGAGAAGTGCTGCAGATGCTGCTGTCCAAGTGCAGAAGGTGCTGCAGAGTGCTGTCCAAGTGCTGTCCAGCAGCTGCAAGTGCTGTCCAGGTGTGCACAATTCCAGCTTTTGTCCATTTGGTGCTGTCCTGCGCACAGGTCTCTCTTTTGCCTTTATATATATATATATATATATATATATATATTTAACTCTTGCCTTTTCTCACTTCATTTACGAGATGCCCCACTTGTCCAATTAATTTGCAATTCCACCAAAATATTATCATTTTTTTATCAATCACTTGCAAAAATACTAGAACACCAAAACTAACCAAAAGTATTAGAACATAACAAAATTAAAGGTCTAACTAATGTAAATTAATGGGTCTAAATATACACTTTTTGGCACTCATCAAATACCCCCAAACTTACATTTTGCTAGTCTCTTAGCAAAACAAAATGAAAAACAAAATCAAAGCATGAAACATAAATCCGCTTTCGTGGGAGGGACGATTGCATTTAGCATATGCAACAAGCCTTTTAAACCCCTATGACTCCCTAGTGGACGAGTGAAGTCTCGTGAGGGTTTGCCAGAAATGATACCCACAAACATTGAAACACTATGTTGTCAATAAGAAAGAGTTTTACCCAAACCATGGTTCATACGTCATTGGCATGCTTAAAAAGACAAACCCCATCATAAACATCAACAGTGGATCCAACATCAAATCACTCATTAATTGACAATAAAGATATCACATTTTCTCAAAAGTGTAGAGTGAAATCAATATGCAATTATGAGGTTTCATTTTAATTTCAGGATAAGTACCTCAAAAATCATTGGAATCCCTATCAAATGAAACAACCAAGGCAAGATATGCAAATTATTTTATTTTATTTTATTTATATATATTCTTTTTGTTTTGTTTTGTTTTGTTTTTTTTTTTTATTTTATATGTTGGCTGTGCAATGCTCGGCTCCCTTAAGCTTTCTAATTGACCCATGTAACGAGTATTGGGCCAGTAGCTCCCAAACCAAATGGTCTTAGGGCACTAGATGTAGAAACATCCCTAAGGGCTTAATTACTCAAGTCAAAAAGGCTACGAAGCCAAACTAGCCATACAATTAACCAAATTGAAATTCTCATCTTTTGACGCGAACACTCAATGCTTAGTGAGGCAAGAGGCTCGGTTACTCAGTGAAAAAACTCAAAAATGATCTTTTTTTTTTTTTTTTTTTTTTTTTTTTTTTTTATAAATATATATATAAATATCTTGCAAACCAAGGTTATTTATCAATAGGTCTTCCAACAATTCTCAAAATACACAATTAAGTAAAAATTCATACCCCACAAATTACATGCTAATATGCTCGTGATAGTTCAACTCAAGTGAAATCTTACTAGCCCAAAAATAAGTCAAAAGACTCAGATTCCTAAAGACATGATGTGTTCAAAAACTTAAGCAAGCCGATGAAATGCAAACCACAGTTATAGTTTAACTCAAACTTGACAACAATTTTTTTTTTTTTTTTTTTAACAAGCAATAATAAATAAACAAACAAACCAACAAAAAGACAGAATGTTTTTACATACCCCCAAACTTGAATTACACATTATCCGCAATGTGTAGTGTAGAAATACATTACCAGAAATACGGAAACATCGAGGTGTGAAAGGTCAAGGCGTCCCCCAAACTTAATCACCAAAACACCTGTCAACAAAAACTAACAGCAACATTTCTCATAGAAACAAACATCAAAAGGTTAGTTGCTGTCAGAAACGAAAATAAAATAGCAAGAAATTAAATGAAAAATGAAAGAAATTAAATTTACAAAAATTAAAAGGGAAAAGAAAATTTACAGCGCCTTCCCCGATCATGTGGATGTCCAACCAATCCCTTCCACCCTTTCTTCTTTAAGAATTGATGTCCCTCGGGAGGAATGTTTCGCCATCTTATGTAGCCAACTTGCTTGCTTCGAAGGATCTTCTTAGGACAATGGTTCCTAGATTTGCGCGGTTGTGTGCATAGATCCTTGACAGTTTTGGCATAAGATGGCTCTTTGAGACATTTAAGAATTGAAGCTTGGAGTTCATGAAATGTCTCAAGAGGGATTGTGATGAAGGAATGAGCTTCAGTACTCATTTCCTTATTATTGGAAGTATTTGGATTTGGCGGGGGTGCTGCTTGCTCAAGGTGCTCCTCCTTTTCTTCCTCATTGCTATCCACAATTTCCTCAGTCTCAAACATGGTGATGGTAGGGACATGCTCATGACAAGAATGACTAGCATCATCCTCATCAATCATGTAGTGCCCTGCAACCATCGACTGACTCTGAAGCTCTTCTTCCTCTATTCTGGTGACTTCAGCAACCAGATATTCAAGCTTTCCTTCTATCCTGGCAATCGCCTGAGTGTTTTCCATAGTAGCATTCTTCATGTCACTAATAGCCTGGCCTGTGAGCTCCATGAAGACCTTGAGAGTGTCTTCCGAAGTGGACTGTGAAGAAGAGGCTGGATAAACGTAGGATGAAGGATGGGAAGATTGGTTATCAAACTGTGGATAATCAGGATAGTGCAGTTCCTGATATTGGGGAGCACAATTTCCCATGGCATGAGCTTGCCACGAGAAATCAAGATGGTCGCTCCAGTCCGGGTTGTAAAAATTGGAATTTGAATCAAATCCCGGACTAGAGAGATTGGTGTTCATTTGCTCATAAGACAGATTGCAGAATTGTTCCCAGGAGGGACAACTACTAGCACTATGATAAGGATCAGAGCAATATGAACATGGTTCATGTGGGTTGAAACTGTAAGGGTAGTTGGTTGGAGCAAGTGTCCTACCACTAGGTGAAGCATGTTGTGCAGAAGAATCACAATAATTATCAAAGCAAAAACTCATGTTTCACTTACACTGCATAACAAGAAAATATCCCACCAAAGATATGAACCAATATTTTTTTTTTTTAAAAAAAAAAAAAAAAAATTAATCAAAGAAAAACAAACAATAAAAATAATATAAAACAGAAACAGAATATTAACAAAATAAACTAAAAACAACTGATTTTTTTTTTTTAAAAAAATTAAAAATAAACTAACAAACAAAAACAAACAATAAAATAAGGTAAAACAGAAACAAAATATTTAACAAAAATGAACTAAAAACAAGCTGATTTTTTTTTTGGTTTTCTGCTGCTTAGAAAATTCGCACGATCGAAGTAAGGTTCGATCGATCGAATTACTTCTAGATCGATCGACTTTATGTAGGGTGAATGTTTTCTCGATCGATCGAAAATCGATCGATCGAATTGAGACTCGATCAATCGACTTCGCGGGGCACTCAGAAAGTGCAGAAACAGCAGAAACAAAACCGGGAACACAATTTTTTTTTTTTTTTGAACAAAAATAGAAACAAAACAACAAATATATGAAAGAAAAATCTACCTAAACTAGTAGAAAAATAAAATCAATTCAAACAAAAATCAATTTCCACAAACAAAACTATTCCTCGGCAACGGCGCCAAAAACTTGTTGTGCAAATTTTAATACTCGCAAGCGCACGAATCGTTTGCAATATAGTGTATGTGCAAGTGCGAGATCGTATCCACAGGGAATTGTGTTGCGAAAATTAATTTCTATTTAAACTAATCCAATTTTAACCTAGTTCCAAATTTAGGGGTTTTTGATAAAGGAAAACATAAACAAAAATAATGAAAATAAAGGGGTCTAGGGTTTTGGAATCCACACTCACCAAATCACAACAACCTAATCTCATGCTCATCACACATATTTTGAGGTTCTCACATACAAATCTTAGGTATGCTCTACATTGCTTCAAAAATCATTTAAATCATTCAATGAATCCGTTCATTGCACAAATCACAAAAGATATTAGGATTTAACCAAATCATCAAATGTATCAGTCGAACGAAACACAATGAATATCCAATGTTTTGATAAATGAAAAACCAAGCAATCAATTTAATGAAACTTATTCCACATCATCACTTGTATCCGGAAACCACAAGAGATATCAAAACATCATCTCAAAAAATCGAAGTAGAACAATGAGAAATCAAAACCCATAAACTCAAATAGCATAAACAAGCATGAAACTCAGTTTCTCTTCAATGGTGAGGTTTCATCCTCAACCCTAAACGAAAATACTAGCTACCCATGATAAAATAACTACAACCTAAAACATTAAATTAAAAGCATAAAACTTAAACACTTAAAAATAAAAAATGGAAGAACAAAATCCTCTAGAAGAGAGACTTGGTGCGTGAGGGCTATGCCCCATTCCACCCACGTTTTACAAAGGCAAAACAAACGCATATATAGTGCCAAGTCTTAAGAGTTTAGTCTGGCACCTCAAAAGAAAACAAGTGACGGAGCTACCCCTTTCCATTTTGGTGTTGCTAGGAAAATGACGCTTCTGCCCTGCAGGTTGTCTCTTTTTCTGCTACCCTTTCACGTGATTCTCCACACTTTAGTTCATCCAGCACACACATCTTTCAAAGTTGGTCTAACAGGAAACCAAGAAGAGGAAAAATCTGCTGGTCTGTGTGTGTGTCTGCTGTCCTTGCCTTGGACAATTCGGTGCTGGTCTTTGGGAGTTGCTGGACGTGCATGAGCTGCTGTCCATGGGAGCTGCAGGTGCAGCAGAGTGCTGTAGGTTGCTGTCTGGCGTGGAGGAAGGTGCTGCCCATGCTGGCCCGTTGGGGAAGGTGATGAGCTGCTGTCTTGCAGGTGCTGTCCAAGCTTGGAGGAAGTGCTGCCAGGCTTGGAGAAGTGCTGCAGATGCTGCTGTCCAAGTGCAGAAGGTGCTGCAGAGTGCTGTCCAAGTGCTGTCCAGGTGTGCACAATTCCAGCTTTTGTCCATTTGGTGCTGTCCTGCGCACAGGTCTCTCTTTTGCCTTTATATATATATATATTTAACTCTTGCCTTTTCTCACTTCATTTACGAGATGCCCCACTTGTCCAATTAATTTGCAATTCCACCAAAATATTATCATTTTTTTATCAATCACTTGCAAAAATACTAGAACACCAAAACTAACCAAAAGTATTAGAACATAACAAAATTAAAGGTCTAACTAATGTAAATTAAGGGGTCTAAATATACACTTTTTGGCACTCATCACAGAGCGTCTCACAAGACACGGTACGTTGGGCACCGAATGAAGTGTACGAGTAGGCGATTGGGAGGCCTGAGTACGCGGGGAGGGTTCGGCAGGTTGGGCCGAACGTTACTCCTGTTCGTGGGACGTGTTTCTCGTATAGGCCTCGCTCACAAGGGGCACCATCTGCGGGCACATCTCGGGATTGGGCCGAAAATGACCGGCAGATAGTGGAAATGCGGGAGGAGCTATGTGCTGAGCGAGAGAGGAATGACGCCTTGGAGCAGCGCATGCCACAGTTCAAGGCCTTCATGTCCTCTATGGGACTATCACCTGCATGTGGAGGTGCTCAGCAGTCTTCACCTGCAAACATAGGTAGCACGTCGTCTGTTAGTAGTGTATCTGATAAATGAGTGTGATCAATAGTAACATTACTCTAATATAGAACCACCAACGTGAATGGAGAAAGAAATACTTGGTTTGTAGTTTGAAATTTCTTTTATTAGCTAGTGACTACACTAAGTTCTCTATAGTACTGGACTCATTCATTCATCGTGCCTTAATAATCAGATTAAGACGTTTGAACATCTTTAATAACGAAGCAATATTGCAAATGATGTGGAATTTCGTTGTATTGTTAACACGGGAGTCCATATATATATATATATATATATATATATATATATATATATATATATATATAGCACACATGGAAGCGTGACGACAGCAAGAGATTCGTCCCGATCCTACAATATTGGCGGTCATGATTATTAATGGAACAACAATAATCAATCGATCATATCAGATAATTTAGTAGCTAGTAAGCAAGTAATTAATTAAATTACTCCAAGCGGGGGAAAAAGGGTAAAACGAAAGCCTATATATACGCTTGCATTCTCTTCTCAAAGCCCTCAAGCCATATCTCTCATTCTCATAGCTATAGGCTTATAGCAAGCAAGAGAATTCGATCTCCTTCCTCGCCTTCCCTTCAATGGCTTCGTCTGTGGATGCCCCAGTGAGAGCCGGATACTGGTATTGCCACAGTGAATTCCCAATCCCGATGGCCAGCATACCTTCCCAGCTTTTCACCCATATTTTCGCTGCCTCTGCGGATGTCAACCCCCACACCTATGAAGTCACCTTTCCTGAAAAATATAAGGATCAGTTCTCAACCTTCACCCAAACCGTGCAAAGAAAAAACGAAAATGTGAAAACCCTTTTATCCATCGGTGGAGACTACACTAGTGATCCTGCGACGACCTTAGCTTCAATGGTTAGCCATCGCAATACCCGTAAATCATTCATAGATTCCTCAATAAGTGTAGCCAGGTCTAACATCTTCCATGGCCTTTCCCTCAACTGGATTTACCCCTCCACGGCGAGCGACATGATCAACCTTGGCTGTCTCCTCAATGAATGGCGTGCAGTCGTGAAGAAAGAGTCGGAGTGGAGCGGCATGGACCAGTTGCTTCTAGTCGTAGCGGTTAATTTCGAGCCAACATATAGGTCGTTGAGCTATCCCGTTGATGCTATTTCAAGGAACTTGGACTGGATCAACGTTTGGGCGTTTGACTTCGGAGTCTATACCCCCGATCTGTCGTGGACTGTTACTGGGCCTTTTGCTACATTGAAAAATCGAGACTACCCACAATATTCTGGGGATTACGGCGTCAAAACTTGGCTTGCTGCAAATGTGCCCGCCAAAAAAATAGTCCTCGGCCTTCCATTTTATGGCTACGGGTGGCGTCTAGAAGATCCTAACAACCCATCGCCATTTCCGCCTGCTGATGGACCGGCTGATGGAGTGCTTTTTGCCGCAGATGGGGCTATATTATATAAGCAAATCGTGTTTTTCGAAAATACGAATCCTCCCGAATTCCTTCCCAATTATGTTGTAGACATTTACCGTTATGGAAATACTTGGATTGCTTATAATGATACGCCGAGTATCACTGCTAAGGTTAGATATGCTTATGAAAAGAAGGAGCTGCTTGGTTACTTTGCATGGCACTTGGGCGGCGACAGACCTTGAGATTGGAAGCTTTCAGAAGCAGGTTAGTATGAATTCAATCATTTATATCTTTCCCAAATCATGCATCTATAATTTGCCAGGACGATTTCCATGTCTTTGACGCATGAGAAATCTTTTTTTTTTTTTTTGAATTTTTGTTGTCCGCATGCATGCATGTGTACGTCTCTTTTTTGGTAAGTGCATTCATCTTCGATTATATAATATTAGTAATCCTATTTGGATTTGTAGGTCCTCATCATTCTAACTTGTAACGCACACACGCATATATATATATATATATATATATATATATATATATATATATATATGATCAGTCTGTGATGCATGAATTGATCAAAAAAAAAAAATCAATTACTACTGATATTGGTTGAACGACCTCCAAAGGTCTTGGAGTGATTGTAGGTTTTTTTAATTAAGGTGATTACCCATTATTGGGTGGGCTAGAGTCTTAATTTATGATATATGTGTGTGAAATGCTGACGTGTAAACATGTAAATGGAAGATGTAAAATAAGAGTTTTGTGATTATCCCATCCGTATTGAAGTTAATTAAACTCTTCCAATTTGGATTTGTACGTAAGTCTTCATCATTCTAACTTGTAGCTTGTACTTCTTATTGCTGTGACAGCTTATGTCGCATGGCTAGGGCCACCACCGGCTGGAGGTGCAAATGCAAGTACGACTGCAACTTCATGATGATCGGTGGAAGCTTCTATTATCGACATTGATCGAGGCCAGTAATCAGCCATATATGTCGTCGTGTTTAGAAGCTTGTTATTATATATCCACGTAAATAAGGCCGATTATCATTCTAACTTGTAGCTTGTACTTCTTATTGCTGTGGCAGCTAATGACGCATGGCTGCCGCCCGCCAAGGGATAATGCAAATGCATGATGATCGGTAGAAGCTTCTATTATCGACATTAAGGCCAATAATCAGCTATGTCGTCGTGTTTAGAAGCTTGTTATTATATATCCACGTAAATAAGGCCGATTATCAGGTGTGTTGTGTGGCCAATAATCAGATGCACGTGTATTTGTAACAATAAGGCCTCTAAAAATCATATATGTCGTGCTTAGAAGCTTGTATTATATATCTACAATAAGTCCAATTATCAATTAATATGGTGTACGTGTGGAAGCTTGTATTATCAATTAATAGGGAAAATTGCACCGTTGGTCCCTGTGGTATGCCATAATTATTTTTCACTCCATATGTTTTAAAGAGTTCATGGGAGATCCTCGTGGTATGCAATAATTACAAATCAATCCCTGGCGTCAAATTCTGTTAAAATTTTTAACAGATTCCGTCAAATGCCACATCAGCGACACGTGTCGCCAATAAGATGGCGACACGTGTCTACTCTTAATAAAAAAATTAAAAAAAAATCCAAAAAAAAAAAGCTGAAGGTTGGGCCACCCCTTTGGGGGTGGCCTGGCCGCCCCCAGCCACTGGGGGTGGCGCGTGGCCACCCCCAAGCCACAGGGGGTGGCCTTCAGGCCACCCCTGGAAGATCCGGGGCTGGCCTTCGGGCCACCCCAGGCCACTAGGGGTGGCCGCGCGCCACCCCCAGACAATTCTGGGGTGGCGCGCGGCCACCCCCTGTGGCTTGGGGGTGGTCGCGCGCCACCCCCTGGGGCCACTGGGAGTGGCGCACGGCCACCCCTAAAGGGGTGGCCCAGCCTTCAGCTTTTTTTTTTTTTTTTTTTTTTGGTTTTTTTTTTTAAAAAAAATAAGTATTTTTATTTATTTTTTAATAAATTTATATATTTTTATTAAGATGGACACATGTCGCCATCTTATTGGCGACACGTGTCGTTGACGTGGCATTTGACAGAATCTGTTAAAAATTTTAATAAGTGAAACGTGGGGCGCAGACCTGCGCCCCACATTCATAAAAAACTAGTGAAGGGCATTTGCCCTTCACACAATTTGGCCATGTGGCCATTTAAAATGGTAAGAGCCAAATGGCCATTTGACAAAAGAAAAGAAGACCCGACGGCCATTAAAGAAAAAAGAGAAAGAAGAGGTTAGATGTGCGCAGTAGCTCCTTCATTTCTTTTCTTAAGCTTTCCTCTCACTTTTCTCTTTGGTTTTTATACAAAAATCATGATATATGAAAATTTAACCGTTCAAACTCAAATCCGTCTTCGGTAATGTGATCTATGAAGCCCAATCTACGTTGTCACAAATCATTTTGAGGGAATACGTTAAACTCTTGTCATTTGAGATTTTAGGTTAAATCTTAAAATGTGGAGTTTAATCTTGTTAATCCTTTAGGATTTGCATGGTTTAGAGCTTCCTAAACACTTCTCTAGTGTTGGATTTCGTTTGGACAAGTTTTGGTAAGTTTCTTAAAATCCAACTTTTTGGTATTTAATTTTAACTGAGTTTTTATGTAGAGTTAATGCTATTGGGTTAATAATATTATGATCGGGGTAGCGTTTTTGTGATTTTGGTATAAGATGGGAAACTCTAATTTTATGGGTTAAATTAATTTAGGGTTTTTAAGTAATTAAAATGTAGATTGTTAATTTGTGGATTAATTGTAGTTATAGTGATGATTAATCCCAAATTAGCTATGAGTTTTGTAAAAAATAAATATTTATGGGTTATGTTCTAATGTTAGTAAAAATAAATAATAATGTGTATTTAATTTAAATAGTATTTGTGAGGTTAACCCTAAGATTTTCTTATGGGTTAATGTTATTTTAAATACGGTAGTGTTCTATGTAAAAGTTTAACGAATATAATTTGAGGGTTAATATTATTGAGAAAATGTTAGTGAGAAATAATTTAGAGATTAGTGAATATAATTTTAAGGCCAATATTATTATAAGTGTTACTGAAAATAATTTATGGATTAGTGAAATTAATTATGGGTTAGTAAGTAATAATATGAGTAAAAAGTTAAATAGTGATTTTAATATCTAAACCTTAGTAAATACTTCGAGTTAATATTGTTTGAGTTTTAGTTAGTGTATAGGATTTATGGGTAGATGTTTGGGACCTTTAAAAATATTATGAGTTTTCCAACGGTTTAGCCTTGAGCAATTCAAGTGCTAATTAAGGTGTTAACTACGTAAAGTGCTAATAGTGCAATGTGTTATTCCACAATGATACATTGCAAGGTAGTGTCTAGGAGACCTAGTGATTAAATCCGCGCAGCCAATGTGAGTATTCTACTCACTGAGAAGTATTATTTTCATATATGCTGAATTGCAAAATATATATTGTTTTACAAACCTGAACCAACTGTATCTTGATTATGATCTGTTTTGGATTATTTCAATACTTTTGAGTATATTGAAATTATGATGATGTTTTGAAGTATGAATATGATATGTGATTTTAGAGTGAGTATAAGTTGGAGATTTAAGTTATGCAAATTGTCTAAGAAATGATATGTTGAACTGTTTATGTTTTATAAAGAAAGCATGTGTTTAAGGCATGATTCATGAAATGAAATATATATTGTTTTTAAGGCATGAGGCATAAGCATATGAACGCTAAACATGCATCGAAGTGAGTTCACAGCCCACGGGAAATTATACATGGGTTAGATTCCCATGAAGTGCCTACTTGGGTTAGATTCCCTTGACGTATTCACTAGTTACTTGGATTAGATTCCCTTGAGGTACTAGTACTTACTTAGGTTCGATTCCCTTGAAGTACTCACGAGGTGCTTACTTGGATTAGATTCCCTTGAAGTCCTCGACCATAGGTTAGATTTCCTTGAGGTACTAGTGCTTACTTGGGTTAGATTCCCTTGAAGCACTATACTTGGGTTCGATTCCCAAGGCATAAAACCATTAGCATGAGCATGTATAACATTATTTTTATAAGTGATATTTTTATGTAATAAGTAGTTTTGCTAGACGTATTGGTATGCATAAGAGTCTCAATGAAAAAGAGCTTATGTATATTTCCATCGGATGGTTGCATGATTTAAATGTTATTGTTTTCTAAGTCTCACTGCATCAAAAGTATTATAGTAGATGAGGATGTATGTAGTTGTTTCTAACAATGAAACTTCTACGTATAAGCTTAGCTGCGTAGTATGCTTTAAATGTTTTCTATTAGTCGGTGTTTACTATATCAGCTATGGGGGTTTTCAAACAAAAGTTTATAAAATTGGTGGCTGTTATAGTGTATGCATGACTAGAAAAGAAAAGTTGGTTTTTTGCAAAAACTCAATGAATAGTATACCTCTGAGGTCTTAGTGTATTTATTTATGCTAAGGCGGTGGGCTCATAATTCCACCTGTGTGAATGCAGCAACCCCTGCAGCCGTACAGACGTTTATACTTTGGTTGCAGGTTTTGCGGATATAGATATTGACTCGTCCACCTATTTTATGGGATGCTATAATTGGAGCATATTGCAATAGTCATAAGTCACAGACTCATGGGTAGTTCGCATTTTAGGTATTTTATTTATGGCTCGTGTCCTACGTGGCACATGTATTTGTTGAGCCTATATTTTAGTATGTAATTCGTGTAATATGTTTTATAAGCCTTAAATAGATAGGGTTGTAAATGGCTCTTGTTGTAATTAACTGTTATGTATTAGATGTATTTCCGCTTATGATATGTGTTCCAGTGCACATTGATTATTATATTCCGCTGTTAAATGTAACTCTGATTATCATGTGCATGTTATGGGGCATGTGCCATATGTTGGCTGAGCGACATGTAGTCATGCCACTGTGAGGATCCGTTTGTATGTTTTCAAAAAAAAAAAAACTAGTCGTCACACTGACGCCTAGCTCTCCTGATCTCTCAAACCAAGCAAAGACCGGACAATCCGTCGCCGACGACGCTCTCTCTCTCTCTCTCTCTCTTTCTCTCTCTCTCTCTCTCTCTCTCTCTCTCTCTCTCTCGAACGGTCTACTCCGGCGCCCACCGACCGGATCTCCGACGCCTTTGAAGCCCAGCTCGCTTTCTCTCGAAACCAGCCGACCGGATCTCCGACGAAGCCGACGACGCCAAGATTATAAATTATTACCTCAAAATACTTCACAGAGATAACGATAGAAAGAACGATAGAGCAGACCTTCATCATGATCAAGCTCGATGGCGTCTAGAGGGGCTTGGTACGTGGGCTTTTTCTTTTATATTTGAAAGCGTAATTTTTTTTTTTTTTACTATGTATGGATCTTGTTTTTGGCTGAATCAAAAGTGTAGGAAAGGAAAGTTTTGGGGTTTTTTTTTTTTTTTCCTATTTTTCTGACACCAGTTGATGCACGTATAGCATTACTCCAAACTCAGATTTGCCTCTAGGCATTCGATACAGAAAAAAGTTCACAGACAGAGAGAATGGAGTCGCCGGAACAGTGGTTGGAGAAGGCGCTAGTGGATCTATGCCAAAGGGTGGAGACGGGTCTGGGTTTGGGTATGGATACCGATATGATATCGGGCTTGGTCTCCTACTGCGAGCTTGCTCATCCCCAAGACGCCAAAGAGTACCTTGACGTAATTCTCTCTGTCGCCCACCATTTATTTGATATTGTTTACTTGGTTAGTGGGTTTTACTTTGTATTACAATTTCTGGGTCTTCCTCAAAATCTTCGCTTTCATTGAGATTATGATGAATTTTGTAGTTAAGTTTTTTTCTTCGGGCTTGTTATGTTTGGATAATATTTGGTTTCATACGGCTAAACTGAGATCTTTGTAGTCATTGTTATGATTAGAAAGAGTTTCACGGTTATCTTAGACATTGGTGCCTGATGTTTGGAGAAAACCCTCTAAAGAAAGGTACTTTAGCTCAATGCTACCCAGATTGTGCTGCTACAGATTTTGATGGGCAATGGGGCAAATAATTTCCTAGATTAGTCAGATTCTGATGCACTATCTCATTCTTGAATTCAGCGTCATTACCAGTAAAACTTGGTAGCAACTTCATAGCTCTAATGTCACTACAAAAAACAGTGTAAATCGCCGTGTGTCTACAGTAACCGTTACTGTAGACACGCGGCCATTTGGCAGCGTGTGTCTCCGGCCACGTGGCAAGATGGGGCGTAGAAACAATTGGCCGCGTGTAATTTATACACGCGGCCAGATGGCCGCGTGTATAAATTACACGTGTCAAACAGAATGCCACATGTATAAAAATACACGTGGCTAACTGGTGTATTCCAGAAAAATATTTTTAGAATTCCTTTTTTTTAAAAAAAAAAAAAAAAAAAACAAACAAATAGTATGTACATGATAATATTACTATGTACCCTATACCAAATTAGAGTTTATAAACTAATTAGTTTTGTACAGTACTTGTAGTTAAATATTTTTGAATTTATTTATATAAAAAATTCTTATTATATACCCCAACAATAAATTTGTGCTATATTTAGTATGTACTGTACTTATAGTTATGTTTTAGGGTTTACATGCAGGTTGAGTTTCTTGAATATGGTTTATGCGTTAGGACTTAATTTATTGTATGTGTAGTACATACTCTCAGGGTTAGGGTTCGTAGAACATCCATTTGAATGTGTTCGCCTTGTGGTCCCGATCATTATAGCATACCTTACACAAGTATAAAATTGCATGCCTCTATCATTTGATCTAGTTCAATGTTCAAAACTTGGTCGAACTATCATTTGATCATAGAGTTAGGGTTTATCACTATATATATAGTATATATATTTAGGGTTAGGGTTAGGGTTAGGGTTTATGGCTTATACATATAGTACATACACTTAATATTAGGGTTAAGGTTAGGGTTTATGGCTTATACATATAGTACATACACTTAATATTAGGGTTAAGGTTAGGGTTTATGGCTTGCATATAGTACATACACTTAATATTAGGGTTAAGGTTAGGGTTTATGGCTTACATATATATGGTACATACACTTAAGATTAGGGTTAAGATTATGGGTTTTAGGGTTCAATTTTATGGTCAGGGTTTAGTATAGTATATATATATATATACTTAGGGTTAGGATTTAGTTTTAATTTATAGTTTACGGTTTAGTTTTATGGCTTAGGGTTTAGCAATTTCTACAGTTCATACATTTAGGGTTTAACAATTTGTACAGTACATACACTTAGGGTTGCATGTGTTTGTGTTTGTATTTGTATTTGTATTTCAAATCTATCTTGTCATATTATGTATATACATATATATAATATATGCATGCATGTAAACGGCGTGCCGAAACTATATACCTTTATAGTTACTTGTATATACCCTAACATTGGTGTTTATGGCTATATATATATATATAGTATACTTATATAGCTATATACAGTATAGCTATATATAGTATATATATACACTTAGGGTTAGGGTTTATAGATATATATAATAACGTTGTATATACACTTAGTGTTAAGGTTTATGTTTATATAGAGTACTAAATGCATAAATAACCCAAATTTGTGCTATATATATATATGCATAATTATACGGCGAGGAACAAAAAAACAATATGCAACATAACAAAGTACATACACTTAGGGTTAGGGTTTATGACTATATATAGTATATAAACATAGGGTTAGGGGTTATGGGCTACGTGCAATATGTTTATAGTATATTTACGTTTTACGTGTTGAGTACTTTACATATATATGGTATACTTATAAGTAAACCCTAACTCTAATTAGGATTTACGTTAATGGAATACTAATCTAATAAAACCCTAACCCTATATATATATAGGACCTATATATATATATGAAACTTAACAGAGACTTAGGGTTTAAGAATTAGTTTTAGGGTTATCGTTTAGGGTTTAGTTTTATGGGTTAGAGTTTACGTAAACGTTAACACTATATATATTACATACACTTAGGGTCGGATTAGGGTTTGTGTTTACAAATACAAATATATATATATATATATATATATATATATATATATATATATATATATATATATATATATATATATATATATATATATACATATTATATATATATAATTTCGTTTTTTGAAAAAAAAAAAAAAAAAAAAAACCGATAGAGACGTGTATTATTATACACGTCTCTAATTGGCCGCGTGGCATTAAGCCACGCGGCCAATTTTTGGCCAGGTGACCTGCGCGGGACAATTCCCGCGCGCCACCTGGTCTCGTTTTCAATTAATTAAAAAAAAAAAAAAAAAAAACAGGGTAGCTTCCAGAGGAAGCTACCTCATGCGATCCACAAATTTCTCTCCCTCACCTCTCTCTCTCTCACTCGGCTCTCTCTCTCTCTCTCTCTCTCTCCTTCTCCGTCCACCGACCACCGACCACCGACCTCCGGTGTCTTCTCCGGCCAGCTCCCTCTCCGGTGCATGCTCTCTCTCTCTCTCTCTCTATCTCTCTCTCTCTCTCTCTAGCTCTCTCTCTCTCTAACCGAACCAGGTCCTATCTCTCTCTAGCTCTCTCTCTCTAGGTCTCTCTCTCTCTCTCTAACCGAACCAGGTCCTAACTCTCTCTACATCTCCCTCTCTCTCTCTCTCTCTTTCTCTCTGTCTCTCTCTCTATCTCTCTGTCTCTCTCTAGCTCTCTCTCTCTCTAGCTCTCTCTCTCTCTCTCTAACCGAACCACAGTAGGTCCGGACCTCTCTCTCTCTACACCCATCTCACTGACTCTCTCTCTCTCTCTCTCTCTCTCTCTCTGCCTTTTACGTGAATATTATTTTGGGACTAATATGTTTTAATGCAGGTACATTTTGGCTAAGGAGCATACAAATCACTCAAAAAAAAATATTTGTGAGTAATTTTACCATTAATTTTTTTTCTTTAATTTTGGCTATAATAAACTTGGTGCATTTAAATTAATTTGTTTCAAATCTGTTTCTAATTTTTTTAATAGTTTCATATAATAATTGTGGATTTAGCAATTAATAATGGTCTATGCAATGCTGTTAATTTTGTTGGGTTTGAATATCTATTGTTGTGTAATTTTATGTATTTTGATGTGGTTGGTCGTTATGCATGAAAAATATTCGTACAGTTGTGGTATTTTTTTTTTTTTTTTTTGTAATATGTTTTACTGTACTACGAATTGGTGTGTGGATTATTATTTGTGGTAATTATTTTATTAACTTCATCATAAAATCAATGATCCAAACCAATAAAATATAAATAACTATGCGGTACTATTTCAACAATTTTTGGGTTTTTTAAGAACAAAGAAAAAAAGTTTAATTGTTCATTCTCAGGTAATTTTTTTACAAAAAAAAATAAAACATTTCAAAGTAAACTCGCTATCATTTTATAATAAAATGATCGTATCCAACGATTATTGGATAGATACAGAAAATTAAATTTGGCCACCGTCTACCATTTATAATAATTCTTTTTATTATTCAATTTATAACAAACGTGTAAACAATAAACCCTAAACCCTAAATCAAAACCAATATAAAAATCCCTATGATCAAATCTCAAAACCAAACCCCTAAGCTTTATACTCTAAAAAACAAGCAAAAACCATAAACCCTAAACCCTAGCCCAAAATACCGTTCACCCTAAAAACCCTAAACCCTACAAAAGAGTGAAATTTTTTTGTTACTTTTTTATTTTAGTTAAACCCTAAACCCTAACCTTAAAACCCTAACCCTAAAAACTAAACCCTAAAAACCTAAATCCTAACCTTAAAACCCTAAAACCTAAACCCTAAACCCTAAACCCTAAACTCTAACCTTAAAACCCTAACCCTAAAAACTAAACCGTAAAAACGTAAACCCTAAAAACCTAAACCCTAACCTTAAAACCCTAAAACCTAAACCCTAAACCCTAACCTTAAAACCCTAACCCTAAAAACCTAAACCCTAACCTTTTTAACCCTAACCCTAAAAACTAAACCTTCAAAACCTAAACCCTAATCCTAAAAACTAAACCCTAACAACCTAAACCCTAAACCCTAAACCCTAAAACCTAAACCCTAACCTTAAAACCCTAACCCTAAAAACTAAACCTTCAAAACCTAAACCCTAACTTTTTTAACCCTAACCCTAAAAACTAAACCCTAACCTTTTTAACCCTAACCCTAAAAAAAGAAACCTTAAAACTCTAAACCATAAATAAAGAAAGACGAATATTAAAAAAGAAAAAATTAATAAAGGGAGAGATCTCTTTTTTTTTAATTACTTTTTATGGTGAGGTAAACCCAAACCCTAACCCTACAAACTAAATCCTAAACACCTAAAACCCTAAACCCTACAAATATATTTACCTAAACCCTAAACCCTAACCCTAAAAACTAAACCCTAAAAACCTAAACCCTAACCTTAAAAACTAAACCCTAAACCCTAAACCCTAAACCTAAACCCTAACCTTAAAAACTAAACCCTAAACCCTAAACCTAAACCCTAACCTTAAAAACTAAACCCTTAAAACCGAAACCCTAAAAACTAAACCCTAAAAACCTAAACCCTAAAAACTAAACCCTAAAAACCTAAACCCTAACCTTAAAAACTAAACCCTTAAAACCGAAACCCTAAAAACTAAACCCTTAAAACCAAAACCCTAACCTTTTTAACCCTAACCCTAAAAACTAAACCCTAACAACCTAAGCCCTAACCTTTAAACTCATACCCTAAAAACTAGAACCCTAAAAACCTAAACCCTAACCTTAAAAACTAAACCCTTAAAACCCTAACCCTAAAAATTAAACCCTTAAAACCTAAACTCTAACCTTTTTAACCCTAACCCTAAAAACTAAACCCTAACAACCTAAGCCCTAACCTTTAAACCCAAACCCTAAAAACTAAACCCTAAAAACCTAAAACCATAAACCCTAAAAATAAAAATAACAAAACCCTAAACCCTAAAAAAAGAAAGAAGAATATTAAAAAATATAAAAGAAAAAGGTTCGAGATCTCTCTTTTTTTTTTTTATTACTATTTTATTTTAGTTAAACCCTAAACCCTAAAACCCTACACCCTAAAAAACCCTAAACCCTACAAATATTTTTACCTAAACCCTAAACCCTAACCCTAAAAACTAAACCCTAAAAACCTAAACCCTAACCTTAAAAACTAAACCCTAAACCCTAAACCCTAAACCTAAACCCTAACCTTAAAAACTAAACCCTTAAAACCCTAACCCTAAAAACTAAATCCTTAAAACCTAAACTCTAACCTTTTTAACCCTAACCCTAAAAACTAAACCCTAACAACCTAAGCCCTAACCTTTAAACCCAAACCCTAAAAACTAAACCCTAAAAACCTAAAACCATAAACCCTAAAAATAAAAATAACAAAACCCTAAACCCTAAAAAAAGAAAGAAGAATATTAAAAAATATAAAAGAAAAAGGTTCGAGATCTCTCTTTTTTTTTTCTTTTTTTTTTTATTACTATTTTATTTTAGTTAAACCCTAAACCCTAAAACCCTACACCCTAAAAAACCCTAAACCCTACAAATATTTTTACCTAAACCCTAAAAACTAAACCCTAAAAACCTAAACCCTAACCTTAAAAACTAAACCCTAAACCCTAACCTTAAAAACTAAACCCTAAACCCTAAACCCTAAACCTAAACCCTAACCTTAAAAACTAAACCCTTAAAACCCTAACCCTAAAAACTAAACCCTTAAAACCTAAACTCTAACCTTTTTAACCCTAACCCTAAAAACTAAACCCTAACAACCTAAGCCCTAACCTTTAAACCCAAACCCTAAAAACTAAACCCTAAAAACCTAAAACCATAAACCCTAAAAATAAAAATAACAAAACCCTAAACCCTAAAAAAAGAAAGAAGAATATTAAAAAATATAAAAGAAAAAGGTTCGAGATCTCTCTTTTTTTTTATTTTTTTTTATTACTATTTTATTTTAGTTAAACCCTAAACCCTAAAACCCTACACCCTAAAAAACCCTAAACCCTACAAATATTTTTACCTAAACCCTAAACCCTAATCCTAAAAACTAAACCCTTAAAAACCTAAAGCCTAACCTTAAAACCTAAAAAGAAAAAACCCTAACCCCTAAAAAAAGTATGAAAAAATGATACTTTGAGTTAACTGTTTAAAACAAACATTAAACAAACAAGCACTTTATTTGCTGTAATCAAATAACATATTTCGTTTCAGACTGTTAACTCGCGTACAGAGGAATATGGACAAGTCGTGGATGTCAGCACCTAGAGGTACGACACAGTATAACGACGGGTGTAGAGCGTTCGTGGCATTCGCCGTTCGTAACTGTAGGTCTGTTGATGGCAAAATTTACTGCCCATGTAAGTACTGCCGGAATAACCAGCGGCACCCCCCAGATTACGTTCTTGCCCACCTGACAGGGGGGAAGGGAATGTGCACGGGATACGGTTTCTGGTATATGCACGGTGAGACAACCCTAAACCCTGCTGTTCCTGTTCGGGGTCACGACCATCCCAGTGTCACAGATATGGCTGCATGTGGCATTGAACATGTAGAAGTCACAGAACAAGGCGGAGACCTGGAACAAGGTGGTGACATGCACGCCATGTTGCATGACGCCTTCGGCGTGCACGATGCATCAGATACCGATCATGTTGGCCAGCCCGGAGAAGTAAATGAAGGAACCTCTGGAAGGGACACATTGAAGTACCTTGAGTTGTTGAAGACTGCCGACAAGCCACTTCACCCCGGGACAAAGCACAGTAAATTGAGTGCTACTGTACATTTCTACAACTTGAAGTGCATTGGAGGTATTAGTAACAAGATTTTTTCTGATATTCTTGAGCTTGTCAGTCAGTTATTGCCTCCTTGCGATGAGGCATTGCCGGTGAATACGTACGAGGTGAAGAAATTCCTCAGTTCCATGGGTCTCGGGTATGAGAAGATTCCGGCGTGCCGTAATGACTGTATGCTATTCTGGAAAGACAATAAAGATCTAGATACCTGCACAGTATGTGGAGAATCTAAGTGGATGGCTGATATACATTTCGATCAGGATGGTGAGGTAATATCGTCGAGGAAAAAACGTCCAGTGAAGGTGTTGAGATGGTTTCCACTCATCCCACGGTTACAGAGGTTATTCATGTCGGAGCACACGGCGCACAATATGAGATGGCATGCAGATGGCTGCACTAGGGACGGCGTATTGAGGCACCCCGCGGACGGTGAGGCATGGAGATCGTTCGACTCTCTACATCCAGATTTTATGGCTGACAGTAGGAACGTGCGGCTTGGACTGACAACAGATGGATTCAATCCATTTGGGAACATGAGTACATCCCACAGCACATGGCCCGTATTGCTTGTACCGTACAATTTGCCTCATTGGATGTGCATGAAACAGACGTCGTTCATCCTGTCACTGGTTATCCCCGGACCGAGCTCACCTGGTATGGATATCGACGTCTACCTTCAGCCACTGATTGATGAGCTGTTGGAGCTGTGGGATGTAGGGGTACGAACACTAGATGCTGCGAAGATGGAGAATTTCAATATGCGTGCTCAGTTGATGTGGACAATAAACGACTTCCCGGCGTATGCAGATTTATCCGGTTGGCCTAACAAAGGTGTGAAGGCATGTCTTTGTTGCATGCATTCGACGCGTTCTAAACATCTGAAGAACGGTTGTAAATTTTGTTACATGGGACACAGGAGGTACTTGCCAACCGAACATCTGTGGCGGCTGAACAGAAGAACGTTTGATGGGACTGAGGAGTTAGAATGTGCTCCTGATGTGCCTTGCGGGGTCGAGATCCTCCAACAGTTGGACGGAGTTGCGTTTGGGGATGAGACCGCGGGTAAGACGAGACGGAAGAAGCGGAAGACGGATGCACGGGGTGCTGATGATGTTGTGTGGAAGAAGAAAAGTATTTTCTTCAGATTGCCGTACTGGAAGGACAATTTGCTTAGACACAATCTTGATGTCATGCACATAGAGAAAAATGTCATGGACAATATACTTGGCACTATTTTGGACATCAAAGGGAAAACGAAGGACAACTTGGCAGCTCGGCTGGATTTGCAGGAGATGGGGTTGAGACCTAAATTGCATCCGTTCACCGCCGCAAATGGTAAAACATTTATACCCGCGGCTTGTCACACGATGTCCAGGGAGGATAAAGAAAGCTTTTTAAAGGTGCTTCGAAATGTGAGAGTTCCAGACGGATATGCGTCTAACATTTCACGGTGTGTTCGGATGAAGGACCGTACAATTTCAGGGTTAAAAAGTCATGACAGCCACATACTGATGCAGCAGCTTCTACCAATTACATTGCGTCAGTCATTGCCAGACAAAGTGGTCAGACCTATAGTTGAGATGTCAGCATTTTTCAGAGGCATATGCTCAACCAAGCTAACCCAAGCTGAGATGGACCGACTGCAGGGTGACGTCTGTATCACACTGTGCAAGCTGGAACAGGTATTTCCTCCTGGGTTTTTTACTAGCATGGTCCACTTGGTCGTGCATCTTGTGCGCGAGTGTAAACTCGGCGGACCCGTGCAATATAGGTGGATGTACCCGGCAGAGAGGTAAAATACAGCAGAATATATATATATATATATATATATATTTTAATATTTTTTATTTTTCATGTCACTCGTGGCATTAAACGGGGACAAGCCATTAATGTTTGTGTGTGCACCAGGAGTCTTGGGGGTTTCAAGTCGAATGTGCGCAACAAAGCGGCTCCTGAGGGGTGCATTGCGGAAGGTTACATAGCGACCGAACTAGTAACGTTCTGTTCGAGATATCTAGAAAATGTACCAACCTTCCACAACAGACCTTTGAGAAACCCTGATGGTTCCAAGGGGGCGGGAATGCGAGTTAGTTTGAACCGGTTGACGATGCATCAGATTCATCGTTATATTGTGTTCAACTCTGAAGAGTTTCTCAATTTGCGGATGTAAGTAGTGTTTACATATTGAACCGGATTCAAATGATATAATTGATAATAACTAGTTTTTTAATTATATCCGCTGAATGTAGGATGCACAAAGACGCTATTAGGTGATCATGCGTTAGGGGTCGCATCACAGACGCTCTGATTGAAGCCCAACATCACGAGCAGTTCTGCGAGTGGTACCGCGCATATGTAAGGAAATAGTGGTATTTTCGTATATAGTATTTACCTATTTTCAGTGTCAATTTAAGATAGGATTCGACAATATGCTGGTATTAACCGATGTATTCTTTTAATATATGAAATGATAACATAGGTTGATGGCCTTGACGATCAAGGTAGGGAGGAATTGGGGCTGCAATTGGTTATGTGCAGTAGAGGGTTGAAGGAGACAGCAGTGAAGTATAACAGGTACGTGGTAAACGGGAAACTGTTCCGCACGCTAGCCCATGATGTGGGAAGGAGGACTCAGAACAGCGGCGTATGTGTGCCAACCGTTGAAGGCGAAACCTACTACGGGCAGTTAACCGATGTGGTTGAGGTCGAGTACTACGATAGGACTACGTACGTCCTATTTAAGTGCAATTGGGCGGACCCCACGATGGACAGAGGATTTAGAGTCGAACATTATGGTCTAGCGTTTGTCAACTTCACTCACCTCGTCCACAGGGGAGAACTGCTTACTGACGAGCCTTACGTGCTTACATCTCTCAGGTAGACCAAGTGTTTTATGTCGAGGATGAAAGGAACCCAAACTGGGTTTGTGCCGTGAGGACTAAACCGCGCAACGTGTACGATGTTGGTCAGGGGGAAGGGAGTAGTGATGCAGATAATGCATATCACGAGTGTGTACCGATCATATTACCCACTGATGACCTGCATGATATGAATGATGAATTCGATCACGATAGGCCCGACATTGATCCGATTGAAGCTCTTGTTATACAATGATTGCTATATTTATTATTGGTACAATTTCCTTAAACTCAAAGTACTTTCTTAGTTTGCATAGAGCTCATTGTATATTATGCATATTCTTTTGTAATATTAAAATTAAAACAAATTTCAAATAATTTGTCTCACATTTGTTCGCAGGTTCCAATGGACCAGAGACCCCCTACTTGCGCACATCGTGCACCACGCCTACCCGTGCCTTGCACGACTACATCCACACCGGCGATGTCAGCGGCACTACATACCACACCGTGGCCACACGACCCTGATGCCTTTTACAGACCATTGTCCCCGGGTACGGCGGGGATGAGCAGGTCAGATCCCGGGCAGACGAGCACAGCTGGATATTCTCCTTCTCTATACCCGCCTACGTCCACACCGGCGATGTCAGCGGCACTACATACCACACCGTGGCCACACGGCCCGGATGCCTTTTACAGACCATTGCCCCCGGGTACGGCGGGGATGAGCAGGTCAGATCCCGGCCAGACGAGCTCAGCTGGATATTCTCCTTCTCCATACACGACGTTCTCGCAGTTGGGGCTGACCTCACCGGGTCATATTGATCGATGGTGGGCGCCAGAGTGTCATGATCTGAGCAGATTTCCGTTGTACTATCCACACCCCCTTACACCACCTATGCCAGTCAACCCTGATAGTGAGAATCAGGATGACAGATTCCCGCTGCCACAGCGGGGGGGGATGCCTATGCCGGGTATGCGGTCGGGACAGCTGTCGGCACCGGCGGGGGGCCAGGGCCCGGCACCTGGGGAGAGCCAGATGCCTGTTTATGGACAGAGCCAGTTGCCGCTTCCTGGGGAGAGTTAGGACCCAGATGTGGGGGAGAGCCAGCTGCCCCGCGAGGGGGACGATGTGATGTTGGGTCTTGATCAGTTAGCCCATGATGTTCCCCAGGATATGCCTTCGGATGACGATCATGATGATGAGCATCACCCAGAGGATGAGGTAGGCGAGGAGCATGCTGGTGACCCAGCGACCGAGTACATAGCGTTCGACCATATTCAGCTGATGGGTAAGTACATTTTTATACATCATTATATCTTAATTTAGTAAGTTCGTATAATATTTAAATTGAATTCTTAATTTATTAATATAATTAAGTTATTTAGTGTTACTATATTAACGTTTTATATTTATTGACTAGGGTATAACCCAGACGGGAGCATCTATTTTGAGGTAATTAAGGACCCAGAGAAAAATTGGGTGCTCCCGAGGGGTAAGAAAGTTGTGTTGCAGTACAATGCTGCAACACAACCCGTGGGACGAGCATGCAATCGTTATAGACGGGCTGCGGGCAAGATGTTACGGAGCGGGTCCCACATTCACTTGCGGGACAAATGGGCGAAGGTAGATAAACAGATTAAGCAGGCGATGTGGGATGCCATAATGGTATGTGTATGAAACTAATATATGTATTTTGTGAAATTAAAGTTAAGATGATTTTTTTATTGAACTGCTAAAATTAATTATTAGATTGAATGTGCAGCAAGAATTTTATGTACCCGTATCCGTCGACCAGCGCCTAGCACAGAATGAATTCTGGGGTGATATGGGCCGTAAGCACCGTTCGTGGAAGTCGAAGTTGAGGACCCAGCTAAATATTTGAGACGGTGACACGCCATTGACAATACGTGCGAGAATGCCAGATACGTTTTTTGATAAGTATGACCGAACGGATGTGGAGGACGTACTGCACAAGTGGTGCACAAAAATAAATGTGGTATGTAGGTCTTTCAATGTATTACTAAAATGTTGTGTTTTTTTAATAAACAGTTCATTCAATCATAGCACATAAGTAATTAAGTGTATCAATTCTTACATTTTTTTGCGAATGTTCAATGTAAAGGAGAGGTCTGAACGAATGAAGCGGCTGCGGGAGCAGAATGACATCCCCCATAGTCTGGGGTCCAAAAGTTATGCCAGATTTAATCACGATGAGGTATGGAAAAATATGTAAAAACCCTAATTCTTATTTGGACATAATTGTTCTTTCTTAACATTAAATGAATATCCAATGTTTGTTATATATTTATACTGTATGGCGACAGGCATCTATATCTGGCACGCCCCCCACTCGCGCCGAGTCGTTTGTGAAGACGTACACAAGGAAAGACGGCACTTACCTGAACGAGCGGACACGGGACCTATGCGTATGCTACTGTTAAATGTTATCGATTATTATTAGTTATGCGTGTGATAAAGTATTTATTAATTACCAGTGTTTTGTATGTTGACGACGTACAGGAGCGGATGACACAGAGTTTGTCCACTGATCCTGCTGCCTCGGATCCCGTCTCATCAGATACGGTGCGTTGGGCACCTGGCGACGCGTACGAGCAAGCG
Organism: Alnus glutinosa; assembly: GCF_958979055.1. Taxonomy (NCBI): domain Eukaryota; kingdom Viridiplantae; phylum Streptophyta; class Magnoliopsida; order Fagales; family Betulaceae; genus Alnus; species Alnus glutinosa. The sequence goes on from NC_084889.1 coordinate 34,022,159, forward strand.
GTTGGGCGACCCTAGTATGCGGGTAGGGTTCGGCAGGTTGGGCCGAACGTTACTCCTGTTCGCGGGACTTGTTTCTCGTATAGGGACCGCACACGGGGGGGACCGGCCGAGGGCACGTCTCAGGATTGGGCTGCTCATAAAATTGCGGAGTTGGAGGGCATAGTGCAGGCCGAGAGAGAGCGGGCTGACAGCATGGAGCAGCGCATACGACAGTTTGATGCTATGGAGCAGCGCATGCGACATTTTGATGCTATGGAGCAGCGCATGCGACATTTTGAGGCCTTCATGTCCTCTACAGGATTATCGTTCGTATGCCCTGGTGCTCAGCAGTCTTCACCTGCACACGTAGGTAGTACGTCATCTGTTAGTAGTGCGCCTGCAGGTATGGTTCATATTATGTAACATTTAGGTTTATTTTTAATTTGTTCTCATTATTTGTTTAAATTTGCATATAATATTATGTAGGTTAATTATTTTTATTACTTGCAGGTAATGCGACAACGGTTGGTCCGTTGTCGCCTTCTGGACAATTGCTGAGCCAACAATCCCCTCTCGGGACTCCATCGCCCGTTACACCATCTCTTGCGGGACAATCGACAGTTGGCGAGGTCACGCCCGGGACTGCACCTCGTGATCCGCAGCGACGTCCTCCAGATTTGTAGATATTTTGTATATTTTTTTTTTTTTGTTAGTCACGAATAACTTTATTAAATCAAGATTTAAAAATTTGTTGATATTGTTGTGTAAGTAGTTATTGTTAGTAATGAATATATTTATTAGTACATGGTATTCGAATTTTTAAATATTGTTGTTTTGATTAATTTGTGCAATTTGATTTTGTGATATTTTTGGATGAAATAAATTTGGAGAATTTTAGTAAAAAAAATATATATATAAAATAATATATATATATATATATATATTATACTGCGGCCAGTTGGCCGCGTGTACATTAATACACGCGGCCAACTGTGCAATTAGTGCCACATTGATCCGCCACGTATATTTACGTTGCCACTTGCACGTGGCGAACTGCAAGTGGCAAAAAACCATGTTTTTTGTAGTGTGTGGTCATACCTCAAGAAGCAAACTTTCTCATTACACTATAAGACACACTGTTAGACATAGCTTCTTCAGGAACATTTAGTTGCTTTTCCTTAAGCTTGTTGTACATTTATTCTAAACTTTCTAAGGTTACGATGTGTTTCATATTGATTTATCATAAGATGAGTCTTTTTTGTTTTTTTCTTCTCTTTTTAAGTTCCTTCGGTTGGTTTTGTTACACAATTGAACTTCTTATATTTTTTTTTTCTTGTAAGATTTTGACAAGTCTTGTATAGGTCTGCTTTGCATTTTCATGTATCAGAAAGGGCATTCATATACTCTTTATAGGCTGATCTATCAAGATTATTTTGGCTTTCTTATGCACTCTTTGAAGATGTTAGATTTGTTTTTCATGTCTACAGCTTGTTATGATTTATAAAACCAAAGATTGGAGGACCTTTATGGAAGCTAAGGAAGCTTAAGATTAGAATATCAACTGAAATTATCAAGAAAAAAAGAAGAGAAGCAAAGACTGAAAATTCTGATTTAAATCAGACTTTTATTTTCTTAGGCTAAAAGTTAATACTAGGAATCCTGGAAGTTGATGCATTGCAAATTCTCCTCGAACAAAAAAAATAGAACATGTGACATGGTTTTATTGTCTTCATTATGGCATCATTTTAACTGTAGCTCATCTTCTGAAAGGTTTGGTGTATGTTGTGGTATGAGTTAGTTGGCAAAGGGATGGGCCTAGAAGCTATATTATATATTTTGATCATTTTCCTGGAATAGAGCTCCTTCTACAACTTTAAATTGTTTATAATCTTTGTGATTTCAGGATAATATGTTAGCCAAATTTAACTTAGTTTTCATGATTATTAGGAGTAACACCAAAGACAGCTTGAGGTGTGTGGAGGGCAGGTTCATGTTCCATGAAGATGTGTTGGGATCAAAATAGAGCCGCTCAAAGAAGTTCAGTTTGGCCAAGTTGAGCTAGAAGGCCTCATATCAAAACTTTTGTGCAGCTGCTTGCATATGAGAATTGAAATATCTCTTAGTGGATTGTTTCTTCTTTGTAGATTTATACCTCATTCGTGGTAATGATCATGACTATTTTTGTGATGTTTGTCTAGGAATTAATCCAAGTCTTTTTTTTTTTTTCTTTTTTTTAAATGCAAGTTCTGGATTGGCAAAAGATCTAATGTATTAAACATGCAAGACATGATGCTCTATAGGGTTTGAGGTTGGAAATGGGAAAATTAAATATTTCTTTAAGTTATCCTTGTTGAGCCTTATGTAGACTTGAAATTATGATCTTCAAGTGACTCAAACTTGAACAAAAACACTACATTTTCCAGATTTGGATCTGCTGCCGAAAGTGCTCGAGAATCTTGAATATTATTAATTTGGCAATTATCTAAAACAGAGTATTTATGGGAATTGCTTACCAAAGGCTGCACTAGAACAAACTTGAGGTACTAAACCAAATACGCTTGTTACAAGCTTTCTAACAGAAACACGCCAATACCCTAAGCCACAATACTAAACCAAATTTGCAGTAGATTCAATGACAAAACCAAAAGGTTTCTTAGGACCCTACAAGAGTCATGATATATCATGCATTATATTATTGAATTTAAGCCTTCTAATACCTAACAAGTTTTGGTTTATAAAACGTCTTATGCCCTGTTATAAAACAACCCTATAATTGCAGCATTTAGGAATTAGGTGTATAATCGTTGATTTCAGTCAGCAGTAATACTGCAATACAAATGAAAATTTGTCCTTTCAAGCCAACATCATTCAAATCCATCGACGTCAATTTAACACTTAAATTTGAGCATTTTAAACATTAGACAATTTTAGATAATCACATCCCGTACAAAAAAGCTTCAAAACAGAAAAGTCCACCACATGACAACACGCAAGTCCAACAATACTTGTAGTGCCTATCCAAAATCCAACATTACAACATAGAGATATAAACTTCACAATAGAAGAAGTTGATAATGGCTTCGATGATGTCGGTAAATGGGACAAGGACAACTTAATTGCTTCAACTAGTTGGGCAACATTTCAACTTTTACGTCAGTGTCTTCTCCCGCCTTCCAATGCATCCAGCCAAATATATATGCAGTGTCTTCATATACCTGCAGTTCAGCCAAATAGACTATGATATACATATTTGAAGGCCACAAAAACCCAACCAACAGATGAAAAATGAACACTTTAAATGGATAAGAGAGTTGAATATATACCTGCTACTTAAAGTTCATTGCAATGAACCTCGCACATCTAGTCAGTCATTAATTAAGGCAGTCCACCACAATTTGTTGACACTCTTAAACAATTCTATAAACATCTATAAACAATTTAATTTCTTTTTCCAAACGAAGTAAGTTGTCCAATTTTGTTAGAGAATATATTGATACCGTATATTACGGTACTCTCCATATAGATGTTAGAGAATATAACGATACCGTATATTACGTTTCTCTCCATATATTGTAGGATTTGAATTAATCCTCATTAATTGTAATTGATTATAATCAAATCAGATTTGAATACATTCAATTCTGATTTGATTGTATTCTCTTTACATACCATTTTGTATTCTCTCTATATCCCTATAAATAGGGATAATCTGTATTGTAAATCAATCAAGCAATAAGAGCATAATATAGCCTTAGGGCTTTATCCTGTGGATGTAGGTCATTGACCGAACCACGTAAAATTCTTGTCTTTATTTCTTATTATTCCACTTTATTTTCTTTTAGTTTTATGTTTTCTTTCATGATATCAGAGCTATAGGCTAACGCCAATGTTCGATCCAATGGTCCTGTGATTTATTTTTCTTGTTTTTCATTTTCTTGTATTTTAGTTTTCTTATAGTCAATGCTTTGCAATCTCATTCCCATAGATATTGCAGTGTATTTGACGAAAAAAAAAAAAAAAAAAAAGAAGAAGAAATTTCGTACTGTCCCTGAGAAAAGAAAAGGAAAGAAAAAAAAAATGTATTTCGTTATGGGGAGATTTCTTATTGTTCCTGAGAAAAAAAAAAAAAAAAAAAAAAAAAAAAAAAAAAGAAGAAATTTCGTACTGTTCTTGAGAAAAGAAAAGAAAAAAAAAAATTGTATTTCGTTATGGGGAGATTTCTTATTGTTCCTGGAAAAAAAAAAAAAAAAAAAAAAAAAAAAAAAAAAAGAGGAAATTTCGTTATGAGGAGATTTTGTACTGTTCCTGAGGGAAAAAAAAAAAAAAAAAAAAGCATTTTGGTTTTGGGGAGATTACTGTTCCAGAGAAAAGAAAAGAAAAGAAAAAAAAAAAAAATCTTTCCGTGTGTTTTCACGGTGGGTGTTTGTAGATTGACTCTTTGTCGATCCTAGTTGGTGTCACCAGCAAGTTCTCATCTGCTCCGGCAGTTTCAGATCGTTTGAGGCGGCGTCTGGTTGTCTCCGTCGAGTTTCCGGCGGTTCTGTTGTGTTCACCGGCGACGTTTGGCCATTAATGGTGTTTTTATGGTTGTTAGCGGCTTTTGTGGTATTTTGATATTTTCCGTCAACTTTTGAGTTGTCCAGCGATGTTCCAGACGATATGTGGTGTTCTCCGGCTAGATTTAGTCCTGCCGGCAAGTTTTTGGCAGGTCTCAAGCGAGCTGTTGGAGACGGAGGTCTCCGTTTGGTTACAGGTATTTCGTTTGGTTTTTCAAACCGTTCAGTTCAGTGTTTTCTTGGTCAAAAAAAAAAAAAAAAAAAAAAAAAAAAAAAAAAAAAGGGGAAACGTGTAGAGAAACTGAAAAAGGCTTGGTTATTTATGTGCATGACTTGAATCAAATGAGTGTAGCGTCGTGCAGATGCAACGAAGGAAAAAAAAGAAAAAAAAAAATCATTAAAAAGAGGCCAAGTTGCCCATATTATTTTGGCCCTTTGTTGGCTCCTTATTTTGGTCATTGACCCATATTTTGGCATGTGGTATTGTTTCAAATCCATGTCTATTTTAGCCCATAGTTGGCCCCATATATTTTTGGCTCCTGTGGTATTGTTTCAAATCCAGGCCCATTTCAGCTCATTATTGACTTTTATATTTGGCTCATAGTTGGCCTATTATTTGTATTTTGGCATTTGTGGTCTTATTTTAAGCCCATGCCCATTTAGCCCCCAGTTGGCTCGAAGAAGAAGAAGGAGGAAGACGAAGAAGCAAAAGAAGGAAGACGAAGAAAAAGAAGAAGAAATATGTTCTCTAAACTGGGTTATATACGACCCAACATAAAAAAATAAATAAATAAATAAATAAAATCAAACTCAAGATTTCAGAATCTTCCACCTTGAGTTTGCAGGGGGATGTTAGAGAATATATTGATACCGTATATTACGGTACTCTCCATATAGATGTTAGAGAATATAACGATACCGTATATTACGTTTCTCTCCATATATTGTAGGATTTGAATTAATCCTCATTAATTGTAATTGATTATAATCAAATCAGATTTGAATACATTCAATTCTGATTTGATTGTATTCTCTTTACATACCATTTTGTATTCTCTCTATATCCCTATAAATAGGGATAATTTGTATTGTAAATCAATCAAGCAATAAGAGCATAATATAGCCTTAGAGCTTTATCCTGTGGATGTAGGTCATTGACCGAACCACGTAAAATTCTTGTCTTTATTTCTTATTATTCCGCTTTATTTTCTTTTAGTTTTATGTTTTCTTTCAAATTTAATATGTATATTGTTAATACTGTCAAGCAAACATAGTATCCAAAATTAACCATGCTCAAACTTCCATAGATTCATTAATAAGACCACAACATCCAAGAAAAACAAAGCACATATCAAATAAATCCAACATTAAAGTTGAAACAATACTCTTATATCTACATCTACTTAGTAAAATCAGGTTTCTATCCATATGTTCCATTATTTCATCTGAATATACACATGAATCAAATTGCCATTGCAGCAGACAGTGCAGTAGAAATGATCTAAATCCAATTTGGTTAAAACAGATATCAATCTGATCACAAACATGCCCGTACTGCAGTCTAGAAGGATCACATTCAGATAACAATGTTTTTATCTAAACTACAAAATTCAGTGCATGCATACATGTGCAGGAATTAGCTAAAAGGCATTCCTTCTTCAATCAAGGGAGTTCATTTATGAAACATAAAATGCCAATTTGGTGTATATCTTACAATCTTTTGACATATATAAGGAATCAACAACAAACAACTTTCTTTTTTCCTATTTGTTTCTTCTTACAGTAAGTTAGAAATTTAAGATGACATTGGTAACCTATATTGGAACATATGGATAGAAACCTGATTTTAACTTTAGAATTTAGAACCTATAAGTGTGTTCATAAATATTTTGGTTCCTTACCAACAACAACTAAAATCTGCCCTCCCCCAAACTACCAATACAGTCATATATCTACATCTATTTAGTAATTACAACACCAAATTATTAATATTGCAACTGGATAAATCCGTGACATTTATAGTGTCTTAAGAAATTGATGGATAATTTTAAGCCTAAATCAGCCCACCAAATAAGCACAGCATGCCATGGCGAAAATTTACAATAAACTTACAAATTTCAGGGCTATGAAATATGCAAACTCACCACGGTCGGCGCCAAAAAAGGGGGGAGTTCCGCTGGAATGGGGGCAAATCAGAGCTGGAAACGGAATGCATCGGAGATCCGGTCCGGTCTGTGCTGGGACGACTAGTCTATGCTGGGTTCGAGAGACGGGCAGAGATCGCGGGTCGGCGCCAGAAAAGGGGAGAGTTCTGTTGGAAAATGGGGGCAAATCGGAGCACCGGAAAAGGAGGAGATCGGCCGTAAAATGGGGGCAAATCGGAGCGCCGTAAAATGGAGGAGACCGGCTGGAAAATGGGGGCAAATCGAGCACCGAAAAAGCTGGAGATCGGCCGGAAAATGGGGAAGGAGATTTTTTAGGGAAAGAGAAAGGGGGGGAATGTAGAATAGCGCGGTTGGGTTCAATATCCGAGTCTTTCCAAATGATTTCAATTTTTTTTTTTTTTTTCAGAGGATTGATTCCTACACAACACAGGTACAAATATCATTTTCCTTTTTTTAATAAATTGTCAATGCCACGCTAAAAAGGGACGGACATGAGGCAGAAGAAAGGCTCATGTTTAGTATTACCCTCTGAGTAATACTAGAAGAAAGATTCATGTCTCGATCCCTTGTGTCCTCTCAAAAATGTGCATTTTAAAATTGCAATTGAATCAAATTTAATAGTGATTTATCACAAGTCCAATGATAATTTTAAAAAGCACATCAATTTTGAGATGCCATTTATATAATACTTGTCCATTCCATTTAAAGGGATTTTCTTCTCTCTCTCTCTCTTTTTCCTTATATTTAATGTAACTTCTCAACGTAGAAATATAACTAATTAAGTTCAACTTTAAGAAATTTGATCTACTGTTATAATTTTTTAGACTTTCAAAACGTCAACTTAAAAAAATTGATCATATTTTGAAAGGAAGGGTTATAACCAATCGCTCTGATTAATTTCTTGACCTATTTGTTTTGTGCCTCGCAAGCATATAGACATATATAGATAGGCTAGCCTTGTGCACGAGAAGATTACGAATTTTGCTCACTCAAAATTAGTGATGATTATTTGTGTATCATTCCCCTGTATATATATATAGACATGATGGATTTTAAATTTTAAATCTTATAATAAAATTTGGACCATGAAATAGATTTTCTCCATTTTATTTAAATAAGGTGCCATGTAATTTTAAATTTTAAATAATGTGCCACAATGTACACCTTTAGACAAAATAACTGGTCTATGAAATAGTGTTATGGATGGATTTAAGATGGGACTAGAATTTGTGTTAAAAGTAGAATTTTATTCAATAAGGATTATTAGCTGTCAATAATTAGTATTACGATTAATTTTATTTTAAAATTAGGTTTATCATTAGTTGGGTATTTTTTATCTTATCTTATTATAAGTGTGTATTTAAAGAAACCAGCAAGTTAATAAAATTATTTATGGATGAGTTAAGCTTAGAGTGTGTTTGTCATTGTGATTTTGTAGAAAAAAAAAAAAAAAAAAAAAAAAAAAAAAAAAAAAAAGGAAGAAGTGATTTTAAACTAAATCACAGAATTAGAAATTCTCAAACTACCCTAAAGACCGAAAGCCTAAAATTCCTTGAATTATCTTACCATTTTTATATCTTTTTAGCAAAATTTGTACTTAATTTAGCTGGAATATTATCATATTATGGGCCCTGTCGTCCTGCGTCTTGGCCTAAGCTTATATGCTACTTCCATTTATGTACTGATGACGGACTTTAATTACCTTCATTCAACAAATAATTAAGCACTAATTATCTTTTGTTAGATCTTCCTGCTTGGCCGGTTGATCTTTTTCCTCTTTCAAATGAACTGGTCCAACCGAGACTCTCTATGATTGGATCTAACAAAAGGAAGAGACTGAGAGAAAATTTTTATGAGATCCATATATCTATCCAAGTGCATACGAATTCCGGGAAAAATTAAATATATTTGAGGGAAAACTTCACTTACCATTCCTGATTTTTTATCACTTTTGCAATGATACCCATAAACTTTACAAAGTGTCAATTTAATATATCAATCTTTAATTTTTTTTTTCAATTTTACCCATCCATTAGAATTTTTCGTTAGAATTTAAAATACCCATCATTATCTTTAATTATCATTATCTTTATTAGTGTTGTTAAGGGTTAGTGATAAGATATACTTTTACGAGAGTAGTTTATCTTTATCATATTTGTTTTCTTTGTAATCCTATATATATATATATAAACCCATTGGCCAGGTTGATGAATAAAATAAGCAAGTAATTAATTTTAGTGATATTAGGGTTCCTTGAACTACCCTAAATTATCCGTTAGGTACTTCGTAACAGCGTACATGGTTGATGTGGAGTAGATTTAACTTCTAATTAGCTTTAAAAAGAAAAGGAGGAAGAGATGGAAGGGTTGTGATACATGAGCGTATTCCTATGTCATAAACGCCAATGCAAGACAGAAGCTCGATCTACAATGCATTTTGTAACAGTTGCTTTACTGTTAATGTTTCCTAGTACTTCCGGTAAGAGAGATTTTAGCCGTTGAAGTTTAATGTTGCCCCTAAACCGGAAGCAAAACTTGCGAGAGCCAGCAAATTGAGGAGAGGAAGGGAGAAAATTTAGAATATATTTTCAAGTAGTGATGAAGCTACCAATTTTTTAGCGACGACCCACAAGTCATTGCTAATAGTCACTTATCAGCAACGACATTTTGGGGTCGTTGCTAATGTCAAAAAAAGTCTGAACATCAGCGACGACAAAATTGTCGTCGCTAATATGTCGTCGTTATTATTATGGCAGTAATTTTTTTCCCACGTGAAAAGTATTAGCGACAATATTTAGCTTATTAGCGACGACTTTGTGGTCGCTAATAACACATGTTATTAGGGACCATAATAGTCGTCGCTAATACTTGACTATTAGTGACGACGAATATGTCGTCACTAATAGTCAAGTATTAGCGACGACTATGTTGTTGCTAATGATAGATCTTATTAGTGACCACAATAGTCGTCGCTAATATTTGACTATTAACGACGATTAGAATAGTCGTCGCTAATAGTCTAGTATTAGCGACGACTATGTTGTCACTAATAACAGACATTATTAGTGACAACATAGTCGTCGCTAATGCTTGACTATTAGTGACGACTAGAATAGTCGTCGCTAAAATGATCCATAAATAATATATTTGAATCAAATTAGCGACAACACATCGTTGCTAATGTCTCGTGTATTTAACTTAATTTTTTTTGTTTTGGAAAAACTAAACTTTACCCCCCCCCCCCCCCCCAAAGTTTAATCTAATATGAAATTTTGCCTCCAAAATGAAAAATAAATAAAAGTTGCAATGGACCCCAACTAAGTTTCATAATTTTGCAATGTAGCATATTCTTTCGAAAATACCCCTGAAAAGATCAATTTCTTTTTTTTTTTTTTAAAAAAAAAAGAAAAAGAAAATTGGGGGTGGCTCCGGAGCATTTGGGGATATTTTTGTCTTTTTTTAAATAAAAAATTTAAAAAAATAATTTTTTGTTTCAGAAGACTTGGATACATTACTAAATTAGGAAACATGGTTAAGGTCCATTGCAACTTTTTTCACTTTAGAGGTAAAATTGCAATTTGGGTGAAACTTTGGGGGGTTAAGTGTAGTTTTTCTTTTTCTTTTTCTTTTCTTTTCTTTTTTTTTTTTTTAATTTTTTTGTAAATGTATCATAAATCCTTGAGATAACACGAGATTTGAAATCACTCTTTCACTTTTTAATTTTAAAAAAATATCACTCATTCCTTAAGTTTTTAATTTCGCGAATTTGAAAAATAGTCATTTCGTGTTTTTTCCGTCCAGTTTTACAACGTCTGTGAGGTTGAGTCACCATTTATCCACATAGGCATTGACACATCAGTTAAAATGACACCGTTTAGTTTTTTTTTTTTTTTTTGCCAAATCACCTTAAATTAATAATTTCTTTTTTATTAAAAAAAAAAAAAAAAAAACCATTGCCGATGCAATAGAGCTGAAGGTGAAGGTGAAACAGAGTTGGACGAGAGAATGGTTTGAGTTGAAAAAGTTGTTTGATTTTTTTATTTCATTTGATATGAAGATTAATTGATCTGTAAAGAGGAAAATGAAGTAAAAGGGAACAATGAACAAGTTGCTGGAAAGAGAAGATGGTAGGCATGGTTTTTACGAAAATGGATAATTATACCGTTGGTCCCTGGGGTTGGCCATAATTATTTTTCACTTCTTATAGTTCAAAAAGTTCATGAGAGGTCATCGTAGTAAACAATAATTACGAATCACTCCTAGGCTAATTTTCCATCCACTATGTTAACAGATTCTGTTAGTCAATCACGTCATACTCAATAAGAAGTCGACACGTGTCAATTACAATAAAAAAAATATGAAAAAAAATAAAATATAAATATTTGTTTTTAAAAAAATAAAAATGAATAAAACAAAGGGGTGGCTGCCGGTGTGGGGGTTGCCAGGCCACCCCAAGAGGTGGCCGAGGGTGGGTGGCTGTCCACTTTGTTTTACTAGTACTGCATTACTCCAATCGATAGAAAATTTTATCGATCCTAGTGCATTACTCTGATCGATCGTGAGTATATGAATTATATATTATCCTAGTGCATTAGTTCGATCAATAATGATAATAATATATGGATTTTGTCTTATCCTTGTGCATTAGTCCGATTAATCGTGATACGATCAAATAATTAATTGATAACAAACTTAAATATTTTTTAGAAAAAAATACACATACCCCCTCAAATTGATCCATTGTCAATGTTCCATCTAAACTACAAAAAAATGTCAATGTCAATCTCTCAATGACAAAAATATGCTTCATGAAATTAAAAAAAAATAAAAAAAAAATTATAATTATAACAAAATAAAAAAATAAAAATAAAAGTTTGAAAAACCAAGGGGGTTCATTGTAATTTTTAAAATTTTTGTAAACAATTAATTTTTGTTTATTTGTTTTGGAATTTATAAGAATACTTTAGTCTTTTTTTTTTTAAAAAAAATATTAATAAAGAAATATATATATATATATATATATATATGAAGGAGAAAAAAAAAAAAAAGAGTCCAAAGTTGGTCAACCGCATATATATATATATATACAATTCTAATTAATGGAGGAATCTGGCAGTACTCCCATTCACGACTAACTAGGCTATTGACCAAAAAAAAAAAAAAGTAAAAGAAACACAACTTCCATTAGTTGCATGCGGGAGACTTTTCCGCACAAACCAAAACTTGTTTGTTATAGTTTAAGAAGCAGAATAAAAAAAACAAAGAAAGAAAAGAAAAGGGGCGCTCATCATCAAAACAGTTTCTTTCTCTTAGGTCTCTCTCTCACTCTCTATCTCGTTTTGATCTGAATTGGGATTTGGGATTTGGATCTTTTATTGTTTAGAGATTAATTTATGTTTATTTATCTGTACGTTTTACTCCCAAAAAAATTGTGAACCTTTGAATTGGGATTTGAATCTGTTATTGTTTAGAGGTTAATTTTATGTTTATTTTATTTTAGTGCTAATAGTAAAAACAGTGATACCTTTGAATTGAGATTTGGATCTTTTATTGTTAGACAATTTTGGACAAAAGTATGTGTGGTGACACCTAAAACCTATAGATTGATAGCGATATGTGACCTAAAACTTTCCCCTTTTCCACAAAATAGTTTATGAGCAACTTGGATTAATTGTAGTTTTATCTCATGTGGGGTTGGTGATCGTTTCAGGCTTGCAGTCAAGACTGATTCGGTTTTTTTTTTTTTTTTTAATTTATTTTTTCAGAGACTAGGAAATTATTAAATTGCCTACACCAACTAGATTATCACACAAAAACCACGTTTTTGTTGTCATGTACGTCTAAGAGTACTGCATATATGTCTGTGTTTTTAATTTTTAATTAAGCTTGATGGATTACTAGATTATTTTTTTAATATGTACTGTGGCTCGATCTCCTTTTTACATTTAGCTTCTATTGCTCATTTAATTTATTGGATGTGCCAATCAGGTAGAAAATTAAGCTTAATTTATTGGATGTGTCAAGAAGAGAAATTATGTTACTATTCAAATTTTTGTTTTTTTTTTTTTCCCAATGGTGAGTAAAATTTGATGAGGCTTCTAGGAATGCTCGAAGTCATGCCTTTTTTTAATTTAAAAGTTTTAGAATTTTGATAAAACATGTTAATCAATCGAAAAGTGTTTCAGAAAGCTAGAGTTATATATTCTTGTATTGTTTAATAAATGTGTATTATTTACAATCATCATTTTTTTTTCTTTTTTCTTTTTTCTTTTTTTTTTATATAAAAATATATATTTACTTTCTGAGTAATCGCGCGATTTCAATTCCCTTAGTTTTTAATTGGGATGCACTTTTCTTTAGAAAGTTTTATAGTTTTTCAATAGGCACTTAGGTGGTTCATAAATAATTGTTTTGAATGTTGATGTTGAAGTAAAATAAAGAGTGAGCTGCTTTTGGTGTGTTTGTAAATAGTTTGTAAATAATTTGAGGATTTACAAATGAATTGAGATTTTTTTTAGGTGACTTCCCATGTTTTGGTTTTTTTTTTTTTTTTTTTTTTTTTTTGTTGAATTGTCTAATCATGAGCTGTTGTTTTCCATTTCAACTCCCAAGAAGAGGCAGTGAGTGCCATCTACATACAATCAGTTTATAAAGTAACAAATTTGCCATTGATTCTTTTGGGTATCTTTTTATCCTTTGCGTAATAAAAACATTGTATATATTCAAACTATAACATTCCCATTTCTCATGTAAGACAACTTCCTTCCTATGTAGAGAGGAGATCTAAAGGATCAAGGCCAATAATTCGGATATTAGCCACAGGGAAGCATTTATTACTGCTGCCAAAAATGTAAGTACACAATATTCATTGCACAATCACAAACACTGCAAATTTGAAATTGAAATTTTTTATTTTCAAAAGTTTGCTTTCTAGTTTTTTATCAATATATTGAATCTCTTCAAATTTGAAAAAATGACTTCTTAAGATTTTTAATAATTCATATAATTATGTTTTGCTATGCAATTTACTTGATCTTTCATCTATTAGGGTAACATTAATCTATATTACTTATAGGAAAAACAGTGAATTCAAATCTATAGCAAGCTATGCGAATCTAATGTTCTAGATTGTGCTTACTTAATAATAGTTTTGAAGTTGTCTTGGACTGTTATTGAAGAAGAAAGATGTTTGATAACTTTATATTGTCATATTGTTGATTTTGTGCAATTTATTTTGTGCAATTGATTTTGTGAAATTTATCTTTTTATCCTTTGTGTAATAAAAGCATTGTATATATTCATAGCTTTATTTAAAACTAATACTAATTTTACCTTTATTGACCCAGTCCTGTTGTAGCTTGTTTTATAAACTAGTACAAAGACTTTAGTTAACCAGACATCGAGATGGATAAGAGTTGGATGCAGGAAACTCATAGATTTGGTGAGAAATATTCCAAAGGTGTTGAACAATTCATTAGAATGGCATGTGGTCACGTGGATGAGCTTAATAGGATCAAGTGTCCATGTCGCAAGTGTGAGAATCGTTATTATAAGCCTATAGACATGGTGGAAGATGATTTGTTCATTAACGGAATTGATATGAACTACACCCAGTGGGTATTTCATGGGGAAGAAGACCCGTTTCGTATAAATGAGCATGTCAATCATAATGATGATAATGCAAGTTCGGAGGATATTGATGAGGTTGAACAAATGTTAAATGACATCGGTATGGGGACATTTCCAGGTGCTAATGCAGTTGAATCCTCTACTACTCCAGGTCCAACAACCAATGATTACAAATCGAGAACTTTTGACCAAGTGTTGGAAGATGCCCGAAGTGAACTTTATCCAGGCTGTAAGAAGTTTTCAAAGCTCTCTTTCACTGTGAATCTACTTCATATAAAAACACTTTGCAATATGAGTAACAAGGTGTTTGATATGGTGATTGACTTGATAAAGAGAGCTCTCCCAGATGGAAAGGCATTACCAAGATCATATTATGAAGCAAACCGGTTGAGGCGAGACTTGGGTTTTAGTTATGAGAGGATACATGCATGTAAGAATGATTGCATAATTTTTTGGAAGAATCACGCTGATAAAGAAGAATGCCCAACATGCAAAACTTCAAGATGGGCAACGGTCAAAGGTAAAGGTAAGAAAATTCCACATAAGGTCTTACGGTATTTCCCAATTAAACCGAGATTGCAACGGTTGTTTATGTCGAAAGATATTGCCAAAGATATGAGGTGGCACAAAGATGGGCGTCAAGATGATGGAAATCTAAGACATCCAGCTGATTCAATATTGTGGAAAGAGTTTGATAAAGAACATGTTCAGTTTGCTCAGGACTCCCGCAACGTGCGCCTTGGTTTAGCAAGTGATGGTTTCAACCCATTTGGTAATATGAGTACATCATATAGCATATGGCCAGTAGTACTTGTGCCGTATAATTTACCTCCGTGGAGGTGTATGAAAGATCCATATATGATAATGTCCTTACTTATCCCTGGACCTAAGGCACCTGGAAATGATATTGATGTGTATCTGCAACCGTTAGTGGATGATTTGCAAGAATTATGGACAGAAGGCATTCCTACGTATGATGCGTCGACACATGAGAATTTTAAGTTGCATGCAACATTATTATGGACTATAAACGATTTTCCTGCATATGGAAACTTGTCTGGGTGGTCTACTAAGGGAAAGCTTGCGTGTCCAGTATGTAACAAGGATACAATGTTTAGAAGGTTGAAGTTTGGATTTAAGACGTGCTACATGGGTCATCGTCGGTTCTTACCTCAGGGGCATATATGGCGCAAAAAAAAATCTCTCTTTGACGGTACTGAGGAGCATAGAATGAAGCCTAATGAATTATCTGGAGATCAATTGTTACACCAACTAAATAACTTAACAAATGTGCAATTTGGAAAAGATGAGAATGGAAAATCGAGAAAGCGAAAGCGCAAAGAAAATGAGTTGAATTGGACGAAGAAGAGTATTTTTTTTAATTTGCCTTATTGGTCAACATTGAGACTGAGACACAATTTAGATGTTATGCATATTGAAAAGAACATATGTGATAGTGTCTTAGGTACATTACTGAATATTGATGGAAAAACGAATGACACTTTCAAGGCACGACATGATTTGTGTGTGATGGGCATACGTAAAGATTTGCACTTACAACCAAATGGTACATCCACATCAATGCCACATGCAAATTTTACCTTGTCAAAAGTTGAGAAGATAAGTTTCTTAGATTGGTTGAAAGGTGTGAAGTTCCCTGATGGGTATGCATCTAACATTAGTCGGTGTGTGAACGTCAAAGAAGGTAAGATTTCGGGAATGAAAAGCCATGATTGTCACATCTTCTTTCAACGATTACTTCCTGTTGCAATTCGTCCATATTTAACGAATGAAATACGTACAACATTGATTGAGTTGAGTTTCTTTTTTAAGGAATTATGTTCACGAACATTGAGATTAGATGTCTTGAAGCGAATGAAGGATGACATCCCTGTAATTTTATGCAAGTTGGAAAAGATATTTCCACCGGCTTTTTTTGATATAATGATACATGTAGCTATTCATTTACCTCGAGAGGCCGAGCTTGCAGGACCAGTACAATTCCGTTGGATGTATCCAATTGAAAGATGTCTTGGTAAATATAAGCAATTTGTGCGGAATAGAGCACGTCCGGAAGGGTCAATTGCCGAGGGATATTTATCAGTTGAATGTTTGACATTCTGCTCCATGTATCTCCGAGGGATTGAGACAAAATGGACTCGTGAAGAACGGAATAGTGATGGGTGGCAGGTGGAAAAGAGTAAAGGCTTGTCTGTGTTCTCTCAACGAGTTCGTCCTTTAGGAGCAGCAAAATTTATAAAACCTGAAGATAAGGTTCTCTCAAAGGCTCGATGGTATGTGCTTAACAATTGTGACGAAATTGCTTCATACATTCGGTAAGTGTGTGATTTATTGTTCTTTTAACTTATGCATGATTTACTTGATAATAAAGTAGCTAGAGTAATTATTATTCTTTATGTAGTGAACACTATGACAAGATCGAAGGAGAAGGAACTGTGGAAATCCAGAGTAAGCATGAAGCCGAATTCGAAAGTTGGTTCCGACATCGTATATGTGGGCATAATGTAGAAACCGTGTCTAAACAAATATATGATCTTGCATGCGGACCGGATCATCAAGTTGCAATGTTTAAAGGTTGTATTGTGAATGGGGTTAGGTTTCACATAAAAGACTATGAACGGACTCTACGTACCCAAAATAGTGGTATAATTGTTCCAGGTGAGCATCGTATGAAGAATATTGACTTCTATGGTGAGTTAAAGAACATTCTTGTGTTACGTTATGGTCGAAATCGTGTGTATTTATTTGAGTGTGATTGGTGGGACATTGGGCATAGAACAAGAATGCAAATAGATGAGCATTTTACGAGTGTGAATACATCGCGTACATGGTATGCATCTGACCCATTTATCCTAGCATGCCAAGCTTCACAAGCATTTTACTTAAAAGATGCCAAATTGGGTAGTAGTTGGCAAGTAGTACAAAAGGTGACCCATAGAAATATATACGATGTTCCAAGTGTACTAGAGGGAGAGATTGAAGAAGATGACGAAGGCTTTGGTGATGAGGACGAAGAAGATGAATGTGTTGGGGGTCATGCACCTGTGCAACAAGGAAACGATGAAGACTCAACTCCGTTACGTAGAGATGATGTGGAACCAATAGTTGTTGATAGAAGCATGTTAATCAGCGATGAGGCCAATAATGAGGAGAATGAAACAACCTATGATGATGAAGAAGAGTTATCTAGCAACGATGATGAAGAAGAGTTATCTAGCAACGATGATGAAGAGGAGTTATCTAGCAACAATGATACAAACTCCTCTCATGAAGAGGAGTTATCTTGCAACTCTGATACAGACTCTGAAGATTATATGTGTTGAATATATTCTATTGTGAAATTTATTTGTTGTTTTGTGATATATGGTAAGATGATATAAGCATATGATTTGTTTGCCTCATTAGAAATCATTTGAGTATTGTTGTATGTTTATATTTTCACATATTCTTATCCATTGTTACTATTGTAGAATCAGTTATACACAATGAATCGAGGACGAAAACGATGTATGGCCACGACTCGTTCTATGCCATTGCAGCTCAATGATAAAGATGGGGACACAAGTTTAGGATCCCAAGTGGCTATTGAAACTGATGTACAACCATGTCAAATGATGACACAGGGACCCTCCAATACATCCTGTAAGTGCACATATAATATTTATGCAATAAGCTCTATTATTGAACAAACTACTTCACCAGAAATTACTAACTAGGTTTTTATATTTTGCCTCATAGCTGTTATGACCAGCAAGAAGAAAAGAGGTCAGAATAAATCCATTAAGTTCAGTAATCTTATAGAGCATGGTCCCGTTCTGATAGAAATTCCTGCTGAGGCAAGAGGACCTGTAGGCGATAATGCTAGTCAATTTAGTAGGAGGGTGACAATAGTTGTTCGTCAACACGCCGACCTTTGGCATGGTTCTTGGACTCGTGTCCCACCAAATGAGCGGCAACTGTTAAGAAATCGTGTTTTGGTGAGTTTTATTGTTTGATGTTATGTTAATTACTACATATAATATAAAATGTTAAGACTATTGTTTTCTTATCTATTATGTTTCAGAGTGAGTGGGATTTAGATGAGAATGTGAATGAACACAATGCAAGTGTGGAGTTGGCCTTATCAAATAGTTATAAAACACTTCGTTATGGTCTTCATCAAAGATTCCTAAAATGCGGTGGTAATACAGACTTAAAAATGACCAAGACAAAAGTTCAAAAGAATATGTCACAAACCACGTGGCATAAGATATGTGAATCATTTGCCAACGAAGATTGGAAGCGTAAGTCCTTACGTAATAAGGCGAATAGATCGATGCTGAAGACCAATCACACATCCGGGTCTAGATCTTTTATTAGTCATCGACATAGTAAGGTAATAATTTTATACTATTATATTATTTTAATAATTATATTTAGAGCATATGTTAATCATGTGTCTATTATGTGCAGAAGAGACAAACTGGGGTGGAACCTAAGGTAATTGACTTTTATAAGACCTCTCACACAAAGAAAGATGGGTCATTTGTGACTCCGCTGTGTGAAAAACGATACGTAAGTAATTGAAATATAACTTTTCCATTATATAATTGAATTGCATAAATTATTTAATTAAAGTTTATGTTGCTCGTGCAGAATTTGATGCAAGAAATGTTGGTTGACGAAGAAGTTGTCTTAAATGAAGATGAAATATTTACACAAGTTCTTGGTGGGAAACGTTCTGGCCATGTTAGAGGGATGGGAAAATATGTCATACCTACCCCATCCTCTTCACATTCACGATATGGCACCCAAGTCAACCTTGAGTTAAAGGAAACAAAGCTCGAAGTGACCAAGTTGTCAGATCAATTATTGGAAAAAGAAAGAACAAGAGATCAACAAATAGAAGAAATGCAAAATGAGTCAAATCGACGTATCGATGAGATTCAAAAAGAAGCAAACCGACATGTTGAGGAGATTCAGAAAGAATCAAAGCGCCAATATGATCTTCTATTGTCACGTATTTTAGGTAAAATGGTTGTGGGTCAAATATGCTTTGTTATGCTTGAATTGAACAACAACAGCTAATTTCTGACAGTTGACACCTTTATTTGTTTTTTCTATATGTTATAGGAGCACAAGGTCATAATTTTGCTCAATTTGATGGGCAAGGTTAAAGAGATTCGATTCGAAAACTTCACGTCTTTTGTGCTATAGAGTATGGTATGTTTCATTCGAACTTTATATTTGGAATTAAGTTGCATAGCTTGTATATTTGGATGTTTTATTTGAATGAGAAGATAAAAGGTATTTAAAATGGAGCAGCTTGTGTTTTCACTTCAGATGCATTATTTCTTGAAATTTACTTTATGGTCGGTTATGCTCTTCATAAATAGTTCCGTATCCATGTCCTTGCTTTATCTACTCTGAGAGATTAAGGGCCTAGTTGATTTTAGCATATGGTCTGGTAATTGTATTGTTTCTTGGTACAATTTGATATCTGTTTATTATTTGACTTAGGTGTGTATCCTTTTACACTTCGAATTTCTATTGGATTCATAAGTTTAGAAAATGGCTCTTTAAGTAGTTTAATTCCGTAGTATTCAACTGTTGGATTTGATGCATTGAACATGCTTTAGTGTTCCAATATATTTTTGAAGGAGGATCTCAATGATTGCTTATTGAAATATAGTTTTTATTTTTATTTGAAGTGTAGTGTTATATTTCTGTTTGGGCTTCAGTTTGCTAATAGCGATTATTTATTTGTTCTTTTGTCAGGGGAATCTACCACCGCCGACACTCTTGTGGCTTATGTTAAATTATAGTTGCATTAATTAAATTTTGGATACACTTAATGTTTTATCAGATTTTTGGATGCACCAAATGTTCTAGATGTAATTTGACGAGGAAGACTTAGTTTTTCAATACTTAATGTTTTATCATATTTCGTTTTGAGGATGATTGTTATGCTTAAACAAATTGGCAATTAGGATTGCATTTTAGTTATTTCTTGTATTTTTTTTTCTTTTTTTTAATAAATATAGATAGATGCTTTGCTTAAAGAGGTGAGCCGAGGGCAAACCAAAATTCTATTTTTGGTTTGTTATCTTTTCTGCATATTAATAAATGCAATTTAGATAATTCATACCAAACATTAAAATATTAATTGGCAAAAAAAAAATGTAATTGACACAATTTTTTATTAAAAAAAATTATTTATCATTAGTGATGACTTACGTAGTCGCTAATTAATATGCAAAATATCATTAGCGACGACACAATGTCGTTGTTGTTGTGTGCACATTAGCGACGACACAATGTCATCGCTGTTGTGTGCACATTATTGTGTGCACAATAGCAACGACACAATGTCGTCGCTGTTGTGTGCACCATTAGCGACGACATAATGTCGTCGTTGTTGTGTGCACATTAGCGACGACACTGAGTTGTCACTGTTGTGTGCACCATTAGCGACGACACAATGTCGTCGTTGTTGTGTGCACATTAGCGACGACACTGAATCGTCGCTGTTGTGTGCACCATTAGCGATGACACAATATCGTCACTAATGTGTACATCATTAGCGACGACATTGTATCTCGGGAGGCATTTTTAGCAACCATTATTTGTAATAATAGCGACGACAACTATTGTCGCTAATAGTCATTATCAGCGACGAAATAAAAAGTCGTCGCTATTTAGTCTTTAACGACGATGTTTTAGAGACCACTTTTGCGACAACCAAAGTCGTTGCTAATAGTCAATAGCAACCACTTTAAGGGCTATAGCGACGACTCAGGGTCGTCACTAAAGACCATTTTTCTTGTAGTTTAAGGTTACTTTTTTCTTTTGAGTAATGCTATATATATATAATATGCAAAAAAAATTTATCCCCTCTTATCTTTCTAGAGTTGATGTAGTTTTTTTAGATTTGCAAAAATGATGAACAGCTGATTAACCAAAATGTAAAAAAAGCATTTTCTTGTCTCATACTGAAATTTTGTTTTTTTTTTTTTTTGAAATAATCTTACAACGTACGTAATTAGAGCTCTCAAAGAAGAATTAACGTTTTACGTGAAGAGTACTAGTGGGCTCGTGAGCTTCAAAAGGCCCAGTTTTGAGTTTTTACACTTTGTTAGAATTTTTTGAGTCATATTTATTAGAATTGATCAAAAAAGAGGGTTATATTCTTTTGTTGTAGTTCTAAAACCAACGAATGGGGGGTTAAGAAGGAACAAGCTACAGGAGTCCTTTTGCTGGCAAATATAAAGGCAATTAAACATTTAGAATATCCTTCTTATCTTTGGGCAGGGCATTTAGAAGCGCCCAATCAGCACCCATGGATGCTTAGACGGTTCAAATTGAAAAAATAGAAGATTGTATTCTACTATTTGAATTTAAGTTTGTTTGGTACATTAATAAGTTGACTACGGCATCACTCTCCTCAGGTTGGAATGAATTCAATCATCAAATTCGAATCATCTTTGTCTCAATCATTCGATTGCTCAACCAATTCCTTCCATCCTATACATCTAAACACCAAAACAACTTGATACCGAAAGAAAAACGTGTAACCCATCATAACATGACTGAATAGTAAATATGAAATTTGTCTTACCAACTTGAGATAAATTAATTTTCACAAGCTCTTGATTTATCGTCATAAATTCACTTTCCATAAAATATTTTTCAAAAATGATCAATTCTTTTTGGACCACATGCAAAAAATCAAATTTTCCTCTGACATGCCAAAACCAACATCAAGATTTTGATTAGAAAAATTTAACATAAAATTTTCAGTCCCAAGAAAATAAACACAATTAATTTTCTCAAAACCCCATTGAGATATTTCACTCTTCAGACTTTCTTCAAACATACGGTGGAAATTATTCTCTTCAACAATTTTTATGGAATGAACAAAAAAATTTACATCTTCCGATAGATTGTCTTTGTGAGGATAGATGTCGTAAATCAGCAGGGAGTCCCAATCTACTGAAGAATTTGCTCAACAAATTTATCTTCTTCCTCCACTTGAGATAAATTTGGTAAATGGGCTCGAGGCTTGCTGACAACAGGCAAGGCGATGAGAGCAAACTGGGGAGGCTCTGTACGTTAAGGGTTTTGAAGACTGGGTCAAGCAAGTATATATACTGATATACAATATAGGCAATTTTTGTCTTTTGGAGAGTAATATTTTTCTTCAGATATATAACAAAAGTATCAATCAATGAGCTATCATTTGTTGAACTTATTTTCACCTGCCTGCTTTCGTAGTAAACACATCTATATGGTACATCATTGAAGGGGTTATTCAGGGGTTTCTATATCTGCAAGAATACTCGAGAATGACAATTACTCGCCCAGATTTGAAAGGTAGCAACATTTTATTAGATGACGAGATGAAACAACCAAAGATCTCGGACTTTGGTATGGCTAGAATTTTCAGGAAAGATGATCATGAAGTAAACACAGGTCGGATTGTTGGAACATAGTAAGTATTTTGCCTAAAAAGCTTTATAACCTAAGCTTTCTTGTTAGTTAGAGCATTTCTAGTAGCTTCATCAAATTTTACTCACCAAAATAGTTAAAAATCATTTTTTCTCTATTCTGGTGAGCCACTTTTTTAAAATTCTCTCAGCACCCTCACCATTTTAACTATTTATTATCACTATTCTATTTAAATAATATTTTTTTAATATTTATTTATTCTTTCTCTATATAATCATTTTACAAAAAATTCTTCATATCCATGAAATAATGACAGTATGGTGTGAGAGATGGGAGATGGGAGAAGAAAATGAGAGAAAAAGGAAAAAAAGTGTACTGATCATGTGAGAGAGAAAGGTGAAACAAAATTTGGTGAGTGAGTTGTTGAGTGAAAATGCCTCATCTAATTTGGTTAGTAATTTTAGTCATCAAATTTTTTTGGTTAAAATGATGAGGCTGCTGGGAGTGGTTTTTCAAGATTTTCATCAAATTGGCTCACCAAAATAGCTAAAAAACTATTTTGGTGGGGCTACTAGAAATGCTTAGATGATTAATTTTGATGTTAAAAAATTCAATG
The DNA here is from genome assembly GCF_958979055.1 of Alnus glutinosa. Lineage (NCBI taxonomy): Eukaryota > Viridiplantae > Streptophyta > Magnoliopsida > Fagales > Betulaceae > Alnus > Alnus glutinosa. The sequence goes on from NC_084889.1 coordinate 34,045,551, forward strand.
CAGCAGAGTATGTTAGAAAAGGTGTGTACTCTGTAAGGTATATAATATAGGGGTATTCTAGGAAGATATAATATATGGATAAATAGGAGAATTAACTATAGAGAATTAGTTAAAATATGCTTCTAGAAGATGCATTTGGTTAGACATTTAGAGTCTATAAAAGAGAACCAAATATGTAAAGAAAGATATGAAAATAAATATCGATGAGAATCCTTTCTTGGAGAGCCTAGGCCTCTTGAATTGCCTTGGAGAGATTGGGCCTCTCTAAGTGCCCGTAGTTACTCTTATTATCCATTTCAATCTTCATCTTCTTCCCTAATTCCTCCATAATTTCTCTTACTTTGCTACAATTTCCATGCCATACCAGAAAAGCACATAACATATTCCACCAAATCTGATGTTTATAGCTTTGGAGTTTTACTTCCACAAATCATTAGTGGCAAGAGGACTGCTTGTTATTATGGTTTGTATGAGAACCTAAACATCCTAGAATATGTAAGTAACTTAAGTAAACATTGCTAAGACAACCGTACGTGGATCAAAATCTTACACTTACTTTTCTTTTGCTGAGTACCTATGTACATTTCTGTTTTCCAAGTATTTGACGCTTAATATTCTATAATTTCAGGCATATGAGCTGTGGAAAGAAGGCAAAGGCATGGAATTTATGGATTCTTCTCTGGATGATACACTTTCATCGTGCAAATTAATTACTTGTATGCAAATAGCTCTTTTATGCGTGCAGGAAAATGCAAACGATAAGCCATCTATGTTAAAAGTTTCTTTAATGCTAAAAAATGAAATTGCAGCTCTAACAACTCTAAAAACTCCAGCTTTTTCAAGGAAACAGAATAAGAGGAAAGTAAATTCATTTTACAGCCAGAAGTTTGTTCTGTTAATGATGTAACAATCTCCGGACTGGTAGCAGAATGAGCAAGGAGCCCTTGTGAAACTTGTATAGTTAATTAACCATAAACCGCTTGATTTGCATAAGCAAGGATTACAATATCCAATGGTAATTCACGGTTTAGTCCCTTGTCAAACTAGGAAAATAAACCAAACAATTGATACAAAATTAAAAAACTAAAACCAAACCTATAATTCATATTATTGCAGGGCAAGAACGTTCTCGATCTGCTAACATTTTATACAGGAAAAAATTCAATGGTTTGAAGATCACCAAAAAGCTTCCGTATTGGTAAAATCCATTACTCACAATTTCAACACAGTATCAGAAAAATAAGAACACTATAATACCCCAACAACAAAATTCACAACCCAACCACTCCCTAAACTGAAAGTTATCACAAAGATTATAACTTTCAGCAAAACCCAGAAAGCAAAACTATAGAAGAAAATCTTTCAAACAAATTAAATATATTGTATATATACCTGTTTGACCCAGTCTTCAAAACCCTTAGCAGCCTCCCTAGTCTGCTCTCCGAGCTTATACAACGACTTAGAAACATGGGTCTCCTAGGTGAGCTTCTGTTTCTCTCCTTTCTTGCTTCTCAGATCATACAAGCCCATCCCCAGTCCTTGAACCACAGAGAGCAAAGCAGGTGGTTGTTCTTGAAACTGAAATATTCAGAAACAGGCGTCAAAGCTAAGAACAAAGCTTTGGAGCCAAATCCTGAAGCGAAAGATAAAACCTTTGGACTGGTCGGCAATGGATGCACAAAACTGCGAAATTAAATCTCCCTCACTCCAAAAGCAGGCACTCCGGAATAGAAAACAAGGAAGAGCATCGTCGCGTTCCCGAATGAATTGAAAAACGAGGAAGAGAATCGTTTTTCAATTTCTTTTTAGTAATTGCAGTGACGACCGTTAAGGTTGTTACGACGACTTCATATTCTACAAACCTACCAAAATGAGTTTAAATGACGACCTATTCGGTTGGATGACGGTAATAACCGACGTAATAAGTCCAGATTGTTTTAACGGATGTAACATTTTTTTTCAAGTCTTTCATAATATTATTTTTTATTTATTTATTTTTTTTTTTTAATTCATGTTTGGCTTGCAATTCAACCCGATTGGTTACCCTACTGAATTTTTTTTTCAACCATCTAAGAGGTAATTTTTTCTTGTAAATCAACGTGCATGTGAATTAACAAAAAGAGTAATGTTAGAAGAACAACCCCTTTAGAGTTCTTTTTACATTTTGCTAAAGGTGTTGAAACTACGTCACCCACTAAAAAAAATTACCCTCTAATCACATATGGTGACATATATAAACTATTAAATTCAAAGTATGACAAACAAAAATTATGGGGTAATTAAATTAGTGAAATACTACTAAAAGAAAAATGTTACACTTATAACCCCTTTGCAATTCTCTTACCACTTGCTTACATGTGTGTCAGTACGTGGTCAGAAGGTGTTAATTTTTTTTTAGTGACTGATCTAATTTAAATCATATTTTAATACGTGTCAACAAATTGTAAAAAAAATTATAAAAAGATTAAACGTCTAGCATTATTACTCTTTCAAAAAACACAAACATTTTGGGGGCATGTTTTGCACTACTTATCCATTGAAAGATATTTTCCCCTCTCTCTCTCTCTCTTAAAGATGTAATGTAACTGAAAATCATTATTGGAGATAAATCGAACATCAAGATCCTTCCTAGCCACCTTGTTGCGAACAGAGTGAAAATTAATACCTATGTTTCAAGAAGTGTGTTAATTTGGTGAATGTGTCAAAAATGGTTTTAGAGTCCTACTTTGGGTATTGTTGGGAATTGGGCTCACAGGGCAGCCCAACCCACCGAAGTCATAAAGTTAAGCCATAAATTTAAAACCCATTTATGGGCCCAAAGAATCTGCTCCGATTACAACGGAATAAAATCATATCCCACAACAACATATGCATTCCTAGTTCAGAGGAAGGGGGAATTCCCATACCTAACATCATTATCTAGGGGAGAAATCATATCATATAGTTAACTACAAACATTTAAGCCAAAAATCTCAAGTAGTGTTTTAAGACTGCTTCAATTCTCTCTTTGCGCAACTACATGTAGTGATTTAAAAAATAAAAAATAAAAAAAAACTACATGTAGTGAACATTTTTAGGCCAATTAACTTGTTTTCTCTCTAAATATTATGAAACATTTCACATTAAAAAATGTTGATAGTTTTAATAAAATCCTCAATTCTCCGCCCTACCGAGAATAGGAGCAATTTCCTTGATTCAACCAAAACTAAAAAATTTCAATCCTTAATTTATCCAGCATGGAAATCAATTATATTGAAATTCACATTGCGCCAACTAATTTCATAATCACTTAATTACTAGATATGTGAATTAAATTAATAGGAAAAACAAAAGACTTAGGTCCTTAATTTCATAACCGATCCTCTTTCGCAATGAATCAGGATACAATTGGAGTTGTTCCAGCGAAACTTGCTAAGCTTACGCTCTTGGCAATCAAGGAATTGAAGTAACCACCATGGATTTGAAAAATATTATTGATTGTGATTTACAATATGAAAGCTACTCATTGACCATAATTTGTTATGCATAATGGTCAAATGCTTCTTGCCCATGATGCACGAGTCATGGATTTGCCAAATTAGGGACTAAGATTATGTTTAGTATGCGGAATGTAATCTATGAGTTTGAAGTTCAAATCCCCCATCTTATACGTAATTTGCATTCGTAACTTATATTCTCATATAATAAATAATAATATATAATTATTAAAAAAAATAAAGAAATGTGTCATTATGCTACATGCTACATATTTTTTTGTTTATATATATATATATATATAAAATTTATTATTGAATATGTAAAATCTACGTGCAACGATGGATTTACACATTTTTTTTTACCGAAATGAACAAAAGATGTGTAAGAGAGTGAAAATATACATTTATTTTAAATAATAATATAATTAACTCCAAAACAAAATTTTTAAGCATTAAATAAATAATTTAATTTGTTTTTATCTCAAATGACATGATTATTTTAATGAGGTAATTAACAACATAATCAGCCAACTTTAAATTTATATATGACATGACTGTTGAATTTAATGATAGATTGATAAAGTCAACGTAGTGGTTGCATTTGGATTCGCTCCAGTTCGAATGAACTAGAGATGAGTTAGTTAGTGTAAGTGAAAAGGCAAATTTGTTCGAAAAAAAATGTAAAAAGACAAATTCCCCCCCCCCCCCCCCCCCCCCTTTTTTCACTGACTGGCTTCTCTCCAGTTTACTTCTTTTCTTTTTCTTCACCCAAAAAAGTCAAATTCAAAACATTCTAACATTTTTTCACTTTTTATATCACATCAATCATTTTTTATTACTACTCAAATAAAAAAAAACCCCACTACAAAACAAATTTTTTTGGGGTAATTACCTTTTCCTTCCATCAACTACCAGCCATTGTCAACATGCCCCCATGAACTGACACCTCGACCAAAAGAGAGCATCCAACTACCAACTTTACACACTTTACCCCCTTCCGTCAAGGAATTCCGTTAACTTGGACGGAATATTCCATTTTTTGACGTTAATTTTGGTTTAAAGACCAAAATGCCCTCCAACAGTAATTAATAAAAAAAAATTAAAATTAATATGTTTAAAAAAGTTGAGGGTATTTATGTCTTTTTACGAATTAAACTAACGGAAGGAGGCAAAGTGTGTAAAGTTGGTAGTTGGATGCTCTCTTTTGGTTGATGTGTCAGTTCATGGGGGCATGTTGACAATGGCGGGTAGTTAATGGAGGAAAAAAGTAATTACCCCAATTTTTTTTTTTCACTTTTTTATAAAACATATATAAACTTTTTAATACTTTTATCACATCAATCACTTATTACTACTACTTAAACAAAAATTTCGCAACACAAGTATTTACCAAACACATCCATTAAATGGGAAGTTAGATGCCATGTAATGGGGAAATGAAGGCCTTATTTGGCAACCCCTTTTCCTCAAGTATGAGGGGAGGTTTTTTTTTTTTTGGTAAGTGATAGTAAAAAGTTATTAATGTGATATAAAATATAAATAATTTATATGGAAAAGTAGAAAAAACTTGTATTGAAGTGAATTTTTTTTTTATTTAAATAGTAATAAAAAAATTATTGATGTGATGTAAAAAGTGAAAAAAAAAAAAAAAAAAAAAAAAAGGAGGGGAGGGAAGGGATTGCCAAATGGAGCCGAAAGGTTACAAAGACACGGGTTAATGATTGGTTTAATGAAGTAATTATCAACATAATCAGCCAGCTTTAATAATGACATGACTGTTGGATTTAATGATAGATTGATAAAGACAATGTAATGGGTTGTGTCTCAGAAAATGAACATATATGCTAGACATAGGCTTTTCCTTCCCTTGTTTTCAGGTAATCAAAAGCACTAAATATTCCTTCCCCTCATATTGGGGAATGATTTTTTTTTTTTTAAAAAAATGGTTGTAAAATATAATTGATTTGATATAAAGTTGAAATAATTTATATAGAAAAATGAAAAAAATTTGTATTGTGATGTTTTTTATTTATTTATTTAATAGCAATAAAAAATGTTGATGTGATATAAAAAGTGAAAAAGTTAAGAATGTTTTGAAGTTGAAGTTAATATTTTTCATTAAATTTGTTTTTATCTCAAATGACATGATTAGTTTAATGAAGTAATTAACAACATAATCAGCCAACTTTATATATGACATGATGGTTGAATTTAATGATGGATCGATAAAGTTAACGTAGTGGTTGCATTTGGATCATTTCCAGTTCAATTGAGCTAGAGATGAGCCATTTAGTTTAAGTGAAAAGGCAAATTTGTTAAAAAAATGTAAAAAGACAAATTAACCCCCCCCCCTTTTTTTTTTCTTTTTTTTTTTTTTTGCATTGATCGGCTTCTCTCCAGTTCAATTGAACTGGAGAAGAGCTAATTAGTTTAATTGAAAGGACAAATTTCTCTTCAGTTCAACTGAACTGGAGAGAATACATCCTTGTCAGAAATGGTTGGTGTCCCAGAAAATGAACATATATGCTAGTTGTAGACTTGTCAAAAGGAATTTAATTTTCAGGTCATCAAAAGCATTAAATATAATCTTATTCCTTAAAAAAAAAAAAAATGGAAAAAGGCAAATGTCATTTTGTATTTTTTCATCCATCTATTTTGTATTTTGTAAGGAATCCACTTATCCACTCATTTCTATTTCATTTTAATTGAAGATGATTCTTTTCCATCCCATGTGACGTGTTCCCACGTACAACATTTAGTGAGATAAAGATTGATTTTTTTAGTTATAGAAACCATACAAGTAAGATTGGGGCGGAGAATAGAAAGGGCATTTAATATTGAATTTATTTAGGACATTTTAGTTAGAACTGATAATATGATGAGTAATATTACTCTTTACACTGGTTCATTATATTTATTTTATATGAATTGACTTAACGTGTTTTAAGTGACTTTTCATATTAGACACTTAAAAAAAATAAAAGTGTTGATACAATTTTCAGTATGACGTGAACAACACGTTTCTCAAGCTCATTTTTAATTAAACGTATATTTTTTTACTGACGTTTTTATAAACTGAATTAAATGCAAATTTAAAAGAAAATTTTATCCGAATATAGCTGGCGGTGGTCACTGAGCAAGTCATGATGTAGAGAGGGAGAGGTACAAGATGAGATAAACTGTTGTGCAAACCAAGACGAGGTAGAGAGGCAGACCATTTATTTTTTATTTTTTTATTTATCAAACTATAATTCTGCTGCGCCACTGCACACAAGGCTGCTTGCAAAGGCAATATTATCCCTAAAAATGAACTCCCAACAAAGTAACAACCGTGAAGAAGGCTTTTAAAGCCCATGTGTTCAGGTTGGCTCTTGAGGCTACTATGTATCGCCTTTGGCGTAATAAGACTGCTTTAAAGCATGACAATAATCATTTGTCTGAGGAGCGGCTACTGCATAAGATTGAGCATGTTTGGCAATTATCTCTCATCTCCCACCTTTTTTTTTTTTTTTTTTTTTCACTTCACCCAAAAAAGTCAAATTTAAAACATTCTAACATTTTTTTTCATTTTTTATATCACATCTATCATTTTTTATTACTACCCTTTTTTTTTTTTTTTTTTTTTTTCACTTTTCTATAAAATATATTCAAACTTTTGAATACTTTTATCACATCAATCACTATTTATTACTATTTTATTAAAAATTTCACAACACAACTATTTATGAAACACATCCATTAAATGGGAAGTTAGATGCCATGTAATGGGGAAATGCAGGCCTTGTTTGGCAACCCCTTCTCCTCAAGTATGAGGGGATTTTTTTTTTTTAAGTGATAGTAAAAAGTTATTAATGTGATATAAAATAGAAAGAATTTATATGAAAAGTGGAAAAAAATTGTATTGTAGTAAATTTTTTTTTTATATTTAAATAGTAATAACAAAATTGTTGATGTGATGTAAAAAATGAAAAAAAAAAAAAAAAAAAAATGAGCAGGAGAGGGGAGGGGAGGGGAGGGTAGGGATTGCCAAATGGGGCTAAAAGGTTACAAAGACACGGGTTAATGATTGTTTTAATGAAGTAATTATCAACATAATCAGCCAACTTTAATTATAACATGACTGTTGGATTTAATGATAGATCAATAAAGACAACGTAATGGTTGGTGTTCCCAAAAAATGAACATAGATGCTAGTAGTAGACTTTTCCTTCCTCTATTTGCAGGTCATCAAAAGCATTAAATATTCCTTCCCCTCTTATTGTGGAAGGAATTTTTTTTTTTTTTTTGTGATCGTAAAATATGTTTGATGTGATATAAAATTAAAATAATTTATATGAAAAAATGAAAAAATTTTGTATTGTGATGGTTTTTTTATTTATTTAAATAGTAATAAAAAAGTATTAATGTGATATAAAAAATGAAAAAGTTAAGAATGTTTTGAAGTTGATGTTTTTTTTTAGAGAAATGAAAAAAAAGGGAGGAGAATTTCAAACGGGCCATAATCTTATTCCTTAAAAAAATTGGAAGGCAAATGTCATTTTGTATTTTTTTCATCCATCTATTTTGTATTTTGTAAGGAATCCACTTATCCACTTATTTCTATTTCATTTTAATTGAAAAGTATCTTTTTCCAATCCCATGTGACGTGGTTCCACGTATAACATTTAGTGTGACAAAGATTGCTTGTTTTAGTTATAGAAACCATACAAGTAAGATTGGGGCTAGAGAATAGAAAGGGCATTTAATATTTAATTAATTTAGGGCATTTAAGTTAGAACTGATAATACGATGAGTAATGTTACTTTTCATATTGGTTTATTACACTTATTTTATATGAGCTGACAGTGTTTTAAGTGACTTCATAATAGGCACTTAAAAAAATAAAAGTATTGTTGGTGTACGACGTGAACATAACACATTCCTCAAGCTCATTTTTAATTAAACATATATTTTTTACTAACATTTTTATAAACTGAATTAAATGCCAATTTAAAATAAAATTTTATCCGAATATAGCTGGTGGTGGTCACTGAGCAAGTCATGATGCAGAGAGGGAGAGGTGCACGATGAAATAAACTGTTGTGTAAACAAGACGTGGCAAACCATTTATTTTTTATTTTTTTATTTATAAAAACCCCAAAAAAAAAAAAAAAAAATTGATCCCAAACTGTAGGCCTGGCTTCGCCCCTACACAGAAGGCTGCCTGCAAAGGCAATATTATCCCTAAAAACTAAAAAGGAACTCCCAACAAAGTAACAACCGTGAAATAAAGAAAGGCTTTTAAAGCACATGTGTTCATGTTGGCTCTTGGGCTACTATGTATCGCCTTTGGCATAATAATAAGAGTAATGATTTAATATCATCTAAATATATAACTTTTCACCACTTTGTCTATGTGGCAAGGTGGTCCTCCACTACTTTTTGAGTTTTTTTTTTTATTTTTTAAAAATAAATTAAGGTGGGAGACCATCTTGCCACATAGGTAAGGTGGCGAAAAGTTATATATTTAGGCGGTAGTGAATCATTACTCTAATAGAATGCTTTAAAGCATGACAATAATACTTTGTCTGGGGAGCCGCTAACGCAGAAGATAGAGCATGTTTGGCAACTATCTCTCATCTCCCACTTTTTTTCTTTTTTTCTTTTTTTCTTTTTCTCCTCCTCCTTCCAAAAAAGTCAAATTCAAAAAACAATTTTTTTTTTTCACTTTCTATAAACACATATCCAAACTTTTTAATACTTTTATCACATCAATCACTTCTTACTACTATTCAAATAAAAATTTCACAACACAACTATTTATAGACACATCCATTAAATTGGAAGTTAGATGTCATGTAATGGGAAAATGAAGGCCTTGTTTGGCAACCCCTTCTCCTCAAGTATGAGGGGATTTTTTTTTTTTTTTTTTTTTTTTCACTTCTCCCAAAAAAGTCAAATTCAAAACATTCTAACATTTTTTCACTTTTTATATCACATCAATTATTTTTTTTTTATTAATACTCAAATAAAAAACCTCACTACAAACAATTTTTTTTTTTGGGTAATTACCTTTTCCCCCATGAACTACCGGCCTGTGTCATTTTGCCCTCATGAACTACCACTTCGACCAAAAGAGAGCATCAAACTACCATTTTTACACACTTTGCCCCATTCCGTCAGGAATCCCCGTTAATTTGGATGGAATATGCCATTTTTTTTCCATTTATTTTGATTTAAAGACCAAAATGCCCCATACAGTAATTAATAAAAAATATTAAAATTAATATTTTTTTTTTTTAAAAAAAAAAAAATCTGAAGGACGCCACCCCTGAGGTGGCGGGGTGGCCTGTGAGCCACCCCCAGAGGTGGCTCCGGCCACCTCTAGGGTGGCTCACGGCCCACCCCGGCCTAAGGGGTGGCCGCGCGGCCACCCAGCTTCCGGTGTGGCTGTGAGCCACCCCTAAAGGTGTCTCTGGCCACCTCTGGGGTGGCTTGCGGCCCACCCCGCCCTAAGGGGTGGCCGCGCAGCCACCCAACTTCCGAGGTGGCCGCGAGCCACCCCAGAGGTGGTCGGAGCCACCTTTAGGGGTGGCTCGTGGGCCACCCATGGACTCTGGGGTGGTAGGGCGGCCACCCTAGAAAAGACCTAGGGTGGCAGCGCGGCCACCCCTTAGGCCGAGGTGGGCCGCGAGCCACCCGGCCACCTCATGGGGTGGCTACTGCCACCCCCTTTTCCTTCATTTTTTTTTAAGATGAGGGTATTTAGGTCATTTTTGAAGTTGAATTAGGGCATTTAAGTTTTTGCATGAATTAGACTGACAGAAGGAGGCAAAGTGGGTAAAAATGGTAGTTTGATGCTCTCTTTTGGTCGAAGTGGTAGTTCGTGGGGGCAAAATGACACAGGCCGGTAGTTCATGGGGGGAAAAGGTAATTACCCCTTTTTTTTTTTTTTTTTTTTTTCACTTTTCTATAAAACATATCCAAACTTTTTAATATTTTTATCACATCAATCACTTCTTAGTACTATTTAAACAAAAATTTCATAACACAACTATTTACTAGATACATCCATTAAATGGGAAATTAGATGCCATGTAATGGGGAAATGAAGGCCTTGTTTGGCAACCCCTTCTCCTCAAGTATGAGGGGATTTTTTTTATTTTTTATTTTTTTGGGTAAGTGATAATAAAAAGTTATTAATGTGATATAAAATAGAAAGAATTTATATGAAAAAGTTGAAAAAATTTAAACCAGAAAAGTGAAATTTTAGGAGAAAGAATTTATAGAATGTTTTGGAGTTATTTTGTTTTTAAGAAAAGTGAAAAAAAAAAAAAAAAAAAAAAAAAAGGGAAGGAAAGGGGAGGGATTGCCAAATGGGCCGAAAGGTTACAAATACACGGGTAAATGATTGGTTTAATGAAGTAATTATCAACCTAATCAGCCAACTTTAATTATGACATGATTGTTGGATTTAATGATAGATTGATAAAGACAACGTAATGGGTTGTGTCCCAGAAAATGAATATACATGCTAGTTGTAGACTTTTCCTTCCCCAGTTTTTGGGTCATCAAAAGCATTAAATATTCCTTCCCTTCGTATTGGGGAAATAATTTTTTTTTTTGAGTGATTGTAAAATATGATTGATGTGATATAAAGTTGAAATAATTTATATAGAAAAGTAAAAAAAAAATTTATTGTGGTTTTTTTTTTTATTTAAATAGCAATAAAAAAAATATTTATGTGATATAAAAAATAAAAAAGTTAAGAATGTTTTGAAGTTGAAGTTTATGCTTTTCATTAAATTTGTTTTTATCTCAAATGACATGATAAGTTTATTGAAGTAAGTAACAACATAATTAGCCAACTTTATATATGACATGACTGTTGAATTTAATAATAGATCGATAAAGTCAACGTAGTGGTTGCATTTGGATCCTCTTTGGTTCAATTAAACTAGTGATGACCCATTTAGTTTAAGTGAAAAGGCAAATTTGTTGAAAAAAGTATAAAAAAACAAATTTACCCCTTTTTTTTTTTTTTGCATTGACTGGCTTCTCTCTAGTTCAACTGAACTGGAGACGATACATCATTGTCGGTAATGGTTGGTGTCCCAGAAAATGAACATATATGCTAGTTGTAGACTTGTCAAAAAAGGAATTTAATTTTCAGGTCATCAAAAGCATTAAATATAATCTTATACCTTAAAAAAAAAAAAAGGAAAAAGGCAAATGTCATTTTGTATTTTTTTCATCCATCTATTTTGTATTTTGAAAGGTTTCACTTTACTATTCATTTCTATTTCATTTTAATTGAAGAGGATTCTTTTCTAATCCCATGTGACGTCCCACGTACAACATTTAGCGTGATAAAGATTGATTTTTTTAGTTATAGAAACCATACAAGTAAGATTGGGGTGGAGAATAGAAAGGGCATTTAATATTGAATTTATTTAGGGCATTTAAGTTAGAATTGATAATATGATGAGTAATGTTACTCTTCACATTGGTTTATTATATTTATTTTATATGAACTGATTTTATGTATTTTAAATGACTTTTCATATTAAAAACTTAAAAAAATAAAAGTATAATTTTCAGTATGACGTGAACACTACACGTTCCTCAAGCTCATTTGTAATTAAACATATATTTTTTACTGACATTTTTATAAACTAAATTAAATGCCAATTTAAAAGAAAATTTAATCCGAATATAGCTGGCGGTGGTCACTGGGCAAGTCATGATGCAGAGAGGGAGAGGTGCACGATGCGATAGCCGATAAACTGTTGTGCAAACCAAGACGTGGCAGACCATTTATTTATTTTTTTATATCAAAACCAATATATATATATATATATATATATATATTGACCCCAAACTATAATCCTGCTGCGCCACTGCACACAAGGCTGCTTGCAAAGGCAATATTATCCCTTAAAATGAACTCCGATCCCAACAAAGTAACAACCGTGAAATAAAGAAGGCTTTTAAAGCCCATGTGTTCAGGTTGGCTCTTGGGGCTACTATGTATCGCATTTGGCGTAATAAGAATGCTTTGAAGCATGACAATAGTCCTTTGTCATGCTACTGCAGAAGATTGATCATGTTTGGACAATCTCTCATCTCCCACCCTTTTTTTTTTCCCCAAAATAGTCAAATTCAAAATATTCTACAATTTTATTTTATTTTATTTTATTTATTTTATTTTTTTTTTCACTTTTAATATCACATCAATCATTTTTTATTACTATTCAAATAAAAAAATTCACTACAAAACAAATTTTTTTTTTTTTTTTTTTTCACTTTTCTATAAAACATATCCAAACTTTTTAATACTTTTTTTACATCAACCACTTTTTACTACTATTCAAACAAAATTTTCGCAACACAATTATTTACCAATCACATCCATTAAATGGGAAGTTAGATGCCATGTAATGGGGAAATGAAGGCCTTGTTTGGCAAGCCCTTCGCTTCAAGTATGAAGGGATTTTTTTTATTTTTTATTTTTTTAAGTGATAGTAAAAAGTTACTAATGTGATATAAGCAGAAAAAATTTAAATGGAAAAGTGGAAACAATTTGTATTGTAGTGGATTTTTTTTTATTTAAATATTAATCAAAAAATTATTGATGTAATGTAAAAAGTAATAAAATGTTAGAATGTTTTGAAGTTAATTTGTTTTTGAAAAAAGTGGAAAAAAAGAAAAGGGGAGGAGAGGTAAGGGGAGGGAGGGATTGTCAAATGGGGCCGAAAGGTTACAAAGAAACGAGGTAATGATTGGTTTAATGAAGTAATTATCAACATAATCAACCAACTTTAACTATGACATGACTGTTGGATTTAATGATAGTCCATAAAGACAACGTAATGGGTTGTGTCCCTGAAAATGAACATATATGCTAGATGTAGACTTTTTCTTCCCCTGTTTTCAGGTCATCAAAAGCATTAAATATTCATTTACCTTATATTGGGAAATGAATTTTTTTTTTGAGTAATCGTAAAATATAATTGATGTAATATAAAGTTAAAATAATTTATATGAAAAAATAAAAAAGTTTTGTATTGTGGTGATTTTTTATTTATTTAAATAGTAATAAAAAAGTGTTAATGTGATATAATAAATAAAAAAATTAAGAATATTTTGAAGTTGATGTTTTTTGGAAGAAGTAAAAATAAGAGGAGGGACGGAGGAGGAGAATTTCAAATGAGGCCACTTCAACAATTAGTGCTGTACTTTATTTTTCAGAGTCTTTGTAACCCCAATTACGACTTTTGGCCCTTTAAATCTCAAATTATAATGAAAGTTATTTCCTTATTAAAAAAAAACCTCGAGGACATCACTCGTCTGGGTAGGTGACCTAACGAACCCCTTAGACTTAGCACACAACCTTTTATCTCTTTTGTTTACTTGGGTTGTAGACTTATTATAGTATGTACTATAAGCCCAGGTGGGCTCTTAACATAATGGGATAGATTAAAGTATTAATATTTGGTTAAGATTCCGTTTGTTTAGTGGGATTATGATTGAAATTAGGATCAGGATTAGATAATATGAACTTGGGATTAACGAATCCTAGAGGGTCGGGTATGGATCATGACTGTTGGATTTAACATGACTCTTGGGTTTAATGATAGATCGATAAAGATGTCCCAAAAACTGAACATATGTGCTATTTGTAGATTTTTTCTTCCCCTGTTTTCAGGTCATCAAAAGCATTAAATATTCATTCCCCTCATATTGGGGAAGAAATTTTTTTTTTGGAATCATTATAAAATATGATTGATGTGATATAAAGTTGAAATAATTTATATGAAAAAATGAAAAAAATTTGTATTGCGGTGGTTTTTTTTATTTAAATAGTAATAAAAAGTGTTGATTTGATATAAAAAGTGATAAAGTTAGAAATGTTTTGAAGTTGATATTTTTTTGGAGAAATGAAAATAAGGAGGGGGGAGGGGGAGGGGAATTTCAAACGGGGCCTATGACCTTGTTTGACAACCCCTTCTCCTCAAGTATGAGGGGATTTTATTTATTTTTATTATTATTATTATTTGTTTTTTTTGTAAGTGATAGTAAAAAGTTATTAATGTGATATAAAGTAGGAAGAATTTATATGGAAAAGTGAAAAAAAAAAAATTTGTATTGTAGTGGATTTTTTTTATTTATTTAAATAGTAATAAAAAATTGTTGATGTGATGTAAAAAATGAAAAAAAAAAATTAGAATGTTTTGAAGTTAATTTGTTTTTGGGAAAAGTGAAAAAAAGAAAAGGGGAGGAGAGTGGAGGGGAGGGGAGGGATTGCCAAATGGGCCAAAAGGTTATAAAGACACGGGGTAATGATTGGTTTAATGAAGTAATTATCAACATAATCAACCAACTTCAATTATGGCATGACCGTTGGATTTAATGATAGATCGATAAAGACAACGTAATGGTTGATGTCCCAGAAAATGAACATATATGCTAGTTGTAGACTTTTCCTTCCCCTGTTTTCATGTCATCAAAAGCATTAAATATTCCTTTCCCTCATATTGGAGAATATTTTTTTTTTAGTGATTGTAAAATATGATTGATGTGATATAAAATTGAAATAATTTATATGGAAAAATGAAAAAAAAAATAAAAATCTAGTCCTAGTAAGAAAATGAAATAAAGTCTTAATTGTAATTAAACAAGAAGAAAAAATAAAACTAAAATCTCGGGTTGACGATCAAGTTTTGCGTTTTGTACATTCATTGTCTGAGAACAGGTAAAATTCTATTTAAACGACGCTACTCCAATATTATTTTTGACATTTTTCCTATTTTTCGTTTTCACTGAAAATATGGGTAAATTTTGTCCTACATTAGACACCCCCACTTGAAAAAACTCATCCTCGAATTTTCTTTACGATATGTCACGCGAGGCTTATCCTAAGAAAGGTACTTGGAAACATCTACGTAGATAGCACAAAAACATGACTTTTTCTTTTTGTCTCATTCCATAAAAATTTCTCAAACTCTTTCTTTTTGGATGTCATATTTAACTTCATCGTTTTCTTTAAAAGAATCGTCACTGTTTTTAATTTCTGTGGTGATTGTGATGAGTTGCGCTTGTGGTAGACATTGTTCTTTATCTATATATCATTAAATGCAACAGTCGTGACTTGTGGCATGAAAAGGAACGCAATCTTCGAGCTCAGCTCGATAAATTACAGTTATCTTCCTGTAGCTTCATTCCATCCCATTAGTTTGTGATATATATATATATATATATCTGTGTGTGTGAGAGAGTAAATACATATATACTTTTCTTTTTTTTAAAATAAAATTGACAATGCCACTACGTGTGCATCACGTGCAAGAGGCATTTGACGATGATGGACAATAAATGCTATGGGCTCTTGTGTTTACTCAGGGAGTACATTTCATATTGTAAATGATATAGACTATTGTGTGGACCATACAACAAAAGTCCATAACATTTGCAAGTCTTCATTACTGAAGATGTTGAAACATCTTCCTCCCTTCAATTGTATGATATATAGTTTATGTCCGCATGCACAAGCTTTTGGCTATTAGAGCTTAATTTTCATTGTTAAATACATAGATCATTGAATGAGTCCAAACATATAGTAGGTGTAATAAAGATATATATCGACTATTGTGTGGACAATACAACAAACTTAACTTTAAATAAAAGAAAAATATTAAAAAAAAAAAAACAAAGGAAAGACAATGAAATGAAAAAAAATGGGGTGGTATATGATCATGAGATTATAAGTTACTCGGTATATTATTTTTGAGATTTCTTTTATTAATTAGTGTGACATAAATCTTTTTGGAAAAGTACATATATCCTCATCAAATTACTACTCAGTACTCAATTGTCAATATACCCTTCAAACTACCAATTGTGTTAATGTCCCCCCTCAAACTACCAAAAAATGTCAATGTTCTCCCTAAGACCAACAAAAGGACAAAATTGACCCTAAATTTGTTTGAATAAGACAAAAATAAAAAATGAAAAAATGAAAAATTATTTTTTAAAAAACAAATTAAAAAAGAACGATTTTTTAAAAAACAAACAAAAAATAACTGAAAATTACAAGAGCATTTTTTTTTTAAAAAAAAAAAAAAAAACAAACGAGAAAGAAAAAAAAAAACTAATTTTTTTTAATAAAATAAAAAAAGGAAAAAGACCAATTTTTTTTTTTAAAAAAAAAAAAACTGAAAATTATTTTTTTAAAAAAATAAACAAACCAAAAAAAAAGCTTTTGTTTTATTTTTTTGGAATAAATTTTTGTTATTTTATATATTTTTTTTAGTTTTTATTTTATTTTAATAATTTTATGAAGGGTATTTTTGTCATTAGTTGGACATTGAAATTTTTTGGTAGTTTAAGGGGGGACATTTGATACAATTGGTAGTTTGGAAGGTGCATTGACAATGAGCTGGTAGTTTAAGAGGATTATGTGTACTTTTTTCTAATTTTATTTTATTATTATTTTTTTCAATAAGGGAATGGAAAATGGGAAATTATAACAAAAGAAAACAAACAAAAGGTGGGGCAACCCTTACAAAAGCCCAGAACAACCAAAAACAGTGTAATAAAAACTTAGAACTATCCAAAATTGGTCAAATAAATGACCGAACCTAGGGACGGAGGGAAGGGGGGCTGGTAGGGGCCATGACCCTGCCAGCCCCCCCCCCCCCCCCCCTCCCCAATTTCCTAAAAAAAATAAATTATAAGCTAAGAAATTTTTTTTTTCTAAAAAATTAAAAAATATAAGGTAAAATCAATTATCAATGATCAAAGATCAAAAAGGGGCTACTTAATTGCTCCCTCATTACAATACCATATATAATTATGGAAAAAAGAGACTATTTATAAATACAATTTATAATTTTTTTAATCCAGACTTTATCTATGACATGTTTAACTGTCTCTCTAGCTAATATTCCATGAGCAGCTGAATTTGCGTTCTTATTCACATGCTCAATTCTCCATGGCCGTAAGTGACACAAATTCTCTTTGTTTTAGACCTTGTTTGTTGGAATTAAAATCAATAATACCTTACCAATAATTTGTATGGGCATAATTTTGGGATTATTTTATTAGTATGACATTAGTTTCCTACTATATATTGGACTCATTCACTCATACCCACATGAGAAATGATCCCTACACTCATTTCTCACAACAGCCCCACAACAAGTTGACGTGGCTGGTAATATTTTATTATTTTTTTTATTTTGTTTTCTTTTCTTTTTGTAAAAAAGTAATAAAATATTACCAGCCACGTCAGCTTGTTGTGGGGCTGTTGTGAGAAATGAGTGTAGGGATCATTTCTCTACTCACATATATATATATATATATATTGAAAAATCAAAAGCTTGTGCAGACATACATTATCATGCAGTTGAAGGGAGGAAGACGTTTGAAGTTTGAACATCTATATAGTAATGAAGCATTAATGGAAATATTATGGACTTTTGCTATATCGTTCACACAAGAGTCCATATCGATCATTTACAATATAATCACAATACGAGGAGGTACTATATATAATTTATTTTTCCAACGCAAGAGTCCATATCGATCACTAGTGTACTAAAAATAGTAATATTACCTCCACAATAATCAAAAGTTATCATTTTAAATAGTTTTAAGGTGGCTAAAATTGGTAAATAAGCCAAAACTATCTAGTAATTTCATACTTGGGTGTATATACGTTCAATAACTATGCAAAAATTTCAATAACAATAATGGTTAATAAAAGGTAGCTAGGTCGAAAAAGAACTCAAATTTAATATATAAATAGTTTTAGGATGGCTAAATCTATGACAAATAGCATTTTATGACTATTTTTCATTATTTAATGTTGATTTAATTCGATCTACCCAACCCTTACCTAATAATACTATTTGCCACCCTCTTAGTCCCACGATACAGACGGAATACTCAAGGAGCTGTACCTCTCATATTGTAAATGATATGGACTGTTGTGTGGACAATACAACAAAAGTCCATAACATTTTCAATGCTTTTGAAAAATATTAGTCAGACTCCAAATAACACATAGAATGGGGGTTGAATAAGTGTATGCCAATATATATAATGCAGAATTAAAAATTGAATCAACCACAAACAAACAATCACCAAAATATAAAAATCAATAAAGCAATTGGTACAGATATTTGGTGACGAAGTTGAAACTTTTTGAACAGCTCTTTAAAATTAAAGTCACTCCGGAGCAGACAAATCCAGGAAATCACATTGAAGAATCTGCAAAGTACAAAATGTTAATACTCACAAAACATTTGCAGTCGTCACACTCTTGAATTACAACAAGTGACCCACTTGTCTGCTTCTCTCCCAGAACCTCTGGATAGTTCTTCTTTTTTATCTCATTAACTAGAACTCTGGTTGACTTCAATTGTTCAAGGTTGATGGTTCAACAATATCAAAATTCAGAGAGAGATATAACGTTAACACTCCAAGTATAAAACCCTCTTTTAGCACACTTAATTCAAGAGTAGAATCCTTAATAAATTTGTGCCTAGAAGTCTGTTTAAATGGACTTTAAGAAAACTTAGTTTTAGTTGGAATACGATTTTAGCAAAATTCGCCCAAATTTTTGGTCTTATAGTGCGAGGCGAGTTTGGCACACTTAACTGCCTCTCTAGTTAATTCATGAGAAGCTGAATTTCATTCCTATTCACATGCTCAATTCGATCTCCATGACCATAAGTGACACAAATCCTCTTTGATTTAAACTTTGTTTGTTGGAATTAAAATCAATATATAATACCTTACCAATAATTTGAATAGGCATAATTTTTAGCTTATTCTATCGGTGAGACATTAGTTTCCTACTATATATTGGACTCATTCTTTCATACCCATATATATATTGAACATTCAAAAGCTTGTGCAGACATACATTATCATGCATTAATGGAAATATTATGGACTTTTGCTATATCGTTCACACAAGACTCCATATCGATCATTAATTACAATATAATCACAATACGAAAAGGTACTATAATTTATTGTTCCAACACAAGAGTCCATGCTGATCACTAGTGTACAAAAAATAGTAATATTACCTCCACAATAATAAAAAGTAGTTTATCATTTTAAATAGTTTTAGGGCGGCTAAAATTAGTAAAAAGTCCAAAACTATCTAGTAATTTCATATTTGGGTGCATATACGTTCAATAGCTATGCAAAAATTTCACTAACAATAATGGTTAATAAAAGGTAGGTTGAAAAGAACTCAAATTTAATATATAAATGGTTTTAGGATGGCTAAATATATAACAAATATGATTTTATGACTATTTTTTTATTGTTTAATGTTGATTTAATCCGATTTACCCAACCGTTACATAATAATGCCATTTGTCACCCTCTTATTCTCACGATACAGGCGGAATAGTCAAGGAACTATACCTTTCATATTGTAAATGATAAGGACTGTTGTGTGGACAATACAACAAAAGTCCATAACATTTACAATGCTTCTGAAAAATATTAGTCAGACTCCAAATAATACCTAGAAGGGGGGTTGAATAAATGTATGCCAATATAATGAGAAATTAAAAATTGAATCAACCACAAACAAACAATCACCAAAAAAATAATAAATTAATTGGCACAGATATTTGGTGACAAAGTGGAAATATTTTGAACAACTCTTTAAAATTAAAACCACTTCGTGGCAACCAAACCCAGGAAATCACATTGAAGAATCTGCGAATTATAAAATGTTAATACTCACAAAACATTTGCAATCGTCACATTCTTGAATTACAACAAGTGATCCACTTTTCTGCTTCTCTCCTAGAACCTTTGGAGAGTTCTTATTTTTTATCTCCTTAACTGGAACTTTGGTTGATTTCAATTGTTTAAGGTTGATGGTTAAACAATAATCAAAACTCAGAGAGAGATATAACGTTAACACTCCAGATAAAAAACCCTATATTAGCACACTGAATTCTAGAGTAGAATCCTTAATAAATTTGTGCCTAAAAGTTCATTTAAATAGTGTTCTAGAAATCCTAGTTCTAGTTGGAATAAGATTTCAGCAAAATTCGCCCAAATTTTCTGTCTTATAGTGCGGGGCGAGTTTGGCATAGTAAACATCTGAATTAAGGAAATTTTATTTCAGGGAGATTTGTTTTATTTTGAGTTAGCTTTCCAATTCCTCTTATTTCACCTTAATGCAATACTTGAGACAAATTTTATGGTTAAAACACTGAGACATGCTCAATCTGAAATTGACAAATCTGATTTTAACTCAACTTAATGAAAAATTTTCGATTTGCTCATTCCCTTGATTGATTAGACTTAATCAAATCATATAGGTTTTCTATTCCTTGATTGATTAAGCTTAACCATATCTTATAGGTCTTCCAATTCGAATTGGATTAAGCCCACCCGAATTGAAGTCCATCATCATGTCTTGGATACACTTCTTCATCGATTTAACCACTAAACTAAAACTTACAACCAAAAAAGTTTTGACATCGAATTTGTCAACACTAAAATCCTAATAGCTTCATTACTAAACATGTTGAAACATCTTCCTCCCTTCAATTGCATGATAAAATATGTTCACACAAGCTTTTGGTTTTTAGAGCTTCTTCTTTTCTATCTTTTTTTTTTACATAATAATAATAATAATAATAATAATAATAATAATAATTTTCTAAGCTTTTGGTTGTTAGAGTTTTAATTGTTAAATACATGGATTATTGAATGAGTACTCCAAAATATAGTACTTATTGCAATCCCAGCTATATGCAGTTGAGCATTGCTCTACAGTATGAAATATATTAAGGTTATGTTGGGCATGCAAAATGACTATTTCATTCAAAGAAAATAATAAGTTTGATTAGGAATGGAGGAATGTGAAATATAATAGCTTTTATAATGATATATAATAAGGATCTAGTACTGAGAATAACCATTCATATTTTTCATAAAGGAATGACTATTTTAAGGTTAGCTATTTCATTCCACATTATTCAATTTTCAATAAAATTATTTATTTTCCTAATGAAACAACCATTTCGCATATCAAACATAACCTAAATGTATTAATGCTTGCATCTGATGTTTAGTGTAAAAAGAGATGGTTGGTCACAACATTTGGTCACTTTAGTGTGTGTATATGTGTGAAAAACGTTGCAAATTAAACAACATGAGAAAATGCAACTAAAACTCTCTCTCTCTCTCTCTCTCTGAGTTTTCTGTGTGGCGACTCGCGAGGCATTATTTAGACTGTGGGAATGATGAGTATCATTCTAGTAGTGTGCTCCACCACCTGATAAAATGTATTGAAGATTTACGAGCAAAAGCACATGGAACAACTCTAGTCATATCTTGATTCAATGGGATGTTTAGGTGTTTAATTTTTTGAAATCTAAATTCAACTGTAATTTACTGTGCGAATTTCGAGATAAAATAAAGTTGAAAATATGTTTAGATGGTTTGACATCCTGAGACAAAATTAGAAAAAAGTTAGATAAAATTTGATTTATTTTTGAAAATTGCTAATACTAATAAATATCAATAGATTTTTTTTTTTTTTTTGGTAATTACCTTTTCTCCCCATGAACTACCAACTCGACCAAAATAGAGTATTCAATTACCAAAAACAACTATTTTCCCCCCTTCCTTCAGTCAAAGGGGTTAAAACAAACGGTCAACGGGTCACATGACCGTCACATGCTATTTTACCCTCATTTTCTTCTTATTTTTCCCCCATGAACTACCACCATCTTCCAACATGCTCCCATGAACTACCACGATCTTCCAACATGCCTCCATGTAAAACGGCACGTGACGGTCACGTGACCCGTTGACCGTTTGTTTTAACCCTCTAACTGACAGAATGGGAGAAAATGGTTGTGTTCAGTAGTTGAATGCTCTATTTTGGTCGAGTTGGTAGTTTGTGGGCTCTTTGCGCAAAAGTTGGTAGTTCATGGGGGAAAAAGGTAATTACCCCTTTTTTTTTTTGAAAAACAATGCACCCAAACATCCTAATATATCTAGTTAAGTTTTTTGTTTTCCTGTTAATTGTCTTCAAAAAAATAGCCAAAAATATAAATAATAATAATAAAGAAAATAAATTTTATAAATGAATTCATTAAATTTACAATAAATATGGACTCTCGTGTGAACGATATAGCAAAAGTCCATGCTATTTACAATAATGCTTCATTACTATATGTCCATGTTCAAACGTCTTCCTCCCTTCAACTACATGATAATGTGTGTCCGCGCAAGCTTTTGATTGTTCAATTAATACATGCATGGAGGAATGAATGAGTCTAACAAACTAATGTCACTAAAAAAATAATCTCAAAATTATACCAAGTAACTTTTCCCCATTCAAATTACTACAATTAATGATCATCATCATTATTGTAACGTCTGCATTAAGTTGGTAACTTAGCAATGTTCACATAAATTTAGTATCAATAAATTACTTGTTTCAACCATATGGTGACATCGTTTCTGTTGAAACGACGCCAATAAAGACGTCGTTCATAGTACTGATGTCGTTTCATCTCCCAAACGACGCTAGTTAGTGTTGTTTAGGAAAAACGACACTAGCTAGCACGGCACTCACTGGCTTTTTTTTTAAGTGCATTCAGCCAATTGGGTGTCTGAATTAAAATCACCCAACTTTAGCACAAATTTAGCATAAAGTAATATTCCTGTACCAAAGAATAAGATGGTGCATTTGAACTTTAAAAATTAAAACTCATAGAGTACGATGTCAATAAAGATTGTATTCTTTTTCTTTTTCTTTTTAGGGTTTAGGAATAAAGATAGATTGTATTATAATCTGCATGTGGCTGACGTACTCATCCTTAATTTGGCAATGACATTTGATGATGATGATGATGATGCATAATAAATGGATGTGGGGCTCCTGTTGAAACAACAAATTGTAGTACTAGCGTGCATCTCGTGGATCGGATAGTAATTAATGCGATTTGTCGCCCTCTTATCCCCTTTCTAATTTCCCCGGCCGGCCCCAATCTTACTTGTATGGTTTCTAATTTCTATAACTAAAAAATCAATCTTTATCACACTAAATGTTTGTGGGAACCACGTCGATCGCATGGGATTGGAGAAGGATCCTAGCCTCTTCAATTAAAATGAAATAAAAACGAGTGGATAAGTGGATTCCTTACAAAATACAAAATAGATGGATGAAAACTTACAAAATGACATTTGCCATTTTCTAAATTTTTTTTTAAGGAATAAGGTTATATTTAAGCTTTTGGTGACCTGAAAATTAAATTCCTTTTGACAAGTCTACAACTAGCATATATGTTCGATCATTTTCTAGGACACCAACCATTACCTTGTCTTTATCCATCTAATCCAACAGTCATGTCATCAAGTTAATTGGCTGATTATGTTGTTAATTACTTCATTAAACCAATCATTACCCCGTGTTCTTATAAACTATTTTTTTATTGTTTAATGTTGATTTAATCCGATCTACCCAACCGTTACCTAATAATGCTATTTGTTACCTTCTTATTCTCACGATACAAGCAGAATAGTCAAGGAGCTGTACCTTTCATATTGTAAATGATATGGATTGTTGTGTGAACAATACAACAAAAGTCCATAACATTTACAATGCTTCTGAAAAATATTAATCAGACTCCAAATAATACCTAAAAGGGGGGTTAAATAAGTGTATGCCAATATAATGAGAAATTAAAAATTGAATTAATCACAAACAAACAATCACCAAAAAAATAATAAATCAATTGGCACAGATATTTGGTGATGAAGTGGAAACCTTTCGAATAACTCTTAAAATTAAAACTACTCTAGGGCAGCCAAACCCAGGAAATCACATTAAAGAATTTGTGAATTACAAAATGTTAATACTCACAAAACATTTGAATCGTCACACTCTTGAATTACAACAAGTGATCTACTTGTCTGCTTCTCTCCTAGAACTTCTAGATAGTTCTTCTTTTTTATCTCCTCAACTGGAACTCTAATTGATTTCAATTGTTTAAGGTTGATGGTTAAACAATATTAAAACTCAGAGAGAGATATAGCGTTAACACTTCAGGTATGAAACCCTCTATTAGCACACTGAATTCTTGAGTAGAATCCTTAGTAAATTCGTGCTTAGAAGTCCGTTTAAATAGAGTTCAAGAAAACCTAGTTCTAATTGGAATAGGATTGCAGCAAAACTCCCCCAAATTTTCTATCTTATAGTGTGGGACGAATTCGATATAGTAAACGTCTGAATTAGGGAAATCTTATTTCAGAGAGATTTGTTTTATTTTGAGTTAGCTTTCCAATTCCTCTTATTTCATCTTAATGCAATACTTGAGACAAAATTTATGGTTAAAACACTGAGACATGCTCAATCTGGAATTGACAAAATTTGATTTTAACTCAACTTAATGATTTTTTTTTTATTCGCTCATTCCATTGATTGATTCAACTTAATCAAATCATATAGGTCTTTTATTCCTTGATTGATTAGGCTTAACCATATCTTATAGGTCTTCCAATTCGAGTTGAATTAAGCCCACTTGAATTGAAGTCCATCATCATGTCTTGGATACACTTCTTCATCGACTTAATCACTAAACTAAAACTTACAACCAAATAAATTTTAACACCGAATTTATCAATACTAAAAACCTAATAGCTTCATTACTAAACATGTTGAAACATCTTCCTCCCTTCAATTGAGTGATAAAATATGTTCGCACAAGCTTTTGGTTTTTAGAGCTTCTTTTCTATCTTTTTTTTTTTAAAAATAATAATAATAATTTTCTAAGCTTTTGGTTTTGTTAGAGTTTTAATTGTTAAATACATGAATTATTGAATGAGTACTCCAAAATATAGTACTTATTGCAATCCCAACTATATGCAGTTGAGCATTGCTCTATGGTATTAAATACATTAAGGTTATGTTTAGTATGCAAAATGACTATTTCATTAAAAGAAAATAGTAAGTTTGATTAAGAATGAAAGAATGTGAAATATAATAGCTTTTATAATGATATATAATAAGGATCTAATACTGGGAATAACCATTCATATTTCTTATAAAGGAATGACGACTTTTTACGGTTAGTTATTTCATTCTACATTATTCAATTTTCAATAAAATTATTTATTTTTCTAATGAAATAACAATTTCACATATCAAACATAACCTAAATGTATTAATGCTTGCATTCGATGTTTAGTGTAAAAAGAGATGGTTGGTAACAACGTTTGGTCACTTTGGTGTGTGTATATGTGTGAAAAACGTTGCAAATTAAACAGCATAAGAAAATTTGATTGCCGTACAAATAATAATGATGATGATCATTAATTGCCGTAATTTGAATGGGGAAAAGTTACTTGGTATAATTTTGAGATTTTTTTTTTAGTGACGTTAGTTTGTTAGACTCATTCACTCCCCCATGCATGTATTAATTGAACAATTAAAAGCTTGCGCGGACATACATTGTCATGCAGTTGATCGAAGGGAGGAAGACGTTTGAACATGGACATATAGTAATGAAGCATTATTGTAAATAGCATGGACTTTTGCTATATCGTTCACACGAGTCCATATCGATCATCTAATATAAGCATATATTGTAACTTATTGTTTCCACACAAGAGTCGTTATCATTTATGAAGAGGATTCTATTCCATCATTTATAATGCATATGGTCATGATTATAAGCCTAATTAATGCATGCCATGCACATCTCCAGCTGGCAATGCCCCACATCTTGTTGATGACCGTTTCTATAAGTTTGAAAAGTTACTCGATCGGTATATTATTTTTTAGATTTCTTTTATTAATTAGTGTGACATAATTTTATTTTATTTATTTTTTCAATAAGGGAATGGGAAAAAGGAGAAATTACAACAAAAATAAAACAAACAAAAGGATGGCAACCCTTACAAAAGCCTCAAACAACCAGGAAAGAGTGTAATTAATAAAAACTTAGAACTACTGAGAATCGGTCAAATAAAATAACCCGGCCTATAAAAAGAACTGGAGTGGCCACAGAAGGCAATATCCGTGAAAAGAAACAGCCATTAAAGTAATAACCGTGAAATAAAGAAGGTTTTTAAAGCCCATGTGTTCAGTTTGGCTCTTGGGGCTACTATGTATCGCATTTGGCGTAATAGGAATATAATGCTTTAATTCATGACAATAATCCTTTGTCTGAGGAGCGGCTACTGCAGAAGATTAAATGGGGAAGTTAGATGCCATGTAATGGGGAATGGGAAGTTTTATTGTATTATACATCGTTCTATTCTGTCTCTCTTTTTTTTTTTAGATCCATCTCCCATATCTCTGTAGCAATGTAAAAGCTTTCTATTATAATCTTATATTCTTTCTTTGCCATTTTTAATTATATATCTTATTGGGTCTCCATTTATCTTTCCATCCAAACTCCAATTACATTTAAAAGATTGTTCGGGTTACAATCGCGCTCGTTCAATCATATTGGATAGATCGATTGTTGGTAAATTCCTTCATGTTTAATTGATTTAGACCCTTTTTTAAAAAAAAACAAAATTCATACTTTATTGATAAAATCAATTATCAATGATCAGTGATCAAAAAGGGGTTACTTGATTGCTCCCTGATTACAATACCATAATTATGAAAAAAAGGGGCTATTTATAAATGCAATGTGAATTTTTTTCAATCTAGACTTTATCTATGACATGCTTAACTGTCTCTCTAGCTAATCCTTGAGCAGCTGAATTTGCATTCCTATTCACATGCTCAATTCCATGACCGTAAGTGACACAAATCCTCTTTGATTTAGACCTTGTTAATTTGTTTGAATCAAAATCAATAATACCTTACCAATAATTTGAATGGGCATAATTTTGAGATTATTATATTAGTGTGACATTAGTTTCCTACTATACGTTGGACTCATTCACTCATACCCATATATATATATATATATATATATATACACACATTGAAAAATCAGAAGCTTGTGCAGACATACATTATCATGCAGTTGAAGGGAGGAAGACATTTGAACATCTATATAGTAATGAAGCATTAATGGAAATATTATAGACTTTTGTTATATCGTTCATGCAAGAGTCCATTTCGATCATTTACAATATAATACGAGGTACTATAATTTATTGTTCCAACACAAGAGTCCATGTCGATCATTAGTGTACTAAAAATAGTAATATCACCTCCACAATAATCGAAAGTTTTTCATTTTAAATAGTTTTACGGTGGCTAAAATTGGTAAATAGGCCAAAACTATCTAGTAATTTTATACTTGGGTGCATATACGTTCAATAGCTATGCAAAATTTTTACTAACAATAATGGTTAATGAAAGGAAGGTTGGAAAAGAACTCAAATTTAATATATAAATGGTTTTAGAATGGCTAAATCTATGACAAATAGCATTTTATGACTATTTTTTTATTGTTTAATGTTGATTTAATTCGATCTACCCAATCATTACCTAATAATGCTATTTGTCACCCTCTTGTTCCCACGATACAAACGGAATACTCAAGGAGTTGTACCTTTCATATTGCAAATGATATGGATTGTTGTGTGGACAATACAACAAAAGTCCATAACATTTACAATGCTTCTGAAAAATAATAGTTAGACTCCAAACAACACCTAGAATGAGGGTTGAATAGGTATATGTCAAAATAATGCAGAATTAAAAATTGAATCAACTATAAACAAACAATCACTAAAATATAAAGAATAATAAAGCAATTAACACAGATATTTGGGGACGAAGTATAAACTTTTTGAACCACTCTTTAAAAGTATAACCATTTCAGGGCAGCCAAACCCAGGAAATCAATCCAATATCGAAGAATCTGCGAATTACAAGATGTTAAAACTCACAAAACCTTTGTAGTCGTCAAACTCTTAAATTACAACAAGTGACCTAGTTGTATGCTTCTCTCCCAGAATCTCTGGAAAGTTCTTCTTTTTGATCTCCTTAACTGAAGCTCTGGTTGGCTTTAATTGTTCAAGATTGATGTTTAAATAATAATAAAAACTCAGAGAAAGATATAACGTTAACACTCTAGGTATAAAACCCTTTCTTAGCACACTGAATTCTATAGTAGAATCCTTAATATAATCGTGCCTAGAAGTCCGTTTAAATAGACTTCAAGAAAACCTAGTTCTAGTTGGAATATGATTTCAACAAAATTAACTTGCCCAAATTTTCAGTCTTATAGTGCGGAGAGATTTTGGCATAGTAAATATCTAAATTAGGAAAATCCTATTTCAGAGAAATTTGTTTTATTTTGAGTTAGCTTTCAAATTCCTTTGACTTCGTCTCAATATGATACTTGAGTCAAAATTTATGATTAAAACACTGAGATGTGCTTAATTTGGAATTGACAAATCCAATTTTAACTCCACTTAATGAAATTCCAATTTGCTCATTCCCTTAATTGATTAGACTTAACCCAATCATATTGTTCTTCTATTCCTTGATTGATTAGTTTAAACAATATCTTATAGGTCTTCCAACTTGAGTTGGATTCAACCCGGCCACTTGAATTGAAGTCCATCATCATATCTTGGATAAACTTCTTCATCGACTTAACCACTAAATTAAAATTTACAATCAAATAAGTTTTGACACTAAATTTGCCAAAACTGAAAACCTAACAGCTTCATTACTAAACATGTTGAAACACCTTCCTCCCTTCAATTGCATGATAATTTATATTCGCACAAGCTTTTGGTTTTTTGAGCTTCTTCTTTTCCTTTCCTTTTAAAAAATTTAATTTTCTAAGCTTTTGGTTGTTAAAGCTTTAGGGTTTTTCTAAGCTTTTGGTTGTTAGAGTTTTGACCGTTAAATGCAAGCATTATTGAATGAGTACTCCAAAATATAGTACTTGTAATAATGAGGTGGCGCCCATCACTTGGCAATCCCAACTATATGCAGTTGAGCGTTGCTTTACAGTATTAAATACATATGTTATGTTTGGTATGCGAAATGACTATTTCATTAAAAGAAAATAATTGGTTTTATTAAGAATGGAAGAAGATGAAATAAAATAGCTTTAATGATATATAATAAGGATCTAATAGTCAGAATAACCATTCCCATTTCTCATAAAGGAATGACTATTTTTAGGCTATTTCATTCCACATTATTCAATTTTCAATAAATCTATTCATTTTCCTAATGAAATAACAATTCCGCATACCAAACATAACCTAAATGTGTTAATGTTTTCATCAGATATATACTAAACTATTATTTTATTTTATTTTTTTTTGCGAAAATGTCTTAGAAAAGAATACCAATATCCGTAGCCACTTTCACAAAATGAGGATATCACTTTTAGATATCAACACGGCTATTGCAGTTATTATCCGTTATCTATATATTAGGTAATGAGCCTTTTAAGTTTTCTTTGAGCCACTATTAGGGCATATTTTAAATGATTTTAAAAATAATTTAGTTAGATTTTTAGTCTTTTGAACTTGTTTTAATATTTTTTAAAGCCCTAATCTTTTGAAAACATATTGATTTCACATTACTTTTGCATTTTTGTTTAAGTGTTACATAAGGAAGCAACACAGCCAACTAAACAATTGTAAACATAACCTATACCCAATTCAAAATGACTTCTTTTTGGTGAGTTTATTGAATATAAAATATAAAATATATATATTTTATATAAAGAGTATACGAATAATCACATTCACATACCTTAAAACTGTTATCCGCATCCTCATAGACGAATATGAATTTTTGTTAACTGCATCTATATGTGTTGATAGTGGATATGTGTAGATAACGGATGCGAGTGGTTAACATCCGCCCGCATGTACACTCTTAATTAGGCTTGACAAATTTGACATGACCTGCGAATCCAACACGAACAGGATACGAATATATAGGATTTAAGTTTAGACTATAACCCGTTTATGATCCGTCAACCCGTTTATGACATGTTTATGACACGTTTATGACCCGTTTATGACCCATCAACCCGTTTATAATATATTTAGGACGAGATAATTACATATTTTTTACCAAATTAGTTAAATGGGTTGACACGCTAAGTCGATGAGTTGATACACCAACTAAATGGATTGACACGACAACTCGAATTGCTAAGCCTACTCCTAATGAACAAGAACTAATTCCTTACAAAATAAAGGGCAAAATTTTCAAAATAAGGGACGTTTTGAAGCATTAATTGTAAGCGATGACGAATTTCGCTGTATATACATATCTCTCCGCTTCTTCTTTTTTTTTTTTTTTTTTTTTCATATATAATATTATTCTCTTCTAATTATGCGAGTCGAGTCATGTCCCACCGCCAACCTTCCTTGATTTTTCGTCGTCTCTGTATTGTTCTGTTCACACGGAATTTAATAATAAAAGCCATTGTAGGCAGTAGCTAGGTTGATGACAAGTCTGTGGCTATATATACGCATGCTCTCTCTTCCGAAATTAAGCGCCAAGGAATTATATCTCATATATAGCTACCAAGCAAGAGTACTATTCTCCCTAGCTAGCTCGCCTTCCCTTCAATGGCTCAAGTGATCAAAGCCGGATACTGGTATTGCCAGAGTAACTTCCCGGTGGAAGACATAGATTCCTCCCTTTTCACCCATCTTTTTGCTGCCTTTGCCAATGTGAACGCTACCAGCTACCAAGTCGTCTTTCCAGAAAGGTATGAGGTGCAGTTTGAGTACTTCACCGAATCAGTGCGAAAACGAAACCCTGATGTTAAAACCATTCTCTCCATCGTCGGAGATCCTTCCATCTTCCGTTCAATGACTAGCCGTCCTGGCTCCCGGCAAACATTTATAGATGCCTCCATCTATCTAGCCCGGAGTTACAACTACGATGGCCTCAGCCTCCACTGGCGGTATCCCTACACGAGCGAAGAAATGGCCAACCTTGGCTCACTCCTCACTGAATGGCGAGCTGCCGTGAACGAAGATTCCCGGTGCACTGGAGAAGCGCCGTTGCTTCTAACCGCAGCGGTGTTTTACTCCTCAGACTATTGGTCTTCCTTGAAATATCCGATTCAGGCTATCTCAGATAGCTTGGACTGGGTCAATGTATGGGCCGATGACGTGTACACCCCCGATTGCTCACCCAAGCTGACTGGACCGCCTGCTCCATTGTACAATCCAACAAGCTGTGAACTTAGCGTGGACAGCGGCATCAGAGCTTGGATTCATGCAGGTGTGCCGGCCAACAAATTAGTCCTCTGCCTTCCATTTCATGGACGCAGTTGGCTTCTGGTGAATGCTGAGAACCATGAAATATTCTCGCCGGCGAACGGACCGGTGCCTGATAGTGACCCCATACCATATAGCAGAATCGAGACTATTGGTGCCGTAAAACAGTTCGATCCCTCGTATGTCACGGACTATTGCTATTCTGGGACGACATGGATTGGTTATGATGATAAAGATAGCATTTCTACTAAGGTTAGATATGCCAAGAAAAAGGGATTGCTCGGTTACTTTGCATGGCATCTCGACGACGATGACACTGTTCAGTGGACTCTTTCAAGGGAAGGTACGTAAAATATTAGTATAAATTCATTCCAAGTACGTACGTATACTCATGCATGCATATTTAATTAAAATTTTTCCAAGAAACTGATCATCTTAATTAAGTAATATTGATTATTACTCTATATCGTATCCTTATTGAAGTTAAAGTAGTACTCTTCCAATTTGAATTTGTATGTCTTCAAGATTCTAACTTGTAGCTTGTTCTTCTTAATTATTGCTGTGGCAGCTTCTGAAGCATGGGATAATGCGTGATGGTATCAGTAGAAGCTTCTATTACAGACATTAAGGCCAATAATTAGATGTGTCGTGCGTGTTTAGAAGCTTGTATTATCCACAATAAGGCCAATTAACATCAGGTGTGTTGTAAGGCCAATAATCAGACCCGCGTGTATTTGTAACATAGAAGCTTGTATTATCAACAATAAGGCCTGTAATCAGATATGTCGTGTTTAGAAGCTTAATTGTATTAGCTACATTAATAAGGCCAATTATAAAATATGGTGTGTTGTATGGCCAATACTCGGATGTGCTCTGTTATTTCCAACATATATATAGAAGCTTTTATCATCCATAATAAGGCCAATAATCAGATATTTAAGTTGTTTTTAATATCTTGTCTTATCAACAATAAGACCGATAATTAATGGATACGTACGTACGTAAGTACCTTGTCTTATTTTTAGTAACGCCTAATGGGGTTTATATTGACTAATGATAGAGTGATATTTGTTAGCTTTTTAGTGGTCGGCAAATTCAATATATGTCAAAATGTACAGGGTGAAGTCGGTGCAAAACTTAATTCAAGACATAAAAATTCAGGGTTGTGTATGTACGTAGTTCAACATTGACCTACTCACGATAGTACGGTAAAATGATCAAGACATTTAGGTAAATACAAACTTTGTGACGTAACAAAACAACAACTGCTAGAAAACAAACACCAGAGCTCAAGCACAGAATACAAACAACAAAACAGATACAACCACAAGAGCTCAATCACAGAACCAAAAACAATTATAAAAGAGAATGAAGGTTCCATCTGTGGATAATAGAACTATCTTTAGCCTCAAGCTTAATTGGAGCTCTAGCCAAAATCCTGGACCGCTCCTCCCACCTAATCTGGCCAACAATGGCTTCCTCTGTCTTGTGAGAATTTTCATCAACCAGGGCATTTTTTTCCTTCCAAAGATGATAGATGCAAACACCTAGGCAAAGCTTTGCAAGGCAGACTTTAAGACTTTTACCCTTCAGCTTAGCAACACTCCAAACCACAACTAAGTCCTAGTCAAATGGAGGAGAAGAAAAGCCACAATCATGCATGATAGTATACCAACTGTTTGAGTAGTAGTCAAAATGTGTTTTTTTAACTATTATATATTTGTTGTTTTTGTTTTTCTTATTGATGAATTTATTAAAAATAATATATATATATATATATATATAAGAAGAGTACGTGGATGCAGTTGATCACTATTCGTCTCAACATATGCGAATAGTAATTTTTGCTAATCGCATATATATGCATCCGCATATATAAATAGTAAATAGTTACAGATAGCAGATGCGAACGATTAATATCGACTTGTATGTTCAACCCTAATTAAAACATAAAACTACTAGTATCATTTTGGAGTCTTGAAAATGCCTTAAGCTTGCAAAACATACAATGAGCCTTTTCATGATTTTGAAACAAAAGGAGCCACCCTTCCTATTTATTTATTTTTTTTCAATTTTTTTTTCAAGTTTTTTAAAGTTTTTATTTTTTAATTTTTTTTTTATTTTTTAATTTTTTTTTTTTTAAATTAGGCATAAGACACATGTTAGTTTCTTAGAGGTGTTAATATGAGCTTCCATCAATTTTTAGACGGGAAGTTGAATGGAAGTACCATCTCCGTCTTTAACCATAAGCGAAGTACTATCTACAGTATGAAATGAATCAAAGGAGGCAAAAAATAAAGTTGTTAAAACTTAGAGGATAAAAACATATTTAACCCTAGTTTTTAATTTGTTTCCACTAGAAGCACTAGATAGACCTCTTTTCTAGCCTTTATTTTTGCCAAATATTTAACGTAAGATCATGTATGTTTTCTGCATTACTTTTATTTTATTTGCACAGAAAAAATTGAAAGTAACTGCCAGCCCAATATAATTTATGAGAACTTCACTTTGGCATATTTAAGTCACTTTGGCATATACAAAATACTCTTATTTATAGGAGAATTGATATAAATAAGTATGATGTATAATCAAATCTATCATATTTAATTACCATCAAGCCTAATTATAATTAATTTTATAAAAAATAACTAATGACAATATCATATTAACATATTTTATGTAACAGTATAGGGACCCAAGTACTTACTAGAGAGAAGAAAAATATGTAGTCACTCTTGTGAAATTGTTGGCAGAATATATGGAAAATGTTGCACATGCAATTACATCTTATTGATTTTTCGCATTGATTGGTTAAAGGATTCAGTTGAGTTTCAATTAAATAAGAGCTAGTTAATTGTAAGTGAAGCTTACAATTAAAAGCTGGGCATGAACACTATATTAAAAGCTGCTTTGAGTAGAGGGATGAGTAACTTTGTTTTTGTTGTTTACTCAAACGCCCTCGCCATCTTCGTCCTTCTTGTAGCTTCCATCGTCTTTTACAGGTTCACATATTCATCTGCTCCAACTCTCCTAAGAGGACTAGCAGCAGATTCCCAACCATTTTCCCTATGTTTAAGGAACAAAATTACTTTTTGTTTCTCTATAAAAAAATACCCCACAATAGATTCCCTTACTTTTCCCTATATCAATTAAATATTAGTTTTTTACTCTTATTTTATTCTTTTTCTCTCTTTCCTACTTTTTCTCTCTTCCTTATATCAATTAATTATACTTTTTTTATATTAAAATAATACATAGGGAATGAATAGTAGACATGTATACATTGGGAATCACTATTCATTCCCAACCCCCTCATCTAAATATAGGGCATCTGCTGTGAGAGGTTTTTTGATGTTTTTCATGAAATTTTTCCTAAATATAGGGAATGGAACCAATATAGGATAATTGCTACTAGTGCTTTAACTCAACAACTACTTTGCACTGCACAGCACTGTTCGAACTTTAACATTTTATTTTTTTACTTTGATTTGCAGAAAAAGAAGTCTTCCTCCAGTAAATTCTTCAGTTTTGTGTAGAATTTTTCTTCTTGGCCTGCTAAGGTACTTTTCTTGTTTAATTGAGATTATAATAGCAAGACATAAATGGGTATTTTGATAATTCACAGAAATCGATCACAACGCATTAATCGACAACAAGTGAAGCTTCAGCGAAATCCATCGATCATTTCATAATTAGCTTATCTAACGACTGTTTGAGGGGTACACGGCCAAGTCAAAATGAGGTTTCTTGTTTAATTAATTAATTATTTATTTATTTATTTAATTATTATTATTATTATTATTTTAAAAAAAAAACTCTTAAACAACTTAAAGGTCACAAAACCAAATTTTTTTAAAATTTATGAAAACTAAAGAATGTGAAGCAATTTGTTTGAAATCCAACATTACTTGATTGAAGTTAGGTGGCTCAGTAGTACTGGTTCGGAGGTTACCCGGTACTAGATTGGTAGTGGGCCAGCGGTTTGAGAAAGAACTACTCAAACTCGAAAAATGATTTACGAAATTTAAAAATGTAAATCATTTTTCAATACTAAAAAAAAAAAAGTTTGGTCAAACTAAAAATATTTTTGGTTTGATTATTATGTTTGGTTGCACCAAACACAAAAAAAACATCATTCAAAAAATATTTTTGCCAAAACAAATTGAACATTAATTATTTTGTCAGGTATAATTCTACAAGATTACAGTAAATAAGAACCTCCTGCTTATACTTTACAAATCAAAATAATTGAAAATACGGTTAGAAAGCCACTTTGAGAAGTTTCTTGTGATTTTATAAAATAGCAATGTGTGCGAACTCGATCACCACCAAAGAATTAATACTTATCTTCTTATCTTCGAGCACGTCCATGTAATCCCAAGAACGAGTGCCTTGCAATGAAATTAATTTCCTCTATATTTCAGCATCAAGCTAGGTGTTTCAGCGGAAGAACCCTATTATTACGTTTCTGACAGAAGAATCAAACGCATTAAATTTTAGGACCACAAAGAAATGGACTTCTTCTTCTTCTTTTCAATTTTTAATTTTTTATTTATTCTAACCTAGATCCAAATGGACTCTTTTGAAAAGAAGCACTCTTAAAAATGTTTTTACTATCATATATATTAGGGAAATGTGTTATTTGCACATCATTTTGGTGTACATCAAATTTTTACCAAGACACATTGGGTGTGAGACCTATGCATGTAAGTTCTATATACATAGGACCTACATGCATGAATCTCACACCCAATATATCTTAATGTACACTTGATGTACACCAAAGTAATGTACAAGAATCATTAGCCTATTAGAGAATGAATACTTGAGATCAAGTAAATACTCAAGAGTTAAGAGTATATATGCGTTGTTAAGGGATAGAAAATCTTTATGATAAATGTTGATTTGTATTGCCTAAATGAAAAGATTTAGATGATTTGATTACCCTAATTTAAGAGATTTGTAACCCTAATTTAAGGGATATGTTTGTATTTGAAATTATTCAAATTATATATAAATCTTTTTAAATAGCTAGAGCGTACATTTCACTCAAATCATATAAAAGAAAGATGTAATATATAAAACTTTAATGTGTAGATGTAAGTTATAAGTCGAACTACCTTAATCTTTGTGTCTTTCTCTTTCTCTTTTTTAATATTTTTTTTTATATAATTATTAGTTTATAAATAGAGATATGATCATTTGTCACTTCAGGATACAATTCTTGACTACCTTGCCTATGTGGCAAGATGGTCCTTAACTAGCCTCAAGATTTTTTTTCTTCTCAAAAAAGGAAAAAAAAAAAGTTAGGGTTAAATACAATTCACCCCCTGAAGTTGTTGGTTATTTTCAATTTGGCTACCAAAGTTTAAAAAATTGCAATTTACCCTCCCAAAGTTGCAAAAATTTTCAATTTAGACACTCCCTCTTTGGTTTGACGAATTTTGACTACTCCAAAACGACGTCGTTTTGCCCTTTTGGAGACACCCAATAGAAAGCTGATGCGTCTACATTCATTAAAAAAAAAATTATAAAATCTAATAAAAATAAATAAAACAAAGATATTTATTTAAAGAAAAAAAAAATACTAAGGGGTGGCTGCTCAACCGGCAGCCACCCCCAGCCACTTAGGATGGCCGTGCACCACCCCCAGCCCTAGGTGTGGCCCGCAGCCACCCCTAGCACCAGGGAGTGGCTGCGCGCCACCCCCGGCAACCTCTGGGGGTGGCTGCAACCTCCCCCATGGATGACGGCCACCCCTAGATGGGTTGTAGGGGCGGCCCGAAGGCCACCCCCAGCCCCTGGGGGTGGCGCGCGGCCACCGCCGGCACCAGGGAGTGGCCGTGCGCCACCCCAGGCAACCTCTGGGGGTGGCCGCAGCCTCCCCCATGGGCTGGGGGTGGCGAAGCCACCTCCAAAGGGGTGGGCAGCCACCCCCAAAGGTTTTTTTTTTTAAAAAAAAAAAAAAAATAATAACAATTATTTTAAAAAATTTGTAATTTAGCCTACAAAGTTTCTAAAAATTTTAATCCACCCCTTAAAAGAGCAAAACGACGTCATTTTGCCCTCACAAAAACGATGACGTTTTGGAGTGGTTAAAATTCCGTCTGGTTTGACAGTCAAACCAGACGGAGTGCTTGCATTGAAAATTTTTACAACTTTGGGGGGGTACATTGTAATTTTTTAAATTTTGGTAGCCAAATTGAAAATGACCGACAACTTTAGGGGAGTGAATTGTATTTAACCCAAAAAGTTATTATGTGAATAAAAATGATAAAAAATTGTGTTTTAGGAGTACGTGCGCGACGGTATGTTGTTTTATGCAGAGAAGTCTTGCCCTTCTAATGTACCTTTCCAATCTCTGTTTCGTTTTGAAATTTGTGGGTGGGGTGCTATAGTACTATAGTGGCGCACGATACACAGAAGCGAAATTATTGTTCTTTAAATTAAGGGGTAATTACCTTTTCCCCCCATGAACTACCGGCCAATGTCATTTTGCCCCCACGAACTACCACTTCGACCAAAAGAGAGCATCAAACTACCATTTTTACACACTTTGCCCCCTTCTGTCAGTTTAATTCATGCAAAGACGTAAATGCCCTAACTCAATTTCAAAAATGACTTAAATACCCTCGTTTAAAAAATAAAAAATAAAAAAAACTAAAGAAAAAGGGGTGGCGGCAGGAGGTGGCTGCCGCCACCCCTGAGGTGGCCGGGTGGCCTGCGAGCCACCCCCAGAGGTGGCTCCGGCCACCTCTGGGGTGGCTCGCGGCCACCCCGGAAGCTGGGTGGCCGCGCGGCCACCCTAGAAATGACCTAGGGTGGCCGCGTGGCCCCCCCAGGTTCTGGGGAGGCCGTGCGGCCACCCCTTAGGCTAGGGTGGGCCGCGAGCCACCCCTTTTCCTTCAGGTTTTTGGGTTTTTTTTTTTTTTTTTTTTTTTTTTTTTTTTTTTAAATATATTAATTTTAATATTTTTTATTAATTACTGTAGAGGGTATTTTGGTCTTTAAGTCAAAATTAACGGTAAAAAATGGCATATTCCATCCAAAATTAACGGAATTCCTGACGGAAGGGGGCAAAGTGTATAAAAATGGTAGTTTGATGCTCTCTTTTGGTCGAAGTGGTAGTTCGTGGGGGCAAAATGACATTGGCCGGTAGTTCATGGGGGGAAAAGGTAATTACCCCTTAAATTAAAAAAAAAATAAAAAATTGGTTTTTCTTTTTTCTTTTTAGTTTTTTTTTTTTTTAAAAAAAATATTTTTATAATTTTCAGCTATTTATTTTCGTTTTTCTTTTAAAAAAAATCGTTCTTTTTTTTATTATTTTTATTTTCTTTTTTTTTTATTTAATTTATTTAATTAAAAAAATAATTATTATTTTATTTTTAATTTTTTAATTATTTATTTTTAGTTTTATTTTTTCTTTTTCTCAAATTTATAAGGGCATTTTTTGTCTTATTCAAAAAAAAAAAATTAAAGTCATTTTTGTCTTTTTGTTAGTCTTAGGAGAGACATTGACATTTTTTGGTAGTTTAAGAGGGGACATTGACACAATTAGTAATTTGGGGTATACGTTGACAATTGAATCATAATTTCAGGGAGATATATGTATTTTTCCATTTTTATTATTACTTTATAGAGAAAAATACAATTTATCTCTCCAAACTATCAACTATTCTCTAGATAGCCCCCCGTACTATAAAGCTTAGACTTTGACCCCCCAAATTACCAAAACTTTTGAAAAATTCATATTTTGACGAAATATCCCCATAATACCCTTGCCACATGTAATTTTTCAATTAAAAAAAAAAAAAATCAAAAAAACTCAAAAAAAAAAAAAACCAAAATTTTATTTCTTATTTTATTTTTATTTTTTTAAAAAAAGATGGGTGTTTGAGGTGGCGCTATTTCCCAACTGAGACCTGATCTTCCCGACACCTCTCCAGTCATCATCCGTTTGCAACACCGTGATGATCGATTTTATAGCTCGGCTAGGCGAGTTCTGGTTTTCAATCATCAGCTTGTTGATCTCGGTTGAGCTCAAGCTCGCCCTACTTTTGGAAAATATGCACCTAAAACTTGCTCGTCGTTTGTAACAAAACAAAATTCATATTGGAATCGTTCATAACCTTTGAAAGATCAATATCATAGACATTGAATGATAGAAAATTAGTCATGTCTGCGTTCGGAGAGGCGGGGATGAGTTTGTCGAGCTGTATGCATGCATCATGCCCAACGATGATGCTGGAAAGAAGCAGTATGTCCTTCTGTCGATCGCAATATTTTTTTTTTTTAAAAAAAAAATTAGTTTTTATTTTTTTTTAAAAAATAGTTTTTATTTTAAAAAAAAAAAAATTAATTTTTTTTTTCTAATTTTTAAAATATTTTTGTTAATTTTTATTTTTTTTAATTGAAAAAATGACATGTGACAGGGTTATCATGGACATATTTCGTAAAAAAAGATGCATTTTTCAAAGGTTTTGGTAGTTTGGGGGCCGGAGTTAAAGCTTTAGTAGTTCGGGGGGCTATCCGGAAAATGATTGGTAATTTGGGAGGGTAAATTGTATTTTTCTTTAATTTATATATAGAGATATGATCGTTTGCCACTCTATGACACAACTCTTAACCACCTTGCTTATGTGCAGGGGCGGAGCTACGTACCTCTGGCCTTGGGGGGGCCTGGGCCCCCCAAGGCCTGGGGTTTCTCCCAAAAAAAAAAAAAAATTCTTAAAAAAAAAATTAAAATTAAAATTTTACTTCTAAATTTTTGTATTTTTTTAATTTTGACCCCCTCAAATTATTTTTTTTCAATTTGGCCCCCCCAAATCCTAAATCCTAGCTCCACCCCTATTTATGTGGCAAGGTAGTTCCTTAGCTCGTTTTATGATTTTTTATTTTTTATTTTTTTTAAAAAAATCAAAGTAAAAGTTGCCACCTGAACAAAGGTGATTAAACATTGTATCTTGAGATGACAATGTATTGTATATCTATTATATACATATATAGCATTTCTCTATGAAAAAATGTTGCATATTGACCATAAAATCACGTTACATTACATATACATGATTTTTGGCACTAGTCATATATTGGTTTACATCACGGGCCAAAATTGTCAGTAAGCTTTATTCATATAAAATAGTAAAAAGTAACGGGCTTGACGGGTGGCCGGTTAATTAAATGACAAAAGATAGCGGAACCTTAAGAAACGGAACACGTATGCAACCCGGCCAATACGGATCCGGATCCTCTCCATTTCGTTTGAAATGGAGAGGAGCCGGTTGATGGTTAAGATTGTCTTAAAAAGATCTAAGGTTATAAATTTGCCACATCATTTAAAAGCTAGTAAACGGCATCTAAAAGAAAACGTTCAACGTTATCGTCAAATCCCCTACTCTTCCATCCCCATGTCTGGTAGAAAATCTGATCCCCAAGAGGTTGGGTGCTTAAGACGGGAAAGGTGCTCGAACAAGGAATCGGCGTCGCGGAGATCAATGTCCCTAGCTGGCGTTGTCGAGGACCTTGATGGCCAGGTCCCCGTGGAGGATGGCTCTGTAAACGGGCCCACACTTGCCCTCTGCTAGCTGGGACTCCTTGCCGAAGTGTGATATGGCGGCGATCAGATCCTTAAAAGTCAGGTTGATCAGGGGCTTCTCAAACATCACCACTGGGGCCGACCTTGGTTCTCTGATGTCGGCGACCCATGTTGTCCCTAACTCGGTCTTGAATGAGAACGGAGAACGGCCCCAATTTCTCGTACTTGAACGGCAATTGGACCGGTTTGGAGATTGCCCACTTGTTCTTTCTCGTCGCTGTTTTCCTTCTGTACAACAAACTTTTGTGTTTGTTTATGGGATGGAGTTTTTGGAGGGGTCTGGGAGGTGGAATATGAATTCTTGGCCTTTGTGTTGTATTAATTGTATTTCCATAAAACATTGAATACAACTCACTAAAACAAATAGCGTTAATAATCCATTCCAGATGATTCTACAAGCTTCCATTAATAATCAATCATCCTCACTCAGATGATGCCATCTGTCCCATCTCTTTCCACATGATGCCGGGTGCATCTCGTTTCATGAGCTCCCCAATTTCCACCAAGCGCCATAGAATCCATTGTCCTGCTTTAGTTCAATAGCAGAATCCATTGTCTTTCTTCTCATTTGGGTGCTCTAATACGTACTTCCTTAACCCCTTCCCGTCCATACTCACACACAAAGCCCTCAACTCGGGCCTCGGAGGGGAAACCGAATCTGAACCCACATCACCACTCAGGTCAACCTGGATTTGGGTCATCTGGGTCTCCGAAATTGATGAAGGGTCTTCTGGGTTGGTTTGGCCGATCTGACCTTGTGAGGGACATGGTTCAATTTTGGGGGTTAACTTGGCCAACTCAGTGCAGTGGGTCTGAGTTTTTTTTCCAACTCAAGCGATTCCAGGAGGTGGAATCATTCTGTGAGCAAGTTCTGGAGGGCAATGAAGTGAGCGTCGAGGTCGGACCACGTGAGAGACCAATGAAATCTTGGTGTTTTTGTTGTATTAATCAAAATGGAAAACCCATAATGAATGAACGCCGATTTGCCAAATTTCAGGTACGTGGCTGGGCTAAATTTTCCGGTGAAGTTGTTAGGCGAAATGTTCAAGAAATTAAGGCCAATGAGTGGAGGGAAATCGAAAGGGAAAGTACCGTTCTTGGAGTTGTTGGACAAGTCTAAATGCTTCAACGATGGAAGAAACGAAATGGGTTTGATATTGCCTGAAATTTTGCAGCTTGACTAGAACAACCAATGAACCACAACTCTTTCTCCAATTCCATGGCCTTCACCATCATCGTCCGATCAGATTTTCTAGCAGACATGGGATGGAAGAGGAATTTAGGTTTGGATGGAAGAGGGATTTGACGATAACGTTGAACGTTTTCTTTTAGATGCTGTTTACTAGCTTTTAAATGACGTGGTCAATTTATAACCTTAGATCTTTCTA
Source organism: Alnus glutinosa (assembly GCF_958979055.1). NCBI lineage: Eukaryota > Viridiplantae > Streptophyta > Magnoliopsida > Fagales > Betulaceae > Alnus > Alnus glutinosa. The sequence continues at coordinate 34,088,231 of NC_084889.1, forward strand.
AGACAATTTTGACCATCAACCGGCTCCTCTCCATTTCGTTTGAAATGGAGAGGATCCGATTCCGGCCAATACAGACACGATACAGGAAAAGGAAAAGACAACTGCCCAAGCCAACCTTCAAATATAATAATCTTTCTTTTTATTTTTGTTTTGACTTTATTGTCCTGATCAGAATAAAAAATAATAGAAAAATGGCAATGCAAAATACACGAACAAACCTATGGAGGCATTGCAGCCCTACAAATAATCAAATCCTACGTCACAGATTGAATGAAACATGCCATAAATTTATATCTATGATGATATTAAAGAATAAGAAAAAAAACGAATGACTCTTTTCGTGTGACTTTCATTTACGTTGTTAATTAATTAGGGTGTGTTTCTTAAATGTAGAAGAAAATGTTGGATGATTGATGAGAGGACCAAATTTTAAGACAGATTTGTTTCAATCTATTGAATTACATATATATGATTAAAATGTTTTTAATTGAACAATATTTTTTAGAAAAAGTAAATTTTGATGTTTAGTTTGTACGAAAAAATAAACGATGATGAAAAATATCTGGCAACTTCGGATAAAGATTTGACACTTTGAAAAGAAGAATATTAAACTCAAAAAATAGTTTAAGACAAAATTTAAAAACAAAAAGCCATTTTTCAAAACTAAACAAACTTTTTTAAGTCAAATTAAAAATATTTTTGAGGTCATAATAAATACTAAAAAATACGAGAATATTTTTCACTAAAATAAACCGAGCCAAGTCTTTCTTTAGAAAGGACTTTAAGATAAGGTACGTATTTCTAGTTATCGTTGGAAATGCTCTACATCTTGCAAAAAAAAAAAAAAAACAACAGCAGGGGGACAGAGAGTTATTGTGCACCCTGTGGCAGTGGATAGATAATGATGATTAACGTGTCAAAAGATCACATCAAGCCACTACTAAACAATCCCTTTTTTGGTAAGTCAAGCCACTAACAATTACAAGTAGGAAAATAAATTGATAAGCACGTGCCACGATGCTCCGAATGGTCCAATAAACGGCTATCGGAATATGAGCATTGGCAGTGACGAGCTCCGATGTGTCCGGGGTAATGTACTGGGAAGGAAGTTCCTTGAACTCAACGATGCACTTGGTGACATCCAGCATGGCCTTGATGAGGCTGGTAAGTGCCTCAAACTTTGGTTTCAAAGTTTCAGTATACTCCAATATTTCAGGCAATTGCTTCAAGATGGCAAGCCCTTTGGCAAGGGAGTTGCTGGAGTAAAGCTGCGCGACCGGCCAGCCAAAACTCACCATGGTTCACAGCAAAAGCTCCCAATGCTAGCACCACCTTCGCATCCCATGAGTAACTCGAGAGTATGTTGCATATTGCCACAGTTGTCGCATGCGCATCTCCTCCACCCGAACATTTGCAGGATATCTGTCAAAGTGCATTTATATAATATACCAAATTTATAGAACTGACCCTATCCTAAAATTTTTAATATTTTTTTTTAACTATTTTGGTGACCCAAATCACAAAATAGCTAAAAATTGTGCATCTTAAAAAATACATATTTTGCTTGCAGTATGACTACATGAATTTTTTTACGTTTTCAAACAGGACATTTTTACCATTTTTGTTTAAAAACGTATGTTTTGCATGCAGCGGGACTGATCAGGAAGTCTTCCCTTGTGAGGCATCTCGGGTAGGTCCCTCTCCATGCAGTCATGGTGCAAGTGCAGAAAGTGATCACAAACGCTTCATCGAAACCCATCCTTTCGTAAGCTTATCTACCAACTAATTGAGTAGTAGTCAAAATGTGTTTCTTTAGCTATTATTTGTTGTTTTTATTTTTTTGATGAATTTATTAAAAATAATATATATAAAAAGAGTACATAGATACAGTTAATCACTATTTGTCTCAACATATGCAGATAATAATTTTTGCTAACCGCAACATATCTATCCGCATATGCAGATAGTAAATATTTACGGGTAGTAGATGCGAACAATTAATATCGGCTTATATGTTCAACTCTAATTAGAGCACAAAACTTCTAATATCATTTTAGAGTCTTGAAAAGGCCTTAAGCTTGCAAAACATACAATGAGCCTTTTCATGATTTTGAAGCAGAAGGAGCCACCCCTCCTATTTATTATTTTGTCTTTCAATTTTTTTTTCAAGTTTTTTAAAGTTTTTGTTATTTGAAGTTTTTTATTTATTTTTTTAAAATTTTAAATTAAGCATAGAACACGTGTTAGCTTCAATGTGGGTTGATGAAGACTTCCATTAATTTTTAGATGAAAAGTTAGACAGAGGTACCATCTCCGTCTTTAACTATAAACGAAGTACCATCTACAATATAAAATGAATCACATAAGGCAAAAAATAAAATCGTTTAAACTTAGAGGGCAGAAACATATTTAACCCTAGTTTTTAATATGTTTCAACTAGAAGCACTAAAAAGAACTCTTTTCTAACCTTTATTTTTGCCAAATATTTAACGTAAGATCACGTATGTTGTCTGCATTACTTTTATTTTATTTGCACAGAAAAAATTGAAAGTAACTGATTTATTTATTTATTTAAGCTTTCCTATATCAAATTCAAAAGGTTAAGAGTTTAATAAAATCAATATCTAATTATCTTAATGCTAATGGATTACTAGGTAGACCCTTAACAATATCTTTGGACTCAATGCCATGAAAATAAAATTATGTAACGATTTATCTCCAACGACACAATATTATTCACCTTTAGCTCATCCGAACTAGACTTCTCAAGATGTTACACATCTCGATACTACTCTCGTAAAAGCACGCTAGTTTAACTGCAAAATTTTAATAGGCTAATGGTCATCACAGTTTCAAAACGCGTTGTGCAAGAATGATGCGAATATACATATAAATATATACTCATCCCTATACCGAAGCTAGTGGGTTATCATCAGCATTGACCTCTAAGTCGACGTTGATGATCAGCTGATGATCATCAGCGTAGAAGCTTTCGGGTCGACTTATTAGCATTGACGTGTTGACGCTAATACTCAATAGCATCGACTTGGAGGCTTTAAGCGTCAACCAAGTGTCGACACTAATGAGCAAATGTTTTGTAGTGTGTCAATGTCCTCAAAATTATCAATTGCGTTAATGTTTCATCTTAAATTATCAAAAAATCTCAACGTTCCATCAAGACCAACAAAAAGATAAAAATGACCCTAAAATTTTTTCAATAAGACAAAAATGTTCTTATAAATTCGAAAAAAAAAAAAAAATGATTTTTTTTCTTTTTTTTGAGGTGATAGTTTTTAAATTTTTTTAAAAACAATTATTTTTTCTGAAGGGTATTTTTGTTATTAGAGGACATTGACATAATTGATAGTTTAGAGGCATTGATAATGAGGTGATAGTTGGAGCAAGATGTATGTACTTTTCCTATTATTATTTTAATATGTACGTTGTGGCAAAAAATGTTGAGATGGCTTAATGTACGTCACCTTAATTATTTAACGGAAAACACACAAAAGGACACTTTTAAAATCCACGAAATATCTAGGCAATCGAATTCAATTTTTAAAAACTCAGACAATAATCACAAATGACGCGTTATTCATAGCTTTATTTTACATTCATCTTTATTTTTAACTGACCTTATATTATCAATTCCTCTTGCTCGCAGTCAAAATCAAATATTCAAACTCAGAAAGCCTTGTTTTCATATTCGTACACAAAGTGGTTATGGACTTTTCCAGGCAAGCTCTTCTTAGTATGTGGCTTATCACCTTTTCTTTTGCTCAAAAATCAGATTGCCAATAGCTATGTCGTTAGACGATCGATAAGGCCCATATATTCATATGAACTTCTGGGTGTTTGATTAAACCCTTTAGAAGGGTATTCACAACCTTTGATCTTTGCCTGCGCGGGCTGGGGGAAGATAGTTTCGTTGCCTAAATCAGTTGATGTTTGAGGATAAAAGACTAAAGAAAATTGTAAAAAAATGTTGTTAGAAAAAGATAGAAGAAGAAGATCATTTACCAATTTCAAGCGAAATTGGAATCGGACCGTGTCTGTTCAAGGATAGGATCGTGAGCCTTCCATTTAGATGGGCTTTGGAGTTTTTAGAACTAACCCCAGGATATGGGCCTGCCGACTTTGCCCATGTCCCAACATGGTGGATTTTTAAAATCCAACCAAGTCTGGCATTAGGAAATTGTATGGACAATTACAACTTTTTCATGGACAGAATTATTTTGCATGTTAAGAAAAATCAAAGATACATAATAAAGTGTTATTCAATAAGCATGCATCTTTTGGACATATTTGCACATGGAACAAAAATTTCCTCCAGATAGTCTACAAAGCTGTCAATGTCTCTTAGCCAGTCTTGTCCTGGCCTTAATTTATTTAAGCGTATATATATTAATAATTCACATTATTAATTTAATTTTATATATAGATTTAGATAGTAATGTAAAACGTTCATTACTTTATATGCAGAGAGCGGATAATAACCGCAATAATCGCACAAATGTAAATATGTAAAAATGATAACCGTATCATGAAGATGTAGATACTGCTAATAACCACATCCGTATTTTTACCCCTAGTTGCAGGGAACTGATATTGGATCGTTTCAACAAATTTAGCGAGTCTATTGAGAATGCTTACTAAGAGAAATGTCAAATGGTAAATTAATTGATTTTTTTTGTTTTTTTTTTTTTTAAAAAAAAATGTTTTACCACTAAAGAAAAAAGAACTTCTCTGACAATCCTATCATTGGCTCGATTGGCAACACTTTTTAAAATGGGTTTCTGCATTTTTTTAAAAAGTTAAAAAAAAAAAACAAAATATACTAATAAAAAACTCAAAATATAAAACACTAAAAAACTACTTTTAACTTTTTGTTGCGTTACAACCAAAAAAAAAAAAAAAAAAAAAACCAAACAAACTCTAAAACAAACCCATGTAATATGTATCCTCGTGACATTTTTCGTTCGCAGCCTATATGGAAAATGTTGCACATTGACCATAAAATCACATTGATTTTTGGCACTAGTCATTGGTTTACATGCACCACGGGGCCCAAAATTATGCACTAGTCAAGGTACGATTAATGTAGCAAGTTCAGAAAGTGATCACGACGCATCAAATTAATGTCAAGTGAGCTTCAACGAAACCCACCATTTCATATGCTGATAGGCTTATCTACAAACTATTTGGGGAGTAAACAGCCACGTCAAATTGAGTTTTTTTTTTTTTACCTATATTATTATTATTTTTATTTTTCCTCTAAAGATTATGTGGCTTTTAAAAGAAAATGTATTGTAATTTTTTTTTTTTTTTTTTTTAACAGCACTTCATCCGAATCCGTTATATATATATATATATATCAATGCCAACTAAATTAGGCAAGGCTGCTGATTATTGAAAGTAGCAGTCAAGAAGCATTCAGAGTTGCCATTTCCAGGCAAGCTCCTCTTACTCGGAACATCTGGAAGGAGGTGGCTTACTAGCTTGCCACTTTTGCTGAGAAACCGAATTGCCCTGCTTTCGTCGAAGCTTATCTATTAAAGCTGATCACTACACAATTCAGGAACGACTTTGTCAATGAAAGGGTCGTTGAGAACGATGGCATTAATACTTTCCTGTTCGATTATACATTTATACATATAATCCCTTTGTTTCCCCTGTTTGGGTTTTGATTGACAATAATCAGATTTCAGTCAAATGAGGTACTTTCTCAGGGAAAATGCCTACACGAGTGGACCAAGATCCCCTACTAGTGGAGATCCTATTATTAACCTGCTCCCTCCTCTTTGGGCATGGGTCTATGAGACGGGCAGGGGGCTCCCTCAGGCATGGTCTCTCTACAATTTCCCCAGCCCCGACCCTCCTCTGAGAGCAGGGGATTATAAGGCATCCTTATACTTACATGAGCTTATTGTCTTTTGTTTTGTGTTTCTCCTGACTTGGCTGGCCATAGGAAACTGACTTTTCAAGGAGTTATTCGGTTGTCTTACATGGCATATTTGACATGAATATTTATAGAAGATTATTTGGCATCGCTTTAATAAACTAAACTATACGAAAATCCAATTATTTCAGCAAACAAAAGTATTAGAAGTCGGACAGTGACATTATTTTAAGATATTTTCTGACATATTCGTCTCTCATAAATTCGATCATGAGATGCATTATCAGCTCAAGATGAAGGAGATAATGGACAACCCAAGGGGCGATTATTAGTGGTCGTTTTGACTACAACTGCTACCGTTGTGCTTCTACTGGGCCTTGTAATATGTTGCTTACGGAAGAGAATGCTCAAATTAAAAGGTAAAGTTTTTCTACTACATGTACTCACCATCTATAATTGGAAGTGAGGATTCTTTACTACGAACTGCCATGATTGAGGAACTGACACTTTTGGTCATCTTCTCTTCTTTTATATCTTTTTTTTTTTTTCCCTGTTAATATGGGAATGGTTGTTACATCTAAAGAATAAGAGTCTAGAATTAATCATATGGCAGCTGCAGGAGATTTCAATGGCAACGTTCCTAATCTACAAGTTTTTATTTTAACTGACATTGAGGCAGCTACAAGTAGATATTCAATTGAAAATAAACTTGGACAGGGAGGTTATGGTCCTGTTTTCAAGGTAAACTTCCGTTAGACTACATATATTATGGCATTGCCCATCATCATTACAAGTGCTTCAATTTTTTTAGACTAAATAAATTGGCAGAAACATAACTCTATCTATAAACCACTCCCATGCTAATTTTGGCAGCAGGAGTAGAAATTGCCTTGCAGTATCTTAATGATGGAAAGAAAACAATTAATCATGGGTGTCTATTTATTTATTAGGGAGTATTACCAAATGGACAAGAAATAGCAGTGAAAAAGCTTTCAAAAACATCTACCCAAGGGTTTGAAGAATTTAAGAATGAGGTTATACGTACTGCGAAACTGCAACATGTAAATCTTGTGCGACTTTTGGGATTTTGCATTGAGAGGAATGAACAAATGCTGATCTACGAGTACATGCCAAACAAAAGCTTGGACTTCTACCTCTTTGGTCAGATATCTTTCCTGCAATTCAATTACAGTGAATGAGAATGAAATAACATATGAGCTCTTGCATCTTTTGCATAGAAGGCCACAAGCCAATAATTCCTGATGTTGACACTTGCGCCAAACACCCTTTAAACTTAAATAAAGCCAAGGTCATCTCGGTTCAAGCTTATAGGGATACTGGCACAAGGTGTCTTTTAAAATTTTTGGGCATTTTTTCGCATCTTATTCCTTTATTAGCCCAATGATAATTGAATGACTGACTTTTCGCAATCTAATTTAAAATAGACCCTATGAGACGGTATCTATTGGATTGGAGAAAACGCATTGAAATCATTTAAGGGATTACTTAGGGGCTTCTATATCTCCAAGAATACTCGAGAATGACAATTATTCACCAAGACTTGAAAGCAAGCAACATTTTATTAGATGACAAGATGAAACCCACGATCTTTGACTTTGGTATGGCTAGAATTTTCAGGAAAGATGATCATGAAGCAAACACAGGTCGGATTGTTGGAACATAGTAAGTACTTTACCTAAAAAGCTTTATAACCTAAGCTTTCTTGTTAGTTAGATGATTAATTTTGATGTTAAAAAATCTATTGCAGCGGTTATGTTCCTCCTGAGTATGTTAGAAAGGGTGTATATTCCACCAAATCTGATGTTTATAGCTTTAGAGTTCTACTTCTACAAATCATTAGTGGCAAGAGGACTGCTTGTTATTATGGTTTGGATGGGAACCTAAACATCCTAGAATATGTAAGTAACTTTAGTAAACATTGCTAAGGCAACCGTGGATCAAAATCTGACACTTCTTTTCTATTGTTGAGTACCTATGCACATTTCTGTTTTCCAAGTAGTTGATGCTTAATATTCTATAATTTCAGGCATATGAGCTGTGGAAAGAAGGCAAAGGCATGGAATTTATGGATTCTACTCTGGATGATACACTTTCATTGTGCAAATTAATTAGATGCATGCAAATAGCTCTTTTATGCGTCCAGGAAAACGTTAGTGACAGGCCATCTATGTTAGAAGTTTCTTCAATGCTAAAAAATGAAACTGTAGCTCTAACATCTCCAAAAAAGCCAGCTTTTTCAAGGAAAAGAGATGAAGAGGAGAAAAATAAATCGACATTGCAGCCAGAAATTTGTTCTGATAATGATGCAACAATCTCCGAACAGGTAGCACGATGAGCGTAGAGGACTTGTGAAATATAGTTAATTAATTTTTTTTTTAAAAAAATCCCATTTTCCCCATTTTTTTCTTTTAGACCTAGTGTATATGGTCAATTGGTCATTCACAATCACTCTATTACCATCATTGTTGATAAACTCGTATTTTCATAATCCACTAATAATGTACTTCTTCAAGATGTCATGGCACTCCCATTTTCTATACTTCACAGCAAAACTCCATTTTTTGGACACATTTGCCTTAACCAGAAACCGCTTGATTTGCATAAGCAAGGATTACAATATCCAACGGTAATTCACGTTTTAGTCCCTAGTCAAACCAGGAAAATAAACCAAACAATTGATACAAAACTAAAAAAACTAAACCAAACCCATAATTCATATTATTGTAGGGAAAGAACGTTTTCTGCTAACATTTTATACAGGAAAAAATCTAATGGTTTGAAGTTCACCAAAAAGCTTCCGTATTGGTAAAATCCATTACTCACAATTTCAACAGAGTATTAGAAAAATTAGAACACTATAATATCCCAACAACAAAATTCACAACCCAACCCACTCCCCAAACTGAAAGTTATCACAAAGATTATAAATTTCAGCAAAACCCAGAAAGCACAACTATAGAATATCTTTCAAACAAATTAAATATATTGTATATATACCTGCTTGACCCAGTCTTCAAAACCCTTAGCAGCCTCCCTAGTCTGCTCTCCAAGCTTATGATATGTGTTCTCCAACTACAGCGACTTAGAAACATGGGTCTCCTAGGTGAGCTTTTGTTTCTCTCATTTTCTTGCTTCTCAGATCATATAAGCCCATCCCCAGTCCTTGAACCACAGAGAGCAAAGCTGGTGGTTGTTCTTGAAACTGAAATATTCAGAAACAGGTGTCAAAGAACAAAGCTTTGGAGCAAAATTGTGAAGCGAAAGATAAAACCTTTGGACTGGTCGGCAATGGATGCACAAAACTGCGAAATTAATAAATCTCCCTCACTCCAAAGCAGACACTCCCCTCCATCTCTCTGCCTTCGCGCTCCCAGAAAAGAAAACAAGGAAAAGCATCGTCGCGTTCCTGAATGATTTAAAAAATGAACCGTTTTCATATAGAATACCTATATGATGTGGTTAAGTTTAAAATCAAGAGAAGGATTAAATCGAAATTTCTCCATTAAGAGTCAAAATCGGATTGAGTTCAAATTTGGATTCTGCATATATCTCAGTGTTTTAATCATAACTTTTGCGTCAGATATTGGATTGTGATGAAATTAGTGGCGTTGGAAAGCTAATAAAAAATGAAACAAATATGTCAGAAATATCTTTTCCCAAATTCGGACGTTTACTATGTCAAAATCGCCCAACAATAAAAGACCACAATTCTGGCCGAATTTGGAATCCTTTTCCTACTTGGATTGGAATTTCAATCTCTTACATGGACAAGAAGACTCAAGAAACGATTTGTATGGAATTCCCAGAGCTTCTAGGCCTCTCCTACTTGGATTGGAATTTCAATCTCTTACATGGACAAGAAGACTCAAGAAACGATTTGTATGGAATTCCCAGAGCTTCTAGGCCTCTCCTAGTCTCTATAAATAGACCCCTAAGTTTCAAGAGAATGTGTGCTTGGGCTTATGCTTAATTAGATTTAGACAGAAAATTCTTCTTGGAGGCCTGGCAAGTTAAAGAGGAGAAGAACATGACAGGAGGCCATCCCAGCACTACGATGAGCGGCTAAATTCCTAATAGGGTGTTGATGTAGCCCTTTCCAAGTAACAATGGTTTAATTATATTTTAGTTTGGGATTTTCTCTATGCATGATGGTTGTATAACTGTGAGAATTAATTTTAATGTTTATATTCAATCATTATGAATTTCTTATCTTGTCTTAGAAAGTCTTTTATATTGATTGAACTCAATCCTTCATATTTTCTGTGATTATGTGAATGATTGTTATACAACGGTTTTAATTGATATATAATCAAGAGGATTAGATAGACCATGCCTAGGGAAGACGGATTGTACTACACCCTAGTTTAGTGTACTTTAGGTAGACAGTCCGGGCCAACCGAAGATGGGTTATACTATTCCATTGATTGTGTGTATATCCTATTAAAGACGTAGCTAGTCCATGCCTAGGGAAGACGGGTCGTACCGCATCTTAGTGGATTATACTTATTCTTTAGAGGTAATTTCTTGACTACTCGAGTGAGACGAGCCCTTTATCATGCCTAGTATGAATTTTCCTTGTTAATTTACAATTGACCATTGTTATGCGGTGAGTGGTGAAATCAATCCCCTATTCTTTATCTCATCCCTACTATCTTTAAATTTATGTCTTTTACTTTTATGCGTTTATTTTTATAAAACAAAAACCAAATCAAACATATTTTTAATTAAGTTATATTTAATCTTGAAAAACTTAATAGCAATACCCCTGCAGTCCTTGAGGTTCGACACCCTCTCTATAGCCTTATCCTACAAGGATTCGTCCTATTGCGAGTGGTTATTTATTATTGATATATTTTGGTAAACAAAAGACCACATCAATTCCCTTGAGGTACTAGTGCTTACTTGGGTTAGATTCCCTTGAAGCACTATACTTGGGTTCGATTCCCAAGGCATAAAACCATTAGCATGAGCATGTATAACATTATTTTTATGAGTGATATTTTTATGTAATAAGTAGTTTTGCTAGACGTATTGGTATGCATAAGAGTCTCAATGAAAAAGAGTTTATGTATATTTCTATCGGATGATTGCATGATTTAAATGCTATTGTTTTCTAAGTCTCACTGCATCAAAAGTATTATAGTAGGTGATGATGTATGTAGTTGTTTCTAACAATGGAACTTCTACGTATAAGCTTAGCTGTGTAGTATGCTTTAAATGTTTTCTATTAGTCGGTGTTTGCTATATCAGCTATGGGGGTTTTCAAACAAAAGTTTATAAAATTGGTGGCTGTTATAGTGTATGCATGACTAGAAAAGAAAAGTTGGTTCTTTGCAAAAACTTAGTGCATAGTATACCTCTGAGGTCTTAGTGTATTTATTTATGCTAAGGCGGTGGGCTCATAATTCCACCTGTGCGAATGCGGCAACCCCTGCAACCGTACAGACGTTTATACTTTGGTTGCAGGTTTTGCGGATATAGATATTGACTCGTCCGCCTATTTTATGGGATGATATGATTGGAGCATAATGCAATAGTCATAAGTCACGGACTCATGGGTAGTTCACATTTTAGGTATTTTATTTATGGCTCGTGTCCTACGTGGCACATGTATTTGTTGAGCCTATATTTTAGTATGTAATTCGTGTAATATGTTTTATAAGCCTTAAATAAATAGGGTTGTATATGGCTCTTGTTGTAATTAACTGTTATGTATTAGATGTATTTCCGCTTATGATATGTGTTCCAGTGCACATTGATTATTATATTCTGCTGTTAAATGTAACTCTGATTATCAGGTGCATGTTATGGGGCATGTGACATATGTTGGCTGAGCGACATGTAGTCATGCCACTGTGAGGATCCATTTGTATGTTTTTTTTTTTTAAAAAAACTAGTCGTCACACTGATGCCTAGCTCTTCTAATCTCTCGAACCAAGCAAAGACCGTACAATCCGTCGCCGACGACGCTCTCTCTCTCTCTCTCTCTCTCTCTCTCTCTCTCTCTCTCGAACGGTCTACTCCGGCGCCCACCGACCGGATCTCCGACGCCTTTGAAGCCCAGCTCGCTCTCTCTCGAAACCAGCAGACCGGATCTTCGACGAAGTCGACGACGCCAAGATTATAAATTATTACCTCAAAATACTTCACAGAGATAACGATAAAAAGAACGATAGAGCAGACCTTCATCATGATCAAGCTCGTTGGCGTCTAGAGGGGCTTGGTACGTGGGCTTTTTCTTTTATATTTGAAAGAGTAATTTTTTTTTTTTTTAATTGTGTATGGACCTTGTGTTTGGCTGAATCAAAAGTGTAGGAAAGGAAAGTTTTGGGGTTTTTTTTTTTTTTCCTATTTTTCTGACACCAGTTGACGCACGTATAGCATTACTCCAAACTCAGACTTGCCTCTAGGCATTCGATACAGAAAAAAGTTCACAGACAGAGAGAATGGAGTCGCCAGAACAGTGGTTGGAGAAGGCGCTAGTGGATCTATGCCAAAGGGTGGAGACGGGTCTGGGTTTGGGTATGGATACCGATATGATATCGGGCTTGGTCTCCTACTGCGAGCTTGCTCATCCCCAAGAGTACCTTGACGTAATTCTCTCTGTCGCCCACCATTTATTTGATATTGTTTACTTGGTTAGTGGGTTTTACTTTGTATTACAATTTCTGGGTCTTCCTCAAAATCTTCGCTTTCATTGAGATTATGATGAATTTTGTAGTTAAGTTTTTTTCTTCGGGCTTGTTATGTTTATATAATATTTGGTTTCATACGGCTAAACTGAGATCTTTGTAGTCATTGTTATGATTAGAAAGAGTTTCACGGTTATCTTAGACATTGGTGCCTGACGTTAATTGGAGAAAACCCTCTAAAGAAAGGTACTTTAGCTCAATGCTACCCAGATTGTGCTGCTACAGATTTTGATGGGCAATGGGGCAAATAATTTCCTAGATTAGTCAGATTTTGATGCACTATCTCATTCTTGAATTCAGCGTCATTACCAGTAAAACTTGGTAGCAACTTCATAGCTCTAATGTGGTCATACCTCAAGAAGCAAACTTTCTCATTACACTATAAGACACACTGTTAGACATAGCTTCTTCAGGGACATTTAGTTGCTTTTCCTGAAGCTTGTTGTACATTTATTCTAAACTTTCTAAGGTTACGATGTGTTTCATATTGATTTATCATAAGATGAGTCTTTTTTGTTTTTTTCTTCTCTTTTTAAGTTCCTTCGGTTGGTTTTGTTACACAATTGAACTTCTTATATTTTTTTTTCTTGTAAGATTTTGACAAGTCTTGTATGGGTCTGCTTTGCATTTTCATGTATCAGAAAGGGCATTCATATACTCTTTATAGGCTGATCTATCAAGATTATTTTGGCTTTCTTATGCACTCTTTGAAGATGTTAGATTTGTTTTTCATGTCTACAGCTTGTTATGATTTATAAAACCAAAGATTGGAGGACCTTTATGGAAGCTAAGGAAGCTTAAGATTAGAATATCAACTGAAATTATCAATAAAAAAAAGAAGAGAAGCAAAGACTGAAAATTCTGATTTAAATCAGACTTTTATTTTCTTAGGCTAAAAGTTAATACTAGGAATCTTGGAAGTTGATGCATTGCAAATTCTCCTTGAACAAAAAAAATAGAACATGTGACATGGTTTTATTGTCTTCATTATGGCATCATTTTAACTGTAGCTCATCTTCTGAAAGGTTTGGTGTATGTTGTGGTATGAGTTAGTTGGCAAAGGGATGGGCCTGGAAGCTATATTATATATTTTGATAATTTTGATCATTTTCCTGGAATAGAGCTCCTTCTACAACTTTAAATTGTTTATAATCTTTGTGATTTCAGGATAATATGTTAGCCAAATTTAACTTAGTTTTCATGATTATTAGGAGTAACACCAAAGACAGTTTGAGGTGTGTGGAGGGCAGGTTCATGTTCCATGAACATGTGTTGGGGTCAAAATAGAGACGCTCAAAGAAGTTCAGTTTGGCCAAGTTGAGCTGGAAGGCCTCATATCAAAACTTTTGTGCAGCTGCTTGCATATGAGAATTGAAATATCTCTTAGTGGATTGTTTCTTCTTTGTAGATTTATACTTCATTCGTGGTAATGATCATGACCATTTTTGTGATGTTTGTCTAGGAATTAATCCAAGGTTTTTTTTTTTTTTTTTTTTTTTTTTTTTTTAAATGCAAGTTCTGGATTGGCAAAAGATCTAATGTATTAAACATGCAAGACATGATGCTCTATAGGGTTTGAGGTTGGAAATGGGAAAATTAAATATTTCTTTAAGTTATCCTTGTTGAGCCTTATGTAGACTTGAAATTATGATCTTCAAGTGACTCAAACTTGAACAAAAACACTACATTTTCCAGATTTGGATCTGCTGCCGAAAGTGCTCGAGAATCTTGAATATTATTAATTTGGCAATTATCTAAAACAGAGTATTTATGGGAATTGCTTACCAAAGGCTGCACTAGAACAAACTTGAGGTACTAAACCAAATACGCTTGTTACAAGCTTTCTAACAGAAACACGCCAATACCCTAAGCCACAATACTAAACCAAATTTGCAGTAGATTCAATGACAAAACCAAAAGGTTTCTTAGGACCCTACAAGAGTCATGATATATCATGCATTATATTATTGAATTTAAGCCTTCTAATACCTAACAAGTTTTGGTTTATAAAACGTCTTATGCCCTGTTATAAAACAACCCTATAATTGCAGCATTTAGGAATTAGGTGTATAATCGTTGATTTCAGTCAGCAGTAATACTGTAATACAAATGAAAATTTGTCCTTTCAAGCCAACATCATTCAAATCCATCGACGCCAATTTAACACTTAAGTTTGAGCATTTTAAACATTAGACAATTTTAGATAATCACATCCCGTACAAAAAAGCTTCAAAACAGAAAAGTCCACCACATGACAACACGCAAGTCCAACAATACTTGTAGTGCCTATCCAAAATCCAACATTACAACATAGAGATATAAACTTCACAATAGAAGAAGTTGATAATGGCTTCGATGATGTCGGTAAATGGGACAAGGACAACTTAATTGCTTCAATTAGTTGGGCAACATTTCAACTTTTACGTCAGTGTCTTCTCCCGCCTTCCAATGCATCCAGCCAAATATATATGCAGTGTCTTCATATACCTGCAGTTCAGCCAAATAGACTATGATATACATATTTGAAGGCCACAAAAACCCAACCAACAGATGAAAAATGAACACTTTAAATGGATAAGAGAGTTGAATATATACCTGCTACTTAAAGTTCATTGCAATGAACCTCGCACATCTAGTCAGTCATTAATTAAGGCAGTCCACCACAATTTGTTGACACTCTTAAACAATTCTATAAACAATTTAATTTCTTTTTCCAAACGAAGTAAGTTGTCCAATTTAATATGTATATTGTTAATACTGTCAAGAAAACATAGTATCCAAAATTAACCATGCTCAAACTTCCATAGATTCATTAATAAGACCACAACATCCAAGAAAAACAAAGCACATATCAAATAAATCCAACATTAAAGTTGAAACAATACTCTTATAACTGCATCTACTTAGTAAAATCAGGTTTCTATCCATATGTTCCATTATTTCATCTGAATATACACATGAATCAAATTGCCATTGCAGCACACAGTGCAGTAGAAATGATCTAAATCCAATTTGGTTAAAACAGATATCAATCTGATCACAAACATGCCCGTACTGCAGTCTAGAAGGATCACATTCAGATAACAATGTTTTTATCTAAAGTACAAAATTCAGTGCATGCATACATGTGCAGGAATTAGCTAAAAGGCATTCCTTCTACAATCAAGGGAGTTCATTTATGAAACATAAAATGCCAATTTGGTGTATATCTTACAATCTTTTGACATATATAAGGAATCAACAACAAACAACTTTCTTTTTTCCTATTTGTTTCTTCTTACAGTAAGTTAGAAATTTAAGATGACATTGGTAACCTATAATGGAACATATGGATAGAAACCTGATTTTAACTTTAGAATTTAGAACCTATAAGTGTGTTCATAAATATTTTGGTTCCTTACCAACAACAACTAATATCTGCCCTCCCCCAAACTACCAATACAGTCATATATCTACATCTATTTAGTAATTACAACACCAAATTATCAATATTGCAACTGGATAAATCCGTGACATTTATAGTGTCTTAAGAAATTGATGGATAATTTTAAGCCTAAATCAGCCCACCAAATAAGCACAGCATACCATGGCGAAAATTTACAATAAACTTACAAATTTCAGGGCTATGAAATATGCAAACTCACCACGGTCGGCGCCAAAAAAGGGGGGAGTTCCGCTGGAAATGGGGGCAAATCAGAGCTGGAAACGGAATGCGTCGGATATCCGGTCCGGTCTGTGCTGGGATGACTAGTCTATGCTGGGTTCGAGAGACGGGCAGAGATCGCGGGTCGGCGCCAGAAAAGGGGAGAGTTTTGTTGGAAAATGGGGGCAAATCGGAGCACCGGAAAAGGAGGAGATCGGCCATAAAATGGGGGCAAATCGGAGCGCGGTAAAATGGAGGAGACCGGCTGGAAAATGGGGGCAAATCGAGCACCGGAAAAGCTGGAGATCGGCCGGAAAATGGGGAAGGAGATTTTTTAGGGAAAGAGAAAAGGGGGGGAATGTAGAATAGCGCGGTTGGGTTCAATATCCGAGTCTTTCCAAATGATTTCATTTTTTTTTTTTTTTCAGAGGATTGATTCTTACACAACACAGGTACAAATATCATTTTCCTTTTTTTAATAAATTGTCAGTGCCACGCTGAAAAGGGACAGACATGAGGCAAAAGAAAGGCTCATGTTTAGTATTACCCTCTGAGTAATACTAGAAGAAAGATTCATGTCTCGATCCCTTGTGTCCTCTCAAAAATGTGCATTTTAAAATTGCAATTGAATCAAATTTAATAGTGATTTATCACAAGTCCAATAATAATTTTAAAAAGCACATCAATTTTGAGATGCCATATATATAATACTTGTCCATTCCATTTAAAGGGATTTTCTTCTCTTTCTCTCTTTTTCCTTATATTTAATGTAACTTCTCAACGTAGAAATATAACTAATTAAGTTCAACTTTAAGAAATTTGATCTACTGTTATAATTTTTTTAGACTTTCAAAACGTTAACTTAAAAAAATTGATCATATTTTGAAAGGAAGGGTTATAACCAATCGCTCTGATTAATTTCTTGACCTATTTGTTTTGTGCCTCGCAAGCATATAGACATATATAGATAGGCTAGCCTTGTGCACGAGAAGATTACGAATTTTGCTCACTCAAAATTAGTGATGATTATTTGTGTATCATACCCCTGTATATATATATAGACATGATGGATTTTAAATTTTAAATCTTATAATAAAATTTGGACCATGAAATAGATTTTCTCCATTTTATTTAAATAAGGTGCCATGTAATTTTAAATTTTAAATAATGTGCCACAATGTACACCTTTAGACAAAATAACTGGTCTATGAAATAGTGTTATGGATGGATTTAAGATGGGACTAGAATTTGTGTTAAAAGTAGAATTTTATTCAATAAGGATTATTAGCTATCAATAATTAGTATTACGATTAATTTTATTTTAAAATTAGGTTTATCATTAGTTGGGTATTTTTTATCTTATCTTATTATAAGTGTCTATTTAAAGAAACCAGGAAGTTAATAAAATTATTTATGGATGAGTTAAGCTTAGAGTGTGTTTGTCATTGTGATTTTGTAGAAAAAAAAAGAAGAAGGAAGAAGTGATTTTAAACTAAATCACAGAATTAGAAATTCTCAAACTACCCTAAAGACCGAAAGCCTAAAATTCCTTGAATTATCTTACCATTTTTATATCTTTTTAGCAAAATTTGTACTTAATTTAGCTGGAATATTATCATATTATGGGCCCTGTCGTCCTGCGTCTTGGCCTAAGCTTATATGCTACTTCCATTTATGTACTGATGACGGACTTTAATTACCTTCATTCAACAAATAATTAAGCACTAATTATCTTTTGCTAGATCTTCCTGCTTGGCCGGTTGATCTTTTTCCTCTTTCAAATGAACTGGTCCAACCGAGACTCTCTATGATTGGATCTAACAAAAGGAAGAGACTGAGAGAAAATTTTTATGAGATCCATATATCTATCCAAGTGCATACGAATTCCGGGAAAAATTAAATATATTTGAGGGAAAACTTCACTTACCATTCCTGATTTTTTATCACTTTTGCAATGATACCCATAAACTTTAAAAAGTGTCAATTTAGTATATCAATCTTTAATTTTTTTTTTTCAATTTTACCCATCCATTAGAATTTTTCGTTAGAATTTAAAATACCCATCATTATCTTTAATTATCATTATCTTTATTAGTAGTTGTTAAGGGTCAGTGATAGGATATACTTTTACGAGAGTACTTTTTCTTTATCATATTTGTTTTCTTTGTAATCCTATATATATAAACCCATTGGCCGGGTTGATGAATAAAATAAGCAAGTAATTAATTTTAGTGGATATTAGGGTTCGTTACGTACTTCGTAACAGCGTACATGGTTGATGTGGAGTAGATTTAGCTTCTAATTAGCTTTAAAAAGAAAAGGAGGAAGAGATGAAAGGGTTGTGATACATGAGCGCATTCCTATGTCATAAACGCCAATGCGAAAATGGAAGAAAGAAGCTCGATCTACAATGCATTTTGTAACGAGCCTTTCTATACATCCTCCCCTCATCTCCCCCTTATCACTCTTTTATAATAAAAATCAATTTTTTTAAGGAAAAAAGGGTGATGAAAGGGGATGAGTGGAGGATGTTTAGCATTTCCCTTTTGTAACAGTTACTTTACTGTTAGATGCCAAGTTAATGTTTCCTAGTACTTCCAGTAAGAGAGATTTTAGCCGTTGAAGTTTAATGTTGCCCCTAAATTAAACCGGAAGCAAAACTTGCGAGAGCCAGCAAATTGAGGAGAGTAAGGGAGAGAATTTTGTTTAACTCATATTGAAATTTTAGAATATATTTTCAAGTAGTGATGAAGGTTACTTTTTTCTTTTCAGCAATGCTATCTATATATATATAATATGCAAAAAATTTATCCCTTCTTATCTGTCTAGAGTTGATGTAGTTTTTTTAGATTTGCAAGAATGATGAACAGCTGACTAACCAAAAATGTTAAAAATTTAAAAAAAAAAAAAAAAAAAGAAAAAAAAAAAAAAAGAAAAAAGAAAAAAAGAAAAAAAGAAGCATTTTCTTGAAATAATCTTACAATGTAATTAGAGCTCTCAAGAAGAATTAACGTTTTACGGTAAGAGTACTAGTGGGCTCGTGAGATTCAAAAGGCCCAGTTTTGAGTTTTTACACTTGTTAGAATTTTTTATGAGTCATATTTATTAGAATTGATCAAAAAAGAGGGTTATGTTCTTTTGTTGTAGTTCTAAAACCGACGAATGGGGGGTTAAGAAGGAACAAGCTACAGGAGTCCTTTTGCTGGCAAATATAAAGGCAATTAAACATTTAGAATATCCTTTTTATCTTTGGGCAGGGCATTTAGAAGCGCCCAATCAGCACCCATGGATGCTTAGACGGTTCAAATTGAAAAAAATAGAAGATTATATTCTACTATTTAAATTTAAGTTTTTTTTGGTACATTAATGCGTTGACTACGGCATCACTCTCCTCAGTTTGGAATGAATTCAATCATCAAATTCGAATCATCTTTGTCTCGATCATTCGATTGCTCAACCAATTCCTTCCATCCTATACATCTAAACACCAAAACAACTTGATACCGAAAGAAAAACGTGTAACCCATCATAACATGACTGAATAGTAAATATGAAATTTGTCTTACCAACTTGAGATAAATTAATTTTTACAAGCTCTTGATTTATCGTCATAAATTCACTTTCCATAAAATATTTTTCAAAAATGATCAATTCTTTTTGGACCACATGCAGAAAATCAAATTTTCCTCCGACATGCCAAAACCAACATCAAGATTTTGATTAGAAAAATTTAACATAAAATTTTCAATCCCAAGAAAATCAACACAATTAATTTTCTCACGACCCCATTGAGATATTTCACTCTTCAGACTTTCTTCAAACATACGGTGGACATTATTCTCTTCAACAATTTTTATGGAAGGAACAAAAAAAATTACATCTTCCGATAGATCGTCTTTGTGAGGATAGATGTCGTAAATCAGCAGGGAGTCCCAATCTACTGAAGAATTTGCTCAACAAATTTATCTTCTACCTCCACTTGAGATGAATTTGGTAAATGGGCTCGAGGCTTGCTGACAATAGTCAAGGCGACGAGAGCAAACTAGGGAGGCTCTGTACGTTACGGTTTTTGAGGACTGGGTCAAGCAGGTATATATACTGATATACAATATAGGCAATTTTTGTCTTTTGGAGAGTAATATTTTTCTTCAGATATGTAACAAAAGTATCAATCAATGAGCTATCATTTGTTGAACTTATTTTCACCTGCCCTGCTTTCGTAGTAAACACATCTATATGGTACATCATTGAAGGGGTTATTCAGGGTTTCTATATCTGCAAGAATACTCGAGAATGACAATTACTCGCCCAGATTTGAAAGGTAGCAACATTTTATTAGATGACGAGATGAAACAACCAAAGATCTCGGACTTTGGTATGGCTAGAATTTTCAGGAAAGATGATCATGAAGTAAACACAGGTCGGATTGTTCGAACATAGTAAGTGTTTTGCCTAAAACGCTTTATAACCTAAGCTTTCTTGTTAGTTAGAGCATTCCTAGTAGCTTCATCAAATTTTATTCACCAAAATAGTTAAAAATCACTTTTTCTCTATTCTGGTGAGCCACTTTTTTAAAATTCTCCCAGCACCCTCACCATTTTAACTATTTATTATCACTATTCTATTTAAATAATTTTTTTTTAATATTTATTTATTCTTTCTCTATATAATCTTTTTACAAAAAATTCTTCATATCCATGAAATAAGGACAGTATCGTGTGAGAGATGGGAGATGGGAGAAGAAAATGAGAGAAAAAGGGAAAAAAGTGTGCTGATCATGTGAAACAAAATTTGGTGAGTGAGTTGTTGAGTGAAAATGCCTCATCTAATTTGGTTAGTAATTTTAGTCATCAAATTTTTTTGGTTAAAATGATGAAGCTGCTAGGAGTGGTTTTTCAAAATTTTCATCAAATTGGCTCACCAAAATAGCTAAAAAACTATTTTGATGAGGCTACTAGAAATGCTTAGATGATTAATTTTGATGTTAAAAAATTCAATGCAGCAGAGTATGTTAGAAAAGGTGTGTTCTCTGTAAGGGATATAATATAGGGGTATTCTAGGAAGATATAATATATGGGTAAATAGGAGAATTAACTATAGAGAATTAGTTAGAATATGCTTCTAGAATATGCATTCGATTAGACATTTAGAGTCTATAAAAGAGAACCAAATATGTAAAGAAAGATATGAAAATAAATATTGATGAGAATTCTTTCTTGGAGAGTCTAGGCCTCTTGAATTGCCTTGGAGAGATTGAGCTTCTCTAAGTGCCCGTAGTTACTCTTATTATCCATTTCAATCTTCATCTTCTTCCCTAATTCCTCCATAATTTCTCTTGCTTTGCTACAATTTTCATGCCATACCAGAAAAAGCACAGAACATACTCCACCAAATCTGATGTTTATAACTTTGGAGTTTTACTTCTACAAATCATTAGTGGCAAGAGGACTGATTATTATGGTTTGGATGAGAACCTAAACATCCTAGAATATGTAAGTAACTTTAGTAAACATTGCTAAGACAACCGTACGTGGATCAAAATCTTACACTTTCGTTTCTTTTGCTGAGTACCTATGTACATTTCTGTTTTCCAAGTATTTTACGCTTAATATTCTATAATTTCAGGCATATGAGCTGTGGAAAGAAGGCAAAGGCATGGAATTTATGGATTCTTCTCTGGATGATACACTTTCATCGTGCAAATTAATTACTTGTATGCAAATAGCTCTTTTATGCGTGCAGGAAAATGCAAACGATAAGCCATCTATGTTAAAAGTTTCTTTAATGCTAAAAAATGAAATTGCAGCTCTAACAACTCTAAAAACTCCAGCTTTTTCAAGGAAACAGAAGAAGAGGAAAGTAAATTCATTTTACAGCCAGAAGTTTGTTCTGTTAATGATGTAACAATCTCCGGACTGGTAGCAGAATGAGCAGGGAGCCCTTGTGAAACTTGTATAGTTAATTAACCATAAACCGCTTGATTTGCATAAGCAAGGATTACAATATCCAATGGTAATTCACGGTTTAGTCCCTTGTCAAACTAGGAAAATAAACCAAACAATTGATACAAAATTAAAAAAACTAAACCAAACCTATAATTCATATTATTGCAGGGCAAGAACGTTCTCGATCTACTAACATTTTATACAGGAAAAAATTCAATGGTTTGAAGATCACCAAAAAGCTTCCGTATTGGTAAAATCCATTACTCACAATTTCAACACAGTATCAGAAAAATTAGAACACTACTATAATATCCCAACAACAAAATTCACAACCCAACCACTCCCTAAACTGAAAGTTATCACAAAGATTATAACTTTCAGCAAAACCCAGAAAGCAAAACTATAGAAGAAAATCTTTCAAACAAATTAAATATATTGTATATATACCTGCTTGACCCAGTCTTCAAAACCCTTAGCAGCCTCCCTAGTCTGCTCTCCGAGCTTACACAGCGACTTAGAAACATGGGTCTCCTAGGTGAGCTTCTGTTTCTCTCCTTTTCTTGCTTCTCAGATCATATAAGCCCATCCCCAGTCCTTGAACCACAGAGAGCAAAGCAGGTGGTTGTTCTTGAAACTGAAATATTCAGAAACAGGCGTCAAAGAACAAAGCTTTGGAGCCAAATCCTGAAGCGAAAGATAAAACCTTTGGACTGGTCGGCAATGGATGCACAAAACTGCGAAATTAAATCTCCCTCACTCCAAAAGCAGGCACTCCGGAATAGAAAACAAGGAAGAGCATCGTCGCGTTCCCGAATGAATTGAAAAACGAGGAAGAGAATCGTTTTTCAATTTCTTTTTAGTAATTGCAGTGACGACCGTTAATGTTGTTACGACGACTTCATATTCTACAAACCTACCAAAATGAGTTTAAATGACGACCTATTCGGTTGGATGACGGTAATAACCGACGTAATAAGTCCAGATTGTTTTAACGGATGTAACATTTTTTTCAAGTCTTTCGTAATATTATTTTTTATTTTATTATTATTATTTTTTAATTCATGTTTGGCTTGCAATTCAACCCGATTGGCTACCCTACTGAATTTTTTTTTTCAACCATCGATCTAAGAGGTAATTTTTTCTTGTCAATCATCGTGCATGTGAATTAACAAAAAGAGTAATGTTAGAAGAACGACCCCTTTAGAGTTCTCTTTACATTTTGCTAAAGGTGTTGAAACTACGTCACCCACTAAAAAAAATTACCCTCTAATCACATATGGTGACATATATAAACTATTAAATTCAAAGTATGACAAACAAAAATTATGGGGTAATTACATTAGTGAAATACTACTTAAAGAAAAATGTTACACTTATAACCCCTTTGCAATTCTCTTACCACTTACTGACATGTGTGTCAATATGTGGTTGGAAGGTGTTTATTTTTTTTTAGTGACTGATCTAATTATAAAATGATTAAACATCTAGCATTATTACTCTTTCAAAAAAACACACAAACATTTTGAGGGCATGTTTTGCACTACTTATCCATTTAAAGATATTTTCCCCTCTCTCTCTCTCTCTCTCTCTTAAAGATGTAATGTAACTGAAAATCATTATTGGAGATAAACGAACATCAAAATCCTTCCTAGCCACCTTGTTGCGAACAGAGTGAAAATTAATACCTATGTTTCAGGAAGTGTGTTAATTTGGTGAATGTGTCAAAAATGGTTTTAGAGTCCTACTTTGGGTATTGTTGGGAATTGGGCTCACAGGGCAGCCCAACCCACCGAAGTCATAAAGTTAAGCCATAAATTTAAAACCCATGCATTTATGGGCCCAGAGAATCTGCTCCGATTACAACGGAATAAAATCATATCCCACAACATCATATGCATTCCTAGTTCAGAGGAAGGGGGAATTCCTATACCTAACATCATTATCTAGGGGAGAAATCATATCATATAGTTAACTACAAACATTTAAGCCAAAGATCTCAAGTAGTGTTTTAAGACTGCTTCAATTCTCTCTTTGCGCAACTACATGTAGTGATTTAAAAAAAAAAAAAAAAAAAAAAAAAAACTACATGTAGTGAACATTTTTAGGCCAATTAACTTGTTTTCTCTCAAAATATTATGAAACATTCACATTAAAAAATGTTGATAGTTTTAATAAAATCCTCTATTCTCCGCCCTGCCGAGAATAGGAGCAATTTCCTTGATTCAACCAAAACTAAAAAATTTCAATCCTTAATTTATCCAGCATGGAAATCAATAATATAGAAATTCGCATTGCGCCAACTAATTTCATAATCACTTAATTACTAGATATGTAAATTAAATTAACAAAAAAAACAAAAAACTTAGGTCCTTAATTTCATGACCGATCCTCTTTCACAATGAATCAGGATACTATTGGAGTTGTTCCAACAAAACTAGCTAAGCTTTCGCTCTTGGCAATCAAGGAAGTAACCACCATGGATTTGAAGAATATTATTGATCATGATTTACAATATGAAAGCTACTCATTGACCATAATTTGTTATGCATAATGGTCAAATGCTTCTTGCCCATGATGCACGAGTCATGGATTTGCCAAATTAGGGACTAAGATTATGTTTAGTATGTGGAATGATTATTCCATCAGAGAAAAAAAAAAAGAAAAAAAAAGAAATAATAGTTTCTATTGAAAATGGAAGAAATGGAAATTGAATAGCCTTTGAATAGCCATTTACATAGTCCATGAGAGAATGCCTAATTCCAAGTGTCAGAGTATAAGTATACTTCAACACCAATATTATTTTATTCTAACTTCTTCCATTCTTAATAATGTTATTCATTTTTTTCTAATGAAATAGTCATTTCTCATACGAAACATATCCAAAGACAATCTTTATTGGCATGTAATCTATGAGTTTGAAGTTCAAATCCCCCATCTTATACGTAATTTGCATTCGTAACATATATTCTCATATAATAAATAATAATATATAATTATTAACAAAAAATAAAGAAATGTGTCATTATGCTACATGCTACATATTTTTTTGTTTATATATATATATATATATATATATATATATATATATATATATATATATATATATATATATATATATATAATTTATTATTGAATATGTAAAATCTACGTGCAACGATGGATTTACACATTTTTTTTACCGAAATGAACAAAAGATGTGTAAGAGAGTGAAAATAAACATTTATTTTAAATAATAATATAATTAACTCCAAAACAAAATTTTTAAGCATTAAATAAATAATTTAATTTGTTTTTATCTCAAATGACATGATTATTTCAATGAGGTAATTAACAACATAATCAGCCAACTTTAAATTTATATATGATATGACTGTTTAATTTAATGATAGATTGATAAAGTCAACGTAGTGGTTGCATTTGGATTCGCTCCAGTTCAAATGAACTAGAGATGAGTTAGTTAGTGCAAGTGAAAAGGCAAATTTGTTCGAAAAAAAATGTAAAAAGACAAATTTGCCCCCCCCCCCCCCCTTGTTTTTTCACTAACTGGCTTCTCTCCAGTTTACTTCTTTTCTTTTTCTTCACCCCAAAAAGTCAAATTCAAAACATTCTAACATTTTTTCACTTTTTATATCACATCAATCATTTTTTATTACTACTCAAATAAAAAAAAAAACCCACTACAAAACAAATTTTTTTGGGGTAATTACCCTTTTCCCCCATCAACTACCAGTCATTGTCAACATGCCCCCATGAACTGACACCTCGACCAAAAGAGAGCATCCAACTATCAATTTTACACACTTTGCCCCCTTCCGTCAAGGAATTCCATTAACTTGGACGGAATATTCCATTTTTGGGCGTTAATTTTGGTTTAAAGACCAAAATGTCCTCCAACAGTAATTAATAAAAAAATAATAAAATTAATATGTTTAAAAAAGTTGAGGGCATTTATGTCTTTTTACGAATTAAACTGACGGAATGGGGCAAAGTGTGTAAAGTTGGTAGTTGGATGCTCTCTTTTGGTCGATGTGTCAATTCATGGGGGCATGTTGACAATGGCGGGTAGTTAATGGGGGAAAAATGTAATTACCCCAATTTTTTTTTTTCACTTTTCTATAAAACATATATAAACTTTTTAATACTTTTATCACATCAATCACTTCTTACTACTACTTAAACAAAAATTTCGCAACACAAGTATTTACCAAACACATCCATTAAATGGGAAGTTAGATGCCATGTAATGGGGAAATGAAGGTCTTGTTTGGCAACCCCTTTTCCTCAAGTACGAGGGGAGGTTTTTTTTTTTGGGAAGTGATAGTAAAAAGTTATTAATGTGATATAAAGTATAAATAATTTATATGGAAAAGTGGAAAAAACTTGTATTGAAGTGAATTTTTTTTATTTAAATAGTAATAAAAAAATTATTGATGTGATGTAAAAAGTGAAAAAAAAAAAAAGAAAAAAAAAAAGAAAAAAAAAAAAAGAAAAGGGAGGGGAGGTAAAGGATTGCCAAATGGAGCCGAAAGGTTACAAAGACAAGGGTTAATGATTGGTTTAATGAAGTAATTATCAACATTATCAGCCAACTTTAATAATGACATGACTGTTGGATTTAATGATAGATTGATAAAGACAATGTAATGGGTTGTGTCTCAAAAAATGAACATATATGCTAGACATAGACTTTTCCTTCCCTTGTTTTCAGGTCTAAATATTCCTTCCCCTCATATTGGGGAATGATTTTTTTTTTTTTTTAAATGGTTATAAAATATAATTGATTTGATATAAAGTTGAAATAATTTTTATAGAAAAATGAAAAAAAATTTGTATTGTGATGTTTTTTATTTATTTATTTAAATAGCAATAAAAAAATGTTGATGTGATATAAAAAGTAAAAAAGTTAAGAATGTTTTGAAGTTGAAGTTAATGTTTTTCATTAAATTTGTTTTTATCTCAAATGACATGATTAGTTTAATGAAGTAATTACCAACATAATCAGCCAACTTTATATATGACATGATGGTTGAATTTAATGAAGGATCGATAAAGTTAACGTAGTGGTTGCATTTGGATCATTTCCAGTTCAATTGAACTAGAGATGAGCCATTTAGTTTAAGTGAAAAGGCAAATTTGTTAAAAAAAAATGTAAAAAGACAAATTAACCCTTTTCTTTTTTTTTTTGCATTGATCGGCTTCTCTCCAGTTCAATTGAACTGGAGAAGAGCTAATTAGTTTAATTGAAAGGACAAATTTCTCTTCAGTTCAACTGAACTGGAGAGGATACATCCTTGTCAGAAATGGTTGGTGTCCCAGAAAATGAACATATATGCTAGTTGTAGACTTCTCAAAAGGAATTTAATTTTTCAGGTCATCAAAAGCATTAAATATAATCTTATTCCTTAAAAAAAAAATGGAAAAAGGCAAATGTCATTTTGTATTTTTTTCATCCATCTATTTTGTATTTTGTAAGGAATCCACTTATCTACTCATTTCTATTTCATTTTAATTGAAGATGATTCTTTTCCATCCCATGTGACGTGGTTCCCACGTACAACATTTAGTGAGATAAAGATTGATTTTTTTAGTTATAGAAACCATACAAGTAAGATTGGGGAGGGGAATAGAAAGGGCATTTAATATTGAATTTATTTAGGACATTTTAGTTAGAACTGATAATATGATGAGTAATATTACTCTTCACACTCGTTTATTATATTTATTTTATACGAACTGACCTAACGTGTTTTAAGTGACTTTTCATATTAGACACTTAAAAAAATAAAAGTGTTGGTACAATTTTCAGTATGATGTGAACAACACGTTTCTCAAGCTCATTTTTAATTAAACATATATTTTTTACTGATATTTTTATAAACTGAATTAAATGCAAATTTAAAAGAAAATTTTATCCGAATATAGCTGGCGGTGGTCACTGAGCAAGTCATGATGTAGAGAGGGAGAGGTACAAGATGAGATAAACTGTTGTGCAAACCAAGACGAGGTAGAGAGACAGACCATTTATTTTTTATTTTTTTATTTATCAAAAAAAAAAAAAAAAATATTGACCCCAAACTATAATTCTGCTGCGCCACTGCACACAAGGCTGCTTGCAAAGGCAATATTATCCCTAAAAATGAACTCCCAATAAAGTAACAACCGTGAAGAAGGCTTTTAAAGCCCATGTGTTCAGGTTGGCTCTTGGGGCTACTATGTATCGCCTTTGGCGTAATAAGACTGCTTTAAAGCACGACAATATATAATCATTTGTCTGAGGAGCGGCTACTGCAGAAGATAAGAGCATGTTTGGCAACTATCTCTCATCTCCCACCTTTTTTTTTTTTTTTTTTTTTTCACTTCACCAAAAAAAAATCAAATTTAAAACATTCTAACATTTTTTTCATATTTTATATCACATCAATAATTTTTTATTACTACTCAAAAAAAAAACCTACTATAAAACAATTTTTTTTTCTTCACTTTTCTATAAAACATATTCAAACTTTTTAATACTTTTATCACATCAATCACTATTTACTACTATTTAATTAAAAATTTCACAACACAACTACTTACGAAACACATCCATTAAATGGGAAGTTAGATGCCATGTAATGGGGAAATGCAGGCCTTCTTTGGCAACCCCTTCTCCTCAAGAATGAGGGGATTTTTTTTTTCTTTTTTTTTGTAAGTGATAGTAAAAAGTTATTAATGTGATATAAAATAGAAAGAATTTATATGAAAAGTGGAAAAAAAAAATTGTATTGTAGTGAATTTCTTTTTATATTTAAATAGTAATAACAAAATTGTTGATGTGATGTAAAAAATGGAAAAAAAAAAAAAAAAAAAAGTTTGAATGCTTTGAAGTTAATTTGTTTTTGGGAAAAGTTAAAAAAAAAAATAATAATAAATGAGAAGGAGAGGGGAGGGGAGGGTAGGGATTGCCACTATCAGGATCCCTTCAAATTCTTTGCCCGAATTTGATACAATTCGGGCAGGTTGTTGTGAGTAAGCATTTATGAGATTCACCTGACCGGATAAGCAGTTGGGCAGCCCAACTTTTATTTGGTCAGGTGGGTCTCATAAATGCTCACTCACAACTACCTGCCCGAATTCTATCAAATTCGAGCAAAGAATTTGAGGGGATCTTAATTCTGCCAAATGGGGCCAAAAGGTTAGAAAGACACGGGTTAATGATTGTTTTAATGAAGTAATTATCAACATAATCAGCCAACTTTAATTATAACATGACTGTTGGATTTAATGATAGATCAATAAAGACAACGTAACGGTCGGTGTTCCCAAAAAATGAACATAGATGCTAGTAGTAGACTTTTCCTTCCCCTATTTGCATGTCTTCAAAAGCATCCCTTCAAAAAAAAAAAAAAAAGAAAAAAAAAAGAAAAAAAAAAAAAGTCATCAAAAGCATTAAATATTCCTTTCCCCCGTATTGTGGAAAGATTTTTTTTTTTTTTATTGTAAAATATGATTGATGTGATATAAAATTAAAATAATTTATATGGAAAAATGAAAAGATTTTGTATTGTGATGGTTTTTTTTATTTATTTAAATAGTAATAAAAAAGTATTAATGTGATATAAAAAGTGAAAAAGTTAAGAATGTTTTGAAGTTGATGTTTTTTTTTAGAGAAATGAAAATAAAGGGAGGGGAATTTCAAACGGGCCATAATCTTATTCCTTAAAAAAATTGGAAGGCAAATGTCATTTTGTATTTTTTCATCCATCTATTTTGTATTTTGTAAGGAATCCACTTATCCACTCATTTTTATTTCATTTTAATTGAAAAAGGATCTTTTTCCAATCCCATGTGACGTGGTTCCCACGTATAACATTTAGTGTGACAAAGATTGCTTGTTTTAGTTATAGAAACCATACAAGTAAGATTAGGGCTAGAGAATGGAAAGGGCATTTAATATTGAATTAATTTAGGGCATTTAAGTTAGAACTGATAATACGATGAGTAATGTTACTTTTTATATTGGTTTATCACACTTATTTTATATGAGCCGACAAGTGTTTTAAGTGACTTCATAACAGGCACTTAAAAAAATAAAAGTATTGTTGGTGTACGACGTGAACACAACACGTTCCTCAAGCTCATTTTTAATTAAACATATATTTTTTACTAACATTTTTATAAACTGAATTAAATGCCAATTTAAAATAAAATTTTATCCGAATATAGCTGGTGGTGGTCACTGAGCAAGTCATGATGCAGAGAGGGAGAGGTGCACGATGAAATAAACTGTTGTGTAAACAAGACGTGGCAAACCATTTATTTTTTATTTTTTTATTTATCAAAACCAAAAAAAAAAAAAAACAAAACAAAAATTGATCCCAAACTGTAATCCTGGCTTCGCCCCTGCACAGAAGGCTGCCTGCAATGGCAATATTATCCCTAAAAACTAAAAAGGAACTCCCAACAAAGTAACAACCGTGAAATAAAGAAGGCTTTTAAAGCCCATGTGTTCGGGTTGGCTCTTGGGCTACTATGTATCGCCTTTGGCATAATAACAAGAGTAATGATTCACTACCATCTAAATATACAATTTTTCACCACCTTACCTATGTGGTAAGGTGGTCCTCCACTACTTTTTGAGTTTTTTTATATTTTAAAAATAAATTAAGGTGGTGAAAAATTGTATATTTAGGTGGTAGTGAATCATTACTCTAATAGAATGCTTTAAAGTTTAAAGCATGACAATAATCCTTTGTCTGGGGAGCCGCTAACGCAGAAGATGGAGCATGTTTGGCAACTATCTCTCATCTCCCACTTTTTTTTCTTTTTTTCTTTTTCTCCTCCTCCCAAAAAAGTCAAATTCAAAAAACAAATTTTTTTTCTTTCACTTTTCTATAAACACATATCCAAACTTTTTAATACTTTTATCACATCAATCATTTCTTACTACTATTCAAATAAAAATTTCACAACACAACTATTTATAGATACATCCATTAAATTGGAAGTTAGATGCCATGTAATGGGGAAATGAAGGCCTGGTTTGGCAACCCCTTCTCCTCAAGTATGAGGGGATTTTTTTTTTTTTTTTTTTTTTTTCACTTCTCCCAAAAAAGTCAAATTCAAAACATTCTAACATTTTTTCACGTTTTATATCACATCAATTATTTTTTTTTTATTAATACTCAAATAAAAAACCTCACTACAAAACAATTTTTTTTTTTTTGGGTAATTACCTTTTCCCCCCATGAACTACCCGCCTGTGTCATTTTGCCCCCACAAACTACCACTTCGACCAAAAGAGAGCATCAAACTACAATTTTTACACACTTTGCCCCCTTCCGTCAGGAATCCCGTTAACTTGGATGGAATATGCCATTTTTTTTTTCCGTTTATTTTGATTTAAAGACCAAAATGCCACCTACAATAATTAATAAAAAATATTAAAATTAATATTTAAAAAAAAATAAAAAATAAAAAATAAAACCCTGAAGGGAAAGGGGTGGCGGCAGCCACCCCTGAGGTGGCCGGGGTGGGCCGTGAGCCACCCCAGAGGTGGCTCCCTAGAACCTAGGTGGCCGCGAGCGACCCCCAAAGGTGTCTCCGGCCACCCCAAGTTCTGGGGAGGCTGTGCAGCCACCCCTTAGGTCGGGGTGGGCCACGAGCCACCCCAGAGGTGGTCGGAGCCACCTTTAGGGGTGGCTCACGGGCCACCCGTGGCCTCTAGGGTGGCCGCGCGGCCACCCCAGGTTCTAGGGAGGCCGTGCGGCCACCCCTTAGGTCGGGGTAGGCCGCGAGCCACCACCTCTGGGGGTGGCTCGCAGGCCACCCGGCCACCTCAGGGGGTGGTGGCCCTTCATTTTTTTTTTTAAGATAAGGGTATTTAGGTCATTTTTGAAATTGAGTTAGGGCATTTAAGTCTTTGCATGAATTAGACTGACGGAATGGGGCAAAGTGTGTAAAAATGGTAGTTTGATGCTCTCTTTTGGTCGAAGTGGTAGTTCGTGGGGGCAAAATGACACAGGCCGGTAGTTCATGAAGGGGAAAAGGTAATTACTCCTTTTTCTTTTTCTTTTTTTCACTTTTCTATAAAACATATCCAAACTTTTTAATATTTTTATCACATCAATCACTTCTTAGTACTATTCAAACAAAAATTTCACAACACAATTATTTACCAGACACATCCATTAAATGGGAAATTAGATGCCATGTAATGGGGAAATGAAGGCCTTGTTTGGCAACCCCTTCTCCTCAAGTATGAGGGGATTTTTTTTTTATTTTTTTGGGTAAGTGATAATAAAAGGTTATTAATGTGATATAAAATAGAAAGAATTTATATGAAAAAGTTGAAAAACTTTAAACCAGAAAAATGAAATTTTAGGAGAAAGAATTTATAGAATGTTTTGGAGTTAATTTGTTGTTAAGAAAAGTGAAGGAAAAAAAAAAAAAAAAAAGGGAAGGGATTGCCAAATGGGCCGAAAGGTTACAAATACACGGGTTAATGATTGGTTTAATGAAGTGATTATCAACCTAATCAGCCAACTTTAATTATGACATGATTGTTGGATTTAATGATAGATTGATAAAGACAACGTAATGGGTTGTGTCCCAGAAAATGAATATACATGCTAGTTGTAGACTTTTCCTTCCCCAGTTTTTGGGTCATCAAAAGCATTAAATATTCCTTCCCCTCATATTGGGGAATTTTTTTTTTTTTTTTTTAGTGATTGTAAAATATGATTGATGTGATATAAAGTTAAAATAATTTATATAGAAAAATGAAAAAAAATTTGTTTTGTGGTTTTTTATTTATTTAAATAGCAATAAAAAAAATGTTTATGTGATATAAAAAATAAAAAAGTTAAGAATGTTTTGAAGTTGAAGTTGATGTTTTTCATTAAATTTGTTTTTATCTCAAATGACATGATAAGTTTATTGAAGTAAGTAACAACATAATTAGCCAACTTTATACATGACATGACTGTTGAATTTAATAATAAATCGATAAAGTCAACGTAGTGGTTGCATTTGGATCCTCTTTGGTTCAATTAAACTAGTGATGGCCCATTTAGTTTAAGTGAAAAGGCAAATTTGTTGAAAAAAGTATAAAAAAACAAATTTACCCTTTTTTTGCATTGACCGGCTTCTCTCTAGTTCAACTGAACTGGAGACTATACATCATTGTCGGTAATGGTTGGTGTCCCAGAAAATGAACTTATATGCTAGTTGTAGACTTGTCAAAAAAGGAATTTAATTTTCAGGTCATCAAAAGCATTAAATATAATCTTATTCCTTAAAAAAAAAAAATGGAAAAAGGCAAATGTCATTTTGTATTTTTTGATTTTTTTCATCCATCTATTTTGTATTTTGAAAGGTTTCACTTCTCTATTCATTTCTATTTCATTTTAATTGAAGATGATTCTTTTCTAATCCCATGTGATGTCCCACGTACAACATTTAGCGTGATAAAGATTGATTTTTTAGTTATAGAAACCATACAAGTAAGATTGGGGTGGAGAATAGAAAGGGCATTTAATATTGAATTTATTTAGGGCATTTAAGTTAGAATTGATAATACGATGAGTAATGTTACTCTTCACATTGGTTTATTATATTTATTTTATATGAACTGATTTTACGTATTTTAAGTGACTTTTCATATTAAAAACTTAAAAAAATAAAAGTATAACTTTTAGTATGACGTGAACACTACACGTTCCTCAAGCTCATTTTTAATTAAACATATATTTTTTACTGACATTTTTATAAACTAAATTAAATGCCAATTTAAAAGAAAATTTAATCCGAATATAGCTGGCGGTGGTCATTGAGCAAGTCATGATGCAGAGAGGGAGAGGTGCACGATGCGATAAACAAGGACGGAGCCAGAAGTTTTTATGGACAGGGGCCAGTGGCAAAAAAAATAATTGGTAGGGACCAATAGGCTAAATTTTTAATTTTTTAACTTATATTTTTTTTTTTTGAGATTTTTTTTTTAACCTTAGAAATTGTTTTTTTTAAGGAAATTGGGGAGGGGGGGGGGGGGGGGAGGGGGGGCGGGCATGGCCCCTGCTAGCCCCCCCTCCCTCCGTCTCTGGCGACCCCTCCCTCCGTCTCTGGCGATAAACTGTTGTGCAAACCAAGACGTGGCAGACCATTTATTTTTTATTAATTTTTTTTTATATCAAAACCTATATATATATATATATATATATATTGACCCCAAACTATAATCCTGCTGCGCCACTGCACACAAGGCTGCTTGCAAAGGCAATATTATCCCTTAAAATGAACTCCGATCCCAACAAAGTAACAACCGTGAAATAAAGAAGGCTTTTAAAGCCCATGTGTTCAGGTTGGCTCTTGGCTACTATGTATCGCATTTGGCGTAATAAGAATGCTTTGAAGCATGACAATAATCCTTTGTCATGCTACTGCAGAAGATTGATCATGTTTGGACAATCTCTCATCTCCCACCCTTTTTTTTCTCTCCAAAATAGTCAAATTCAAAATATTCTACCATTTTTTTTTTTTTTTCACTTTTTATATCACATCAATATTTTTTTATTATTATTCAAATAAAAAAATTCACTACAAAACAAATTTTTTTTTTTCACTTTTCTATAAAACATATCCAAACTTTTTAATACTTTTTTTACATCAACCACTTTTACTACTATTAAAACAAAAATTTCGCAACACAATTATTTACCAATCACATCCATTAAATGGGAAGTTAGATGCCATGTAATGGGGAAATGAAGGCCTTGTTTGGCAAGCCCTTCGCTTCAAGTATGAGGGGATTTTATTTTTATTTTTTTAAGTGATAGTAAAAAGTTACTAATGTGATATAAGCAGAAAAAATTTAAATGGAAAAGTGGAAACAATTTGTATTGTAGTGGATTTTTTTTTATTTAAATATTAATCAAAAAATTATTGATGTAATGTAAAAAGTAATAAAAAGTTAGAATGTTTTGAAGTTAATTTGTTTTTTAAAAAAGTGGAAAAAAAGAAAAGGGGAGGAGAGGTAAGGGGAGGGAGGGATTGTCAAATGGGGCCGAAAGGTTACAAAGAAACGAGGTAATGATTGGTTTAATGAAGTAATTATCAACATAATCAACCAACTTTAACTATGACATGACTGTTGGATTTAATGATAGTCCATAAAGACAACGTAATGGGTTGTGTCCCTGAAAATGAACATATATGCTAGATGTAGACTTTTTCTTCCCCTGTTTTCAGGTCATCAAAAGCATTAAATATTCATTTACCTTATATTGGGAAATGAATTTTTTTTTTGAGTAATCGTAAAATATAATTGATGTAATATAAAGTTAAAATAATTTATATGAAAAAATAAAAAAGTTTTGTATTGTGGTGATTTTTTATTTATTTAAATAGTAATAAAAAAGTGTTAATGTGATATAATAAATAAAAAAATTAAGAATATTTTGAAGTTGATGTTTTTTGGAAGAAGTAAAAATAAGAGGAGGGACGGAGGAGGAGAATTTCAAATGAGGCCACTTCAACAATTAGTGCTGTACTTTATTTTTCAGAGTCTTTGTAACCCCAATTACGACTTTTGGCCCTTTAAATCTCAAATTATAATGAAAGTTATTTCCTTATTAAAAAAAAACCTCGAGGACATCACTCGTCTGGGTAGGTGACCTAACGAACCCCTTAGACTTAGCACACAACCTTTTATCTCTTTTGTTTACTTGGGTTGTAGACTTATTATAGTATGTACTATAAGCCCAGGTGGGCTCTTAACATAATGGGATAGATTAAAGTATTAATATTTGGTTAAGATTCCGTTTGTTTAGTGGGATTATGATTGAAATTAGGATCAGGATTAGATAATATGAACTTGGGATTAACGAATCCTAGAGGGTCGGGTATGGATCATGACTGTTGGATTTAACATGACTCTTGGGTTTAATGATAGATCGATAAAGATGTCCCAAAAACTGAACATATGTGCTATTTGTAGATTTTTTCTTCCCCTGTTTTCAGGTCATCAAAAGCATTAAATATTCATTCCCCTCATATTGGGGAAGAAATTTTTTTTTTGGAATCATTATAAAATATGATTGATGTGATATAAAGTTGAAATAATTTATATGAAAAAATGAAAAAAATTTGTATTGTGGTGGTTTTTTTTATTTAAATAGTAATAAAAAGTGTTGATTTGATATAAAAAGTGATAAAGTTAGAAATGTTTTGAAGTTGATATTTTTTTGGAGAAATGAAAATAAGGAGGGGGGAGGGGGAGGGGAATTTCAAACGGGGCCTATGACCTTGTTTGACAACCCCTTCTCCTCAAGTATGAGGGGATTTTATTTATTTTTATTATTATTATTATTTGTTTTTTTTGTAAGTGATAGTAAAAAGTTATTAATGTGATATAAAGTAGGAAGAATTTATATGGAAAAGTGAAAAAAAAAAAAATTTGTATTGTAGTGGATTTTTTTTATTTATTTAAATAGTAATAAAAAATTGTTGATGTGATGTAAAAAATGAAAAAAAAAAAATTAGAATGTTTTGA
The DNA here is from genome assembly GCF_958979055.1 of Alnus glutinosa. Lineage (NCBI taxonomy): Eukaryota > Viridiplantae > Streptophyta > Magnoliopsida > Fagales > Betulaceae > Alnus > Alnus glutinosa. The sequence continues at coordinate 34,124,958 of NC_084889.1, forward strand.
AGTTAATTTGTTTTTGGGAAAAGTGAAAAAAAGAAAAGGGGAGGAGAGTGGAGGGGAGGGGAGGGATTGCCAAATGGGCCAAAAGGTTATAAAGACACGGGGTAATGATTGGTTTAATGAAGTAATTATCAACATAATCAACCAACTTCAATTATGGCATGACCGTTGGATTTAATGATAGATCGATAAAGACAACGTAATGGTTGATGTCCCAGAAAATGAACATATATGCTAGTTGTAGACTTTTCCTTCCCCTGTTTTCATGTCATCAAAAGCATTAAATATTCCTTTCCCTCATATTGGAGAATATTTTTTTTTTAGTGATTGTAAAATATGATTGATGTGATATAAAATTGAAATAATTTATATGGAAAAATGAAAAAATGAAAAAAAAATAAAAATCTAGTCCTAGTAAGAAAATGAAATAAAGTCTTAATTGTAATTAAACAAGAAGAAAAAATAAAACTAAAATCTCGGGTTGACGATCAAGTTTTGCGTTTTGTACATTCATTGTCTGAGAACAGGTAAAATTCTATTTAAACGACGCTACTCCAATATTATTTTTGACATTTTTCCTATTTTTCGTTTTCACTGAAAAATATGGGTAAATTTTGTCCTACATTAGACACCCCCACTTGAAAAAACTCATCCTCGAATTTTCTTTACGATATGTCACGCGAGGCTTATCCTAAGAAAGGTACTTGGAAACATCTACGTAGATAGCACAAAAACATGACTTTTTCTTTTTGTCTCATTCCATAAAAATTTCTCAAACTCTTTCTTTTTGGATGTCATATTTAACTTCATCGTTTTCTTTAAAAGAATCGTCACTGTTTTTAATTTCTGTGGTGATTGTGATGAGTTGCGCTTGTGGTAGATATTGTTCTTTATCTATATATCATTAAATGCAACAGTCGTGACTTGTGGCATGAAAAGGAACGCAATCTTCGAGCTCAGCTCGATAAATTACAGTTATCTTCCTGTAGCTTCATTCCATCCCATTAGTTTGTGATATATATATATATATATATATATATCTCTGTGTGTGTGAGAGAGTAAATACATATATACTTTTCTTTTTTTTAAAATAAAATTGACAATGCCACTACGTGTGCATCACGTGCAAGAGGCATTTGACGATGATGGACAATAAATGCTATGGGCTCTTGTGTTTACTCAGGGAGTACATTTCATATTGTAAATGATATAGACTATTGTGTGGACCATACAACAAAAGTCCATAACATTTGCAAGTCTTCATTACTGAAGATGTTGAAACATCTTCCTCCGATCCCTTCAATTGTATGATATATAGTTTATGTCCGCATGCACAAGCTTTTGGCTATTAGAGCTTAATTTTCATTGTTAAATACATAGATCATTGAATGAGTCCAAACATATAGTAGGTGTAATAAAGATATATATCGACTATTGTGTGGACAATACAACAAACTTAACTTTAAATAAAAGAAAAATATTAAAAAAAAAAAAAACAAAGGAAAGACAAAATGAAATGAAAAAAAATGGGGTGGTATATGATCATGAGATTATAAGTTACTCGGTATATTATTTTTGAGATTTCTTTTATTAATTAGTGTGACATAAATCTTTTTGGAAAAGTACATATATCCTCATCAAATTACTACTCAGTACTCAATTGTCAATATACCCTTCAAACTACCAATTGTGTTAATGTCCCCCCTCAAACTACCAAAAAATGTCAATGTTCTCCCTAAGACCAACAAAAGGACAAAATTGACCCTAAATTTGTTTGAATAAGACAAAAATAAAAAATGAAAAAATGAAAAATTATTTTTTAAAAAACAAATTAAAAAAGAACGATTTTTTAAAAAACAAACAAAAAATAACTGAAAATTACAAGAGCATTTTTTTTTAAAAAAAAAAAAAAACAAACGAGAAAGAAAAAAAAAACTAATTTTTTTTAATAAAATAAAAAAAGGAAAAAGACCAATTTTTTTTTAAAAAAAAAAAAAACTGAAAATTATTTTTTTAAAAAAATAAACAAACCAAAAAAAAAGCTTTTGTTTTATTTTTTTGGAATAAATTTTTGTTATTTTATATATTTTTTTTAGTTTTTATTTTATTTTAATAATTTTATGAAGGGTATTTTTGTCATTAGTTGGACATTGAAATTTTTTGGTAGTTTAAGGGGGGACATTTGATACAATTGGTAGTTTGGAAGGTGCATTGACAATGAGCTGGTAGTTTAAGAGGATTATGTGTACTTTTTTCTAATTTTATTTTATTATTATTTTTTTCAATAAGGGAATGGAAAATTGGAAATTATAACAAAAGAAAACAAACAAAAGGTGGGGCAACCCTTACAAAAGCCCAGAACAACCAAAAACAGTGTAATAAAAACTTAGAACTATCCAAAATTGGTCAAATAAATGACCGAACCTAGGGACGGAGGGAGGGGGGGCTGGCAGGGGCCATGACCCTGCCAGCCCCCCCCCCCCCCCCCCCCCCCCCCCCCCAATTTCCTAAAAAAAATAAATTATAAGCTAAGAAATTTTTTTTTTCTAAAAAATTAAAAAATATAAGGTAAAATCAATTATCAATGATCAAAGATCAAAAAGGGGCTACTTAATTGCTCCCTCATTACAATACCATATATAATTATGGAAAAAAGAGACTATTTATAAATACAATTTATAATTTTTTTAATCCAGACTTTATCTATGACATGTTTAACTGTCTCTCTAGCTAATATTCCATGAGCAGCTGAATTTGCGTTCTTATTCACATGCTCAATTCTCCATGGCCGTAAGTGACACAAATTCTCTTTGTTTTAGACCTTGTTTGTTGGAATTAAAATCAATAATACCTTACCAATAATTTGTATGGGCATAATTTTGGGATTATTTTATTAGTATGACATTAGTTTCCTACTATATATTGGACTCATTCAATTCACTCATACCCACATGAGAAATGATCCCTACACTCATTTCTCACAACAGCCCCACAACAAGTTGACGTGGCTGGTAATATTTTATTATTTTTTTATTTTGTTTTCTTTTCTTTTTGTAAAAAAGTAATAAAATATTACCAGCCACGTCAGCTTGTTGTGGGGCTGTTGTGAGAAATGAGTGTAGGGATCATTTCTCTACTCACATATATATATATATATATATTGAAAAATCAAAAGCTTGTGCAGACATACATTATCATGCAGTTGAAGGGAGGAAGACGTTTGAAGTTTGAACATCTATATAGTAATGAAGCATTAATGGAAATATTATGGACTTTTGCTATATCGTTCACACAAGAGTCCATATCGATCATTTACAATATAATCACAATACGAGGAGGTACTATATATAATTTATTTTTCCAACGCAAGAGTCCATATCGATCACTAGTGTACTAAAAATAGTAATATTACCTCCACAATAATCAAAAGTTATCATTTTAAATAGTTTTAAGGTGGCTAAAATTGGTAAATAAGCCAAAACTATCTAGTAATTTCATACTTGGGTGTATATACGTTCAATAACTATGCAAAAATTTCAATAACAATAATGGTTAATAAAAGGTAGCTAGGTCGAAAAAGAACTCAAATTTAATATATAAATGGTTTTAGGATGGCTAAATCTATGACAAATAGCATTTTATGACTATTTTTCATTATTTAATGTTGATTTAATTCGATCTACCCAACCCTTACCTAATAATACTATTTGCCACCCTCTTAGTCCCACGATACAGACGGAATACTCAAGGAGCTGTACCTCTCATATTGTAAATGATATGGACTGTTGTGTGGACAATACAACAAAAGTCCATAACATTTTCAATGCTTTTGAAAAATATTAGTCAGACTCCAAATAACACATAGAATGGGGGTTGAATAAGTGTATGCCAATATATATAATGCAGAATTAAAAATTGAATCAACCACAAACAAACAATCACCAAAATATAAAAATCAATAAAGCAATTGGTACAGATATTTGGTGACGAAGTTGAAACTTTTTGAACAGCTCTTTAAAATTAAAGTCACTCCGGAGCAGACAAATCCAGGAAATCACATTGAAGAATCTGCAAAGTACAAAATGTTAATACTCACAAAACATTTGCAGTCGTCACACTCTTGAATTACAACAAGTGACCCACTTGTCTGCTTCTCTCCCAGAACCTCTGGATAGTTCTTCTTTTTTATCTCATTAACTAGAACTCTGGTTGACTTCAATTGTTCAAGGTTGATGGTTCAACAATATCAAAATTCAGAGAGAGATATAACGTTAACACTCCAAGTATAAAACCCTCTTTTAGCACACTTAATTCAAGAGTAGAATCCTTAATAAATCTGTGCCTAGAAGTCCGTTTAAATGGACTTTAAGAAAACTTAGTTTTAGTTGGAATACGATTTTAGCAAAATTCGCCCAAATTTTTGGTCTTATAGTGCGAGGCGAGTTTGGCACACTTAACTGCCTCTCTAGTTAATTCATGAGAAGCTGAATTTCATTCCTATTCACATGCTCAATTCGATCTCCATGACCATAAGTGACACAAATCCTCTTTGATTTAAACTTTGTTTGTTGGAATTAAAATCAATATATAATACCTTACCAATAATTTGAATAGGCATAATTTTGAGCTTATTCTATCAATGAGACATTAGTTTCCTACTATATATTGGACTCATTCTTTCATACCCATATATATATTGAACATTCAAAAGCTTGTGCAGACATACATTATCATGCATTAATGGAAATATTATGGACTTTTGCTATATCGTTCACACAAGACTCCATATCGATCATTAATTACAATATAATCACAATACGAAAAGGTACTATAATTTATTGTTCCAACACAAGAGTCCATGCTGATCACTAGTGTACAAAAAATAGTAATATTACCTCCACAATAATAAAAAGTAGTTTATCATTTTAAATAGTTTTAGGGCGGCTAAAATTAGTAAAAAGTCCAAAACTATCTAGTAATTTCATATTTGGGTGCATATACGTTCAATAGCTATGCAAAAATTTCACTAACAATAATGGTTAATAAAAGGTAGGTTGAAAAGAACTCAAATTTAATATATAAATGGTTTTAGGATGGCTAAATATATAACAAATATGATTTTATGACTATTTTTTTATTGTTTAATGTTGATTTAATCCGATTTACCCAACCGTTACATAATAATGCCATTTGTCACCCTCTTATTCTCACGATACAGGCGGAATAGTCAAGGAACTATACCTTTCATATTGTAAATGATAAGGACTGTTGTGTGGACAATACAACAAAAGTCCATAACATTTACAATGCTTCTGAAAAATATTAGTCAGACTCCAAATAATACCTAGAAGGGGGGTTGAATAAATGTATGCCAATATAATGAGAAATTAAAAATTGAATCAACCATAAACAAACAATCACCAAAAAAATAATAAATTAATTGGCACAGATATTTGGTGACAAAGTGGAAATATTTTGAACAACTCTTTAAAATTAAAACCACTTCGTGGCAACCAAACCCAGGAAATCACATTGAAGAATCTGCGAATTATAAAATGTTAATACTCACAAAACATTTGCAATCGTCACATTCTTGAATTACAACAAGTGATCCACTTTTCTGCTTCTCTCCTAGAACCTTTGGAGAGTTCTTATTTTTTATCTCCTTAACTGGAACTCTGGTTGATTTCAATTGTTTAAGGTTGATGGTTAAACAATAATCAAAACTCAGAGAGAGATATAACGTTAACACTCCAGATAAAAAACCCTATATTAGCACACTGAATTCTAGAGTAGAATCCTTAATAAATTTGTGCCTAAAAGTTCATTTAAATAGTGTTCTAGAAATCCTAGTTCTAGTTGGAATAAGATTTCAGCAAAATTCGCCCAAATTTTCTGTCTTATAGTGCGGGGCGAGTTTGGCATAGTAAACATCTGAATTAAGGAAATTTTATTTCAGGGAGATTTGTTTTATTTTGAGTTAGCTTTCCAATTCCTCTTATTTCACCTTAATGCAATACTTGAGACAAATTTTATGGTTAAAACACTGAGACATGCTCAATCTGAAATTGACAAATCTGATTTTAACTCAACTTAATGAAAATTTTTCGATTTGCTCATTCCCTTGATTGATTAGACTTAATCAAATCATATAGGTTTTCTATTCCTTGATTGATTAAGCTTAACCATATCTTATAGGTCTTCCAATTCGAATTGGATTAAGCCCACCCGAATTGAAGTCCATCATCATGTCTTGGATACACTTCTTCATCGATTTAACCACTAAACTAAAACTTACAACCAAAAAAGTTTTGACATCGAATTTGTCAACACTAAAATCCTAATAGCTTCATTACTAAACATGTTGAAACATCTTCCTCCCTTCAATTGCATGATAAAATATGTTCACACAAGCTTTTGGTTTTTAGAGCTTCTTCTTTTCTATCTTTTTTTTTTTTTACATAATAATAATAATAATAATAATAATAATAATAATAATAATAATAATAATAATAATAATAATAATAATAATAATAATTTTCTAAGCTTTTGGTTGTTAGAGTTTTAATTGTTAAATACATGGATTATTGAATGAGTACTCCAAAATATAGTACTTATTGCAATCCCAGCTATATGCAGTTGAGCATTGCTCTACAGTATGAAATATATTAAGGTTATGTTGGGCATGCAAAATGACTATTTCATTCAAAGAAAATAATAAGTTTGATTAGGAATGGAGGAATGTGAAATATAATAGCTTTTATAATGATATATAATAAGGATCTAGTACTGAGAATAACCATTCATATTTTTCATAAAGGAATGACTATTTTAAGGTTAGCTATTTCATTCCACATTATTCAATTTTCAATAAAATTATTTATTTTCCTAATGAAACAGCCATTTCGCATATCAAACATAACCTAAATGTATTAATGCTTGCATCTGATGTTTAGTGTAAAAAGAGATGGTTGGTCACAACATTTGGTCACTTTAGTGTGTGTATATGTGTGAAAAACGTTGCAAATTAAACAACATGAGAAAATGCAACTAAAACTCTCTCTCTCTCTCTCTCTCTCTGAGTTTTCTGTGTGGCGACTCGCGAGGCATTATTTAGACTGTGGGAATGATGAGTATCATTCTAGTAGTGTGCTCCACCACCTGATAAAATGTATTGAAGATTTACGAGCAAAAGCACATGGAACAACTCTAGTCATATCTTGATTCAATGGGATGTTTAGGTGTTTAATTTTTTGAAATCTAAATTCAACTATAATTTACTGTGCGAATTTCGAGATAAAATAAAGTTGAAAATATGTTTAGATGGTTTGACATCCTGAGACAAAATTAGAAAAAAGTTAGATAAAATTTGATTTATTTTTGAAAATTGCTAATACTAATAAATATCAATAGATTTTTTTTTTTTTTTTGGTAATTACCTTTTCTCCCCATGAACTACCAACTCGACCAAAATAGAGTATTCAATTACCAAAAACAACTATTTTCCCCCCTTCCTTCAGTCAAAGGGGTTAAAACAAACGGTCAACGGGTCACATGACCGTCACATGCTATTTTACCCTCATTTTCTTCTTATTTTTCCCCCATGAACTACCACCATCTTCCAACATGCTCCCATGAACTACCACGATCTTCCAACATGCCTCCATGTAAAACGGCACGTGACGGTCACGTGACCCGTTGACCGTTTGTTTTAACCCTCTAACTGACAGAATGGGAGAAAATGGTTGTGTTCAGTAGTTGAATGCTCTATTTTGGTCGAGTTGGTAGTTTGTGGGCTCTTTGCGCAAAAGTTGGTAGTTCATGGGGGAAAAAGGTAATTACCCCCTTTTTTTTTTGAAAAACAATGCACCCAAACATCCTAATATATCTAGTTAAGTTTTTTGTTTTCCTGTTAATTGTCTTCAAAAAAATAGCCAAAAATATAAATAATAATAATAATAAAGAAAATAAATTTTATAAATGAATTCATTAAATTTACAATAAATATGGACTCTCGTGTGAACGATATAGCAAAAGTCCATGCTATTTACAATAATGCTTCATTACTATATGTCCATGTTCAAACGTCTTCCTCCCTTCAACTACATGATAATGTGTGTCCGCGCAAGCTTTTGATTGTTCAATTAATACATGCATGGAGGAATGAATGAGTCTAACAAACTAATGTCACTAAAAAAATAATCTCAAAATTATACCAAGTAACTTTTCCCCATTCAAATTACTACAATTAATGATCATCATCATTATTGTAACGTCTGCATTAAGTTGGTACGTAACTTAGCAATATTGTTCACATACATTTAGTATCAATAAATTACTTGTTTCAACCATATGGTGACGTCGTTTCTGTTGAAACGATGCCAATACAGACGTCGTTCACGGTACTGATGTCGTTTCATCTCCTAAACGATGCTAGTTAGTGTTGTTTAGGAAAAACGACACTAGCTAGCACGGCACTCACTGGCTTTTTTTTTAAGTGCATTCAGCCAATTGGGTGTCTGAATTAAAATCACCCAACTTTAGCACAAATTTAGCATAAAGTAATATTCCTGTACCAAAGAATAAGATGGTGCATTTGAACTTTAAAAATTAAAACTCATAGAGTACGATGTCAATAAAGATTGTATTCTTTTTCTTTTTCTTTTTAGGGTTTAGGAATAAAGATAGATTGTATTATAATCTGCATGTGGCTGACGTACTCATCCTTAATTTGGCAATGACATTTGATGATGATGATGATGCATAATAAATGGATGTGGGGCTCCTGTTGAAACAACAAATTGTAGTACTAGCGTGCATCTCGTGGATCGGATAGTAATTAATGCGATTTGTCGCCCTCTTATCCCTTTCTAATTTCCCCGGCCGGCCCCAATCTTACTTGTATGGTTTCTAATTTCTATAACTAAAAAATCAATCTTTATCACACTAAATGTTTGTGGGAACCACGTCGATCGCATGGGATTGGAGAAGGATCCTAGCCTCTTCAATTAAAATGAAATAAAAACGAGTGGATAAGTGGATTCCTTACAAAATACAAAATAGATGGATGAAAACTTACAAAATGACATTTGCCATTTTCTAAATTTTTTTTTAAGGAATAAGGTTATATTTAAGCTTTTGGTGACCTGAAAATTAAATTCCTTTTGACAAGTCTACAACTAGCATATATGTTCGATCATTTTCTAGGACACACACCAACCATTACCTTGTCTTTATCCATCTAATCCAACAGTCATGTCATCAAGTTAATTGGCTGATTATGTTGTTAATTACTTCATTAAACCAATCATTACCCCGTGTTCTTATAAACTATTTTTTTATTGTTTAATGTTGATTTAATCCGATCTACCCAACCGTTACCTAATAATGCTATTTGTTACCTTCTTATTCTCACGATACAAGCAGAATAGTCAAGGAGCTGTACCTTTCATATTGTAAATGATATGGATTGTTGTGTGAACAATACAACAAAAGTCCATAACATTTACAATGCTTCTGAAAAATATTAGTCAGACTCCAAATAATACCTAAAAGGGGGGTTAAATAAGTGTATGCCAATATAATGAGAAATTAAAAATTGAATTAATCACAAACAAACAATCACCAAAAAAATAATAAATCAATTGGCACAGATATTTGGTGATGAAGTGGAAACCTTTCGAATAACTCTTAAAATTAAAACTACTCTAGGGCAGCCAAACCCAGGAAATCACATTAAAGAATTTGTGAATTACAAAATGTTAATACTCACAAAACATTTGAATCGTCACACTCTTGAATTACAACAAGTGATCTACTTGTCTGCTTCTCTCCTAGAACTTCTGGATAGTTCTTCTTTTTTATCTCCTCAACTGGAACTCTGATTGATTTCAATTGTTTAAGGTTGATGGTTAAACAATATTAAAACTCAGAGAGAGATATAGCGTTAACACTTCAGGTATGAAACCCTCTATTAGCACACTGAATTCTTGAGTAGAATCCTTAGTAAATTCGTGCTTAGAAGTCCGTTTAAATAGAGTTCAAGAAAACCTAGTTCTAATTGGAATAGGATTGCAGCAAAACTCCCCCAAATTCTCTATCTTATAGTGTGGGACGAATTCGATATAGTAAACGTCTGAATTAGGGAAATCTTATTTCAGAGAGATTTGTTTTATTTTGAGTTAGCTTTCCAATTCCTCTTATTTCATCTTAATGCAATACTTGAGACAAAATTTATGGTTAAAACACTGAGACATGCTCAATCTGGAATTGACAAAATTTGATTTTAACTCAACTTAATGATTTTTTTTTTATTCGCTCATTCCATTGATTGATTCAACTTAATCAAATCATATAGGTCTTTTATTCCTTGATTGATTAGGCTTAACCATATCTTATAGGTCTTCCAATTCGAGTTGCATTAAGCCCACTTGAATTGAAGTCCATCATCATGTCTTGGATACACTTCTTCATTGACTTAATCACTAAACTAAAACTTACAACCAAATAAATTTTAACACCGAATTTATCAATACTAAAAACCTAATAGCTTCATTACTAAACATGTTGAAACATCTTCCTCCCTTCAATTGAGTGATAAAATATGTTCGCACAAGCTTTTGGTTTTTAGAGCTTCTTTTCTATCTTTTTTTTTTTTAAAAATAATAATAATAATTTTCTAAGCTTTTGGTTTTGTTAGAGTTTTAATTGTTAAATACATGAATTATTGAATGAGTACTCCAAAATATAGTACTTATTGCAATCCCAACTATATGCAGTTGAGCATTGCTCTATGGTATTAAATACATTAAGGTTATGTTTAGTATGCAAAATGACTATTTCATTAAAAGAAAATAGTAAGTTTGATTAAGAATGAAAGAATGTGAAATATAATAGCTTTTATAATGATATATAATAAGGATCTAATACTGGGAATAACCATTCATATTTCTTATAAAGGAATGACGACTTTTTACGGTTAGTTATTTCATTCTACATTATTCAATTTTCAATAAAATTATTTATTTTTCTAATGAAATAACAATTTCACATATCAAACATAACCTAAATGTATTAATGCTTGCATTCGATGTTTAGTGTAAAAAGAGATGGTTGGTAACAACGTTTGGTCACTTTGGTGTGTGTATATGTGTGAAAAACGTTGCAAATTAAACAGCATAAGAAAATTTGATTGCCGTACAAATAATAATGATGATGATCATTAATTGCCGTAATTTGAATGGGGAAAAGTTACTTGGTATAATTTTGAGATTTTTTTTTAGTGACGTTAGTTTGTTAGACTCATTCACTCCCCCATGCATGTATTAATTGAACAATTAAAAGCTTGCGCGGACATACATTGTCATGCAGTTGATCGAAGGGAGGAAGACGTTTGAACATGGACATATAGTAATGAAGCATTATTGTAAATAGCATGGACTTTTGCTATATCGTTCACACGAGTCCATATCGATCATCTAATATAAGCATATATTGTAACTTATTGTTTCCACACAAGAGTCGTTATCATTTATGAAGAGGATTCTATTCCATCATTTATAATGCATATGGTCATGATTATAAGCCTAATTAATGCATGCCATGCACATCTCCAGCTGGCAATGCCCCACATCTTGTTGATGACCGTTTCTATAAGTTTGAAAAGTTACTCGATCGGTATATTATTTTTTAGATTTCTTTTATTAATTAGTGTGACATAATTTTATTTTATTTATTTTTTCAATAAGGGAATGGGAAAAAGGAGAAATTACAACAAAAATAAAACAAACAAAAGGATGGCAACCCTTACAAAAGCCTCAAACAACCAGGAAAGAGTGTAATTAATAAAAACTTAGAACTACTGAGAATCGGTCAAATAAAATAACCCGGCCTATAAAAAGAACTGGAGTGGCCACAGAAGGCAATATCCGTGAAAAGAAACAGCCATTAAAGTAATAACCGTGAAATAAAGAAGGTTTTTAAAGCCCATGTGTTCAGTTTGGCTCTTGGGGCTACTATGTATCGCATTTGGCGTAATAGGAATATAATGCTTTAATTCATGACAATAATCCTTTGTCTGAGGAGCGGCTACTGCAGAAGATTAAATGGGGAAGTTAGATGCCATGTAATGGGGAATGGGAAGTTTTATTGTATTATACATCGTTCTATTCTGTCTCTCTTTTTTTTTTTAGATCCATCTCCCATATCTCTGTAGCAATGTAAAAGCTTTCTATTATAATCTTATATTCTTTCTTTGCCATTTTTAATTATATATCTTATTGGGTCTCCATTTATCTTTCCATCCAAACTCCAATTACATTTAAAAGATTGTTCGGGTTACAATCGCGCTCGTTCAATCATATTGGATAGATCGATTGTTGGTAAATTCCTTCATGTTTAATTGATTTAGACCCTTTTTTAAAAAAAAACAAAATTCATACTTTATTGATAAAATCAATTATCAATGATCAGTGACCAAAAAGGGGTTACTTGATTGCTCCCTGATTACAATACCATAATTATGAAAAAAAGGGGCTATTTATAAATGCAATGTGAATTTTTTTCAATCTAGACTTTATCTATGACATGCTTAACTGTCTCTCTAGCTAATCCTTGAGCAGCTGAATTTGCATTCCTATTCACATGCTCAATTCCATGACCGTAAGTGACACAAATCCTCTTTGATTTAGACCTTGTTAATTTGTTTGAATCAAAATCAATAATACCTTACCAATAATTTGAATGGGCATAATTTTGAGATTATTATATTAGTGTGACATTAGTTTCCTACTATACGTTGGACTCATTCACTCATACCCATATATATATATATATATATATATATATATATATATATATATACACACATTGAAAAATCAGAAGCTTGTGCAGACATACATTATCATGCAGTTGAAGGGAGGAAGACATTTGAACATCTATATAGTAATGAAGCATTAATGGAAATATTATAGACTTTTGTTATATCGTTCATGCAAGAGTCCATTTCGATCATTTACAATATAATACGAGGTACTATAATTTATTGTTCCAACACAAGAGTCCATGTCGATCATTAGTGTACTAAAAATAGTAATATCACCTCCACAATAATCGAAAGTTTTTCATTTTAAATAGTTTTACGGTGGCTAAAATTGGTAAATAGGCCAAAACTATCTAGTAATTTTATACTTGGGTGCATATACGTTTAATAGCTATGCAAAATTTTTACTAACAATAATGGTTAATGAAAGGAAGGTTGGAAAAGAACTCAAATTTAATATATAAATGGTTTTAGAATGGCTAAATCTATGACAAATAGCATTTTATGACTATTTTTTTATTGTTTAATGTTGATTTAATTCGATCTACCCAATCATTACCTAATAATGCTATTTGTCACCCTCTTGTTCCCACGATACAAACGGAATACTCAAGGAGTTGTACCTTTCATATTGCAAATGATATGGATTGTTGTGTGGACAATACAACAAAAGTCCATAACATTTACAATGCTTCTGAAAAATAATAGTTAGACTCCAAACAACACCTAGAATGAGGGTTGAATAGGTATATGTCAAAATAATGCAGAATTAAAAATTGAATCAACTATAAACAAACAATCACTAAAATATAAAGAATAATAAAGCAATTAACACAGATATTTGGGGACGAAGTATAAACTTTTTGAACCACTCTTTAAAAGTATAACCATTTCAGGGCAGCCAAACCCAGGAAATCAATCAAATATCGAAGAATCTGCGAATTACAAGATGTTAAAACTCACAAAACCTTTGTAGTCGTCAAACTCTTAAATTACAACAAGTGACCTAGTTGTATGCTTCTCTCCCAGAATCTCTGGAAAGTTCTTCTTTTTGATCTCCTTAACTGAAGCTCTGGTTGGCTTTAATTGTTCAAGATTGATGTTTAAATAATAATAAAAACTCAGAGAAAGATATAACGTTAACACTCTAGGTATAAAACCCTTTCTTAGCACACTGAATTCTATAGTAGAATCCTTAATATATTCGTGCCTAGAAGTCCGTTTAAATAGACTTCAAGAAAACCTAGTTCTAGTTGGAATATGATTTCAACAAAATTAACTTGCCCAAATTTTCAGTCTTATAGTGCGGAGAGATTTTGGCATAGTAAATATCTAAATTAGGAAAATCCTATTTCAGAGAAATTTGTTTTATTTTGAGTTAGCTTTCAAATTCCTTTGATTTCGTCTCAATATGATACTTGAGTCAAAATTTATGATTAAAACACTGAGATGTGCTTAATTTGGAATTGACAAATCCAATTTTAACTCCACTTAATGAAATTCCAATTTGCTCATTCCCTTACTTGATTAGACTTAACCCAATCATATTGTTCTTCTATTCCTTGATTGATTAGTTTAAACAATATCTTATAGGTCTTCCAACTTGAGTTGGATTCAACCCGGCCACTTGAATTGAAGTCCATCATCATATCTTGGATAAACTTCTTCATCGACTTAACCACTAAATTAAAATTTACAATCAAATAAGTTTTGACACTGAATTTGCCAAAACTGAAAACCTAACAGCTTCATTACTAAACATGTTGAAACACCTTCCTCCCTTCAATTGCATGATAATTTATATTCGCACAAGCTTTTGGTTTTTTGAGCTTCTTCTTTTCCTTTCCTTTTAAAAAATTTAATTTTCTAAGCTTTTGGTTGTTAAAGCTTTAGGGTTTTTCTAAGCTTTTGGTTGTTAGAGTTTTGACCGTTAAATGCAAGCATTATTGAATGAGTACTCCAAAATATAGTACTTGTAATAATGAGGTGGCGCCCATCACTTGGCAATCCCAACTATATGCAGTTGAGCGTTGCTTTACAGTATTAAATACATATGTTATGTTTGGTATGCGAAATGACTATTTCATTAAAAGAAAATAATTGGTTTTATTAAGAATGGAAGAAGATGAAATAAAATAGCTTTAATGATATATAATAAGGATCTAATAGTCAGAATAACCATTCCCATTTCTCATAAAGGAATGACTATTTTTAGGCTATTTCATTCCACATTATTCAATTTTCAATAAATCTATTCATTTTCCTAATGAAATAACAATTCCGCATACCAAACATAACCTAAATGTGTTAATGTTTTCATCAGATATATACTAAACTATTATTTTATTTTATTTTTTTTGCGAAAATGTCTTAGAAAAGAATACCAATATCCGTAGCCACTTTCACAAAATGAGGATATCACTTTTAGATATCAACACGGCTATTGCAGTTATTATCCGTTATCTATATATTAGGTAATGAGCCTTTTAAGTTTTCTTTGAGCCACTATTAAGGCATATTTTAAATGATTTTAAAAATAATTTAGTTAGATTTTTAGTCTTTTGAACTTGTTTTAATATTTTTTAAAGCCCTAATCTTTTGAAAACATATTGATTTCACATTACTTTTGCATTTTTGTTTAAGTGTTACATAAGGAAGCAACACAGCCAACTAAACAATTGTAAACATAACCTATACCCAATTCAAAATGACTTCTTTTTGGTGAGTTTATTGAATATAAAATATATATATTTTATATAAAGAGTATACGAATAATCACATTCACATACCTTAAAACTGTTATCCGCATCCTCATAGACGAATATGAATTTTTGTTAACTGCATCTATATGTGTTGATAGTGGATATGTGTAGATAACGGATGCGAGTGGTTAACATCCGCCCGCATGTACACTCTTAATTAGGCTTGACAAATTTGACATGACCTGCGAATCCAACACGAACAGGATACGAATATATAGGATTTAAGTTTAGACTATAACCCGTTTATGATCCGTCAACCCGTTTATGACATGTTTATGACACGTTTATGACCCGTTTATGACCCATCAACCCGTTTATAATATATTTAGGACGAGATAATTACATATTTTTTACCAAATTAGTTAAATGGGTTGACACGCTAAGTCGATGAGTTGATACACCAACTAAATGGATTGACACGACAACTCGAATTGCTAAGCCTACTCCTAATGAACAAGAACTAATTCCTTACAAAATAAAGGGCAAAATTTTCAAAATAAGGGACGTTTTGAAGCATTAATTGTAAGCGATGACGAATTTCGCTGTATATACATATCTCTCCGCTTCTTCTTTTTTTTTTTTTTTTTTTTCATATATAATATTATTCTCTTCTAATTATGCGAGTCGAGTCATGTCCCACCGCCAACCTTCCTTGATTTTTCGTCGTCTCTGTATTGTTCTGTTCACACGGAATTTAATAATAAAAGCCATTGTAGGCAGTAGCTAGGTTGATGACAAGTCTGTGGCTATATATACGCATGCTCTCTCTTCCGAAATTAAGCGCCAAGGAATTATATCTCATATATAGCTACCAAGCAAGAGTACTATTCTCCCTAGCTAGCTCGCCTTCCCTTCAATGGCTCAAGTGATCAAAGCCGGATACTGGTATTGCCAGAGTAACTTCCCGGTGGAAGACATAGATTCCTCCCTTTTCACCCATCTTTTTGCTGCCTTTGCCAATGTGAACGCTACCAGCTACCAAGTCGTCTTTCCAGAAAGGTATGAGGTGCAGTTTGAGTACTTCACCGAATCAGTGCGAAAACGAAACCCTGATGTTAAAACCATTCTCTCCATCGTCGGAGATCCTTCCATCTTCCGTTCAATGACTAGCCGTCCTGGCTCCCGGCAAACATTCATAGATGCCTCCATCTATCTAGCCCGGAGTTACAACTACGATGGCCTCAGCCTCCACTGGCGGTATCCCTACACGAGCGAAGAAATGGCCAACCTTGGCTCACTCCTCACTGAATGGCGAGCTGCCGTGAACGAAGATTCCCGGTGCACTGGAGAAGCGCCGTTGCTTCTAACCGCAGCGGTGTTTTACTCCTCAGACTATTGGTCTTCCTTGAAATATCCGATTCAGGCTATCTCAGATAGCTTGGACTGGGTCAATGTATGGGCCGATGACGTGTACACCCCCGATTGCTCACCCAAGCTGACTGGACCGCCTGCTCCATTGTACAATCCAACAAGCTGTGAACTTAGCGTGGACAGCGGCATCAGAGCTTGGATTCATGCAGGTGTGCCGGCCAACAAATTAGTCCTCTGCCTTCCATTTCATGGACGCAGTTGGCTTCTGGTGAATGCTGAGAACCATGAAATATTCTCGCCGGCGAACGGACCGGTGCCTGATAGTGACCCCATACCATATAGCAGAATCGAGACTATTGGTGCCGTAAAACAGTTCGATCCCTCGTATGTCACGGACTATTGCTATTCTGGGACGACATGGATTGGTTATGATGATAAAGATAGCATTTCTACTAAGGTTAGATATGCCAAGAAAAAGGGATTGCTCGGTTACTTTGCATGGCATCTCGACGACGATGACACTGTTCAGTGGACTCTTTCAAGGGAAGGTACGTAAAATATTAGTATAAATTCATTCCAAGTACGTACGTATACTCATGCATGCATATTTAATTAAAATTTTTCCAAGAAACTGATCATCTTAATTAAGTAATATTGATTATTACTCTATATCGTATCCTTATTGAAGTTAAAGTAGTACTCTTCCAATTTGAATTTGTATGTCTTCAAGATTCTAACTTGTAGCTTGTTCTTCTTAATTATTGCTGTGGCAGCTTCTGAAGCATGGGATAATGCGTGATGGTATCAGTAGAAGCTTCTATTACAGACATTAAGGCCAATAATTAGATGTGTCGTGCGTGTTTAGAAGCTTGTATTATCCACAATAAGGCCAATTAATATCAGGTGTGTTGTAAGGCCAATAATCAGACCCGCGTGTATTTGTAACATAGAAGCTTGTATTATCAACAATAAGGCCTGTAATCAGATATGTCGTGTTTAGAAGCTTAATTGTATTAGCTACATTAATAAGGCCAATTATAAAATATGGTGTGTTGTATGGCCAATACTCGGATGTGCTCTGTTATTTCCAACATATATGTAGAAGCTTTTATCATCCATAATAAGGCCAATAATCAGATATTTAAGTTGTTTTTAATATCTTGTCTTATCAACAATAAGACCGATAATTAATGGATACGTACGTACGTAAGTACCTTGTCTTATTTTTAGTAACGCCTAATGGGGTTTATATTGACTAATGATAGAGTGATATTTGTTAGCTTTTTAGTGGTCGGCAAATTCAATATATGTCAAAATGTACAGGGTGAAGTCGGTGCAAAACTCAATTCAAGACATAAAAATTCAGGGTTGTGTATGTACGTAGTTCAACATTGACCTACTCACGATAGTACGGTAAAATGATCAAGACATTTAGGTAAATACAAACTTTGTGACGTAACAAAACAACAACTGCTAGAAAACAAACACCAGAGCTCAAGCACAGAATACAAACAACAAAACAGATACAACCACAAGAGCTCAATCACAGAACCAAAAACAATTATAAAAGAGAATGAAGGTTCCATATGTGGATAATAGAACTATCTTTAGCCTCAAGCTTAATTGGAGCTCTAGCCAAAATCCTGGACCGCTCCTCCCACCTAATCTGGCCAACAATGGCTTCCTCTGTCTTGTGAGAATTTTCATCAACCAGGGCATTTTTTTCCTTCCAAAGATGATAGATGCAAACACCTAGGCAAAGCTTTGCAAGGCAGACTTTAAGACTTTTACCCTTCAGCTTAGCAACACTCCAAACCACAACTAAGTCCTAGTCAAATGGAGGAGAAGAAAAGCCACAATCATGCATGATAGTATACCAACTGTTTGAGTAGTAGTCAAAATGTGTTTTTTTAACTATTATATATTTGTTGTTTTTGTTTTTCTTATTGATGAATTTATTAAAAATAATATATATATATATATATATATATATATATATATATATATATATATAAGAAGAGTACGTGGATGCAGTTGATCACTATTCGTCTCAACATATGCGAATAGTAATTTTTGCTAATCGCATATATATGCATCCGCATATATAAATGGTAAATAGTTACAGATAGCAGATGCGAACGATTAATATCGACTTGTATGTTCAACCCTAATTAAAACATAAAACTACTAGTATCATTTTGGAGTCTTGAAAATGCCTTAAGCTTGCAAAACATACAATGAGCCTTTTCATGATTTTGAAGCTTACAATTAAAAGCTGGGCATGAACACTATATTAAAAGCTGCTTTGAGTAGAGGGATGACTAACTTTGTTTTTGTTGTTTACTCAAACGCCCTCGCCATCTTCGTCCTTCTTGTAGCTTCCATCGTCTTTTACAGGTTCACATATTCATCTGCTCCAACTCTCCTAAGAGCACTAGTAGCAGATTCCCAACCATTTTCCCTATGTTTAAGGAACAAAATTACTTTTTGTTTCTCTATAAAAAAATACCCCACAATAGATTCCCTTACTTTTCCCTATATCAATTAAATATTAGTTTTTTACTCTTATTTTATTCTTTTTCTCTCTTTCCTACTTTTTCTCTCTTCCTTATATCAATTAATTATACTTTTTTTATATTAAAATAATACATAGGGAATGAATAGTAGACATGTATACATTGGGAATCACTATTCATTCCCAACCCCCTCATCTAAATATAGGGCATCTGCTGTGAATTATCAAAAAATCTCAACGTTCCATCAAGACCAACAAAAAGATAAAAATGACCCTAAAATTTTTTCAATAAGACAAAAATGTTCTTATAAATTCGAAAAAAAAAAAAATGATTTTTTTTCTTTTTTTTGAGGTGATAGTTTTTAAATTTTTTTAAAAACAATTATTTTTTCTGAAGGGTATTTTTGTTATTAGAGGACATTGACATAATTGATAGTTTAGAGGCATTGATAATGAGGTGATAGTTGGAGCAAGATGTATGTACTTTTCCTATTATTATTTTAATATGTACGTTGTGGCAAAAAATGTTGAGATGGCTTAATGTACGTCACCTTAATTATTTAACGGAAAACACACAAAAGGACACTTTTAAAATCCACGAAATATCTAGGCAATCGAATTCAATTTTTAAAAACTCAGACAATAATCACAAATGACGCGTTATTCATAGCTTTATTTTACATTCATCTTTATTTTTAACTGACCTTATATTATCAATTCCTCTTGCTCGCAGTCAAAATCAAATATTCAAACTCAGAAAGCCTTGTTTTCATATTCGTACACAAAGTGGTTATGGACTTATCCAGGCAAGCTCTTCTTAGTATGTGGCTTATCACCTATTCTTTTGCTCAAAAATCAGATTGCCAATAGCTATGTCGTTAGACGATAAGGCCCATATATTCATATGAACTTCTGGGTTTTTGATTAAACCCTTTAGAAGGGTATTCACAACCTTTGATCTTTGCAAAAGAAAGTAAATTAGACAAAGGAATTTGCCTGCGCGGGCTGGGGGAAGATAGTTTCGTTGCCTAAATCAGTTGATGTTTGAGGATAAAAGACTAACGAAAATTGTAAAAAAATGTTGTTAGAAAAAGATAGAAGAAGAAGAAGATCATTTACCAATTTCAAGCGTAATTGGAATCGGGTCGTGTCTGTTCAAGGATAGGATCGTGAGCCTTCCATTTAGATGGGCTTTGGAGTTTTTAGAACTAACCCAAGGATATGGGCCTGCCGACTTTGCCCATGTCCCAACATGGTGGATTTTTAAAATCCAACCAAGTCCGGCATTAGGAAATTGTATGGACAATTACAACTTTTTCATGAACAGAATTATTTTGCATGTTAAGAAAAATCAAAGATACATAATAAAGTGTTATTCAATAAGCATGCATCTTTTGGACATATTTGCACATGGTACAAAAATTACCTCCAGATAGTCTACAAAGCTGTCAATGTCTCTTAGCCAGTCTTGTCCTGGCCTTAATTTATTTAAGCGTATATATATTAATAATCACATTATTAATTTAATTTTATATATAGATTTAGATAGTAATGTAAAACGTTCATTACTTTATATGCAGAGAGCGGATAATAATCGCATTTAATAACCGCAATAATCGCACAAATGCAAATACGTAAAAATGATAACCGTATCATGAAGATGTAGATACTGCTAATAACCACATCCGTATTTTTACCCCTAATTGCAGGGAACTGATATTAGATCGTTTCAACAAATTTAGCGAGTCTATTGAGAATGCTTACTAAGAGAAATGTCAAATGGTAAATTAATTGATTTTTTTTGTTTTTTTTTTTTTAAAAAAAAATGTTTTACCACTAAAGAAAAAAGAACTTCTCTGACAATCCTATCATTGGCTCGTTTGGCAACACTTTTTAAAATGGGTTTCTGCATTTTTTTAAAAAGTAAAAAAAATAAAAAAAATATACTAATAAAAAACTCAAAATATAAAACACTAAAAACTACTTTTAACTTTTTGTTGCGTTACAACCAAAAAAAAAAAAAAAAAAAAAAAAAAAAAACAACCAAACAAACTCTAAAACAAACCCATGTAATACGTATCCTCGTGACATTTTTCGTTCGCAGCCTATATGGAAAATGTTGCACATTGACCATAAAATCACATTGATTTTTGGCACTAGTCATTGGTTTACATGCACCACGGGGCCCAAAATTATGCACTAGTCAAGGTACGATTAATGTAGCAAGTTCAGAAAGTGATCACAACGCATCAAATTAATGTCAAGTGAGCTTCAACGAAACCCACCATTTCATATGCTGATAGGCTTATCTACAAACTATTTGGGGAGTAAACAGCCACGTCAAATTGAGTTTTTTTTTTTTTACCTATATTATTATTATTTTTATTTTTCCTCTAAAGATTATGTGGCTTTTAAAAGAAAATGTATTGTAATTTTTTTTTTTTTTTTTTTTTAACAGCACTTCATCCGAATCCGTTATATATATATATATATATATATCAATGCCAACTAAATTAGGCAAGGCTGCTGATTATTGAAAGTAGCAGTCAAGAAGCATTCAGAGTTGCCATTTCCAGGCAAGCTCCTCTTACTCGGAACATCTGGAAGGAGGTGGCTTACTAGCTTGCCACTTTTGCTGAGAAACCGAATTGCCCTGCTTTCGTCGAAGCTTATCTATTAAAGCTGATCACTACACAATTCAGGAACGACTTTGTCAATGAAAGGGTCGTTGAGAACGATGGCATTAATACTTTCCTGTTCGATTATACATTTATACATATAATCCCTTTGTTTCCCCTGTTTGGGTTTTGATTGACAATAATCAGATTTCAGTCAAATGAGGTACTTTCTCAGGGAAAATGCCTACACGAGTGGACCAAGATCCCCTACTAGTGGAGATCCTATTATTAACCTGCTCCCTCCTCTTTGGGCATGGGTCTATGAGACGGGCAGGGGGCTCCCTCAGGCATGGTCTCTCTACAATTTCCCCAGCCCCGACCCTCCTCTGAGAGCAGGGGATTATAAGGCATCCTTATACTTACATGAGCTTATTGTCTTTTGTTTTGTGTTTCTCCTGACTTGGCTGGCCATAGGAAACTGACTTTTCAAGGAGTTATTCGGTTGTCTTACATGGCATATTTGACATGAATATTTATAGAAGATTATTTGGCATCGCTTTAATAAACTAAACTATACGAAAATCCAATTATTTCAGCAAACAAAAGTATTAGAAGTCGGACAGTGACATTATTTTAAGATATTTTCTGACATATTCGTCTCTCATAAATTCGATCATGAGATGCATTATCAGCTCAAGATGAAGGAGATAATGGACAACCCAAGGGGCGATTATTAGTGGTCGTTTTGACTACAACTGCTACCGTTGTGCTTCTACTGGGCCTTGTAATATGTTGCTTACGGAAGAGAATGCTCAAATTAAAAGGTAAAGTTTTTCTACTACATGTACTCACCATCTATAATTGGAAGTGAGGATTCTTTACTACGAACTGCCATGATTGAGGAACTGACACTTTTGGTCATCTTCTCTTCTTTTATATCTTTTTTTTTTTTTCCCTGTTAATATGGGAATGGTTGTTACATCTAAAGAATAAGAGTCTAGAATTAATCATATGGCAGCTGCAGGAGATTTCAATGGCAACGTTCCTAATCTACAAGTTTTTATTTTAACTGACATTGAGGCAGCTACAAGTAGATATTCAATTGAAAATAAACTTGGACAGGGAGGTTATGGTCCTGTTTTCAAGGTAAACTTCCGTTAGACTACATATATTATGGCATTGCCCATCATCATTACAAGTGCTTCAATTTTTTTAGACTAAATAAATTGGCAGAAACATAACTCTATCTATAAACCACTCCCATGCTAATTTTGGCAGCAGGAGTAGAAATTGCCTTGCAGTATCTTAATGATGGAAAGAAAACAATTAATCATGGGTGTCTATTTATTTATTAGGGAGTATTACCAAATGGACAAGAAATAGCAGTGAAAAAGCTTTCAAAAACATCTACCCAAGGGTTTGAAGAATTTAAGAATGAGGTTATACGTACTGCGAAACTGCAACATGTAAATCTTGTGCGACTTTTGGGATTTTGCATTGAGAGGAATGAACAAATGCTGATCTACGAGTACATGCCAAACAAAAGCTTGGACTTCTACCTCTTTGGTCAGATATCTTTCCTGCAATTCAATTACAGTGAATGAGAATGAAATAACATATGAGCTCTTGCATCTTTTGCATAGAAGGCCACAAGCCAATAATTCCTGATGTTGACACTTGCGCCAAACACCCTTTAAACTTAAATAAAGCCAAGGTCATCTCGGTTCAAGCTTATAGGGATACTGGCACAAGGTGTCTTTTAAAATTTTTGGGCATTTTTTCGCATCTTATTCCTTTATTAGCCCAATGATAATTGAATGACTGACTTTTCGCAATCTAATTTAAAATAGACCCTATGAGACGGTATCTATTGGATTGGAGAAAACGCATTGAAATCATTTAAGGGATTACTTAGGGGCTTCTATATCTCCAAGAATACTCGAGAATGACAATTATTCACCAAGACTTGAAAGCAAGCAACATTTTATTAGATGACAAGATGAAACCCACGATCTTTGACTTTGGTATGGCTAGAATTTTCAGGAAAGATGATCATGAAGCAAACACAGGTCGGATTGTTGGAACATAGTAAGTACTTTACCTAAAAAGCTTTATAACCTAAGCTTTCTTGTTAGTTAGATGATTAATTTTGATGTTAAAAAATCTATTGCAGCGGTTATGTTCCTCCTGAGTATGTTAGAAAGGGTGTATATTCCACCAAATCTGATGTTTATAGCTTTAGAGTTCTACTTCTACAAATCATTAGTGGCAAGAGGACTGCTTGTTATTATGGTTTGGATGGGAACCTAAACATCCTAGAATATGTAAGTAACTTTAGTAAACATTGCTAAGGCAACCGTGGATCAAAATCTGACACTTCTTTTCTATTGTTGAGTACCTATGCACATTTCTGTTTTCCAAGTAGTTGATGCTTAATATTCTATAATTTCAGGCATATGAGCTGTGGAAAGAAGGCAAAGGCATGGAATTTATGGATTCTACTCTGGATGATACACTTTCATTGTGCAAATTAATTAGATGCATGCAAATAGCTCTTTTATGCGTCCAGGAAAACGCTAGTGACAGGCCATCTATGTTAGAAGTTTCTTCAATGCTAAAAAATGAAACTGTAGCTCTAACAACTCCAAAAAAGCCAGCTTTTTCAAGGAAAAGAGATGAAGAGGAGAAAAATAAATCGACATTGCAGCCAGAAATTTGTTCTGATAATGATGCAACAATCTCCGAACAGGTAGCACGATGAGCGTAGAGGACTTGTGAAATATAGTTAATTAATTTTTTTTTAAAAAAAATCCCATTTTCCCCATTTTTTTCTTTTAGACCTAGTGTATATGGTCAATTGGTCATTCACAATCACTCTATTACCATCATTGTTGATAAACTCGTATTTTCATAATCCACTAATAATGCACTTCTTCAAGATGTCATGGCACTCCCATTTTCTATACTTCACAGCAAAACTCCATTTTTTGGACACATTTGCCTTAACCAGAAACCGCTTGATTTGCATAAGCAAGGATTACAATATCCAACGGTAATTCACGTTTTAGTCCCTAGTCAAACCAGGAAAATAAACCAAACAATTGATACAAAACTAAAAAAACTAAACCAAACCCATAATTCATATTATTGTAGGGAAAGAACGTTTTCTGCTAACATTTTATACAGGAAAAAATCTAATGGTTTGAAGTTCACCAAAAAGCTTCCGTATTGGTAAAATCCATTACTCACAATTTCAACAGAGTATTAGAAAAATTAGAACACTATAATATCCCAACAACAAAATTCACAACCCAACCCACTCCCCAAACTGAAAGTTATCACAAAGATTATAAATTTCAGCAAAACCCAGAAAGCACAACTATAGAATATCTTTCAAACAAATTAAATATATTGTATATATACCTGCTTGACCCAGTCTTCAAAACCCTTAGCAGCCTCCCTAGTCTGCTCTCCAAGCTTATGATATGTGTTCTCCAACTACAGCGACTTAGAAACATGGGTCTCCTAGGTGAGCTTTTGTTTCTCTCATTTTCTTGCTTCTCAGATCATATAAGCCCATCCCCAGTCCTTGAACCACAGAGAGCAAAGCTGGTGGTTGTTCTTGAAACTGAAATATTCAGAAACAGGTGTCAAAGAACAAAGCTTTGGAGCAAAATTGTGAAGCGAAAGATAAAACCTTTGGACTGGTCGGCAATGGATGCACAAAACTGCGAAATTAATAAATCTCCCTCACTCCAAAGCAGACACTCCCCTCCATCTCTCTGCCTTCGCGCTCCCAGAAAAGAAAACAAGGAAAAGCATCGTCGCGTTCCTGAATGATTTAAAAAATGAACCGTTTTCATATAGAATACCTATATGATGTGGTTAAGTTTAAAATCAAGAGAAGGATTAAATCGAAATTTCTCCATTAAGAGTCAAAATCGGATTGAGTTCAAATTTGGATTCTGCATATATCTCAGTGTTTTAATCATAACTTTTGCGTCAGATATTGGATTGTGATGAAATTAGTGGCGTTGGAAAGCTAATAAAAAATGAAACAAATATGTCAGAAATATCTTTTCCCAAATTCGGACGTTTACTATGTCAAAATCGCCCAACAATAAAAGACCACAATTCTGGCCGAATTTGGAATCCTTTTCCTACTTGGATTGGAATTTCAATCTCCTACATGGACAAGAAGACTCAAGAAACGATTTGTATGGAATTCCCAGAGCTTCTAGGCCTCTCCTAGTCTCTATAAATAGACCCTTAAGTTTCAAGAGAATGTGTGCTTGGGCTTATGCTTAATTAGATTTAGACAGAAAATTCTTCTTGGAGGCCTGGCAAGTTAAAGAGGAGAAGAACATGGCAGGAGGCCATCCCAGCACTACGATGAGCGGCTAAATTCCTAATAGGGTGTTGATGTAGCCCTTTCCAAGTAACAATGGTTTAATTATATTTTAGTTTGGGATTTTCTCTATGCATGATGGTTGTATAACTGTGAGAATTAATTTTAATGTTTATATTCAATCATTATGAATTTCTTATCTTGTCTTAGAAAGTCTTTTATATTGATTGAACTCAATCCTTCATATTTTCTGTGATTATGTGAATGATTGTTATACAACGGTTTTAATTGATATATAATCAAGAGGATTAGATAGACCATGCCTAGGGAAGACGGATTGTACTACACCCTAGTTTAGTGTACTTTAGGTAGACAGTCCGGGCCAACCGAAGATGGGTTATACTATTCCATTGATTGTGTGTATATCCTATTAAAGACGTAGCTAGTCCATGCCTAGGGAAGACGGGTCGTACCGCATCTTAGTGGATTATACTTATTCTTTAGAGGTAATTTCTTGACTACTCGAGTGAGACGAGCCCTTTATCATGCCTAGTATGAATTTTCCTTGTTAATTTACAATTGACCATTGTTATGCGGTGAGTGGTGAAATCAATCTCCTATTCTTTATCTCATCCCTACTATCTTTAAATTTATGTCTTTTACTTTTATGCGTTTATTTTTATAAAACAAAAACCAAATCAAACATATTTTTAATTAAGTTATATTTAATCTTGAAAAACTTAATAGCAATACCCCTGCAGTCCTTGAGGTTCGACACCCTCTCTATAGCCTTATCCTACAAGGATTCGTCCTATTGCGAGTGGTTATTTATTATTGATATATTTTGGTAAACAAAAGACCACATCAATTCCCTTGAGGTACTAGTGCTTACTTGGGTTAGATTCCCTTGAAGCACTATACTTGGGTTCGATTCCCAAGGCATAAAACCATTAGCATGAGCATGTATAACATTATTTTTATGAGTGATATTTTTATGTAATAAGTAGTTTTGCTAGACGTATTGGTATGCATAAGAGTCTCAATGAAAAAGAGCTTATGTATATTTCTATCGGATGATTGCATGATTTAAATGCTATTGTTTTCTAAGTCTCACTGCATCAAAAGTATTATAGTAGGTGATGATGTATGTAGTTGTTTCTAACAATGGAACTTCTACGTATAAGCTTAGCTGTGTAGTATGCTTTAAATGTTTTCTATTAGTCGGTGTTTGCTATATCAGCTATGGGGGTTTTCAAACAAAAGTTTATAAAATTGGTGGCTGTTATAGTGTATGCATGACTAGAAAAGAAAAGTTGGTTCTTTGCAAAAACTCAGTGCATAGTATACCTCTGAGGTCTTAGTGTATTTATTTATGCTAAGGCGGTGGGCTCATAATTCCACCTGTGCGAATGCGGCAACCCCTGCAACCGTACAGACGTTTATACTTTGGTTGCAGGTTTTGCGGATATAGATATTGACTCGTCCGCCTATTTTATGGGATGATATGATTGGAGCATAATGCAATAGTCATAAGTCACGGACTCATGGGTAGTTCACATTTTAGGTATTTTATTTATGGCTCGTGTCCTACGTGGCACATGTATTTGTTGAGCCTATATTTTAGTATGTAATTCGTGTAATATGTTTTATAAGCCTTAAATAAATAGGGTTGTATATGGCTCTTGTTGTAATTAACTGTTATGTATTAGATGTATTTCCGCTTATGATATGTGTTCCAGTGCACATTGATTATTATATTCTGCTATTAAATGTAACTCTGATTATCAGGTGCATGTTATGGGGCATGTGACATATGTTGGCTGAGCGACATGTAGTCATGCCACTGTGAGGATCCATTTGTATGTTTTTTTTTTAAAAAAAACTAGTCGTCACACTGATGCCTAGCTCTTCTAATCTCTCGAACCAAGCAAAGACCGTACAATCCGTCGCCGACGACGCTCTCTCTCTCTCTCTCTCTCTCTCTCTCTCTCTCTCTCTCTCTCTCTCTCTCTCTCTCTCTCTCTCGAACGGTCTACTCCGGCGCCCACCGACCGGATCTCCGACGCCTTTGAAGCCCAGCTCGCTCTCTCTCGAAACCAGCCGACCGGATCTTCGACGAAGTCGACGACGCCAAGATTATAAATTATTACCTCAAAATACTTCACAGAGATAACGATAAAAAGAACGATAGAGCAGACCTTCATCATGATCAAGCTCGTTGGCGTCTAGAGGGGCTTGGTACGTGGGCTTTTTCTTTTATATTTGAAAGAGTAATTTTTTTTTTTTTTAATTGTGTATGGACCTTGTGTTTGGCTGAATCAAAAGTGTAGGAAAGGAAAGTTTTGGGGTTTTTTTTTTTTTCCTATTTTTCTGACACCAGTTGACGCACGTATAGCATTACTCCAAACTCAGACTTGCCTCTAGGCATTCGATACAGAAAAAAGTTCACAGACAGAGAGAATGGAGTCGCCAGAACAGTGGTTGGAGAAGGCGCTAGTGGATCTATGCCAAAGGGTGGAGACGGGTCTGGGTTTGGGTATGGATACCGATATGATATCGGGCTTGGTCTCCTACTGCGAGCTTGCTCATCCCCAAGAGTACCTTGACGTAATTCTCTCTGTCGCCCACCATTTATTTGATATTGTTTACTTGGTTAGTGGGTTTTACTTTGTATTACAATTTCTGGGTCTTCCTCAAAATCTTCGCTTTCATTGAGATTATGATGAATTTTGTAGTTAAGTTTTTTTCTTCGGGCTTGTTATGTTTATATAATATTTGGTTTCATACGGCTAAACTGAGATCTTTGTAGTCATTGTTATGATTAGAAAGAGTTTCACGGTTATCTTAGACATTGGTGCCTGATGTTAATTGGAGAAAACCCTCTAAAGAAAGGTACTTTAGCTCAATGCTACCCAGATTGTGCTGCTACAGATTTTGATGGGCAATGGGGCAAATAATTTCCTAGATTAGTCAAATTTTGATGCACTATCTCATTCTTGAATTCAGCGTCATTACCAGTAAAACTTGGTAGCAACTTCATAGCTCTAATGTGGTCATACCTCAAGAAGCAAACTTTCTCATTACACTATAAGACACACTGTTAGACATAGCTTCTTCAGGGACATTTAGTTGCTTTTCCTGAAGCTTGTTGTACATTTATTCTAAACTTTCTAAGGTTACGATGTGTTTCATATTGATTTATCATAAGATGAGTCTTTTTTGTTTTTTTCTTCTCTTTTTAAGTTCCTTCGGTTGGTTTTGTTACACAATTGAACTTCTTATATTTTTTTTTCTTGTAAGATTTTGACAAGTCTTGTATGGGTCTGCTTTGCATTTTCATGTATCAGAAAGGGCATTCATATACTCTTTATAGGCTGATCTATCAAGATTATTTTGGCTTTCTTATGCACTCTTTGAAGATGTTAGATTTGTTTTTCATGTCTACAGCTTGTTATGATTTATAAAACCAAAGATTGGAGGACCTTTATGGAAGCTAAGGAAGCTTAAGATTAGAATATCAACTGAAATTATCAATAAAAAAAAGAAGAGAAGCAAAGACTGAAAATTCTGATTTAAATCAGACTTTTATTTTCTTAGGCTAAAAGTTAATACTAGGAATCTTGGAAGTTGATGCATTGCAAATTCTCCTTGAACAAAAAAAATAGAACATGTGACATGGTTTTATTGTCTTCATTATGGCATCATTTTAACTGTAGCTCATCTTCTGAAAGGTTTGGTGTATGTTGTGGTATGAGTTAGTTGGCAAAGGGATGGGCCTGGAAGCTATATTATATATTTTGATCATTTTGATCATTTTCCTGGAATAGAGCTCCTTCTACAACTTTAAATTGTTTATAATCTTTGTGATTTCAGGATAATATGTTAGCCAAATTTAACTTAGTTTTCATGATTATTAGGAGTAACACCAAAGACAGTTTGAGGTGTGTGGAGGGCAGGTTCATGTTCCATGAACATGTGTTGGGGTCAAAATAGAGCCGCTCAAAGAAGTTCAGTTTGGCCAAGTTGAGCTGGAAGGCCTCATATCAAAACTTTTGTGCAGCTGCTTGCATATGAGAATTGAAATATCTCTTAGTGGATTGTTTCTTCTTTGTAGATTTATACTTCATTCGTGGTAATGATCATGACCATTTTTGTGATGTTTGTCTAGGAATTAATCCAAGGTTTTTTTTTTTTTTTTTTTTTTTTTTTTTTTTTTTTTAAATGCAAGTTCTGGATTGGCAAAAGATCTAATGTATTAAACATGCAAGACATGATGCTCTATAGGGTTTGAGGTTGGAAATGGGAAAATTAAATATTTCTTTAAGTTATCCTTGTTGAGCCTTATGTAGACTTGAAATTATGATCTTCAAGTGACTCAAACTTGAACAAAAACACTACATTTTCCAGATTTGGATCTGCTGCCGAAAGTGCTCGAGAATCTTGAATATTATTAATTTGGCAATTATCTAAAACAGAGTATTTATGGGAATTGCTTACCAAAGGCTGCACTAGAACAAACTTGAGGTACTAAACCAAATACGCTTGTTACAAGCTTTCTAACAGAAACACGCCAATACCCTAAGCCACAATACTAAACCAAATTTGCAGTAGATTCAATGACAAAACCAAAAGGTTTCTTAGGACCCTACAAGAGTCATGATATATCATGCATTATATTATTTTTTTTTTTTTTTTTTTTTTTTGAACAGAATTTATAATTGCTACTTCAAGAAGAATACATCCATATTGATCCTATGCTAATAGGATCTTAGGGACCCGGTCGTTCCCTAACAACAATGTTACAAACACTCACTGGGATGTCTTCCAGCCAGTATAGATCTATAATGTTATGAGAAGCCATCTTTGCTAAATGATGAGCAGCCATATTACAATCACGTGGGATAGCTTGAAACTTGGTTGACCGAAAATGGAGCCTTTCCTGTTGAATACTTTCTATAAAATGTCCCGCCTTTGAAAACAAAGGAGGATCCGACAATATTTCCTTGACCACTTGAGTTGCATCTCCTTCGAAAATCACCTCCCGGAAACCAGCATCTTTGCTGAATTGCATGGCTTGTAGAGCTGCCATAATTTCTGCTGTTTTTGGGTCAGTCCTCACTTGTTGCGTTATACTCCTGGCCCCCATACAAAAACCATTACTATCACGTGCTATGATACCATGGCCAATCCATCCTTTGGCCACATTTAAAGCTGCGTCCCAGTTCACCTTAATAACACCCTCTGGTGGGGGAATCCAGTGTTTTTGTCTTCTACTCTGTGCCTCCTCCCCTCCTTCCAAAAAAGGCGTCTCCTCTTCTTTAGCGTTGCATCTTTTGTACTCCAGAAGAATCTTTGAAGCACCACAATAGACTGTATTGGGATGATCAAAACGCCTCTCGAATAACCATGCATTTCGTCGAAGCCAGATGCTTCTAGCAATAACTGCCATTAGCTCCAGTTCTTCCTTCGTACCACGCTCCATGCAAAAAGCGAGGAGACCTTTGAAATTGGTGCCTGCATAACAATACTTTTGGAACACAGATACAGAACTACCCCAAACGTCTCTGGCAGCAGGGCAAAGCCATAAAGCATGAA
Organism: Alnus glutinosa; assembly: GCF_958979055.1. Taxonomy (NCBI): domain Eukaryota; kingdom Viridiplantae; phylum Streptophyta; class Magnoliopsida; order Fagales; family Betulaceae; genus Alnus; species Alnus glutinosa. Next base: position 34,156,924 of record NC_084889.1, read on the forward strand.
GGGCATCCTCATCTCCTATTTCACAACATGGGCAAGCTTTCATCTCCGTCACCTTCCTACGGACCAGGTTTACCCTAGTGGGAAGTAGCTCGTTGCTAGCCCTCCAGATAAAAAGCTTAGTCACATTTGGAATACATAGGGCCCATACAACCTTCCAGAAATCTTCCTCCTTTCCCGCATACGAGCATTGGCCCCCCTTTGAATCTTGCAAGTCCATGCCTAGATGATATGCACTCCGGACAGAGAAGTCACCATTCACTGTACATCTCCATATGAGTTTATCCTCAGATCTCAAGGGGTTTAAAGGGATACCTGAAATCACCTGAGCTTCCTCCTCCATAAACTCTGCTTGAATGAACTCCACCTTCCATCTCATAGTATCCTGGTCAATTAAGTCCGCCACCTGTGAGTTCCCATTTAGCCTTTTTGGAATTGATTGAACCGAAAAGGTTGAGGGGGAGGGCAACCATTTATCGCCCCAGACCTTGATCTTTCTTCCGTCTCCAACCCTCCATACAAGTCCTTTGCATAAAAGATCCTTGGCATAATAAATGCTTCTCCACGCATAAGAAGGCTTAGCCCCCAGAGCTGAGTCAAGAAAGGAGGACTGGGGAAAATATTTGGCTTTAATGATGGTGGCTGCCACTGAGTTTGGATCTTGCATGAGTCTCCACCCTTGCTTGGCGAGAATGGCTTTATTGAACATAACTAGGTCACGAAACCCAAGACCCCCCATGCTTTTGGGTCTGCTCATTTTGGACCAGCTCATCCAATGGATCTTAGAATTTTTTGACATGTGGCTCCACCAAAAGTGTTGCATCATTTGGTTTAACTCCTTGCACAGACCAATAGGCAGCTGGAAGACCCCCATACTGTACGTCGGGATCGCTTGCACCACTGCTTTTAATAAAACCTCCTTCCCTGCTTGGGACAGAAATTTTGTCTTCCAATTGTCAAGCCTTCTAGAAACTTTACCAATTATTTCCTTGAAAGCCGTTGTCCTGGATTTGCCTACGAAGGTGGGCAGCCCTAAGTAAGAATCAATTCTGTGAGCCTCTGACAAACCCGACAACCCCAGAATTTCTTGCCTTCTTGCTTGGCTAGTATTCCGACTGAAAAAAATAGAGGTCTTTGCCAAATTGAGTTTTTGGCCTGATCCCTTCTCATACATGCCCAAAATTCGAATAATACGTCTCCATTCTACTGCATTAGATTTACAAAACAGCACACTGTCGTCAGCAAAGAAAAGATGACTCAACCTGGGGCCTCTAAAGGAAGTGGGAACCCCAGTTATGACACCGTTTCTTTCATCCTTGAAAAGGAGGGCACTTAAAGCTTCGGCACAAATGAGGAAGAGATAGGGAGAAATAGGGTCTCCTTGTCTAATCCCTCTAGAAGGAGAAATGTGCCCTACTGGGTTTCCATTGATAATCACTGAATAGGAGACCGTCTTGATGCAAGTCATCACCCACTTCACCCACTTTCCTGCAAACCCCATTCTAAGCATCGCCGCTTCCAGGAATGGCCACTCCACTCGGTCATAAGCCTTGCTCATGTCTAGTTTGATTCCCATGTAACCCACCTTGCTCCACATCCTAGTCTGCATTGTATGCATGGTCTCATATGCAGCTAAGATGTTATCAGTAATTAATCTCCCCGGAATAAAAGCACTCTGGTTAGGCGAAATTAAGGTAGGGAGGATAGCTTTCAGCCTATTTGCCAACACCTTTGAGAGCACTTTATAAATAACATTGCAGAGGCTTATAGGACGGAAATCGGAGACAGTGCGGGGGTTAACAACTTTAGGGATTAAAGCAATGTGGGTGATATTAATGCTGGACTCCAGCGTTCCAGTGTTAAAAAAATGAGTAATCGCTTGACAAACCTCCTTGTGGACCAGCCCCCAGTTTTGTTGATAAAAGCATGCACTGAATCCGTCTGGGCCGGGAGCTTTAAGAGGAGGCATTTGTAGCAGCGCCCTGGATATCTCCTCCACCGTAACTTCCGCCACCAAGTTATCATTCATGGCTTCCGTAACCTTTTTGTCCAAGGCTTGGATGCACTCTACCACTTCAAGCTGATTTCCCCCCTTAAAGAGTTCTTGAAAATAAGAAACAAAAGCCTCTTCAATCGCCTCCTTGGTAGTGCACCTCTGACCATTGATGTCTTGTATTTCTGATAATCTGCTTCGACGATTCTTTTGGGTAGCTGCAGCATGGAAATACTTGGAATTACGATCTCCATGCTGCAGCCAGTTGACCTTTGCTCGTTGTTGCCATTTGAGTTCTTCCTGTTCCAACAATCTGTCCAGCTCCTCCTCTATTTGTCTTTCCTCTTCCATTTGTGCCCCGTTGTCATGAGACTGGATATCTTTGAGCTCCTGTTCTTTCCTTTTTATTTTGTCCTCCACAGCATCTGAATTCTTCCTCACCCACTTCTTCAGAGACTTTCTGCATCCCAGCATTTTCCCATGAAAGGTGTTCCATGGATTAATAGATGGCTTTATGGCCCTCCAAACCTGTTTGATGAGTTGGTGAGGCTCCTTGTGTTTACCCCAGTAGGCTTCATATCTGAACCTTCTACACTTGCTCCACTTGACTTCCCTCGAGTTAGAGAAAGACACCAATAGGGGGTGATGATCTGATTTGCTCCGTGGAAGCACCGAAACTTCTACCACATTAAACAAGTTTGTCCACTCCCCGTTCGCCACCGCTCTGTCCAGTCTCTCCCGAGTGTAGTCCTCTCCATTCCTACCATTACACCACGTGAACCTCGGCCCAGAAAAACCCAAGTCAGAGAGATGACTGTCCTCCAGAGCATTTTTAAAAGCATGCATTTGACTAGAAGATCTATACGATGAGCTAGACTTTTCTGATAACGACACTATTTCGTTGAAGTCTCCAACACATAGCCAAGGCACCGGATCCATTGAGGACAGAAAACGAAGAAGACTCCACGACTCTGATCTCTTTGTGACTTCTGGATTGCCGTAGAACCCTGTAAATTTCCACTCCCTGCCATTGTTCGCGTTCTTTACAGTTGCATTAATGTGTCGTTTACTGAAGTTTTGCACTTGGATGTTATTTTCTGCCTTCCACATCAACGCAAGACCTCCGCTTCGGCCATGGCAGTCCACTACAAACAAGCCATCAAAACACAACTTGACTCTTACATACTCCATAGACTGACTCGCGAGCTTGGTTTCCATTAAGAAAACCACTTCAGGCTTCTTTATCCGCACCAGACGGCGGAGTATACGAACTGTTCGGGGGTTCCCAAGCCCCCGACAGTTCCAGCTCAAAACATTCATTTGGATGGCCGGGGCTGTGCCACAGCCCCTGCCTTTTCTGCTGATTTTTCAGAACTTAATAAGACGTTTTTCCTACCTTTTTTCTGCTTCGGAGGAGCACCCTCCTCATCCAAAATCTTTTCCTTCCTCTTCCCTTCCGGGCTCCTCCCGTCAGTGGGCTTTTCTGGGGAGCACGTCTCCTGCCTGGTCCTCTTCTTCCGCGAGCTAGTTGGATCCCGACCCTCCCGTTTACTTCCTCCATAGATGTCACCTGAAGCTGCTTCTTTTTTCTTTGTTCCTATATTCAGACCTTCGGTATCTTCTAGGCTGGACAGCACGTTGTTTGGAGCTGCATCCTCACTTGGTCGTTTTTTACTCGCACTACGGGCACGTGGCTGGCGCTGATGGTCTAAAAGTTCCTCTCCCAACTTATTCGGACTTTCAGTTGCACGCATAAGTTCGTATACCATCCGGCCTGCATCGACATCCCACTGTCCCAAATACTGAACCTTGGGCCCCTTCGCGTGCAAAATTCCTTCCTTTCCTTTTCCCTTTACCGAGTCTGCTGCTTCCATGTTTATTTGTTCCCTTTGTTCCCTTCCATTCACGTGCAATATTCCTTCCTTTTCTTTTCCCTTTACCGTGTCAGCTGCTTCCATATTTATTTGTTCCCTTTGTTCCCTCTCCATACTGATATGTTCCCTCCCCCAGCTGGCATGTTCGTTCACCATGCTGACCTGTTCCTTCTGCACGCTTGGGCTCGGAGGCGAGGAGTTCCCTCCGTCGTCCGACTTGTTCTCTGACGTCCGAGGGCGCCAATGGTGAGCGGCGTCAGGTTGGTGGCTTCTTCCTGGCGAAGCCTTGCACTCCCTCCCTGTAGTTGGACGGCCTGTTCTCCACGCTTCACCCCCTGTCCCTCTCCTGGGTGGGTAGGCAACCCGTAGCCATGGACCATAAGGATACCCCTCTCCATCTCCATTTTTCTTTCCTGCACCCTGCTCTGTACACCCCGACCTCCCATGTTTAATGACACCACAACTATAGCAGAATTTAGGTAGCTTCTCAAATTTGAAATCAACCCACATTGAGCGCCCCTGAAGGTGTAGCATTCGTCCCCGCGCTAGAGGGCTTGACAGGTCTATTGAGACCTTCACCCTTAAATATTCCCCCCATCCAGCCGCATCTTCCCACACGTCCACTTCTTCCACCACCCCCACTGAAGCTCCAATCTTTTCTCCAGTGGATTTGCCCATGCACGCCAAAGGAAGGTTGTACATCCGGATCCAAAAGGATCCACGTTCAAACTTCAACTCTTTCGGAGGAGTCAGCCCATCGAAGTCGGCCAAAGAGACCAAGTATCCGTCAAAAATCCACGGTCTCCCCTCAAGGATCCGAGATTTGTCCTCTCCATGTTCGAATTCTGCGATGAATAAATTCTCACCAATAACGTTGAACGTTAACTCCCCCATCGGACGCCAGATCCGGGTCAATGGATCCTTGTAGTATTCCTTCGGTATTATCCGATCTGCAATCAGTTTCCCCACAATGCACGATCTCCCCCGTTTCACCAGAGGCTCGACCTCAGGTGCTTCCAAAGAGACTCCCTCGTTTTCTTCCTCCCTTAAGGAGAATTTTCCCCACTTGGAAGATAGCTCCTCCATCATACCACTCCACCGTTGAGCAGCCCGCACACCCTTGTAATGACAAATCTCTACGTCCAGAGACGAGAGGGACTACAGCTTCACCTCCTAGTTCGCCGGAGAGAACTTAGAGGGAAGGGAACGATCTTATCCATGCATTATATTATTGAATTTAAGCCTTCTAATACCTAACAAGTTTTGGTTTATAAAACGTCTTATGCCCTGTTATAAAACAACCCTATAATTGCAGCATTTAGGAATTAGGTGTATAATCGTTGATTTCAGTCAGCAGTAATACTGTAATACAAATGAAAATTTGTCCTTTCAAGCCAACATCATTCAAATCCATCGACGCCAATTTAACACTTAAGTTTGAGCATTTTAAACATTAGACAATTTTAGATAATCACATCCCGTACAAAAAAGCTTTAAAACAGAAAAGTCCACCACATGACAACACGCAAGTCCAACAATACTTGTAGTGCCTATCCAAAATCCAACATTACAACATAGAGATATAAACTTCACAATAGAAGAAGTTGATAATGGCTTCGATGATGTCGGTAAATGGGACAAGGACAACTTAATTGCTTCAATTAGTTGGGCAACATTTCAACTTTTACGTCAGTGTCTTCTCCCGCCTTCCAATGCATCCAGCCAAATATATATGCAGTGTCTTCATATACCTGCAGTTCAGCCAAATAGACTATGATATACATATTTGAAGGCCACAAAAACCCAACCAACAGATGAAAAATGAACACTTTAAATGGATAAGAGAGTTGAATATATACCTGCTACTTAAAGTTCATTGCAATGAACCTCGCACATCTAGTCAGTCATTAATTAAGGCAGTCCACCACAATTTGTTGACACTCTTAAACAATTCTATAAACAATTTAATTTCTTTTTCCAAACGAAGTAAGTTGTCCAATTTAATATGTATATTGTTAATACTGTCAAGAAAACATAGTATCCAAAATTAACCATGCTCAAACTTCCATAGATTCATTAATAAGACCACAACATCCAAGAAAAACAAAGCACATATCAAATAAATCCAACATTAAAGTTGAAACAATACTCTTATATCTGCATCTACTTAGTAAAATCAGGTTTCTATCCATATGTTCCATTATTTCATCTGAATATACACATGAATCAAATTGCCATTGCAGCACACAGTGCAGTAGAAATGATCTAAATCCAATTTGGTTAAAACAGATATCAATCTGATCACAAACATGCCCGTACTGCAGTCTAGAAGGATCACATTCAGATAACAATGTTTTTATCTAAAGTACAAAATTCAGTGCATGCATACATGTGCAGGAATTAGCTAAAAGGCATTCCTTCTACAATCAAGGGAGTTCATTTATGAAACATAAAATGCCAATTTGGTGTATATCTTACAATCTTTTGACATATATAAGGAATCAACAACAAACAACTTTCTTTTTTCCTATTTGTTTCTTCTTACAGTAAGTTAGAAATTTAAGATGACATTGGTAACCTATAATGGAACATATGGATAGAAACCTGATTTTAACTTTAGAATTTAGAACCTATAAGTGTGTTCATAAATATTTTGGTTCCTTACCAACAACAACTAATATCTGCCCTCCCCCAAACTACCAATACAGTCATATATCTACATCTATTTAGTAATTACAACACCAAATTATCAATATTGCAACTGGATAAATCCGTGACATTTATGGTGTCTTAAGAAATTGATGGATAATTTTAAGCCTAAATCAGCCCACCAAATAAGCACAGCATACCATGGCGAAAATTTACAATAAACTTACAAATTTCAGGGCTATGAAATATGCAAACTCACCACGGTCGGCGCCAAAAAAGGGGGGAGTTCCGCTGGAAATGGGGGCAAATCAGAGCTGGAAACGGAATGCGTCGGATATCCGGTCCGGTCTGTGCTGGGATGACTAGTCTATGCTGGGTTCGAGAGACGGGCAGAGATCGCGGGTCGGCGCCAGAAAAGGGGAGAGTTTTGTTGGAAAATGGGGGCAAATCGGAGCACCGGAAAAGGAGGAGATCGGCCATAAAATGGGGGCAAATCGGAGCGCGGTAAAATGGAGGAGACCGGCTGGAAAATGGGGGCAAATCGAGCACCGGAAAAGCTGGAGATCGGCCGGAAAATGGGGAAGGAGATTTTTTAGGGAAAGAGAAAAGGGGGGGAATGTAGAATAGCGCGGTTGGGTTCAATATCCGAGTCTTTCCAAATGATTTCATTTTTTTTTTTCAGAGTATTGATTCCTACACAACACAGGTACAAATATCATTTTCCTTTTTTTAATAAATTGTCAGTGCCACGCTGAAAAGGGACAGACATGAGGCAAAAGAAAGGCTCATGTTTAGTATTACCCTCTAAGTAATACTAGAAGAAAGATTCATGTCTCGATCCCTTGTGTCCTCTCAAAAATGTGCATTTTAAAATTGCAATTGAATCAAATTTAATAGTGATTTATCACAAGTCCAATAATAATTTTAAAAAGCACATCAATTTTGAGATGCCATATATATAATACTTGTCCATTCCATTTAAAGGGATTTTCTTCTCTTTCTCTCTTTTTCCTTATATTTAATGTAACTTCTCAACGTAGAAATATAACTAATTAAGTTCAACTTTAAGAAATTTGATCTACTGTTATAATTTTTTTAGACTTTCAAAACGTTAACTTAAAAAAATTGATCATATTTTGAAAGGAAGGGTTATAACCAATCGCTCTGATTAATTTCTTGACCTATTTGTTTTGTGCCTCGCAAGCATATAGACATATATAGATAGGCTAGCCTTGTGCACGAGAAGATTACGAATTTTGCTCACTCAAAATTAGTGATGATTATTTGTGTATCATACCCCTGTATATATATATAGACATGATGGATTTTAAATTTTAAATCTTATAATAAAATTTGGACCATGAAATAGATTTTCTCCATTTTATTTAAATAAGGTGCCATGTAATTTTAAATTTTAAATAATGTGCCACAATGTACACCTTTAGACAAAATAACTGGTCTATGAAATAGTGTTATGGATGGATTTAAGATGGGACTAGAATTTGTGTTAAAAGTAGAATTTTATTCAATAAGGATTATTAGCTATCAATAATTAGTATTACGATTAATTTTATTTTAAAATTAGGTTTATCATTAGTTGGGTATTTTTTATCTTATCTTATTATAAGTGTCTATTTAAAGAAACCAGGAAGTTAATAAAATTATTTATGGATGAGTTAAGCTTAGAGTGTGTTTGTCATTGTGATTTTGTAGAAAAAAAAAGAAGAAGGAAGAAGTGATTTTAAACTAAATCACAGAATTAGAAATTCTCAAACTACCCTAAAGACCGAAAGCCTAAAATTCCTTGAATTATCTTACCATTTTTATATCTTTTTAGCAAAATTTGTACTTAATTTAGCTGGAATATTATCATATTATGGGCCCTGTCGTCCTGCGTCTTGGCCTAAGCTTATATGCTACTTCCATTTATGTACTGATGACGGACTTTAATTACCTTCATTCAACAAATAATTAAGCACTAATTATCTTTTGCTAGATCTTCCTGCTTGGCCGGTTGATCTTTTTCCTCTTTCAAATGAACTGGTCCAACCGAGACTCTCTATGATTGGATCTAACAAAAGGAAGAGACTGAGAGAAAATTTTTATGAGATCCATATATCTATCCAAGTGCATACGAATTCCGGGAAAAATTAAATATATTTGAGGGAAAACTTCACTTACCATTCCTGATTTTTTATCACTTTTGCAATGATACCCATAAACTTTAAAAAGTGTCAATTTAGTATATCAATCTTTAATTATTTTTTTTCAATTTTACCCATCCATTAGAATTTTTCGTTAGAATTTAAAATACCCATCATTATCTTTAATTATCATTATCTTTATTAGTAGTTGTTAAGGGTCAGTGATAGGATATACTTTTACGAGAGTACTTTTTCTTTATCATATTTGTTTTCTTTGTAATCCTATATATATAAACCCATTGGCCGGGTTGATGAATAAAATAAGCAAGTAATTAATTTTAGTGGATATTAGGGTTCGTTACGTACTTCGTAACAGCGTACATGGTTGATGTGGAGTAGATTTAGCTTCTAATTAGCTTTAAAAAGAAAAGGAGGAAGAGATGAAAGGGTTGTGATACATGAGCGTATTCCTATGTCATAAACGCCAATGCGAAAATGGAAGAAAGAAGCTCGATCTACAATGCATTTTGTAACAGTTGCTTTACTGTTGGATGCCAAGTTAATGTTTCCTAGTACTTCCAGTAAGAGAGATTTTAGCCGTTGAAGTTTAATGTTGCCCCTAAACCGGAAGCAAAACTTGCGAGAGCCAGCAAATTGAGGAGAGTAAGGGAGAGAATTTTGTTTAACTCATATTGAAATTTTAGAATATATTTTCAAGTAGTGATGAAGGTAACTTTTTTCTTTTGAGCAATGCTATCTATCTATCTATATATATATATATATATATATATATAATATGCAAAAAAATTTATCCCTTCTTATCTGTCTAGAGTTGATGTAGTTTTTTTAGATTTGCAAAAATGATGAACAGCTGACTAACCAAAAATGTTATAAAAAAAAAGAAAAAGAAGCATTTTCTTGAAATAATCTTACAATGTAATTAGAGCTCTCAAGAAGAATTAACGTTTTACGGTAAGAGTACTAGTGGGCTCGTGAGATTCAAAAGGCCCAGTTTTGAGTTTTTACACTTGTTAGAATTTTTTATGAGTCATATTTATTAGAATTGATCAAAAAAGAGGGTTATGTTCTTTTGTTGTAGTTCTAAAACCGACGAATGGGGGGTTAAGAAGGAACAAGCTACAGGAGTCCTTTTGCTGGCAAATATAAAGGCAATTAAACATTTAGAATATCCTTTTTATCTTTGGGCAGGGCATTTAGAAGCGCCCAATCAGCACCCATGGATGCTTAGACGGTTCAAATTGAAAAAAATAGAAGATTATATTCTACTATTTAAATTTAAGTTTTTTTTGGTACATTAATGCGTTGACTACGGCATCACTCTCCTCAGTTTGGAATGAATTCAATCATCAAATTCGAATCATCTTTGTCTCGATCATTCGATTGCTCAACCAATTCCTTCCATCCTATACATCTAAACACCAAAACAACTTGATACCGAAAGAAAAACGTGTAACCCATCATAACATGACTGAATAGTAAATATGAAATTTGTCTTACCAACTTGAGATAAATTAATTTTTACAAGCTCTTGATTTATCGTCATAAATTCACTTTCCATAAAATATTTTTCAAAAATGATCAATTCTTTTTGGACCACATGCAGAAAATCAAATTTTCCTCCGACATGCCAAAACCAACATCAAGATTTTGATTAGAAAAATTTAACATAAAATTTTCAATCCCAAGAAAATCAACACAATTAATTTTCTCACGACCCCATTGAGATATTTCACTCTTCAGACTTTCTTCAAACATACGGTGGACATTATTCTCTTCAACAATTTTTATGGAAGGAACAAAAAAAATTACATCTTCCGATAGATCGTCTTTGTGAGGATAGATGTCGTAAATCAGCAGGGAGTCCCAATCTACTGAAGAATTTGCTCAACAAATTTATCTTCTACCTCCACTTGAGATGAATTTGGTAAATGGGCTCGAGGCTTGCTGACAATAGTCAAGGCGACGAGAGCAAACTAGGGAGGCTCTGTACGTTACGGTTTTTGAGGACTGGGTCAAGCAGGTATATATACTGATATACAATATAGGCAATTTTTGTCTTTTGGAGAGTAATATTTTTCTTCAGATATGTAACAAAAGTATCAATCAATGAGCTATCATTTGTTGAACTTATTTTCACCTGCCCTGCTTTCGTAGTAAACACATCTATATGGTACATCATTGAAGGGGTTATTCAGGGTTTCTATATCTGCAAGAATACTCGAGAATGACAATTACTCGCCCAGATTTGAAAGGTAGCAACATTTTATTAGATGACGAGATGAAACAACCAAAGATCTCGGACTTTGGTATGGCTAGAATTTTCAGGAAAGATGATCATGAAGTAAACACAGGTCGGATTGTTCGAACATAGTAAGTGTTTTGCCTAAAACGCTTTATAACCTAAGCTTTCTTGTTAGTTAGAGCATTCCTAGTAGCTTCATCAAATTTTATTCACCAAAATAGTTAAAAATCACTTTTTCTCTATTCTGGTGAGCCACTTTTTTAAAATTCTCCCAGCACCCTCACCATTTTAACTATTTATTATCACTATTCTATTTAAATAATATTTTTTTTAATATTTATTTATTCTTTCTCTATATAATCTTTTTACAAAAAAATCTTCATATCCATGAAATAAGGACAGTATCGTGTGAGAGATGGGAGATGGGAGAAGAAAATGAGAGAAAAAGGGAAAAAAGTGTGCTGATCATGTGAGAGAGAAATGTGAAACAAAATTTGGTGAGTGAGTTGTTGAGTGAAAATGCCTCATCTAATTTGGTTAGTAATTTTAGTCATCAAATTTTTTTGGTTAAAATGATGAAGCTGCTAGGAGTGGTTTTTCAAAATTTTCATCAAATTGGCTCACCAAAATAGCTAAAAAACTATTTTGATGAGGCTACTAGAAATGCTTAGATGATTAATTTTGATGTTAAAAAATTCAATGCAGCAGAGTATGTTAGAAAATGTGTGTTCTCTGTAAGGGATATAATATAGGGGTATTCTAGGAAGATATAATATATGGGTAAATAGGAGAATTAACTATAGAGAATTAGTTAGAATATGCTTCTAGAATATGCATTCGATTAGACATTTAGAGTCTATAAAAGAGAACCAAATATGTAAAGAAAGATATGAAAATAAATATTGATGAGAATTCTGTCTTGGAGAGTCTAGGCCTCTTGAATTGCCTTGGAGAGATTGAGCTTCTCTAAGTGCCCGTAGTTACTCTTATTATCCATTTCAATCTTCATCTTCTTCCCTAATTCCTCCATAATTTCTCTTGCTTTGCTACAATTTTCATGCCATACCAGAAAAAGCACAGAACATACTCCACCAAATCTGATGTTTATAACTTTGGAGTTTTACTTCTACAAATCATTAGTGGCAAGAGGACTGATTATTATGGTTTGGATGAGAACCTAAACATCCTAGAATATGTAAGTAACTTTAGTAAACATTGCTAAGACAACCGTACGTGGATCAAAATCTTACACTTTCGTTTCTTTTGCTGAGTACCTATGTACATTTCTGTTTTCCAAGTATTTTACGCTTAATATTCTATAATTTCAGGCATATGAGCTGTGGAAAGAAGGCAAAGGCATGGAATTTATGGATTCTTCTCTGGATGATACACTTTCATCGTGCAAATTAATTACTTGTATGCAAATAGCTCTTTTATGCGTGCAGGAAAATGCAAACGATAAGCCATCTATGTTAAAAGTTTCTTTAATGCTAAAAAATGAAATTGCAGCTCTAACAACTCTAAAAACTCCAGCTTTTTCAAGGAAACAGAAGAAGAGGAAAGTAAATTCATTTTACAGCCAGAAGTTTGTTCTGTTAATGATGTAACAATCTCCGGACTGGTAGCAGAATGAGCAGGGAGCCCTTGTGAAACTTGTATAGTTAATTAACCATAAACCGCTTGATTTGCATAAGCAAGGATTACAATATCCAATGGTAATTCACGGTTTAGTCCCTTGTCAAACTAGGAAAATAAACCAAACAATTGATACAAAATTAAAAAAACTAAACCAAACCTATAATTCATATTATTGCAGGGCAAGAACGTTCTCGATCTGCTAACATTTTATACAGGAAAAAATTCAATGGTTTGAAGATCACCAAAAAGCTTCCGTATTGGTAAAATCCATTACTATAATATCCCAACAACAAAATTCACAACCCAACCACTCCCTAAACTGAAAGTTATCACAAAGATTATAACTTTCAGCAAAACCCAGAAAGCAAAACTATAGAAGAAAATCTTTCAAACAAATTAAATATATTGTATATATACCTGCTTGACCCAGTCTTCAAAACCCTTAGCAGCCTCCCTAGTCTGCTCTCCGAGCTTACACAGCGACTTAGAAACATGGGTCTCCTAGGTGAGCTTCTGTTTCTCTCCTTTTCTTGCTTCTCAGATCATATACGCCCATCCCGAGTCCTTGAACCACAGAGAGCAAAGCAGGTGGTTGTTCTTGAAACTGAAATATTCAGAAACAGGCGTCAAAGAACAAAGCTTTGGAGCCAAATCCTGAAGCGAAAGATAAAACCTTTGGACTGGTCGGCAATGGATGCACAAAACTGCGAAATATCTCCCTCACTCCAAAAGCAGACACTCCGGAATAGAAAACAAGGAAGAGCATCGTCGCGTTCCCGAATGATTTGAAAAACGAATCGTTTTTCAATTTCTTTTTAGTAATTGCAGTGACGACCGTTAAGGTTGTTACGACGACTTCATATTCTACAAACCTACCAAAATGAGTTTAAATGACGACCTATTCGGTTGGATGACGGTAATAACCGACGTAATAAGTCCAGATTGTTTTAACGGATGTAACATTTTTTTCAAGTCTTTCATAATATTATTTTTTATTTTTTTAATTCATGTTTGGCTTGCAATTCAACCCGATTGGTTACCCTACTGAATTTTTTTTTCAACCATCTAAGAGGTAATTTTTTCTTGTAAATCAACGTGCATGTGAATTAACAAAAAGAGTAATGTTAGAAGAACAACCCCTTTAGAGTTCTTTTTACATTTTGCTAAAGGTGTTGAAACTACGTCACCCACTAAAAAAAATTACCCTCTAATCACATATGGTGACGTATATAAACGATTAAATTCAAAGTATGACAAACAAAAATTATGGGATAATTAAATTAGTGGAATACTACTAAAAGAAAAATGTTAGACTTATAACCTTTTTGCAATTCTCTTACCACTTGCTGACATGTGTGTCAATATGTGGTTGGAAGGTGTTTATTTTTTTTTAGTGACTGATCTAATTATAAAATGATTAAACATCTAGCATTATTACTCTTTCAAAAAAACACACAAACATTTTGAGGGCATGTTTTGCACTACTTATCCATTTAAAGATATTTTCCCCTCTCTCTCTCTCTCTCTCTCTCTCTTAAAGATGTAATGTAACTGAAAATCATTATTGGAGATAAACCGAACATCAAAATCCTTCCTAGCCACCTTGTTGCGAACACAGCGAAAATTAATACCTATGTTTCAGGAAGTGTGTTAATTTGGTGAATGTGTCAAAAATGGTTTTGGAGTCCTACTTTGGGTGTTGTTGGGAATTGGGCTCACAGGGCAGCCCAACCCACCGAAGTCATAAAGTTAATCCATAAATTTAAAACCCATTTATGGGCCCAGAGAATCTGCTCCGATTACAACCGAATAAAATCATATCCCACAACATCATATGCATTCCTAGTTCAGAGGAAGGGGGAATTCCCATACCTAACATCATTATCTAGGGGAGAAATCATATTATCATATAGTTAACTACAAACATTTAAGCCAAAAATCTCAAGTAGTGTTTTAAGACTGCTTCTCTCTTTGCGCAACTACATGTAGTGATCTAAAAAAAAACAAAAAAAAAAACTACATGTAGTGAACATTTTTAGGCCAATTAACTTGTTTTCTCTCTAAATATTATGAAACATTTTACATTAAAAAATGTTGATAGTTTTAATAAAATCCTCAATTCTCCGCCCGGCCGAGAATAGGAGCAATTTCCTTGATTCAACCAAAACTAAAAAATTTCAATCCTTCATTTATCCTGCATGGAAATCAATTATATCGAAATTCACATTGCGCCAACTAATTTCATAATCACTTAATTACTAGATATGTGAATTAAATTAACAGGAAAAACAAAAGACTTAGGTCCTTAATTTCATAACCGATCCTCTTTTGCAATGAATCGGGATACGATTGGAGTTGTTCCAGCGAAACTAGCTAAGCTTGCGCTCTTGGCAATCAAGGAAGTAACCACCATGGATTTGAAAAATATTATTGATCATGATTTACAATATGAAAGCTACTCATTGACCATAATTTGTTATGCATAATGGTCAAATGCTTCTTGCCCATGATGCACGAGTCATGGATTTGCCAAATTAGGGACTAAGATTATGTTTAGTATGTGGAATGATTATTCCATCAGAGAAAAAGAAAAAGAAAGAAATAATAGTTTCTATTGAAAATGGAAGAAATGGAAATTGAATAGCCTTTGAATAGCCATTTACATGGTCCATGAGAGAATGCCTAATTCCAAGTGTCAGAGTATATGTATACTTCAACACCAATATTATTTTATTCTAACTTCTTCCATTCTTAATAATGTTATTCATTTTTTTCTAATGAAATAGTCATTTCCCATACGAAACATATCCAAAGACAATCTTTATTGGCATGTAATCTATGAGTTTGAAGTTCAAATCCCCCATCTTATACGTAATTTGCATTCGTAACATATATTCTCATATAATAAATAATAATATATAATTATTAAAAAAAAATAAAGAAATGTGTCATTATGCTACATGCTACATATTTTTTTGTTTATATATATATATATATATAAAATTTATTATTGAATATGTAAAATCTACGTGCAACGATGGATTTACACATTTTTTTTACCGAAATGAACAAAAGATGTGTAAGAGAGTGAAAATAAACATTTATTTTAAATAATAATATAATTAACTCCAAAACAAAATTTTTAAGCATTAAATAAATAATTTAATTTGTTTTTATCTCAAATGACATGATTATTTCAATGAGGTAATTAACAACATAATCAGCCAACTTTAAATTTATATATGATATGACTGTTGAATTTAATGATAGATTGATAAAGTCAACGTAGTGGTTGCATTTGGATTCGCTCCAATTCAAATGAACTAGAGATGAGTTAGTTAGTGCAAGTGAAAAGGCAAATTTGTTCGAAAAAAAATGTATAAAGACAAATTCCCCCCCCCCCCCCCTTGTTTTTTCACTAACTGGCTTCTCTCCAGTTTACTTCTTTTCTTTTTCTTCACCCAAAAAAGTCAAATTCAAAACATTCTAACATTTTTTCACTTTTTATATCACATCAATCATTTTTTATTACTACTCAAATAAAAAAAAAAACCACTACAAAACAAATTTTTTTGGGGTAATTACCCTTTTCCCCCATCAACTACCAGTCATTGTCAACATGCCCCCATGAACTGACACCTCGACCAAAAGAGAGCATCCAACTACCAATTTTACACACTTTGCCCCCTTCCGTCAAGGAATTCCATTAACTTGGACGGAATATTCCATTTTTGGGCGTTAATTTTGGTTTAAAGACCAAAATGCCCTCCAACAGTAATTAATAAAAAAATAATAAAATTAATATGTTTAAAAAAGTTGAGGGCATTTATGTCTTTTTACGAATTAAACTGACGGAAGGGGGCAAAGTGTGTAAAGTTGGTAGTTGGATGCTCTCTTTTGGTCGAGGTGTCAATTCATGGGGGCATGTTGACAATGGCGGGTAGTTAATGGGGGAAAAAGGTAATTACCCCAATTTTTTTTTTTTTTTTTTCACTTTTCTATAAAACATATATAAACTTTTTAATACTTTTATCACATCAATCACTTCTTACTACTACTTAAACAAAAATTTCGCAACACAAGTATTTACCAAACACATCCATTAAATGGGAAGTTAGATGCCATGTAATGGGGAAATGAAGGCCTTGTTTGGCAACCCCTTTTCCTCAAGTACGAGGGGAGGTTTTTTTTTTTGGGAAGTGATAGTAAAAAGTTATTAATGTGATATAAAGTAGAAATAATTTATATGGAAAAGTGGAAAAAAACTTGTATTGAAGTGAATTTTTTTATTTAAATAGTAATAAAAAAATTATTGATGTGATGTAAAAAGTGAAAAAAAATAAAATAAAAAAAAAAAAAAAAAAGAAGAAAAAAAGAAAAAGAAAAGGGAGGGGAGGTAAAGGATTGCCAAATGGAGCCGAAAGGTTACAAAGACAAGGGTTAATGATTGGTTTAATGAAGTAATTATCAACATTATCAGCCAACTTTAATAATGACATGACTGTTGGATTTAATGATAGATTGATAAAGACAATGTAATGGGTTGTGTCTCAGAAAATGAATATATATGCTAGACATAGACTTTTCCTTCCCTTGTTTTCAGGTAATCAAAAGCACTAAATATTCCTTCCCCTCATATTGGGGAATGATTTTTTTTTTTTTTAATGGTTATAAAATATAATTGATTTGATATAAAGTTGAAATAATTTTTATAGAAAAATGAAAAAAATTTGTATTGTGATGTTTTTTATTTATTTATTTAAATAGCAATAAAAAAATGTTGATGTGATATAAAAAGTGAAAAAGTTAAGAATGTTTTGAAGTTGAAGTTAATGTTTTTCATTAAATTTGTTTTTATCTCAAATGACATGATTAGTTTAATGAAGTAATTACCAACATAATCAGCCAACTTTATATATGACATGATGGTTGAATTTAATGAAGGATCGATAAAGTTAACGTAGTGGTTGCATTTGGATCATTTCCAGTTCAATTGAACTAGAGATGAGCCATTTAGTTTAAGTGAAAAGGCAAATTTGTTAAAAAAAATGTAAAAAGACAAATTAACCCTTTTTTTTTTTTTTTTTTTTTTTGCATTGATCGACTTCTCTCCAGTTCAATTGAACTGGAGAAGAGCTAATTAGTTTAATTGAAAGGACAAATTTCTCTTCAGTTCAACTGAACTGGAGAGGATACATCCTTGTCAGAAATGGTTGGTGTCCCAGAAAATGAACATATATGCTAGTTGTAGACTTCTCAAAAGGAATTTAATTTTCAGGTCATCAAAAGCATTAAATATAATCTTATTCCTTAAAAAAAAAATGGAAAAAGGCAAATGTCATTTTGTATTTTTTTCATCCATCTATTTTGTATTTTGTAAGGAATCCACTTATCCACTCATTTCTATTTCATTTTAATTGAAGATGATTCTTTTCCATCCCATGTGACGTGGCTCCCACGTACAACATTTAGTGAGATAAAGATTGATTTTTTTAGTTATAGAAACCATACAAGTAAGATTGGGGAGGAGAATAGAAAGGGCATTTAATATTGAATTTATTTGGGACATTTTAGTTAGAACTGATAATATGATGAGTAATATTACTCTTCACACTGGTTTATTATATTTATTTTATACAAACTGACCTAACGTGTTTTAAGTGACTTTTCATATTAGACACTTAAAAAAATAAAAGTGTTGTTGGTACAATTTTCAGTATGATGTGAACAACACGTTTCTCAAGCTCATTTTTAATTAAACATATATTTTTTACTGATATTTTTATAAACTGAATTAAATGCAAATTTAAAAGAAAATTTTATCCGAATATAGCTGGCGGTGTTCACTGAGCAAGTCATGATGTAGAGAGGGAGAGGTACAAGATGAGATAAACTGTTGTGCAAACCAAGACGAGGTAGAGAGGCAGACCATTTATTTTTTATTTTTTTATTTATTAAAAAAAAAAAAAAAATATATTGACCCCAAACTATAATTCTGCTGCGCCACTGCACACACGGCTGCTTGCAAAGGCAATATTATCCCTAAAAATGAACTCCCAACAAAGTAACAACCGTGAAGAAGGCTTTTAAAGCCCATGTGTTGAGGTTGGCTCTTGGGGCAACTATGTATCGCCTTTGGCGTAATAAGACTGCTTTAAAGCATGACAATAATCATTTGTCTGAGGAGCGGCTACTGCATAAGATTGAGCATGTTTGGCAACTATCTCTTATCTCCCACCTTTTTTTTTTTTTTCACTTCACCCAAAAAAGTCAAATTTAAAACATTCTAACATTTTTTTTCATTTTTTATATCACATCTATCATTTTTTATTACTACCTTTTTTTTTTTTTTCACTTTTCTATAAAATATATTCAAACTTTTGAATACTTTTATCACATCAATCACTATTTATTACTATTTAATTAAAAATTTCACAACACAACTATTTATGAAACACATCCATTAAATGGGAAGTTAGATGCCATGTAATGGGGAAATACAGGCCTTGTTTGGCAACCCCTTCTCCTCAAGTATGAGGGGATTTTTTTTTTTAAGTGATGGTAAAAAGTTATTAATGTGATATAAAATAGAAAGAATTTATATGAAAAGTGGAAAAAAATTGTATTGTAGTAATTTTTTTTTTTATATTTAAATAGTAATAACAAAATTGTTGATGTGATGTAAAAAATAAAAAAAAAAAAAAAAAAAAAAAAAAAGAGCAAGAGAGGGGAGGGGAGGGTAGGGATTGCCAAATGGGGCTAAAAGGTTACAAAGACACGGGTTAATGATTGTTTTAATGAAGTAATTATCAACATAATCAGCCAACTTTAATTATAACATGACTGTTGGATTTAATGATAGATTAATAAAGACAACGTAATGGTTGGTGTTCCCAAAAAATGAACATAGATGCTAGTAGTAGACTTTTCCTTCCCCTATTTGCAGGTCATCAAAAGCATTAAATATTCCTTCCCCTCTTATTGTGGAAGGAATTTTTTTTTTTTTTTTTTTTTTTCTGGTGATCGTAAAATATGTTTGATGTGATATAAAATTAAAATAATTTATATGAAAAAATGAAAAAATTTTGTATTGTAATGGTTTTTTTATTTATTTAAATAGTAATAAAAAAGTATTAATGTGATATAAAAAATGAAAAAGTTAAGAATGTTTTGAAGTTGATATTTTTTTTTAGAGAAATGAAAAAAAAAGGAGGGGAATTTCAAACGGGCCATAATCTTATTCCTTAAAAAAATTGGAAGGCAAATGTCATTTTGTATTTTTTTCATCCATCTATTTTGTATTTTGTAAGGAATCCACTTATCCACTTATTTCTATTTCATTTTAATTGAAAAGGATCTTTTTCCAATCCCATGTGACGTGGTTCCACGTATAACATTTAGTGTGACAAAGATTGCTTGTTTTAGTTATAGAAACCATACAAGTAAGATTGGGGCTAGAGAATAGAAAGGGCATTTAATATTGAATTAATTTAGGGCATTTAAGTTAGAACTGATAATACGATGAGTAATGTTACTTTTCATATTGGTTTATTACACTTATTTTATATGAGCTGACGGTGTTTTAAGTGACTTCATAATAGGCACTTAAAAAAATAAAAGTATTGTTGGTGGACGACGTGAACATAACACATTCCTCAAGCTCATTTTTAATTAAACATATCTTTTTTACTAACATTTTTATAAACTGAATTAAATGCCAATTTAAAATAAAATTTTATCCGAATATAGCTGGTGGTGGTCACTGAGCAAGTCATGATGCAGAGAGGGAGAGGTGCACGATGAAATAAACTGTTGTGTAAACAAGACGTGGCAAACCATTTATTTTTTATTTTTTTATTTATCAAAACCCAAAAAAAAAAAAAAAAAAAAAAAATTGATCCCAAACTGTAGGCCTGGCTTCGCCCCTGCACAGAAGGCTGCCTGCAAAGGCAATATTATCCCTAAAAACTAAAAAGGAACTCCCAACAAAGTAACAACCGTGAAATAAAGAAAGGCTTTTAAAGCCCATGTGTTCAGGTTGGCTCTTGGGCTACTATGTATCGCCTTTGGCATAATAACAAGAGTAATGATTTAATATCATCTAAATATATAACTTTTTACTACTTTGTCTATGTGGCAAGGTGGTCCCCACTACTTTTTGAGTTTTTTTTTTTATTTTTTAAAAATAAATTAAGGTGGGGGACCACCTTGCCACATAGGTAAGGTGGTGAAAAGTTATATATTTAGGCGGTAGTGAATCATTACTCTAATAGAATGCTTTAAAGCATGACAATAATCCTTTGTCTGGGGAGCCGCTAACGCAGAAGATAGAGCATATTTGGCAACTATCTCTCATCTCCCACTTTTTTTCTTTTTTTCTTTTTCTCCTCCTCCTTCCAAAAAAGTCAAATTCAAAAAACAAATTTTTTTTTTTTTCACTTTTCTATAAACACATATCCAAACTTTTTAATACTTTTATCACATCAATCACTTCTTACTACTATTCAAATAAAAATTTCACAACACAACTATTTATAGACACATCCATTAAATTGGAAGTTAGATGTCATGTAATGGGAAAATGAAGGCCTTGTTTGGCAACCCCTTCTCCTCAAGTATGAGGGGATTTTTTTTTTTTTTTTTTTTTTTTTTCACTTCTCCCAAAAAAGTCAAATTCAAAACATTCTAACATTTTTTCACTTTTTATATCACATCAATTATTTTTTTTTATTAATACTCAAATAAAAAACCTCACTACAAACAAATTTTTTTTGGGTAATTACCTTTTCCCCCATGAACTACCGGACTGTGTCATTTTGCCCCCACGAACTACCACTTCGACCAAAAGAGAGCATCAAACTACCATTTTTACACACTTTGCCCCATTCCGTCAGGAATCCCGTTAACTTGGATGGAATATGCCTTTTTTTTCCGTTTATTTTGATTTAAAGACCAAAATGCCCCCTACAGTAATTAATAAAAAATATTAAAATTAATATATTTTTTTAAAAAAAAAAAAAATTTGAAGGAAAAGGGGTGGCGACAGCCACCCCTGAGGTGGCAGGGTGGCCTGCGAGCCACCCCCAGAGGTGGCTCCGGCCACCTTTAGGGTGGCTCACGGCCCACCCCGGCCTAAGGGGTGGCCGCGCGGCCATCCAGTTTCCGGTGTGGCCGCG
This sequence comes from Alnus glutinosa, assembly GCF_958979055.1. NCBI lineage: Eukaryota > Viridiplantae > Streptophyta > Magnoliopsida > Fagales > Betulaceae > Alnus > Alnus glutinosa. The sequence goes on from NC_084889.1 coordinate 34,178,658, forward strand.
AGCCACCCCCAAAGGTGTCTCTGGCCACCTCTGGGGTGGCTTGCGGCCCACCCCGGCCTAAGGCGTGGCCGCGAGCCACCGGAGCCACCTTTAGGGGTGGCTCGTGGGCCACCCATGGACTTTGGGGTGGTAGGGCGGCCACCCTAGAAAAGACCTAGGGTGGCAGCGCGGCCACCCCTTAGGCCGAGGTGGGCCGCGAGCCACCCGGCCACCTCAGGGGGTGGCTGCCGCCACCCGGCCACCTCAGGGGTGGCTGCCGCCACCCCCTTTTCTTTCTTTTTTTTTTTTTTAAGATGAGGGTATTTAGGTCATTTTTTAAATTGAGTTAGGGCATTTAAGTTTTTGCATGAATTAGACTGACAGAAAGGGCAAAGTGGGTAAAAATGGTAGTTTGATGCTCTCTTTTGGTCGAAGTGGTAGTTCGTGGGGGCAAAATGACACAGGCTGGTTGTTCATGGTGGGAAAAGGTAATTACCCCTTTTTTTTTTTCACTTTTCTATAAAACATATCCAAACTTTTTAATATTTTTATCACATCAATCACTTCTTAGTACTATTTAAACAAAAATTTCACAACACAACTATTTACTAGATACATCCATTAAATGGGAAATTAGATGCCATGTAATGGGGAAATGAAGGCCTTGTTTGGCAACCCCTTCTCCTCAAGTATGAGGGGATTTTTTTTTTTTTTTTTTTTTTTTTGGTAAGTGATAATAAAAAGTTATTAATGTGATATAAAATAGAAAGAATTTATATGAAAAAGTTGAAAAAATTTAAACCAGAAAAGTGAAATTTTAGGAAAAGGAATTTATAGAATGTTTTGGAGTTAATTTGTTTTTAAGAAAAGTGAAAAAAAAAAAAAAAAAAAAAGGGAAGGAAAGGGGAGGGATTGCCAAATGGGCCGAAAGGTTACAAATACACGGGTAAATGATTGGTTTAATGAAGTAATTATCAACCTAATCAGCCAACTTTAATTATGACATGATTGTTGGATTTAATGATAGATTGATAAAGACAACGTAATGGGTTGTGTCCCAGAAAATGAATATACATGCTAGTTGTAGACTTTTCCTACCCCAGTTTTTGGGTCATCGATCAAAAGCATTAAATATTCCTTCCCTTCATATTGGGGAAATAATTTTTTTTTTGAGTGATTGTAAAATATGATTGATGTGATATAAAGTTGAAATAATTTATATAGAAAAATAAAAAAAAAATTTGTATTGTGGTTTTTTTTTTATTTAAATAGCAATAAAAAAAAATTTATGTGATATAAAAAATAAAAAAGTTAAGAATGTTTTGAAGTTGAAGTTTATGCTTTTCATTAAATTTGTTTTTATCTCAAATGACATGATAAGTTTATTGAAGTAAGTAACAACATAATTAGCCAACTTTATATATGACATGACTGTTGAATTTAATAATAGATCGATAAAGTCAACGTAGTGGTTGCATTTGGATCCTCTTTGGTTTAATTAAACTAGTGATGACCCATTTAGTTTAAGTGAAAAGGCAAATTTGTTGAAAAAAGTATAAAAACACAAATTTACCCTTTTTTTTTTTGCATTGACTGGCTTCTCTCTAGTTCAACTGAACTGGAGACGATACATCATTGTCGGTAATGGTTGGTGTCCCAGAAAATGAACATATATGCTAGTTGTAGACTTGTCAAAAAAGGAATTTAATTTTCAGGTCATCAAAAGCATTAAATATAATCTTATTCCTTAAAAAAAAAAAATGGAAAAAGGCAAATGTCATTTTGTATTTTTTCATCCATCTATTTTGTATTTTGAAAGGTTTCACTTCTCTATTCATTTCTATTTCATTTTAATCGAAGAGGATTCTTTTCTAATCCCATGTGACGTCCCACGTATAACATTTAGCGTGATAAAGATTGATTTTTTTAGTTATAGAAACCATACAAGTAAGATTGGGGTGGAGAATAGAAAGGGCATTTAATATTGAATTTATTTAGGGCATTTAAGTTAGAATCGATAATATGATGAGTAATGTTACTCTTTACATTGGTTTATTATATTTATTTTATATGAACTGATTTCACGTATTTTAAGTGACTTTTCATATTAAAAACTTAAAAAAATAAAAGTATAATTTTCAGTATGACGTGAACACTACATGTTCCTCAAGCTCATTTTTAATTAAACATATATTTTTTACTGACATTTTTATAAACTAAATTAAATGCCAATTTAAAAGAAAATTTAATCCGAATATAGCTGGCGGTGGTCACTGAGCAAGTCATGATGCAGAGAGGGAGAGGTGCACGATGCGATAAACAAGGATGGAGCCAGTGGCAAAAAAAATAATTGGTAGGGACCAATAGACTAAATTTTAAATTTTTTAGCTTATATTTTTTTTTTTTGAGATTTTTTTTTTTTTTTTTTACCTTAAAAATTGTTTTTTTTAAGGAAATGGGGGGGGAGGCATGGCCCCTGCCAGCCCCCCCTTCCTCCGTCTCTAGCGATAAACTGTTGTGCAAATCAAGACGTGGCAGAGCATTTATTATTATTATTATTTTTTTTATATCAAAACCAAAATATATATATATATATATATATATATATATATATATATATATATATATATATATATATATATATATATATATATTGACCCCAAACTATAATTCTGCTGCGCCACTGCACACAAGGCTGCTTGCAAAGGTAATATTATCCCTTAAAATGAACTCCGATCCCAACAAAGTAACAACCGTGAAATAAAGAAGGCTTTCAAAGCCCATGTGTTCAGGTTGGCTCTTGGCTACTATGTATCGCATTTGGCGTAATAAGAATGCTTTGAAGCATGACAATAATCCTTTGTCATGCTACTGCAGAAGATTGATCATGTTTGGACAATCTCTCATCTCCCACCCTTTTTTTTTTCCTCCAAAATAGTCAAATTCAAAATATTCTACCATTTTTTTTCACTTTTTATATCACATCAATCTTTTTTTATTACTATTCAAATAAAAAAATTCACTACAAAACAAATTTTTTTTTTTCACTTTTCTATAAAACATATCCAAACTTTTTAATACTTTTTTTACATCAACCACTTTTTACTACTATTCAAACAAAAATTTCGCAACACAATTATTTACCAATCACATCCATTAAATGGGAAGTTAGATGCCATGTAAATTATGGAAGGGGGAAATGAAGGCCTTGTTTGGCAAGCCCTTCGCTTCAAGTATGAGGGGATTTTTTTTTTATTTTTTTAAGTGATAGAAAAAGTTACTAATGTGATATAAGCAAAAAAAATTTAAATGGAAAAGTGGAAACAATTTGTATTGTAGTGGATTTTTTTATTTATTTAAATATTAATAAAAAAATTATTGATGTGATGTAAAAAATAATAAAAAGTTAGAATGTTTTGAAGTTAATTTGTTTTTGAAAAAAGTGGAGAAAAAGAAAAGGGGAGGAGAGGTGAGGGGAGGGAGGGATTGCCAAATGGGGCCGAAAGGTTACAAAGAAACGGGGTAATGATTGGTATAATGACGTAATTATCAACATAATCAACCAACTTCAATTATGGCATGACCGTTGGATTTAATGATAGATCGATAAAGACAACGTAATGGTTGATGTCCCAGAAAATGAACATATATGCTAGTTGTAGACTTTTCCTTCCCCTGTTTTCATGTCATCAAAAACATTAAATATTCCTTCCCCTCATATTGGGGAATATTTTTTTTTTAGTGATTGTAAAATATGATTGATGTGATATAAAATTGAAATAATTTATATGGAAAAATGAAAAAAAAAAAAATCTAGTCCTAGTAAGAAAATGAAATAAAGTCATAATTGTAATTAAACAAGAAGAAAAAATAAAAATAAAATCTCGGGTTGACGATCAAGTTTTGCGTTTTGTACATTCATTGTCCGAGAACAGGTAAAATTCTATTTAAACGACGCTACTCCAATATTATTTTTGACATTTTTCCTATTTTTCGTTTTCACTGAAAATATGGGTAAATTTTGTCCTACATTAGACACCCTCACTTGAAAAAACTCATCCTCGAATTTTCTTTACGATATGTCACGCGAGGCTTATCCTAAGAAAGGTACTTGGAAACATCTACGTACATAGCACAAAAACATAACTTTTCCTTTTTGTCTCATTCCATAAAAATTTCTCAAACTCTTTCTTTTTGGATGTCATATTTAACTTCATATTTAACTTCATTGTTTTTAATTTCTGTGGTAATTGTGATGAGTTGCGCTTGTGGTAGACATTGTTCTTTATCTATATATCATTAAATGCAATAGTCGTGACTCGTGGCATGAAAAGGAACGCAATCTTTGAGCTCAGCTCGATAAATTACAGTTATCTTCCTGTAGCTTCATTCCATCGCATTAGTTTGCGATATATATATATATATATATATATATATATATATATGAGTAGTGATTCACTACCACCTAAATATACAACTTTTCACTACCTTGTTTATGTGGCAAGGTGGTCCCCCACTTTAATTTATTTTTAAAAAATAAAAAAACTCAAAAAGTAGTGGGGGACCACCTTGACACATAGGCAAGGTAGTGAAAAGTTGTATATTTAGGTGGCATTGAGAGAGAGAGAGTAAATACATATATATACTTTTCTTTTTTTTTAAAATAAATTTGACAATGCCACTACGTGTGCATCACGTGCAAGAGGCATTTGACGATGATGCATAATAAATGCTATGGGCTCTTGTGTTTACTCAGGGAGTATTGTGTGGACCATACAACAAAAGTCCATAACATTTGCAAGTCTTCATTACTGAAGATGTTGAAACATCTTCCTCCCTTCAATTGTATGATATATAGTTTATGTCCGCATGCACAAGCTTTTGGCTATTAGAGCTTAATTTTCATTGTTAAATACATAGATCATTGAATGAGTCCAAACATATAGTAGGTGTAATAAAGATATATATCAACTATTGTGTGGACAATACAACAAACTTAACTTTAAATAAAAGAAAAATATTAAAAAAAACAAAAAAAAACAAAGGAAAGACAAAAAGAAATGAAAAAAAATGGGGTGGGGATGGCCGGCCACTTCCTTTGGCCCATTCCAGGGGAGGCCAAACTACCCTCAAAGATCATTTGCTTCTGTCCACAAACCCAAACAAAACGCCGTCTTCATCCCCTTCCTTCTCCGTATGCCTCCCAAACACTCCCAAGAGACACCAAGATTTAAGTGGTTCGGCCTAACTAGCCTACATCCACTGGCGGAGACGATCCAGGAGAAATCCACTAACAAAGGATGGAGTACAAAGTGCAATACAAAGAGCAACCGCTCAAAACCCAAAAGCCCCAATACACCCAAATCCCACTCTCACACAAAAGAGAATTAATACACAAAAGAGAAAAGCTTTCTCTAATTCTCTAAGCCCTTAAATGGCACTACAAATTGTGAGAAAATACAAGTGAGATAACAAAATGGGACTTATCTCTTTCCAAAGGAGCTGCTGCCGAAACACTGCTTATGGAGAGACACTGCCGCAGGACCTCTTCTTCTTTCTCTTCTCTTCTCTTCTCTCCTCTGTCTCGCACACTCAATTGTCTCCAAAGGGCCGAATATTAAAAGAAGAAAAAAACATAGCTCCTCATTTTGTGGCTTTTCTTTTCTTTTAGTGGCCTACTCCACCGAAAGAGAATAAAGGCCAAGAGACAACACATGGGAGAGAGAAGAAAGAAAACAAATAATGAAAAGAGATGGGGGGCCAACGTAAGACTTGATAAATCAAGTCACTTTTCCAACAATCTCCACCTTGACTTGAATTTCATCAAGTCCTCAACACAAAAAAAAAAAACTCCTCATACCGTTTCCTCCAACACCCCGAAGGGCAATTGCAAATTTCAAATACAAATCAAGTCCAAGCGCCTCTTGAACTTGATAATTAAAAAAAACATACTGTGGTGCCGATCACAAGTTACAAATACAAATCAAGTCCAAGCACCTCTTGAACTTGATAATCAAAACACACTGTACTAACCTGAAGAAAATATAGGCCATCAACCTTGTTACCTTGCATCACAACCAAGGGACCTTTGCTAACCCGAATGACTCCACCTTCCAAAGGAGTCCAAAATGCCCAAAGAAATCAAATCTGGTATATGTCGAACATTCTCATAGAAATTCTGAATCCTCAGAATTTTCTTCGATAACACCAGCCACAGAAGAGGAACCACCATCCTCTTTATTTTTCAACTTCGGACACTCGGATTTATAATGTCCATAATTTTTGCAATAGTAACACTGAACATTCTTCTTGGACTTAGATTGGCCTCCCAAGTCTCTCTCACTGGATCGACCTCTAGAACTAGAGCGATTTTTCAAACGACCACAAACAAATACACCCTCAGCCTGGTTATCACTACCTTTTCCATTCAATCTTGTCCTCAACTCCATAGAATTCAAAGCAGATTTAACATCAGCTAAGGAGATGGTATCTCTACCGTACAACATTGAACTAACAAAATTCTCAAACAAATTTGGTAGTGAACACAACAAAATCAAGGCTTGATCCTCATCATCTACTTTAACATCAATATTTTTCAGATCCAAAACAATTCTATTAAAGTCATCCAGATGATCACAAAGAGGCATACATTCCTTCATCTTGAGGGTATATAACCGTTGCTTCAAATACAACCGGTTAGTGAGAGACTTCTTCATGTACAGGTTCTCCAACTTCTTCCAAAGTCCAGCAGCAGTTTCTTCATCGGCAACCTCTCTCAAAACTCCATCTGAAAGAGATAACAAAATTGCACTATGGGCTTTTTCATCAAATTCCTTCATATCCTCCGTTGATGTTGATGACACATCGTCATCCAAAATCTTCGCCAAACCTTGTTGTCGTAACAAAGCCCTCATCTTGAGTCTCCATAAACTGAAACTATTCTGACCATTAAATTTTTCTACTTCAAATTTTGCAGTAACCATCCCGCAAAATAAAGATCCAGGCTCTGATACCAGTTGTTGGGGCAAAAACAAATTATTCCAAGATCACCAATGAAGCAGAAAAATAACAGAATAGCAAATATCCACAACACAAACTCAAGAGACACCAAGATTTAAGTGGTTCGGCCTAACTAGCCTACATCCACTGGCGGAGACGATCCAGGAGAAATCCACTAACAAAGGATGGAGTACAAAGTGCAATACAAAGAGCAACCGCTCAAAACCCAAAAGCCCCAATACACCCAAATCTCACTCTCACACAAAAGAGAATTAATACACAAAAGAGAAAAGCTTTCTCTAATTCTCTAAGCCCTTAAATGGCACTACAAATTGTGAGAAAATACAAGTGAGATAACAAAATGGGACTTATCTCTTTCCAAAGGAGCTGCTGCCGAAACACTGCTTCTGGAGAGACACTGCCGCAGGACCTCTTCTTCTTTCTCTTCTCTTCTCTTCTCTCCTCTGTCTCGCACACTCAATTGTCTCCAAAGGGCCGAATATTAAAAGAAGAAAAAAACATAGCTCCTCATTTTGTGGCTTTTCTTTTCTTTTAGTGGCCTACTCCACCGAAAGAGAATAAAGGCCAAGAGACAAAGAGAATAAAGGCCAAGAGACAACACATGGGAGAGAGAAGAAAGAAAACAAATAATGAAAAGAGATGGGGGGCCAATGTAAGACTTGATAAATCAAGTCACTTTTCCAACACATTGCTGGATATTTTCCTGGATGCTTCATTTTTTTATTTTTTATTTTATTTTTTAAAAAAATCAGTACCGGTTCAGATAACCAGTTTTACCTAGGGTAACCAGGTAATTCCCGGGTAACAGGGTACCCCGGTTCCGGAGCCGGTTACTGATTTTCAATAACCGGGGATCCCGGAGCTGGTTCCCAGTTATGGCCAATAACCGGGAACTGGCTCCGGTTTTACACCCCTATCACTTGCAATCCCAACTACATGCAGTTAAGCGTTGCTCTACAATATTAAATACATTAAGGTTATGTTTGGTATGCAAAATGACTATTTCATTAAAAGAAAATAATAAGTTTGATTAGGAATGAAAGAAGGTGAAATATAATAACTTTTATAATGATATATAATAAGGATTTAATACTGGGAATAACCATTCATATTTCTCATAAAAGAATGACTATTTTAAGTCTTGCTATTTCATTTTACATTATTCAATTTTCAATAAAATTATTCATTTTCCTAATGAAATAATCATTCCGCATACCAAACATAACCTAAATGTATTAATGCTTTCATTCTATGTTTAGTGTAAAAAGAGATGGCTGGTCAAAACGTTTGGTCACTTTGGTGTGTGTATATGTGTGAAAAACGTTGCAAATTAAACAACATGAGAAAATGCAACTACAACTCTCTCTCTCTCTTTGAGTTTTCTGTGTGGCGAGGCATTATTTAGACTAAAAAAGTCACTATTACCTAAAAAAAGGTCACCAATCACTTGGTGTCATTTATTTTGCTTCGTTTGCTAATCGTTGTGTACAATAGGGTCTGAAATTTTTTTTCATGGCACTTCTTTCGTAATCGTCATAAATTCATGACACATCTTCTGCAAATGTCATAAATTATTTTTTAACGGCACTTCTTCTGTAACCGTCATAAATTACAAATAATGTCGCTTTTTTTTAAAGGACGCTTTTTTTTTTTTTTTGTGATGCTTACACAATAAACTTCATTATTAGCTATTGTATAAAGAATGTTAAAGTTTTATGACATTTTTTATGTAAGTCTCACAAAATTATGTCATTTACTCAGTAAACGTATTAAACATTCCACAAACTTTTTTTTTTTTTTTTTAAAAAAAATAAAATAAAAATTGGTTATTATTTGAAATTTCCTCTTTTTTAAAAATCTGTTTTCACCTCATAAAACATTTGCAAAATAACTTAATCGAAAACAAAATCATATGGACACAATACTATCATTAGATTGCTAACAAATACCTTCAAACGATGTTTCAACTAAATATAAAACAAAACCATATGTACACAATTTTATATATGTTATTGAAAAAACCATTGTTTCAAAATAAACAAACACCTAAAAACAATGTACATATATATAGTACCATTGCTTCAATTCCTTAAATACAAAAAAACCTACAAAAAGACCAAAACATCATAATGTTTCGCTTGACGTCCTGTTGTATATCAACTTTATTCTGCACCAATGAAATTCAATAGCTACTCTAAATCCTACAGTCAAAGGAAAAAAAAAATGTTAGGGCCATCCATATAGTAGTCAAATAAATCAATACTAGTCAAAACAAATATATGCTAAGTGAAAACAATGAAAACAATATTCAAAAGCACTTAAAATTAACCAGAATCTTACCTAATTATACAAACATGAAACACCAAAGTGAGTTTTGAAGCTTAACTGAACTATAGGAACTCACTACGTATACTGAGTCTCAAAAAATTACAGGCCAAGTGTAAGGTTTGTTGCTCTCTAAGTTGATAAGAACACAAAAGGAAATAGAAGTTACTATGAATAAATGCTTTTGATATTGCAGAAACTAGGAAATTACACATCTCCCAAAACTACGAAAACAACCATAACTAGCAAATATAGAAACACATGATACTTGAGCGACCAAGTATTTGGTTGGACAGGGACATCCTTTAGGGGTAAAATTTAAACTTCTGCTTTTTGGAGCAAGCTTATCAGGTAAAAATGAAGCACAATCAGTACGACACTTGAAATAAAATCTATATGAAAATTAAAAGGACATGCATGCCGATCAAAACATAGCACTGATTTTGTTCTCTCTCTTGCACCCAAAACAAAGCATTGGTTAGTTTTTATCTTTTCTAACTTGAATAGTATTAGTAATTTAGCAAATAATATTTTTCAACCTATACTCGATAGTTCAATGCACAACATAAGTAGAAAAGGAACTATCTTCAACAAGTTGTATTCTGTCAAACAATAATTTCAGATATTCTTCACATATTCTAATACTTAAGGTTGACCACAAACTGAACAATAATGTGCAGAACAATGCATGGAAGTTCTCTTCATAATTATGCTAGGTAGTACAATCCTATTGAGCCAGATTATGGAACAACAGGAACATTTGGTAAACTGGACAAATAGTTTGAATAGAATCCCCACTAAATTTAAGATCTATATTGAGAATACTAGTTAATCCATTTCAACCAATACTGATTCTAACTTTCTAACAAAGCCTATGACCGAGTTTCTTCTCATATCTATTCCAGGGAACAAAAAATAATTGAAAAAAATGGAGAAAACGAAAACAAAGGTTCAACGCCCCTTTTTCCATGCTAGATCAAGAATAGGTAATGCACTCTCAGTCCCCTTGAACGAGAATTTCCACACAAGTCATCCAAACCATTTTTCATGTAAATCTAAATGTGGTTAGCCCAACAAGACATACCTCAAGAGCTTTAGCATAAGAGTTTATAAAAAGCTGAGACTTTCCAGCTATTGTGCGAGCATGCTGCCTCAAATATCGACTTATCTCCATCGATCTGCCACCCAAAAAACATCATTTTGAATCCCCAAAAAAGAAAGAACCACAACTTCATTTACCACTACAGAGTACAATAGAGCAGAGCCAAATGAAACAAAAGACAGTTCTCACTTAGACATTTCATCAAACATATGATGGGCAAATTTTTCAATGGGGTTTTCTCAAGACAATTTGACAAATTAATCTAATTTTTTGTACATATTCACGCTCTAAGAATACAATAGAGCAACTTTTTCACAATTACAATAGAGAAAATTACAAAGAAAAGCACAATTACAACCCAAAAATTCAAAAACCCAAAAGCCTGTAAACCAAGTCACAAATTAATGTCACTTGTTGCAAATGACAAAAAAAAAAAAAAAAAAAAGGTTACAAAATGCCGGTGTTTTTGTAGTAGGTTACCAACTTAATGCAGACGTTACAATAATGATGATGATCATTAATTGCAGTAATTTGAATGGGGAAAAGTTATAATTTTGAGATTATTTTTTTAGTGACATTAGTCGTTTGTTACTCATTCACTCGTCCATGCATGTATTAATTGAACAATCAAAAGCTTGCGCGGACGTACATTACCATGCAGTTGAAGGGAGGAAGACGTTTGAACATGGACATATAGTAATGAAGCATTATTGTAAATAGCATGGACTTTTGCTATATCTTTCACGAGAGTCCATATTTATCGATCATCTAATATAAGCATACGTTGTAACTTATTGTTTCCACACAAGAGTCCTTATAGTTTATGAATAGGATCCTATTCCATCATTTATAATGCATATGATCATGAGATTATAAGCCTAATTAATGCATGCCATGCACATCTCCAGCTGGCAATGCCCCACAAGTTATAAATCGCCGTGCTCTTTATTGACATGTTTCTTTCTTTCTTTCTTTTTTTTCTTTTTTCTTTTTTCTTTTTTTTTTATGGACATGTTTCTAGCTATGAGTTTGAAAAGTCACTCGGTATATTATTTTTGAGATTTCTTTTATTAATTAGTGTGACATAATTTTTTTTGAAAAAGTACATATATCCTCCTCAAATTACTACTCAGTACTCAATTGTCAATATACCATTCAAACTACCAATTGTGTTAATGTCCCCCTTCAAACTACCAAAAAATGTCAATATTCTCCCTAAGACCAACAAAAGGACAAAATTGACCCTAAATTTGTTTGAATAAGACAAAAATGAAATATTAAAAAATGAAAAATTATTTTTTAAAAAACAAATTAAAAAAAGAACGATTTTTTAAAAAACAAACAAAAAATAACTGAAAATTACAAGAGCATTTTTTTTTAAAAAAAAAAAAAAAAAAAAAACAAACGAGAAAGAAAAAAAAATCTAATTTTTTTTAATAAAATAAAAAAAGGAAAAAGACCAATTTTTTTTTTTTAAAAAAAACAAACAAAAAAAAACTGAAATTAAAAAAAAAAAAAAACAAACCAAAAAAAAAGCTTTTGTTTTATTTTTTTGGAATAAATTTTTGTTATTTTAATTTTTTTTTTTTAGTTTTTATTTTATTTTAATAACTTTATGAAGGGTATTTTTGTCATTAGTTGGACATTGAAATTTTTTGGTAGTTTAAGGGGGGACATTTGACACAATTGGTAGTTTGGAAGGTGCATTGACAATGAGCTGGTAGTTTAAGGGGATTATGTATACTTTTTTCTAATTTTATTTTATTATTAATTTTTTCAATAAGGGAATGGGAAAAGGGGAAATTATAACAAAAGAAAACAAACAAAAGGTGGGGCAACCCTTACAAAAGCCCAGAACAACCAAAAACAGTGTAATAAAAACTTAAAACTATCGAAAATTGGTCAAATAAATGACCGAACCTAGGGACGGAGGGGGGGGGCTGGCAGGGCATGCTAAATATGAGATTTCACTTCATATGTGTGTGTGTGTGTGTGTGTGTGTGTGTGTGTGTGTGTGTGTGTGTGTGTGTGTGTGTGTGTGTGTGTGTGTGTGTGTGTGTGTGTGTGTGTGTGTGTGTGTGTGTGTGTGTGTAGATAGGGCATGCTAAATATGAGATTTCACTTCATATATATATATATATATATCAAAATGAAGTAAAATTATTTTATATACATACCTGCGGTTCATTCAAAATGAAGTAAAATTATTTTATAAAAGCGTCATTGCGCCGTTCAAATATTTTAAAAGTAATATTAGACATTATTAATATTAATGTTATTATTTTGCTCAATTTTATAGAATATATAAAATTGAAATTATTTATAACTACGACAATTAGTTATATTAACTGTTATATCTATTTTTATTCAAATAGGACATTATACTATTTTGATGTGATTTATATATATAATTGTTATATAAAATATAATCGTTATGATTAAAGATGTTTTCAAAACAATCCTTATGAAAATGACCATTTTAAATGTAAAATGGTATTTTGGTTATTCAATAATAAATGTTGTTATAATGCTTATATGAAATATGTGGCATTATAATTAAACCATTTTATATGCCGTTATTATGTCTAAATGATGTTAGAGATTACGTTAAGATTTAAAGATTAAAAATGAAAATAAAGTTAAGATGAATTTATTAGTGGGTTGTACTAATTCATTATTATTTGTATTAAACATAGATTGTAGTGAACAATTATCTGTGAACCTTTTTGGAAGCAGTAAAATAATTGTGAGTATTTCTTATTACTGGGGATGATACGTGTGGTGGTTTTTGATTATGTGTTGAAGTCTGCTTTATTTAATCGTATGCGAGTTGTTTAGTATTTAACATGTTTGTTTGGAATAATGTATATGTCAATGATGTCACTGCTGTGAGTATTACTTACTCACTGAGGATGATACGTGTCGGTGGTCTATGATGACGTTGTGATGTCTATTTTATTTAACTGTATGCGAGTTGTGTGTAACATATTTTGTTTGGAACCATGCTTATTTTATTGAGTATATTATTGACATGATTAATGATTATACTGATAAACTATCATTGCATATTTTAGTATGAGAATATATGACTTGTTAACAAGAAAAGACCGAAGATTAACGACCCAAGGTAAAGACCAAGGGGTATAGTCCTGAGGCAAAGACTGCAAGTGAAAGTCTCAATGCATTAATCAATCAATTAGACTGAGGGTTAATGTCCCGAGGCAAAGACCAAGGGGTATAGTCCTGAGGCAGTACTGATTCAGACCATAGGTTTTAATAAAACCTAAGATGATGAGAGTCCACATGCACTGATTAGTAATTCATTAATAATAATAAGACCAAGGCTTAAACTCTGGCATTAATCAGTAATAAGTCTCATGGTTTAAATCCCGAGGCATAAGTGAATATTGAAATTGTGCATACATATAACTGTCATTATATGACTGAGTATTTCATTATATTGTTAAGGACCGTTGACTCACCTAACCACAACATGAGATTGTGGTGGTAACCGCAATCTCATGCGAGTTTTTGCAGGATGGATTGACGGAACTACTAGGAATATTATGATAATATTATTATAGTGTGGTTAAAGACTTTTAAGTTGATATGTAATATTTTTATATGTTAATTTGTACTAGTTGAAGATAATATTTAAAAATTTTTAGTGCCGCATGTGGCACATATGTTATTATTTTGAATGTATTTATTATATCATAACAACTTGTTGGTATTTTTATATATTGAGATAATTCAATCAGCTATGATGTGTTATTGTTAAGAAAAAAAAATATATTCCGCTGCCAATATTTAACTCCAATAATGTTGTAATGTTATGTAGAAATCAAAATTTTCACTTATACATTTTTGTAAAAGGCAGGGCGTTACAGTTTGTAACAGTGTATACGGTGGATGTACATAGAGTAGATTTAGGTTCTAATTAGCTTATATATATGTAAAAATTCTAATTAGCAATATTACTTTTTTCTTTTGAGTAATGCTATATATATGCAAAAATTTTATCCCTTCTTATCTGCCTAGAGTTGATATAGTTTTTTTAGATTTGCAAAAATGATGAACAGCTGATTAACCAAAAATGTAAAAAAAGCATTTTTTCGATCGACTCATAGTGTAATTTTTTTTTTTTTTTGAAATAATCTTACAACGTAATTAGAGCTCTCAAGAAGAATGTTTTACGTGAAGAGTAGTGGGCTCGTTAGCTTCAAAAAGGCCCAGTTTTGAATTTTTACACTTGTTAGAATTTGTTATTAGAATTGATCAAAATAGAGGGTTGTATGTGTTCTTTTGTTGTTGTTCTAAAACAAACGAATGGGGGGGTTAAGAAGGAACTACAGGGGAGTCCTTTTGCTGGCAAATACAAAGGCAAACATTTAGAATATCCTATTATCTTTGGGCAGGGCATTTAGAAGCTACCAATCAGCACCCATGGATGCTTAGAAAACCAAAAGACATAGAAGATTGTGATAAAATTTATTGAGCTTTATTTATCCTCAAAATGAGCCTTAAGGGAAGAGGTTTGCTCAAGGCTTATAAAACTCACAATCCAGGCATACCTTGGCAATGCGTGACTCTTAATACGCCACCTCACGTGTGGCACTATTGTCCAAATACGTGTACAGCAAGAGGGAAGGCCCAAGGACGGATGGAGGGGGGGCTGGCAGGGGCCATGCCCCCCCCCCCTCCCCCAAATTTCCTAAAAAAAAAAATTAAAAGGTGAGAAAAAAAAATCTAAAAAATTAAAAAATATAAGGTAAAAATAAAAATTTAGCTTCCTTGGCCCCTACCATTTTTTTTTTTTTTTTTTTTTTTTTTTTTTTTTTTTTTTCAGTCATTGGTCCCTGGGAAGGCCTAGCATTGTCCAAAGCCCCGAAGCTCTAATACGAATATACTATGATAAAATTCATTGATCCTTATTCATCCTCAAAATTAAGTCGTTTCAAGGAAAGATGTTTGCTCAAGGCTTATAAAACCAACAACCCATGCATACCTTGATCGACAATATAAGATTCTTAACAAATTGTAATCTACTATTTGAATTTATGTTTGTTTGGTACATTAACGTGTTTTGTGCTGGACTACCTAACACATAGAAATTTATGTCTTGGGACCACAAAATTTTGGCCATGTTTTTGGTTCTCTTCAATTTCGTAGCAGGTTTCTCGAATTCAACGGATTGGGATGTCTTGGTAATTTGCTATTTTTAAGGGTGTACAAATGAGACGATTATCGTATAACCGCGTAATCGTTTAAATCGTTTGCGATTAGTGGTTTTAGGGATTGACGTAATTAACCAGTTTCTAATATATATATATTTATACGTATTAAAAATAAATAATAATAATAATAATTAAAACCTGTTTTTAATTTTGATAATAGATAGAGGAGACAGACTTGTGGGCTGGGAGTGAATGTTCAACAAATTATTTCCTATCAAACTGCAAATTTTCCTCCCGTGAAACCGTCTTGGAAATTTCCTCCCAATTCCATGTTCTTTGGATTTATGCACAAAATTAAGTCCTGCCTAGCTTTCTAAATGGAACTGAGAAAGTCTTCCCGGCCTTGTGAGAAATCTCAGGTCCATTTACCGTAAAGGTGCAATTAATGTAGCAAGTTCAGAAAGTGATCGCAACGCATCAAATCGATGTCATGTGAGCTTCAACCAAACCCATCATTTCATAAGCTTATCTACCAACTGTTTGTGTAGGAAACGGCCAAGTGAAATTGATTTTTTTTTTTTTTTTTCTTGTTTAATTTCGAAAAAGGTCATAAACAATTTAAAGATCACAAAAGTAAAATCTTTTAAAATCTACGAAACCTAAAGAATGTGGTAACTGGCCTATGATAAGCCATTGTTCACTGAGATCTATGGGCTTGTTTGCCAACGCCCACCGCAGACCGGAGCAGTGGATGGCACTGTTTATAATTTTTTTATTTTATTTTTACATTTTTCAATACTAATCAACATCAAAACATTCTAATTTTTTTTCATTTTTTATATCACACCAATAATTTTTTAATTACTATTTAAATAAAAAATTCACTATAATACAAATTTTTTCACTTTTCTATACAAACACTTTTTACTTTATATCACATCTATCACTTTTTGTAATTTCCAAATTAACAACTTATTAACAACCCACTACTTTGCACAGGTCTGTCAGTTACCAAACAAGGCCTATATCCAGGTTAACAAATGCTAACTACAGTCTGCACACCGTACAATTCAGGAACGACTTAGTCAATGAAAGTGTCCCTAAGAAAGATGGCATTATATTAATGTATGTGTTACACATGGGCAGAGCCAGGGGGTCGAGAGGGGGCACATGCCCCCCCAAACCTCCAAAAAAATTTCTTACCCATGGTAGAAAATCCTCTAGATGCCTTGTTTGCCCACTCTCAACTGCAAATCAGGGACAATCGAAATCCAGTTACCAAACTTTAGAGGCAAACGATTCAAGCATCGGGGATGTCTGGAAAATTTTTTGCCACAGTTTTAGCATTTCAGGATTTTAGGTTTAAGTATTGTCGTTGGACTGTTTGTGAAAGTGGAGAAGAAGAAGATGAACAGGACGGTGACCTTTAAACACACCGTTTAAATAAATGTGCATCGTTGGACTGTTTGTAGAGTGGGCTTCTTTCAAGCACCACCGTTTAGTATCTTTCCTTTGAGGTGTTAATGGGTTTAGGGAAAAAAACAAAACATCAGTGGGCCAGTGGGTTTGGTTGAGAGACCAAACTTCAAAAACTTTTCAAAAGTCCAACCCTTTAAACTCCTTTACAACTTAAAAAATTCTTTTTTATTCAAAACGTCAAAACGTCCGTGGTCAAATTATTTGTTATTCAAGTGTTAACAATTATGCCGAAAACTTAAATAAACTTAAAAAAAGAAGAAGAAAAAAGCCTTACAAAAACAACAATTGATTGTTTTAAACAATAATTGATTTTTTTTTTAGTTATATTTTTTAATAGTTGTAATAAATTTTTGTTTAAATTTAGTTTTTTTTCTTCATAAAAATAAAAAATAAAAATCTTGACCCCTCTAAACCAAAATTCTAGTTCCGCCACTCTCTTTAACCAAAAATTTGAATTCTTGTCTAATAGTAAGTACCAAAATTAGCTTAACAAATTTAGAGTTTCACCAAAGGAAAATGATAGGCAGGGGACACTCATCCGTCCCCTGTCCTACATATAATAATGAAATAATATACTATATAAACAAAAAGTAAAAATCAGAAAGAATAAATAAAAAATATATATATAATATATTATTTTATTATTATATGTAGGACAGGGGACGGATGAGTGTCCCTGCCTATCATTTCCTTTCACCGAATACTTATTTTCAACACCGAACACTGTGGTACTGGCCTGGGAAAGCGAAACAACTGGCCTGATTGTCGGCCGAGGCTGAACTCATACTTTCGTCCATCTTCTTTTCTTTGGACAATTCTAAGCTGACATTTTTGACCACGTAACGGCCACGACACTGGCAAACTAGTCTTTTCCATATTTTCTTTCATTTTTGGACCTCTCTAATATTTCCAATCGGCGCTGAACTCCGTCGAAAGTCTCCATCGAAACCGTGTATATATGGGTTTTAAGAGGAAAAAGAAATCAAAAGAACAAGAAAAAAAGAAAAAGATTTAAATACGTATGCTATCTCTTCTCAAAGCTATATATCTAATTTTCTCATATATATATATATAGCTTGCTATCAAGCAAGAGTACACTGCCTTTACTTTCAAATTTTCAATGGCTTCGAATTCGACTGGGAGATGAATTTAATCATTTAATTTATATTTTAATAGGTCTAACAACTTTCATGGCCTTGACCTCGACTGGGAGCAGCCCAACACGAATGAGCGAATGACAAAATTTGGATCACTCCTCAATGAATGGCGAGTAGCCGTCGCCGCCGAGTCAAAGAGCAGCGGCAAAGCACCGTTGCTTCTATCTGCGGCAACCTTTTACTCCTCAGACTATTACTCATTGATTTATCCCATTCAGGCAATTTCAAACAGCTTGGACTGGCTCAACGTAACGGCCTATGACCTCTATACCGTTGCTGCGAACAACTCACCCGATAAGACTGGACCTCCTGCTGCATTGTACAATCCAACAAGCAAAGTTAGCGGCGATGCCGGCATCAGAGCTTGGATACAGGTAGGCGCGGCAGCCAATAAATTAGTCCTCATAATTATATTTTATGGCCATGGATGGCGTTTGGTAAATGCTAATAACCATGGAATATTTGCACCGATTAATGGAGTTGCCTCCAATGGGTTGGGTTATGGCGGAATCAAGGATTTCATAACCCAGAATAGCGCCACGACAGCATTCAATTCAACTATTGTTACCGACTATTGCTATGTTGGTTAAGGGTACATACGCTAAGGGAAAGGGATTGCTCGGTTACTTTGTGTGGCATGTGGGCGCCGACAAAAATTTTGCTCTTTCTCATACAGGTTTGTATGAATTCAATCATTTATATCTATAAGTTTTTTTTTTTTTTTTTTTTTTTTTCCCAATCCATGCATTTAAAAATTTGCTTAGCCTCAAGCAAACTATAAAAAAAAAAAAAAAAAAAAAAATCTCTCTGATTTTCAGTTTTCTGGTAAAGATCTATTAAGGTAGAACATCAAGATCATGCAGAAATCACCAAGTAACGGCTACTAGCCGTTACCCAGTGCTCGATTTCTTCAACAGTAGCTAGACCAGCTCATGACACACCATTTCAGTCCTCTCTTATTTGCATCAACACATGTTTCGGCATCCAACATCTTCAGCCTTCCATAAACAGAAATCACCAAAATCTACAGTTTGCACATGATCTAGCTGCACATCTACAGCTGATCCTAGAAGACTCTGCAGCCACCTGCTTTCCTGGTTTCAAGGCCTCCATGTTCCTTGCTCAAAACAATGTAATCAGCATAGAAGTTAGTTGTGTATTAGTTTATTCTTTGCACATAATTTTAGGTGCTTTTGTTTGTTTTCAGCTCAACGAGCTCAAGGTGTAATCTTTTACTATTATAAATAAGATAACATCCTTTGCCTTGGATAGCAACCAAGCAAAAAATTTCCCAAGACTTTCATGGTATCATAGCTTTCTAAAGCCAACGCTTAACACTGATCTCATGGCATCATCTGGTTCCTCCAATCCCAACTCCTCAACCCGAACCACTACCATTCAAAACCGTCCAACTGAAACCACACCAACCTTTTCCATACTGCCTAATCTCTCTCAATTGTTCAAACTAGAAGGCCCAAAGTACCTAGCTTGGGTGTCACAGTTCCACCCTATCCTTAGAGGCAATGATCTCCAAGGATTTGTTGATAGAACCGAGTGCTGTCCTCGTCAACACATTCCTGATAAGGGAGGTAACCGCACTCTCAATCCTGCCTATGCTGCATGGCAGAGGAAAGATCAACTTCTTTTGACCTGGGTAATCAGCTCATTGGCTCCATCAATCGTGTCTTCAATGTATGGAGCCAATACCTCTTATGAAGCATGGACTGCTCTTGCAGCCAAATTTGCCTCTTAGTTAAAATCCAGAATCTCTCATCTTAAGAGACAACTACAAACCTTACAACAAAGCACCAAGACGTGCACTGAGTTTCTTAACTTGGCCAAACAATTGGCTAACCAGTTGTCAGCAGCAGGAAAACCTGTGGAGGATGATGATCTTATTTCCTAAGTGATAGGATGCTTAAGTCCCTCATTCAACACCTTTGTTATTGTCCATTCCTTCACTACTCAGGACAGAGAAATGACTTTTGCTGACTTCCAATCTGAGCTACTCAACCAAGAGATGCTGCTGGAGAATCAACAACAGTAGAATACCTCAGCAGACACAGGAACCTTTACTTTCTACAGCAACAAACCAGGTTAGTCCACTCTTCTCCACCAAGGCTCCAACAACTTTAGGAAATCTCGTTTCCCTCCAAGGCCAAACCCTCGCCACCAACAGTATCCATTAAGAGGCAACTCAACTCACCAACCCTTTGTTCAAAGAACCAATCCAGCATATCAATCCTTCCCTCATAGGAATCAGTCATCTTTTCCTACTGGAAACCAACAGCTAGCCCCAATGATGAATCAAAATCTTGTACATCAGTAAGCTAATCCTGAGATGAATGCAACTCAAGGACCTCTCAGAGCTGTCTGCCAGATTTGTGGCAGAAACAATCATAGTGCTTTAGACTGTTATCACCGAATGAATTATTCCTTTCAAGGAAGACATCCTCCTGGTGAATTGGCAGCCGTGGTAGCTCAGTTGAATGAAGAATTTAGAGCACAAAAATGGCTAGCTGATTTTGGAGCAAATGCTCATGTCACTGCAGATGCTGCCAACATTCAGAATCCCCAACCATTTGAAGGTACAAATGTGGTAGGAGTGGGCAATGGAGCAGGTTTGCAAATCCAAAACTCTGGTTCTTCTATTATTCATCCCTACTCTTTTAATCATCATCGATTATTTCTTAAAGATATCCTACATTGCCCCAGAGCCTCAGCTAATTTACTTTCCATCAATAAATTCTGCATTGACAATAACTGCATTTTTGCATTGACTAGTTCTCATTTCTTTGTTAAGGACAACCAAACGGGACAGGTGCTGCTCCAAGGGCCAAGTGAGAATGGTCTTTACCCTATTCCCTTACATCCAAAGCATCTAAATAAATGGAAAGGTCTTACAACCTATGTTGGAGTTAAGACCAATGACTTAGTTTGGCACCAAATGCTTGGACACCCTTCCTCTTTTGTTATTCAGCACCTTTTGCAGAAGCATCAGCTTCCCTTTACTGGTTCACTTGAAAAGACCCGTGTGTGTGAGGTTTGTCAGCTTGGTAAACCAAACAACTTCCTTTTGTTGATTCAACTGGATGTGCTTCAGGACCTTTTGAACTCATCCACTCAGATGTGTGGACTTCACCTATTCCCTCAACTAATGGATGTAGATATTATGTACTTTTTGTTGATGATTATAGCCGGTTTACTTGGCTCTATCATATTCTATATAAATCTGAAGTTTTTCAATGCTTTGTCAAATTTAAGTTGCTTGTTGAAAACCTATTCACTACCAAAATCAAACAATTTCAATTTGACAATGGTGGAGAATACACCTCAAAGCAATTCAAGGATTATCTTTTTCAAAGTGGAATCCTTCATAGATTATCTTGTCCACACATATCTCAACAAAATGGTATAGCTGAGCGAAAACATAGGCATATAGTTGAGGTTGGCTTAACTCTATTAGCTAAATCGGGTCTCTCTCCAAAATTCTAGGTAGACTCTTTCCTTACAGCCATTTACCTCACTAACAAAATCCCCACTCCTGTGTTGCAGTAAGAGTCTCCACTTTCTAAGTTAATGAAAAGGGAAATTGACTACACCCTTTTAAGGACCTTTGGTTGCTTGTGTTACCCTCTCCTTCGGCTCTATGCCAATCACAAGTTGTCCTTTAGAAGTAAGCCCTGCATCTTCATTGGTTATGGAGGAAACCAAAAGGGCTATAGGTGCCTTGATCCTATCACCAACAAAATATTTCTCTCCCAGAGTGTCATCTTTGATGAAACTCAATTTCCTGCCAAAAACAAATCCATCTCAAATGGCTCCTACAGAGTTACAGCAGAATCAGAAGATCCCTTGGTTGTTCTACCACTTCCTCACTTCAGCAACCTTGAATCACAATCAACACCTCCTAATTCTGCCACACAACCTATTGTTCCCCTACCACAGCATAACCAACATTTTGACAACACCCTTGTCAACAGTAGTAACGATCCATTACCACAACAAAGTCCGGATGTTCACCTACCAACCTTGCATTCTCAACACACCGAATCCACAAAATCCGAAACCTACTCCAATACCTCTCCTAATTCCTCAAACACAGATCACATCACCTCTCCCTCTGTCATATTTGAATTGCCTTCCACCAGAATTATCACCCGATCACAAACAGGAAATCTAAAACCTAAAGAATTCCCAGGTTTTAAACTCTATGACACCACTAGACATCCTATCTCAGCCTTCCAAATCCTCTCTTTACCTCACGAACCCTCAACCTACAAGCAGGCAGCATCACAACCAGAATGGCTTCATACTATGAACCTTGAATATGATGCACTAGTTTCCAATCAAACTTGGACTTTATGTCCTAGACCTCCTCATCACAATGTGGTAAGAAATAAATGGGTTTTTAAACTCAAACAAAAACCTGATGGGAGTGTGGATAGGCACAAAACTCGGCTAGTTGCCAAGGGGTTTGATTAGTTGTGTGGAATTGATTACTATGAGACTTTTAGTCGAGTAGTTAAGTCTGCAACCATTCAGCTCATTCTAGCTTTACCTGTGCAGTTTGATTGGTAGATCAAGCAATTGGATGTATCTAATGCTTTTCTCCATGGTGTCTTACATGAGGAAGTTTACATGGAACAACTTCAAGGCTTTATTGATCCCAATTTTCCTGATCATGTATGGAAATTGCACAAGTCCATCTATGGACTGAAACAGGCTCCTAGAGCCTGGTTTACCAGATTGTCTCATGCCTTGTTAAACCTTGGTTTTCATAGCTCTCAAGTGGATCACTCTTTGTTCACTTTCCACATTGGATCAGTTCATATTTTTCTCTTGGTATATGTTGATGACATCATCTTAACAGGAAATCATGAGGGCACTATGCACTGGCTAGTAACTAAACTTCAAGTAGATTTTGCCATGAAGGATCTAGGTCCTATCGGATATTTTTTAGGGATCCAAGGCACTAGAGATTCTGGTGGACTACATCTCCGGCAAACAAAGTATATTCTTGACCTGCTGAATCGTGCACACATGGCAGAATGTAAGCCCTATTGAGCACCTTGCACTGCAGGTTCCAGAATGTCAAGGTATGATGATGATCTTCTTTCGGATCCAGCTGAGTACAGACATATTGTAGGTGCTCTTCAATATGTCACACTTACTAGGCCAGATATTGCATATTCGGTTAACTAACTTTGCCAATATATGCATGCTCCAACCTCAGTCCATTTTACAGTTGCCAAAAGAGTCCTTAGATATCTCAAAGACTCACTCAACTCTGGCCTACACTACAGCAAGGGATCCCTCAACCTCACAACCTATTATGACTTTGATTGGGCTGGGAATCCCGATGACCGCAAGTCCACCACTGGCTATGGAGTCTTCCTTGGCTCTAACTTAATTTCTTGGTCAGCAAAGAAGCAACACATTGTCTCAAGGTCCAGTACTGAAGCCGAGTATAGATCTCTCTCTCTCTAACAGCTGCTGAATTATTTTGGCTCTGAATGCTCCTTAAAGAACTTCACAATGTCTTAACTTGTCCTCCTACCCTTTGGTGTGACAATTCGGGTGCCTTAGCTCTAGCCTCTAATCTTATTTTTCATGCCAAAACAAAACACATTGAAGTTGACTTTCACTTCATCCGAGAGAAGGTGGCTAACCAAGATATTCAACTTCAATATTTGCCAACACTTGAACAAGTTGCAGATATCTTTACCAAAGGGCATTCAGTTGATCATTTTTGCTATCTCCGAGACAAACTGAGAGTTGTTCCTCCCCTCAGTTTGCGGGGGAGTACTAAGGTAGAACATCAAGATCATGCAGAAATCACCAAGTAACGGCTACTAGCCATTACCCAGTGCTCGATTTCTCCAGCAGTAGCTAGACCAGCTCATGACACACCATTTCAGTCCTCTCTTATCTACATTAGCACATATTTCAGCATCCAACATCTTCAGCCTTCCATAAACAGAAATCACCAAATCCTACATTTTGCACATGATCTAGTTGCACATCTACAGCTGACCCTAGAAGACTCTGCAACCACCTGCTTTCCTGGTTTCAAGGCCTCCATGTTCCCTGCTCAAAACAATGTAATCAACGTAGAAGTTAGTTGTGTATTTGTTTATTCTTTACACATAATTTTAGGTGCTTTTGTTTGTTTTCAGCTCAACGAGCTCAAGGTGTAATCGTTTACTATTATAAATAAGATAACATCTTTTGCCTTGGATAGCAACCAAGCAGATAATTTCCCAAGACTTTCAAGATCTTCTTTTTTCTTTTCTTTTCTTTTTTCTTTTTTCTTTTTTATTTTAATTATATATATATATATATATATATTACCCCTTCAAAATTTTTCAATATTTTTTTTTTAATTTTAATTTTACCTCAAATATTTAAAAATTGGCAATGTAGCCCAACTGAATTTCTGATTTTTTAAACGTAATCACTCCATTAATTATTTTTGGAAATTATTGAAAAATACCTAAATGCGCACATTTTCATAAAAAAATAAAAAATAAAAAAATAAGAGTGGCCGAGTCACTCCATCTGGCTGGAATGGGGGTGGCGAGTCACCCTTATAGCCCATGTAGGTGGTTTGGCCACCATAAGGTGTCAAACGGGGGTGGTAGAAACCACCTCCAAGCAACACGAAAATAAAAGAAAGAAGTTCTATAATGCATGTAACAGTTGGTTTACTGTTGGATTCCAATGCAAGTTAATGTTGGCCCATAAATAGCATGCCATTGTTTGAACTTTCTGTTGTCTGCATGTGCTCTGTTTTTTGGTAAGTGCATGTGGGAATTCTGTATCACAATTACTTGTTTAAATTGCTATAATTTGAAAGTGAGAGAGTCTATATAGAATCATCTTTTTGAATAGGTAGCCAGACAGTCTAAAATTTGATTAGACATGTAAGTCTCATATAGTTTTTCTAGCATTATCTACTTAAATTGCTAGTAATTCAAATAGATATCTGTTGTGAATCCCAATATGAAAATTCTATTGTTCATTACTTCAACTTCCAATGGGTAATTCTTATAGCTGTCGCAGCTTCGCGTGCATGGGAGCGTAAAGATTGAATGAAGAAGCTTATAATATACACATAATAAGGCCATTAATATATAGTCAGATATGTTATGCGTAATAAGGCCTGGTCGTTTAAGGATGATGTTTCCTACATCCAATGAGAGGGAGATTTTCGCCGCTGATGTTTAAGGGAGACTAAAATTCTCTTTAATTGTCACCGATCAAAAATTTCCCTTCTTTTTTGTGATGTTTCATATGACATGCATTTCAGCATATAAAGCATTTACGCCGGGTCAGTCAAAAGTTATTTTAACTAAGGAGAAAGGAAATTTGATGCTCCGTTTGTTTCAACGTAAAATGTTTTTTTGTTGTAAAATTTAGTATTTGATTCATATGAAAAAATAACCGATGACGAGATTTCGTCACTGGCTAATAGGATTCTGGCCAGTTTAACCGAGATTCAACGGTAATAGCCAGATTCCAGCTAGTATCGCCGGAATTTGGCATAGTATAGCTGGATTGTCTAGCAGACCAATGCCAGATTTTCATCTGTTTTGTTAGAATTTAGTGGTGATCGGCGATGTCAGAATCCGGCGATCGGAACAATCTTTTAAAGCAAAAAGTAGAAAAAAAAAAAACAAAGAAAAAAAAAAACTCTCTAAAAAACATTAACATATGAAATCATAATTGATTCAACCAGTAATTTTGTGTGGGCCACAGCTGTCTACAATACTTTAGGCTAGTAGGACGATTACTTTGACATGGAGGGCAATCCTAAAACAGTCAAATAAAATACATTCAAAATCGGGAGAAGGGGGCCATGGCCGGATGGCCCTGGTCTTCTCTAGATCTCAAACAAGAGATTAACGAAAATTTGAAATAGTTAATAAAATAGAAAACTATCGCATTTGATGGAATAAATTGTCCTAGTAACAACAAAATGCAATGATTATTCCAATTATAGAAAACACTAAAGAGAACTCATACATAAAAATTGTTACCTGCCTAATTACTCAAACCCATAACAAATAAATTATGGAAGTTCGAAAAACTCTGAACCTCCGAAAACAATTACTATAATTGATAATTAACTTTTTTGATTACTTTATTAATCAAGCAACATGTTATATATAGCCTTACAATACCAAAAGATAAATATAATTGATGATTACTACAGAAATACCTATAACAAGGATAAAGACAACTCTTACGAGCTCCTACTAATACACTAACACTTAGGGATACACAATCTCTTTTATTCTCTACAAATAAACTCTAATAGATAAACTCTTATATTAATCACTCCTATACTTATCAAAAAAAAAAAAAAAATATTCACTCCTATCACGACTACTTGTTTATTGCTGGTGAGACTCTTATTCTCATCTATCACTCCCATGTTTGGTTGGGACGTAACAAAAGCACTCTTTAACTTATTTGGATTAGGTGTCATAAAAAAAACTACAATGCATATTTTGTAGTTTTTTTTAGCAGTCTAGATTTAATTTGAAGTTTTCTATGAGAGAGAGAGAGATAGAGAAATAGTGAAATTAATTCAATCTGGTCCGCTAAAAAAACTATAAAAGAAAGCCAAATCCGTTATATAAATATATAAGATATACTTACTTTTATAGATATGTATTCACAAAAGCAGGGCAGGTGAAAATGGATTAGCGATTGGCAATTTTCAGTTTTTCAGCGAAAGAGGCGAGCCAGCCAGCTCCTTCTACATATTCCGACTAAGAGGAGCTTGCCTGGAAATGGCAACTTTCAATGCTTCTTGACTTATTCTATCTTTTTATAAGATCGAAAATTGTAGAAGGGGTCAATTGGAAAGAATCCTTTTCTTATCTGTGGGCAGGGCATTTAGAACAGCCCAAGCAAAGCCTAGGGGTCATTGTCAATCAACTCTTCTGGATGCTTAGACGGTTCAAATTGAAAACCAAGAGTGTTCTTTCCTGGAAATAGAAGATTGGATTCAACAATTTGAATTTACCTAACAAATTGAACTTTATGTCGTTGGAGTGTGTATTTAGACTAGTATATCATTGGACTTTGTTGTCCAAGTTACGACTTTTAGTTTTCAGTTCTCTTCAATTTCGTAGCAGGTTCCTCTGGATGCAAAAGATTCAAATCTCTAGTAATTTACTGTTTGGGTTTCCTTGAATTCAATGGATTCAAATTTCCAACAACAATTTGTTACTCGAATTGCTAGTGTATATGTAACCCACCTATCCCATATGTTGTTACTCGAATTGCTAGTGTATATGTAACCCACCTATCCATGCATATGGGCACTTGGGCAGGCCGCTTGAAACTTGTTGGAACAAATGAGTCCTATAAAGACTTACAACCGACCCTACAGTTCAGGAACAACTTTGTCAATGAAAGGGTCCAAGACGACTTGTCAGTTGTCAATGAAAGAGTGTGGGGGATTGGGCGTTACTAGTAAAGCTTTGAGAAATTTCACATGCATTTCTGTTTTGAGAACAAACCAGTTACTCTTCTTAATTGTAGCAGATCTTAAAGTTTTAGGATTTTGTTGGTTTTATATTTAGTAGTTCAGCATAATCAAAAGGGCTTGAATTCATTTGATAGTACTAATGATGGTGTTTTAATTTTTTTTTTTTGCTGAATATATTTTTTAAAAATAATATTAAAAAATAAAAAACTAATCCCAAAAAACTAATTATATAATTAGTTTTTTTTGGGGGGATTAGTTTTTTTTTTTATTTTTTTTAAAAAAAGAGATTTAGTAACACGCCAATTTCTAATTTAGTGACCTGTCACCTTGTGACACGTCACTAAATCCAAATTAGTGACGAATACATTAACCTCGTGGAAAACACATCTGTAGGAAAAAAAAAATACATTAACCTCATATCAGAATTTTTGACACGTCCCTAAACCCATGTTAGGAAAAAAAAAAAATTGTAGTGAATCTATCAAAAATTCAATATTAACTTTAAAAGTCAAATCAATTTTAAGGAATACAGAAAGAACTTGTAGCATTAATCTACAAATAATCATCTATAATTTTGAGGTAAGCAAAACTTGTCAATGAAAGGGTCGCTGAGAAAAACGAAATTCTGCTATGAAGCATTATATTTTATATGAGGCTGCTGTGATGATGAACTCAGTGAGGAATTTCCATGCGCATGTCCACTTTCTAGAATATTGCATGACCAAGAATTAATAAATCCAAGAAAAGTCGACTTTGAGAAATAAATTAGGAGATGTAACAATTGCTATAAATCCAAGAAAGAAAGGTTTGGAAGTTTATCTCAATGCAAAGAATCCACGCTTCATGTTAAATTCCACATGAACCTAATTATTAGCTATTTGAAAGAAAAAAAAAATACAAATTGCGTGTTAATCATATATACCTCAGAAAGGAATACTTTCATGTAAATCTTGATCCACGAAGCATGATTTTAACGTATTAATCTAATGGCGGTCTTGGCGCTCTATTAATTCACAATTCCACTTCATAACTCACTTTTGTCAAACTTGAATAATTGCGGACTTATTTGACAAATATATGCTGACTACACACCGTACAATTCAGGAACGACTTTGTCAATGAAAGTGTCCCTAAGAAAGATGGCATTATATATATATATATGAAGAGAGGACATGTAATATATATATATATATATATATATATATATATATATATATATATATATATTACATGTCCTCTCTTCAACTGTCTCATATAAGATCCTTATAAAATTAACCAACCTCCACTCCACCACTTTCAAGGCAAGCTTTTACTTTCTTCGATCAGATAGAGTTGAAGTATAGCTTTGCTACATGATCATGTCCAAAATTAACATCATTGTTCTTTTCCATATCTTTCTTTCTTTACACTTGAAGCCTTCCACTTCACAAACTTGGATCAAATCTGGTTACTGGTACTATGGCAGCCAGTTCCCCATTTCAGACATAAACTCAACCCTCTTTACTCACCTTATTTGCGCTTTTGCTGATGTAAATTCTGAGTCCTCCGAGCTCTCTATCGCACCCACTGCTCAGCAATACTTCTCCACCTTCACGGACACTGTTAGACAAAAGAACCCATCAATCACCACCCTCCTTTCTATTGGGGGTGGAAGTGCAAACTATACAGTCCTTTCATTGATGGTTAGCAAGGCTTCCTATAGAAAATCATTCATCGACTCTTCAATGAAGACAGCAAGGCTTTATGGCTTCCAAGGCCTAGAATTTAATTGGCTTTCACCAAACACAAGCTCCGACATGACCAATATGGGGATACTCTTTCAGGAGTGGCGAGCCGCCGTGAATTCTGAGGCAAAAAAGTTTAACCAGACAGAGTTGATCTTGACTGCTTCTGTTAGAAACGCACCGTTTGTGGACAACGCTTCTTTCCCGGTGGACTCCATAAGGGATAACTTGAATTGGGTTCATGTCATGTCTTTTGGCTACCATACGCCTCAGATGTCAAACGTTACAGGTCCTCTTGCACCCTTATATGACCCATTAAGCAATGCTACCACGGATTATGGCATTCATGAATGGATTCGTAGGGGCTTGTCTGCTGGAAAGCTGGTCATGGCCTTGCCTTTCTATGGTTATGCGTGGAAGTTAAAGAATCCCAATGACAATGATATTGGTTCACCGGCTACGGGTCCAGCCATTACAGATGATGGATTGATGAGTTATAAGCAAATCAAGGCTTACATTCAGGACAATATTGGGGCTCAAGTAACATACAATGCTATATATGTAGTGAAATCCTGCATAGTTGGATCTGTCTGGATCGGCTTTGATGATGTTGAGGTGGTCAAAATGAAGGTTTCTTATGCCAAGCAGAATAAACTAGTTGGTTACTTTGTGTGGCAACTCTCTTACGATGACAATTCAGAGCTTTCTCTAGCAGGTACGTACATAAGAGATCGATCGATGCAGCAGACTTTATAATCTATTTGATGTTCTCTTTGGCCACAATGTCAAAATAATACTTTTAGAATGTTTAATCTAATTGCCCACGTAATTAAAGAATTCACGAAATATATACGTTAATATGAATAATTAAAATGATCATCTTAGCCCAAAAAAAATTAAGAAATAATATCTCATTTTATTTAACCCAAAAATAAAGATTTCAATGTTACGAAAATGTCAAGTTTTTGCTAACATTGCTTGTCAAGATTTCGATGCCCTTTCCTGTTTGATTATATATATAATCTTTTTCTTTTTTCTTTTTTTTTTTTTTTTTTTTTTTTTGGGTTTCAATTGAGGATATGATCCAACCACTTTTTTTTTTTCTTTTTTATTTATTTTTTATTTTTTTTAATTTTTATAGATTATAAAAAGATGGTCATTAGCATTACTTTTATTTTGTTGTCTTAAAAAGAGATAAGATATAACATATATGACAATGATATGTATAGAAGATTATCTGACATTGCTTTAATAAACTAAACTATATGACTCTAAAGTCCATCAAATCAAGTCACTTTTTTGGAGGACTTTTGTTCTCTTTGTGTCTTTCTAAAGATTATGTAGCTTTTAAAATTATTATTGGATCAAAATCGATCCAATAATATCATCACAAATTTAATAGTAATTTTATAAGCCACATGACATTTGAGAGAACACAAAGAATATTCTAACCCTCCTTATAACATTACTCCCTTTATTGTATTGGTTTTGTTGTCCTACTCCCAATTGAGTTTGGACTTGTTTTCTCATAGGCCTTGTTGTGCGGTACGTCACTTAAAGAGAATTTAGAGAAGGGTTTTCTCTTTTCTCGGCTTTGAGCTTTGAGCAGTTTTCTTCTTACTGCTTTTTGTACACCACTTTTTTGTCACCCTCCCTTCACTACTACTGGAGACTATAGTTTATCGCCTTTCTTATGTTTACCCTAACTACATTCTGAACCTAACTATCACCACTTTTTCACTTGTACTACGTACCAAATTTCCAAAAGTGATAATTAGATACCTTAAATACCCACATTTTTAATAACATAAAAAACTAAACAAAAAAAAACTAAATTAAAAAAAATAAAAATAAACAACGTACAAAAGGAAAGACAAAAAAGTGGTCACGTGTGGCCACTTTTCTATCCATTTCAACTATTTGTCACTAACAAATTGGCGTTTTTGTCATGGGTTAGTAGTTTGAAGTATTTAAATGCCATTTTTTTTTCATCCATTTTAATAGTTGTGGCAGACAAAGTAATCTTTTTGACATAGGTTGCAGGTAGTTTGAGGTATTTAAATGGAAACATGTTATTCCTCATCTCCCATCCATCCATTGAGAAATGTTAGAGTTCCTTCTAGTGTTCTTCTAGTGTCCATCTGAAATGATATAAATATAATAAAAAAAATTAAAAAATTACATCCATGTCATCCAGAAGGACACCAGAATAACACTAGAATGAGCTCTACCATTCTTCTTTTTTAAATCCTTCATTATTGGATTTATAAGGTCATACAGATTCAATGATGATGAATTTAAAATAAAAATATGGATAGAGATGGAAAAACATATTTCTCATTTAAATGCTACTATTTGAAGTTGGAGGACAAAATGTATTTTTCCTGTTTTACTATTTGGGATGATAAGATCCATATTTCAAGTACGAAAGAAACTGCAACAGTAGGTCGATATCTAGAGAGAATGATGTATCACCTGATCCTGGAAATTCGTGACATTAACATGTAATGAATAAAACTGTAAGAACATATATGCCATTGTTTTTCATTCATCTGATCAGAACTTTCTATTATTTTCTCAGTACGTAGCATGTAGTAAGATCTTTATGACATGTTTCTATCATATATATATATATATATGAATGATGATTTCAGCTTCAACTCAAGGGGTCGATAAGGGGGTTGTAATTAACGAGAATCAGAACAATCAGCACAAAAAAAGGAGATTGATAGTGATCGTTTTGCTTACAAGTATTGTTGTCGTTTTTCTCCTACTAGTGGCGGTGATGTGTTATTTAAGGAAGAGAAAGCTAAAATCAAAAGGTAATTCTTTTTTGTACCTGTTATTAAGTAGGATTTTGGATTATTTACCGCTTATTTCACAAAGTGAAAAAAAGAAAAAAAAAGAAAAACAAAAAAAAAAAAAGAGAAAAAATAGACGTTTTAAAACTCTCTTTTCTTCTCCCTTTGGTCTTCATATGGATGGTGGCCGGAGGCAGATAAAGAATCAGATGGCAAAGTAGACAACATAGCAGCTGCTGGAAACTTCAATAACAATGTTCCTGATCTTCAAGTCTTTAGTTATGCTGATGTTGATGAGGCTACAAATAAATTTGCACTTGAAAATAAGCTAGGAGAGGGTGGTTATGGCCCCGTTTACAAGGTAAACCGTACTTTTTTAATTTATAATAAAGAGTAATGCTAGATACTATAATTTTATCTAACATTCATCCAATAATACTGACATACATGTCACTCCAACTACCAAATGAGTTAATCATTGTTAAGTAAAAGGAAAAAAAATCTAATGATTGGTTAGGATCTCTTTCTCCTCTTATCACATCTCTTTCTTCCCTCTAAACACCTACCATTGAGTCCCTTTCTCCATGTCTTGTGCCGGCCTACTCCTTTAATTAGAAAAAAAAATTACAAAAAATAAAAAAATTCCAATTTTCTATTTTTCCTTTTCCTAATTTCCCTCCTTCCTGATTTTCCCCTAGCTATGTTGATCATAGGGGTAAAACAATATTTTTTTTTTCTTTTTCTTTTTCCTGTACAAGGAAGACTCTGGGTACAAATCATTGTATGCTTGTCCCTTTCTTATTTTACACACAGATACACACAAAAAATGACCACGAGTATCTATGTTGCAGGGTATACTAGCAAACGGACAGGAAATAGCAGTAAAAAAACTTTCAAAAGCTTCCACACAAGGATTTGAGGAGTTCAAAAATGAGGTCACACTCACAGCAAAACTACAACATGTTAATCTTGTGAAAGTTTTGGGATTTTGCATCGAAAGGAAGGAACAAATGCTGATCTATGAGTACATGCCTAACAAAAGCTTGGAGTTCTACCTCTTTGGTTAGAATATATATATATATATATATATATATATATATATATATATATTTTCTGCTTATTACTTATTATAACACTAAATTAATGGACAAATATATATCGAGTTTAACTTGACAGTACTACTTTTTAAGAGTTTTGAGTGTAGAAGGCATAAGCCAAAATTGGGTTTGAAAATTAGTTTAAGCTTTAAATTAAAAGAAGAAAACCAAGTTGAACTTAATTATTGAAGCATTATATTTAGGAAACGTACATGTAACAACTTTTTCTTCATAATCTCATTGATGCAGATCTTGCTAGACAATTTCCTTTGGATTGGGGAAAACGCGTTGTTATCATCGAAGGGATTACTCAAGGACTTCTATATCTCCAAGAATACTCAAGATTGACAATAATTCATCGAGACCTCAAAGCTAGCAACATTTTACTTGATAGCGAAATGAAACCCAAGATCTCTGATTTTGGTATGGCTAAAATTTTCATGAAAGACGAACATGAAGCAAATACAGACCGAATTGTTGGAACATAGTAAGCACTTTAATTAATGATTAAAGTTTGATAAATTAAGCATTATAGTCAAATAACTAATTGTTATGTATAATCAATCATTGCATTTGCATGCATGCAGTGGTTACGTTCCTCCTGAATACGTTCAACGAGGCTTATACTCTACCAAATCTGATGTTTATAGCTTTGGAGTTCTACTCCTGCACATCATAAGTGGGAAGAAGAATGCGTGTTGTTATGGTCTGAATGAAGATTTATACCTCCAAGAACACGTAAGTTGGTTTAATCATGTTTTTGTGTGTTTTTTTTTTTGGTGTGCTTGGGAATTGGATTTTGCTTATGAGCAGCAAGATTGATGTCATGATTCCGTTAATTTTTCTCAGGCATATGAGCTGTGGAAGTCAGGCAAAGGCATGGAGTTTATGGATCCATCCCTGGATGATACACTTTCATCGTGTAAACTAATCAGATGCATGCAAATAGCTCTTTTGTGCATTCAGGAAAATGCAGCTGATAGGCCATCCATGTTGGAGGTTTCTTCAATGCTAAAAAGTGAAAGTGCTGCTCTCCCAATTCCAAAAGTGCCTGCTTTTTCTAAAAAAACACACAAAGATGAGGAAAATAAATTGGAGTTGCAACTAGAAATTTGTTCTATTAATGATACAACAATGTCCCAATTTTTAGCCCGATAATTAAGCATGGAGGCCTTTCTGAAATATAGTTTAACAGTGGGGGGAAAATGTTTTACTGTTTTAGTGTTTATTTTAGACAAGGTATTTACATGTCTTTCTTATCATTAATGTAATGACATTTTTGATTTTTGCTAACAGTCTTTTTAGAATCTAATAATAATCTACTTTTGAAGAAGTCAAGGTGTAATTGTCTTCCCGACAATCAGACATACAATTGTGAGAGGTCCGATAAGTCTCACTTGCTCGGACAAATGAGCTTTATTGATAACCTTTCATAATTGTAAAAAATCCCTACAATCCGAGATTTTATGAAAGAATTGAGGCAAAAGAGATAGCAAACCACTCATTGAGTTTTTTATATTGATAAACTGATCAAAATACAGAAACTGGAGGCTAAAGCCATGTTAATAAGCTTATATTGAACCTAAATTCGAAACCCTAAATAATAATAAAAAAAAAACGAAATAAAAACACTTTGTGGTAAAAATAATACAAAATGACTACTTTTTGCTAGTAAATGTTGAAATTACAAAATTTTCATGAAATACAAAACTGTAGCCCTGAATAAGCTTTTCAACGCCACCAAATTTGTCTCAATCTAATGTCGGAACCAAAAGATATGATTTTTTTTTTTAAGTAAAACGCGCGGGTAGAACTGGCCTGCATCACAAGTCCTCCACACTCATCATGCTACCAGTTCGGAGATTGTTGCATCATTATCAGAACAAATTTTTGGTTGCAATGTAGATTTATTTTCCTCCTCTTCATCTGTTTTCCTTGAGAAACTTGGCTTTTTCTGGAGTTGTTAGTGCTACAGTTTCATTATTTAGCATTGAAGAAACTTCTAACATAGAAGGCCTGTCTTTAGCGTTTTTCTGGATGCATAAAAGATTGACATGTGTCATTTGGCATGTGAAAAACACATGTTATTTAAATAGCATGTACTTCGTACATGATTTTTTAATAGCATTAATAAAAACACATGTGATTCTCACATATTTAAAGGATACGTATCTTTTTTAAATGTGACTTGTAGAAAATTTCTTACAAACCAGTTTATAAGAAATTTTTGTCTCTATTATATTATATTAATATTTTTCACTCTTCATTTTTTATCTATATATTATTTGCTTCTCTTCTTCCAATTTTTTTTATTATTATTATGAAGCTAAATTATAAGGAAGAATCCCGCGCATAGCATGGGTTACGAGCTAGTAATAATAATAATAATATAGCTAAAAAAAACTCAATTTGACGTATGTGGCTGTTTACTCCCCAAACAGTTTGTAGATAAGCATATCAGCATATGAAATGGTGGGCTTCGTTGAACTGTATGTCACAAATTAATACACGAACTTGACATTAATTTGATGCGTTGATTATATATTTTGCAATTAATTAATATATGAAAATAATAGTTTCTCAGTGAGTAGAATACTCACCTTGGTTGCACGGATTTAAGTACTAGGTCTCCTAGACACTACCTTGCAATGTATCACTGTGGAATAACACATTGCACTATTTAGAACTTTAAATAATTAACACTCTAATTAACACTTGAATCGCTCAAGGCTAAATCATTGTAAAACCCTAATATTTTTGAAGGTTCCAAATGTCTACCCATAAATCATAGACACTAACTAAAACTCAAACAATACTAACCCAAAGAATTTACTAAGGGTTAGATATTAAAATCACTATTTAATTAATTACTAACCCGCAATTAATTTCACAAACCCATAAATTATTTTCACTAACACTTATAATAATATTAGTTCTAAAATTATATTCGTTAATCTCTAAATTATTTTTCACTAACATTTTCTCAATATTATTAACTCTAATATTATGTTCATTAATTCTTTTACAACAATTACTAACTTATTAACATAATTTAATGATCTAGATTTGAATCACTTAAAACCCTCAAATTAATTTAACTCATCAAATTAGGGTTTCTAACTTTAAATCATAATTTATAAAATACTACCTCAAACACAATATTATTAACCCAATAGCTTTTACTAAGGGTTAATCACAAAAACACAATTAAAATTAAATACCCAAAAGTTAGAGTTTGAGGAAACGACTCACCAAATGTAAATCCAACACTTAGAGAGTGTTTAGCAAGCTCCATACAACAAATCCCAAGAATACATAAAATCAAACTCATATATCTCTAGATTTAATCTAAAATCTAAAAAATCAAGAGTTTGTGAAAAGACCTCAAACCAATCGGTAAAAACGTAGATCAGGTTTCGTAGATCACGTTTTCGAATCAGATTTAAGTTTGGACGGTTGGATCTTCATAGATCATGATTTTTGTATAAAACACCTTCGAAGAAAAATTCACTGCTATTTCTTTTTCTCTCGGGTGAGATGACCCCCCTTTTTTTTTTCTTCAAACAGCATAGGCGCACGACCTCTGGCCTTTCTAATTATTTGAGAAGGGAGGCGCACGTGCGCCTCTCCTCTTTTTTTCTTTTTTTCTTTTTTTTTTTTTCTTTTACTTTTTTGACTTTTGACTTTTTTTATTATTATTATTCTTTAATTCTTTTCTTTTCACTTTTATCTTTTATATATATTTTTTCTCTCACTTTCTGATTCTTCTTTTCTATTTCATTCTTTTCTTATTTTGTTTTTTTATTTCATTTTCTTTTTCAATTTTCTTTTATTTTTTATTTTCTTTAGACTTTAAAAATATTCTCTTACATTTTTAATAACACTAAATTAATTTAACTAATTATTTATTTAAATTTTATACTTTAATTATTAAATAATGCCCCAAACATTACAATATGAGATAATAAACGTTTTAGATTACTATCTAAATCTATATGCAAGATTAAATTAATAATGCAATTATTAATATATATATACTTAAATAAATTAAGGTCAGGACAAGACTATCTAAGAGACATCGACAGCTTTGTAGACTATCTGGAGGAAATTTTTGTTCCATTTGCAAATATGTCCAAAAGATGCATGCTTATTGAATAACACTTTATTATGTATCTTTGATTTTTCTTAACATGCAAAATAATTCTGTTCATGAAAAAGTTGTCATTGTGCATGCAATTTCATAATGCCAGACTTGGTTGGATTTTAAAAATCCACCATGTTGGGACATGGGCAAAGTGGGCAGGCCCATGTCCTTGGGTTAGTTCTAAAAAATCCAGAGCCCATAAATGGAAGGCCCGCGATCCTATCATGAGCAGATAGTGTGTTAAATTATGAAGCAACAAATAAAGAAAAAAATGGAGCTTAATTCTCCATGGTCAACGGGTGTTCCTGAAGGAAGTTTGCGTGTCCAGCAAGTTTAGAAAAGAGCAACTACTTTCCTACCAAGCCTTTCTCGAATGACTACTCAACACTAAAATTATAATCCTAAACACATACATTAATAAAGGAGCCACCTTACACATCATTCTTCATCGCATCTTTTAATCATCTCTTTTACAAATTCACCATCTCTTTTAAAATCTTCAATAGCAATGTTTCTGACCTTCAAGTTTTCAATTATGCCGATGTTGATGAGCGAGGCTGCAAATGAATTTGCACTTGAAAATAAGCTAGGAGAGGGTGGTTATGGTCTGGTTTACAAGGTAAGCTTTTTAAATTTATATTAGGGAGTAACGCTAAATACTATCATTCTATCTAAAATTCATCCAACAATGATGACATGTCACTCCATTAACTAATTAACCATTGAATTAATCTTTGTTAAATAAAAAAAAAATTAATGATTGGCTAGGATCGATCTCTTTCTCCTCTTACCACACCTCCTTCTTCCCTCTAATTACCTACCATCGAATCCCTTTCTCCATGTCTTGTGCCTACTCCTTTAATTAGAAGAAGAAAAAAAAAAGATTCCAATTTTCTATTTTTCCTTTTCATAATTTTCTGCCTTCCTGATTTTCCCCTATATAATGGAAGGGGAAAACATTTTTTTTTTTGGCCATTTTCTTTTTCCTCTACATGGAAGACTCTGTGTACAATCACTGTAATATGACTGTCCCTTTCTTATTTTACACACATACACATACAAAAACTAACCACGAGTATCTGTGTTGCAGGGTATACTAGCAAAC
The DNA here is from genome assembly GCF_958979055.1 of Alnus glutinosa. Taxonomy (NCBI): domain Eukaryota; kingdom Viridiplantae; phylum Streptophyta; class Magnoliopsida; order Fagales; family Betulaceae; genus Alnus; species Alnus glutinosa. The sequence continues at coordinate 34,217,273 of NC_084889.1, forward strand.
GGACAAGAAATAGCAGTAAAAAAACTTTCAAAAGCTTCCACACAAGGATTTGAGGAGTTCAAGAATGAGGTCACACTCACAGCAAAACTACAACATGTTAATCTTGTGAAAGTTTTGGATTTTGCATCGAAAGGAAGGAACAAATGCTGATCTAGGAGTACATGCCTAACAAAAGCTTGGACTTCTACATCTTTGGTCAGAATTTTTTTTTTCTTATGCTTATTATAACACTAAATTAATGGAAAATATATATTGAATTTAGGGTTAAATATAATTCACCCCTCAAAGTTGTTACCTATTTTCACTACATTTTACGGGTTTTGAGTGTAGAAGGCGTAAGCAAAAATTGGGTTTGAAAATTAGTTTGAACTTAATTATTGAAGCATTATATTTAGGAAACACATACATGTAACAACTTTTTCTTCATAATCTCATTGATGCAGATCTTGCTAGACGATTTCTTTTGGATTGGGGAAAACGAGTTGATATCATTGAAGGGATTACTCAAGGACTTTCATATCTCCAAGAATACTCACGGTTGACAATAATTCATCAAGACTTCAAAGCTAGCAACATTTTACTTGACAGTGAAATGAAACCCAAGATCTCTGGTTTTGGCATGGCTAAAATTTTCATGAAAGACGAACATAAAGTAAATACAGACTGAATTGTTGGAACATAGTAAGCACTTTAATGATTAAAGTTTCATAAATTAAGCATTATAGTCAAATAATTAATTGTTATGTATAATCAATCATTGCATGCATGCAATGGTTACTTTGCTCCTGAATACGTTAAATGAGGCTTATACTTTACCAAATATGATGTTTATAGCTTTGGAGTTCTACTCCTACACATCATTAGTGCGAAGAAGAATGCATGTTGTCATCGTCTGAATGAAGATTTAAACCTCCTAGAACACGTAAGTTGGTTTAATCATGCTTTTATCTTTTTAATTTTTAATTTTTTGTTTTTTGTTTTTTTGTTTTTGGTGCATGTGCTTGGGAATTGGATTTTGCTAATGAGCAGTAAGATTGATATCATGGTTCCATTAATTTATCTTAGGCATATGAGTTGTGGAACTCAGGCAAATGCATGGAGTTTATGGATCCATCTCTGGATGATACACTTTCATCGTGTAAACTAATCAGATGCATGCATGCAAATAGCTCTTTTGTGCGTTCAGGAAAATGTAGCTGATAGGCCATCCATGTTGGGGGTTTCTTCGATGCTAAAAAGTAATTAACAGTGATGCTCTCCCAATTCCAAAAGTGCCTGCTTTTTCTAAAAAAAAAAACCGATGATGAGGAAAATAAATGTGACTTGCAGCTAGAAATTTTTTCTATTAATGATACAACACTGTCCCAATTTGTAGCCCGATAATTAAGCATGGAGGCCTTTCTAAAATATAGTTTAACAGTGGGGGAAAAATGTTTTAGTGTTTTAGACAAGGTATTTACATGTCTTTCTTATCATTAATGTAATGACATTTTTAATTTTTGCTAACCATCTATTTTATAATCTACTAATAATCTACTTTTGAAGAAGTCAGGTACGGTGTAATTGCCTTCCTGACAATCAGACATGCAATTGTGAGAGGCCTCTAATAAGGTTCACCTGCTTGAACAAATGAGCTTTATTGATAACCTATCATATATAATTGCAAAAAATCCGTACAATCCAAGTAGAAAGATTGCAAGAAATCCCATTCCAAGATTCTATTAAGGAATTGAGGCACAATAGATAGCAAACCACTCATCGAGTATTTCATATTGAAAAACTGATCAAAATACAAAAACTAGAGGCTAAAGCCACGTTAATATGCTTATATAAAACCTAAAAATTCGAAATTGTAAATAATAATAATAGTAAAAAAAAAAAAGGAAATAAAAACACTTTGTTGTAAAAATAATACAAAACGACTACTTTCTGCTAATAAATGTTGAAATTACGAAATTTTCATAAAGTACAAAATTGTAGCCCCTGAATAAGCTTTTCAATGCAACTAAGTTTGTCTCAATCCAATGTCGGAATAAAAAGATATGATTTTTTTTAAAGTAAAATGGGTAAAACTGGCCTGCATCACAAGTCCTCAACGCTCATCGTGCTACCAGTTCGGAGATTGTTGCATCATTATCATAACAAATTTATGGTTTATTTTCCTCATCTTCATCTGTTTTCCTTGAGAAACCTGGCTTTTTTTGGGGTTGTTAGTGCTGCATACAGTTTCATTTTTTAGTTTCATTTTTTAGCATTGAAGAAACTTCTAACATAGAAGGCATGTCTTTAGCGTTTTCCTGGACACATAAAAGAGCTATTTGCATGCATCTAATGAATTTGCACAATGAAAGTGTGTCATCTAGAAAAGAATCCATAAATTTCATGCCTTTACCTTCTTTCTGCAGTTCATATGCCTGAAATTATAAAATATTATGCATCAAATATTTGGAAAACAGTTTTGTATATATATAGGTACTCAGCAAAACAAAATAAGTGCAACGTTTTGATCCACGGTTGTCTTAGCAATGTTCAGTTACTTACATATTCTAGGATGTTTAGGTTTTCATCCAAACCATAATAACAAGCAGTCATCTTGCTACTAATGATTTGTAGAAGTAGAACTCCAAAACTGTAAACATCAAATTTGATGGAGTACACACCTTTTCAGCAGGAGGAACATAACCGCTGCATTGGATATTTTAACGTCAAAATTAATAAGTTAACTAACAAGGAATATTAGGTTATAAAGCTTTTTAGGCAAAGTACTTACTATGTTCCAATAATCCGACCTTTGTTTGCTTCAAGATCATCTTTTCTGAAAATTCTAGCCATACCAAAGTCTGAGATCTTGGGTTTCATCTCATCACCTAATAAAATATTGCTAGCTTTCAAGTCTCGGTGAATAATTAGTCATTCATGAGTATTCTTGGAAATAGAGAAGCCTATGAGTAACCCCTGGCCTTTCAATGATGTCTGTGTGTTTTCTCCAATCCGGCCAATAGATGCCGTCTGATCATAGGACGTCTATGTCAAATTACATTAATGTGAATAGTCAGTCATCCAATTATCATGGGGCTAACAAAAGAACATAACCCTTTTTTTTCAATTCTAATAAATTTGACTCATAAAAAATTCTAAAGTGTAAAAGCTCAAAACTTGGGCCTTTTGAAGCTCACGAGCCCACTACTCTTCACGTAAAACCTTCTTCTTGTGAGTTCTAATTACATTATAAGTTTATTTCAAACAAAAAATAAATAAAATTACACCATGAGAGGAGAAAATGCCTTTTTTACATCTTTAATTGGTTCATCAGCTGTTCATCTCTTTTAAAAATTAATCATTTCTAAAAAAAACCACATCATCTCTAAAAAGATAAGAAGGGATAGAAATTTTACATATAGCGTTACTCAAAAGAAAAATGTAACCTTCGTCACTACTTAAAAATATATATTCTAAATTTTCAATATGAATTAAACAGAATTCTCTCCCTTATTCTCCTCAATTTGCTGGCCCTCGCAAGTTTTGCATCCGGTGTAAGGGCAAAATTAAACTTCAGCGGCTAAAAGACGCGTTGTAGAGCTTCTTTCTTCCATTTTCGCATTGGTTGAAACTAATGATGAAGGTACGTTACAATATGCATTGTGTTGTTTGGGGCGACATACATTGTCCCAATTGAAAGTCTGGAGGAAAATTGTCATTTGGATAATAGTTTGAGGAGTACACGGACTTTTTCCTTTAATTTACTGTTTTTGTTGTTTAAGAAGTACCATGTGGGTTTTAAAGAGCATCCAAGCATATTAGTTAGGAATTTTTCCCTAAACATGCACAGGTAGTTAACTAAACTTCCAAAAAATTCTAAACTTGCATTGTTCGTACTTTCCACATTATGTCACGTTGTTATGTTTTTTATTTTTTATTTTTTTAGGAGTCTTGGTTAAGTCAGGTAATGGGTTGAAGAGGTAGTTTTTATCTTTCGCTTCAGAATTTGGCCCCAAAAGCTTTGTTCTTTGACGCCAGTTTATGAATATTTCACTTTCATTTGCTTATGATGGAGATAAAAGATGTTACAGAGACCAAGCAAGAACAACCACCTCCTTTGCTCTCTGTGGTTCAAGGACTCAGGAGGATGGGCTTACATGCATGATCTGAGAAGCAAGAAAATTAAGGAGAGAAATTATATATAACGACCTAGAAAAAAACGTTAGTCATATTTGCACTATCACCGTACCCCAAAAGAACTAGTTAATTTGAAGTTTTCTTATATTTTTTTATAAAACTTAGTTTCATCTAGTTACTAAGCAATGTAAGCCTTAGGATTCATGAGTATCTTTACAAACTATTCACTCTATGTGGCCTATTTATTTCTTCCCAATATGAAACTGAGGTGTTACATAAATAGAAGCTCACCTAGGAGACCCATGTTTCTAAGTCGCTGTATATATAAGCTCTGAGAGCAAACTAGGGAGGCTCTCTTAAGGGTTTTGAAGACTGGGTCAAGCAGGTATATATATACACAATATATTTAATTTGTTTGAAAGATTTCTTTAGTTGCGCTTTCTGGGTTTTGCTTAAATTTATAATCTTTGTGATTACTTTCAGTTTGAAGAATAGTTGGGTTGTGATTCATGAATTTTGTTGTACGTTGGGATATTGCGTTGAAGTTGTGATTAATGGATTTTACCAATACGGAAGATTTTTGGTGATCTTCTAACCATTGGAATATTTTCCTGTATAAAATGTTAGCAGAAAACGTTATTGCCCTACGATAATATGAATTATGGGTTTTCTTTTGTTTAGTTTTTTTTATTATTATTTTCAAATATAATTTTGTATCATTTCTTTGATTTATTTTCCTGGTTTGAATAGGCCAGGGACTAAACCGTGAATTACGATTAATTGGATATTGTAATCCTTGCTTATGCAAATCAAGCGGTTTATGGTTAAGGCAAATGTGTCCAAAAATGGAGTTTTGCTGTGAAGTATAGATAATGGGAGATTGGGAGTCCCATGAAATCTTGAAGATCGAAATACATTATTAGTGGATTATGAAAATACGATTTTAGCAACAATAATATTGTTACAAGAGTAATTGTGAATGACCATATACACTATGTCTAAGAGAAAATTAACTATTCATATGTTTAACAAGGGCTCCATGCTCATCGTGCTACCGGTTCAGAGATTGTTACATCATTAACAGAACAAACTTCTAGCAGCAAAGTGGATTGATTTTCCTCTTCTTCTGTATTCCTTGAAAAAGCTGGTTTTTTTGGAGTTGGTATAGCTCCAGTTTCATTTTTTAGCATTGAAGAAACTTCTAACATAGAAGGCCTGTCTTTAGCATTTTCCTGAACGCATAAAAGAGCTATTTGCATGCATCTAATTAATTTGCACAATGAAAATGTGTCATCCAGAGAAGAATCCATAAATTCTATGCCTTTGCCTTCTTTCCACAGCTCATATGCCTGAAATTATAGAATATTAAGCATCAAATACTAGGAAAACAGAAATGTGCATAGGTACTCACCAAAAGAAAATAAGTGTAAGATTTTGATCCACAGTTGTCTTAGCAATGTTAACTAAAGTTACTTACATATTCTAGGATGTTTAGGTTCTCATCCTAATAGAACTATAACAATTTCTGTGTAAATACCTCTTTTGTTCCTTACCACTGAACGTGGTTTATATTCATATATATAGGAAATACAAACATAGTCCTTATAGGAGATTAACTCTACATGCGTTGCTGTCAAGGTAATAGCAACCTAATAGAACACTAAGATACTATCCTAATGAAACTCTATAGCTATGATAACTGATCAGATATACAATCGAGATATACTGTTATTATAGAATTACAGTTAAATATAAACTCTAAAGTTACTTTGATAACTACAAACTGTGATAGATATCACTTAGGATTTATCTGCTTTAACACATCCAAACCATAATAACAAGCAGTCCTCTTGCCACTAATGATTTGTAGAAGTAGAACTCCAAAGCTATAAACATCAGATTTGGTGGAGTACACACCTTTTCTAAGATACTCAAGAGGAACAAAACCGCTGCATTGGATTTTTTAACATCAAAATTAATCATCTAACTAAGAAGAAAGCTTAGGTTATAAAGCTTTTTAGGCAAAGTACTTACTATGTTCCAACAATTCGACCCGTGTTTGCCTCATGATCATCTTTCCTGAAAATTCTAGCCATACCAAAGTCTGATATCTTGGGTTTCATCTCGCCATCTAATAAAATGTTGCTAGCTTTCAAGTCTCGGTGAATAATTGTCATTCTTGAGTATTCTTGGAGATATAGAAGCCCCTGAGTAACCCCTTCAATGATGTCAATGCGTTTTCTCCAATCCAGTAGATACCGTCTCGTAGGGTCTATGTCAAATTAGATCTTGAAAAGTCAGTCATTCAATTATCATGGGGCTAATAAGATGCGAAAAAATGCTAAAAAATTTATGAAGACACCTTGTGCCAGTATCCCTATAAGCTTGAACTGAGATGACCATGGTTTTGTTTAAGCTTAAAGGGTGTTTGGCATAAGTGAACTGCATGCAGCCTTCTATGCAAAAGATGTAATTGAATTGCAGGAAAGATTTCATACCAAAGAGGTAGAAGTTCAAGCTTTTGTTTGACATGTACTCGTAGATCAGCATTTGTTCATCCCTCTCAATGCAAAATCCCAAAAGTCGAACAAGATTTACATGTTGCAGTTTCGCAGTAAGTATAACCTCATTCTTAAACTCCTCAAACCCTTGCGTAGATGTTTTTGAAAGCTTTTTCACTGCTATTTCTTGTCCATTTGGTAATACACCCTAAAAAATAAATAGACACCCATGATTAATTGGTATCTTTCCATCATTAAGATACTACAAGACATTTTCTACTTCGGCTGCCAAAATGTAGCATGGGAGTGGTTAATTTATAGATAGAGTTATGTTTATGCCAATTTATTTAGTCTAAAACTTGAAGCACTTGTAATGATGATGGGGCAAGCCACAATATATGTAGTATAACAGAAGTTTACCTTGTAAACGGGACCATAACCTCCCTCTCCAAGTTTATTTTTAATTGAAAGTCCCTCTGTAGCTGCCTCAATGTCAGCTAAAATAAAGACTTGCAGATTTGGAACATTACCATCAAAGTCTCTTTGAGTTGCCATATGATTAATTTTGGATCCTTTAGATGTAACAACCATTCAAAAGAGACAAGAGAAGAGAAGATGCCCAAAAGTGTCAGTTCCTCAATCATGGTGGTTAATGGTAAGTAATCCTAAATTCCAGGTATAGATGGTGAGTACATGTAGTAGAAAAATTTTACCTTTTAATTTGAGCATTCTCCTCCTTATGCAACAGATTACAAGGGTCAGTAGGAGAACAAAGGTAGCAGTTGTAGTCAAAACGATCGCTAATAATCGCCACTTGGGCTGTCCATTATTTCCTTCCCCTTGTGCTGATAAAGCATCTCATGATAGAATTTATGAGAGACGATTATGTCAGAAAATTATGCGGGCTAGTTTTATCAGTTTTTTATTAGACTCATTTTACTTAAAAAATCATATCTTTTGATACAGACATCTGATTGAGACAAACGTGGTAGTGTGAGAAAACTTATTCAGATGGCTACAATTTTGCATTTCATGAAAATTTCGTAATTCCAATGTTTACTAGGCAAAATTTGTCGTTTTGTATTGTTTGTATTGCAAAGTGTTTTTATTTTATTTTTCTTATTATTATTATTTAGGGTTTCGAATTTAGGCTCTATATAAGCCTATTAAGATGGCTTTAGCCTCTAACTTATGTATTTTTATCAGTTTATCAATATAAAATACTCAATGAGTGATTTTCTATCCCCTTTTCCCTAATTCCATGATAAAATCTTAGTTTGAAAGAAGTCATGATTCTATTGTTGTGTGTTTGCTAGCTATTGCGAATCCATTACGCTACCAGAAAAGATCTTAAAACAATGTCATCGTCAAGCTTCTAATACTTTCAATTGCTAAAGTAATTGGGTGTTCATATAGTTATCAATGTCATGTCTTACCTCTTTTTAAGACAACCCAATAACTCCATGAAAAGTCAGTTTCCTAAGGCCAGCAAGATCTGGAGAAAAATCAAACAAAAGACAAAAAGCTCATGTAGGGATAGGGATCCCCTATAATCTCCTGCCCGCAGAGGACGGGCAGGGAAAATTGTAGGGGGGCCATGCCAGAGCAGGGCCCTGCCCCTCTCTCATAGACCCTTGCTCAAAGAAGAGGGAGCAGGGCTAATAACAAAGATCTCAATTGTAAGGAATCCCGGTCTGCTCATGTAGGCGTTTGGCCTGATCATAAAGTACCTCATTTGACGATTTGAATTCCTTAAATATGTGGGCAATTAGATTAACATTCTAAAAGTATTATTTAAACATTGTGGAGAGAACATCAAATAGATTATCAATTAAGTCTGCTGCATCTCTTACCTGCTAGAGAAAGCTCCCAATTGTCATCATAAGGGACTTGCCACACAACGTAACCAAGTAGTTCCTTAAGCTTGGCATAAGCAACCTTAATTTTGACCACCTCAACATCATCAAAGCCGATCCAGACCGATCCAACTGTGAAGAATTTCACTACATATGTAGCATTGTATCTTACTACAGCCCCATTTCTCTTAATGTAAGCCTCGATATCCTTATAGCTCATGTCTCCTTCAGGTGTAATGGCTGGACCTGTAGCCAGAGCACCAATAGCATTGTCGTTGGGATTCTTTAACGTCCACGCATAGCCATAGAAAGGCAAGCCCAAGACCAACTTTCCAGCAGACAAGCCCTTACGAATCCATGCACCAATGCCATAATCCATGCTAGCATTGCTTGATGGGTCATATAAAGCTGCAAGAGCACCTGTAAAGTTTGACTGTTGAGGCCTATGGTAGCCAAAAGCCATGACATGAACCCAATTCAAGTTATCCCTTATGGAGTCCACTGGGAAAGACACATGCGGTGAGTATTGAACAGCAGCAGTCAAGATCAATTCTGTCCGGCTAGAGTTTTTCGCCTCAGAATTGACTGCGGCTCGCCACTCCTGAAAGAGTATCCCCATATTGTTCATGTCAGAGCTTGTGCTTGCTGAAGCCCAATTAAAGTCTAGGCCTTGGAAGCCATAAAGCCTTGCTATCATCATTGAAGAGTCGATGAAAGTTTTTCTATAGGGAGCCTTGCTGACCATCAATGAAAGGACTGCATAGTCTGCACTTTCACCCCCAATAGAAAGGAGGGTGGTGATTGATGGGTTCTTTTGTTTAACAGTGTTCGTGAAGGTGGAGAAGTATTGCTCATCAGAAGATGAGATAGAGAGCTCGGAGGACGAAGAGTTAAGTTCAGCAAAAGCGCAAATAAGGTGAGTAAAGAGGGCTGAGTTTATATCTGAAATGGGGAACCCGCTGCTGGAGTACCAGTAACCTGCTTTGATCCAAGTTTGTGCAGTTGAAGGCGCCAAGTGTAAAGAAAGAAAGATATGGAAAAGAAGAATGATGATAATTTTGAACATCATGGAGCAAAGCTGTACTTCAATTCTAAAGAATGTTACAGCTTGGCTTGCAAGCTATACTTCGCAAGCATATGGCTAGACAGAAATGGATAGGCTAACTTTGTGCATATATATATGAGCAAAATATGCTAAACAAAAATATGGGAGTAAGTAAAACAAATTTCAAATTTCGTGAGGACAGTTGAAGGATCTCTACATTTTTTTTTTTTGGTCAAAATGTAGATATATTTTTGTAAAATGGATAGGCTAACCTTGTGCGCGTGAAGATTACGAGTTTTGCTTACCTCAAAATTATAGATGATTATTTGTGGAGTAATGCTATAAGTACTTTTTGTATTCTGTAAAATTAATTTTGCTTTTAAAATTAGCATTGAATTTGTGATAGGTTATTGTAATTAAATTTTCATTTAATTATATATGATGCGTTTGTGATCAGTTTTTGAATTTGTAAGATTAACTAATTGTATCATGACTTGAGTAATTCTAAATGTCATACTTATTGTTGGCATGAGTTGTCAATTTAGTAGGTGATAGAGTTACTTTAGTAGGTAATTGATGATAGCATAGATTCATCATTGTAATTATTATTCTACTTTAGTAGGTAATAGAGTTACTTTAGTAGGTAATTGATGTTTAGTAGATTCATCATGATGTTTAGTAGATTCATCATTGTAATTATTATTCTACTTTAGTAGGTAATAGAGTTACTTTAGTAGGTAATTGATGTTTAGTAGATTCATCATGATGTTTAGTAGACTTTAGTAGGTAATTGATGTTTAGTAGATTCATCATGATGTTTAGTAGACTCATCATTGTAATTATTGCTCTATTTTCTATATAAGATGCAACCCTCACAAAGAGAGGTATTGAATTAAAAAAAAAAAATCTGACATGGTATCAAAGCATCTCACGATCCGGTTCCTTGTTCACGCCCAGCCCTAGGATTTAGCCTCTTATCTACCTATGGCAGCCACCGAAACACCAACCCAGACAGAGGAATCCACCACCGACCGGATTCTCTCTGAATTACTCACCTCCAAGATGGCCGAAGCTCTGTCCAAAGCCCAGGCCTCAACCGTGACTTCAGAACCTGCAGCTCTACTGATAGGCATCAAGTTGGATGGCTCCAACTATGGCTTGTGGTCCCAAGTTGTCGAGATGTACATCTCCGGCAAAGACAAGTTGGGCTACATCAATGGCGACCTGACCCCGCCATCTCCTAACGACCCGTCCTTTCGCAAATGGCGCACTGACAATGCCATTGTCAAAGGATGGCTTATCAACTCCATGGATCCGACGTTAATTGGAAACTTTATTCGGTTTCCCACAGCCAAACAGGTGTGGGACTCTGCTGCCACCACCTATTTTGATGGTGGTGATACATCCCAGGTTTATGATCTCCGGCGCCGTGTTTCACGTCTCCGTCAAGCAGGTGGATCCCTGGAAAGATATTACACTGACTTGCAAGGTCTTTGGCGTGAAATTGATTTTCGACGTCCAAACCCAATGGAATGCCCTGCTGATATTCAAAGGTATAATACTCTCCTCCAAGAAGATCGGGTCTACGTTTTTTTGGATGGTCTTGACGACAAGCTGGATAACATCCGCAGTGACGTGCTGCAGCTACACCCGTTTCCTACCGTAGAGCAAGCTTATGCTCATGTCCGTAGAGAGGCCCTTCGTCAGGTGGTGATGAACGCAGGTAACCATGAACTTCCTCCAGGAGCAGTGCTTGCTTCAAGAGGCCTCAAGCTTGGAATCCATGGATCGAACCCACAACATGCTGGAAAATCTGGTTCTAAAGGCCGATCATCATCTGACGGATTAAAGTGCACTCATTGTGGCAATATGAAGCACACACGGGAAAATTGCTTCCAACTGCATGGGTATCCGGACTGGTGGCATGAACTCCAAGCCCGGAAGAAACAAGACACTGCTGGTACAAGTGCAGGCATAGGCAAGGCTGCTGTAGCAGCAGCTGAACCGTGTCTCTCTCTAATCCCTCAACAGAATTTTTCTTCTGTGGATCAAGGTAATCCCTGTCATGCATTAATTAGTTCTTGCTGCAATACTGACCGTGATGATTGGTTACTTGACTCTGGGGCCACGGATCATATGACCTTTGATCCTACGGATCTTTCTCAACATTCATCTCCACGGCGCACTAGCATTGCAAATGCCAATGGAGTGGTCTCTCCTGTCACAGGAGCTGGTTCTGTGACATTATCACCCTCTCTTCAATTATCCAACACATTACTTGTTCCCTCATTGTCCCACAAGTTACTATCTGTGAGTCAAATTACCACAGACCTGAATTGTGTGGTACTCATATTTGCTGATTTTTGTCTTATACAGGATATTCTCACCAAGGAGATAATTGGGCGTGGTACTAAGAGGGGGGGATTATACTACATGGAAGATTTCAGTATGGGAAGAACTCATCATGTGTCTTCACTGAGTTCCAAGACTCAACAGATTTGGTTGTGGCATCGTCGTTTGGGACAGCCTTCATTTGGGTATCTAAGACATGTGTTTCCTGATTTATTTTCTGATGTAGAAGCTTCTGAGTTAAATTGTGATACTTGTATTTTAGCCAAGAGTCATAGGGCTACTTATCCTTTAAGCATGAATAAAAGTGACATTCCTTTTGCTTTAATTCATTCCGATGTATGGGGACCATCCCCCGTGTCTATTGTCTCTGGTGTACGTTGGTTTGTAACGTTTGTTGATGATTGCACACGCATGACTTGGTTATATTTGCTTAAACATAAGGATGAAGTATTTAAGGTTTTTCAGTCATTTCATGCTATGATTCAGACTCAGTTTTCAGCTCAGATTCGGATTCTTCGTTCTGACAATGGTGGAGAATATGTCAATCACCATTTTCAGTCATATTTTCAACTCCACGGCCTTATCCACGAAACTTCATGTCCCCAGACACCACAACAAAATGGGGTAGCTGAAAGGAAAAACCGACATATTCTTTAAACTGCCCGAGCTCTCCTCCTCGGCGCCCATGTTCCCACAAGAAATTGGCCCGATGCAGTTACCACCGCTGTCCATTTGATCAACCGCCTTCCATCCAAAGTCTTAAATTTCCAAAGCCCACTACAATCCCTATCAACCTTGGTCTCTCTACCTTCTGCCCTCATGCTCCCACCCCGTATCTTTGGATGTGTGGCGTATGTACACCTTCATAAGAACCAACGTACCAAACTTGACCCTTGTGCTCGTCGGTGCCTCTTCTTGGGCTATGGTACATACCAAAAAGGCTACCGCTGCTATGACCCTACTACTCAGCGTACTTATGTGACTATGGATGTCACTTTTCTGGAGTCCGCTCCTTTCTACCCTTCCTCGGTATCCACTGCTCCTCTTCAGGGGGAGACACTAGATGAAGAGCTAAAGTGGCTAACCTTTGAATGGCTTGAGAATCAGAAAGACACACCATCCGAAGAAGAACCTCTGGCAGCTGAACCTATACCATCCGAAGAAGAACCTCTGGCAGCTGAGCCTATACCATCAGGAGAAGAACAAGAATCCCCCCGCCTCTCAGTTGCTGCAAGCCCATCTCCTGAGAATATTCCTGAGGTAAGTAATATTGGCACACCCTCAATTGTCAATGCTATAGATACTGGGTATAACTTACCTTTCAGGCATAACCGAGGCAAACCACCAAACAGATACTCTCCAGACATGGAGGAAAGAAGGTCGAGGTATCCAATTGCCAACTATGTTTCCACCGAAAAATTGCCTGAGCCACTCAAGAGTTTTTCACAGGAGCTCTCTGCATGTCATATTCCTACTACAGTTCAGGAGGCATTAATGGATCCTAAGTGGACAAAAGCAATAGAGGAAGAAATGGGGGCACTACTAAAGAATCAAACATGGACCTTGGTCCCACTACCCCAAGGGAAGAAGACAGTCGGGTGCAGGTGGGTCTTCTCAATTAAACATAAGGCAGATGGATCTATAGAACGATATAAGGCGAGACTGGTTGCAAAAGGATACACCCAAACATATGGTGTAGAGTACCAAGAAACTTTTTCACCGGTGGCTAAACTAAATACAATCAGGGTTTTGCTATCACTCGCAGCCAACCTTGATTGGCCATTACATCAGTTGGATGTAAAGAATGCCTTTCTTCATGGCGATCTTGAAGAGGAAGTATACATGGACACTCCTCCAGGCTACACAGCATCTTCAAACACTGAAATAGTGTGCAAGTTGCAGCGTGCATTGTATGGACTGAAACAATCACCTCGAGCATGGTTTGAACGGTTCAGTCAAGCAATGAAGAAGTATGGCTTCCACCAAAGCAATTCAGATCATACATTATTTTTGAAGCATCAACAGGGCAAGGTAACAGCTTTAATTGTATACGTTGATGACATGATCATTACAGGGGATGATGCAGAGGAAATTGATAAGCTTCAAAAACAATTGGCAACCGAATTTGAGATGAAAAATCTGGGAGGACTCAAATATTTCCTGGGAATAGAAGTTGCTAGATCAAAGAAAGGTATATTCTTATCTCAGCAAAAATATATACTAGACTTACTTTGTGAGGTTGGAATGCTGGATTGTAAGCCAGCAGACACTCCAATTGTTCAGAATCACAGGCTCGGAGAACATCCAAGTCAAGTGCCAACAGACAGAGGAAGATACCAGAGGTTAGTTGGGAAACTAATTTACCTCTCGCATACCCGTCCTGATATTGCTTACGCAGTGAGTGTTGTAAGCCAATTTATGCACCAACCGAGTAAGGATCATATGGAAGCAGTGATTCGGATTTTACGATACTTAAAATCCTCCCCAGGAAAAGGACTTATGTTTGCAAAGAATAATCATCTCAGAGTTAATGGTTATACAGACGCAGATTGGGCAGGGAATACCACAGACAGAAGATCCACCTCAGGCTACTTCATGTTTGTCGGGGGAAATCTTGTTACGTGGAGGAGTAAGAAGCAAAAGGTGGTGGCACTGTCAAGTGCTGAAGCAGAGTTCCGTGGAATGGCTAAAGGACTTTGTGAACTTCTATGGCTAAGAAGACTTCTAACCGAAATTGGCTTTGCACCTACCTCCGAAATGGACCTCTTTTGTGATAACAAAGCAGCGATTGCTATTGCTCACAATCCTATCCAACATGATCGCACTAAACACGTGGAGATTGACAGACATTTTATTAAAGAAAATCTCGAAGCTAAAATAATTCGGTTTCCATTTGTGAAGTCCGAAGATCAACTGGCAGATATTCTTACAAAGGCCGTATCAAGCAGAGAGTTTTACAACTCACTAGACAAGTTGCGCATTGAAGATTTGGATGCTTCCACTTGAGGGGGAGTGTTGGCATGAGTTGTCAATTTAGTAGGTGATAGAGTTACTTTAGTAGGTAATTGATGATAGCATAGATTCATCATTGTAATTATTATTCTACTTTAGTAGGTAATAGAGTTACTTTAGTAGGTAATTGATGTTTAGTAGATTCATCATGATGTTTAGTAGATTCATCATTGTAATTATTATTCTACTTTAGTAGGTAATAGAGTTACTTTAGTAGGTAATTGATGTTTAGTAGATTCATCATGATGTTTAGTAGACTCATCATTGTAATTATTACTCTATTTTCTATATAAGATGCAACCCTCACAAAGAGAGGTATTGAATTAAAAAAAAAAAAAATCTGACACTTATGTCCTTTATGTATCTCTCAAAAAATGATGTGACTTTTAAAATTACCATTTAATTTATGATCGATCGCTATTGAATTTTGATCAAATATTAATTTTAAAAATTACATTAGTTTTAAATGGATACAAGAGGAACATAAATATGACGTTTAGAAATACTTTGACTTACTCAGTTGGTCAGCCCCGTTAGAAGTGCAAGACTTCTGTGCATAAAACAACAAAACCTCGCATATACCCCTACAATTTTGGGCCGCGTGGTACGGTGTAAACAAATGACTAGTCCCAAAAATCAATGAGATGTATATAATGCGATTTTATGGTCATTGCGCAACATTTTTTATATATTCTCTGCGAACGAAAAAATGTCACAAGGATAAATGGGTTTGTTTTAGACTGCGTTTGTTAATTTTTGGAAAGTTAAAAGTAGTCTTCAGTGTTTTGAATTTTGAATTTATTTATTTATTTTTTTGTTTTATTTTATTTTTTAAAAATGCAAAAACCTATTTTAAAAAGTGTTACCAAACACCAATGATAGAATTGTCAGAAAAGTTTTTTTTTTCTTTAGGGGGAAAACAATTAATTTTATTTTTTTTTGTTAAAAAAAAAAATTACTTTACCATTTGACATTTATCTTCGTGCGCATTTTCAGTAGATTCACTAAATGTGCGACAATGATCCTTTATATCGATCAAAATAATGTTAAGGGAACTATTTTTACTTACCTATATTTAAGATACAACTTTTTGTTCTCTTGCTATGTTCTTAATTTAGAGAATAACAAGAGAATCAGATTTAATAAATTTTTTTATTAGTTTTTCCTTCATCCAAAATAAAATAATAAATTTTAAAAAAGTTACTGCTAATGATCTAAGTTGTTAGCATCGATTAAATTAAATCCCAGATACGTCCCACGAATTTAACTCATAAAAACCCTAAGTCATAAGTCCAACCCTCCCTTCCCCACCCCCAATATATATATTGTAGGGGAGGGAAAAACGTGTTTAGCAAATCTTCCGAATTCAGTTTGACTTTTATGAACTTTGTGATCGAGCCATTTGGGGGAAGAAAGATTTATGTAGGGGAGGGAAGATCTTAATTTGAAAATAATTATATATACGATGACGTACATCCCAATAACCACGATATTAATTAATTGCAAAACACATTACGGGTTGACCTCTTTTAACTAACTCCTTTGAATTTTAAGAAAATTGGGGCAAATTCTTATCTCACAAACTTATTGCTTTTTTTTTTTATCCACATTGTCGGAGTGATGCTACATATCACTCCAAGATTAGGATCCTTTCAATTTTTTTAAATATTTAAAATTTTCAAATTGTTAAATCATAGCCATACTTTACATCTAATGGTTCACAATATTGTGTCAATTGTTTACATGAAATAAATGTGTCAACTGTCCACATCAAGCCATGTCCTCCTTATGTCTCTTCAAAATTGATGTGGCTTTTAAAATCATCATATATTTGATCAAAATCTAATAATAATCTATCATAAACAATGATAATTTTAAGAGTCACATTAATTTTTAAGGGATACAAGAAAAACATGGGATGACATGTAGTATTGCTCACATTGAGAAAAAGAAAACAATAAAATAATAGTATAAAAGGCAACTCACTAACTGAGATTTATGGTCTTATCCCAGATTGTTGCTTTTGAAAATAATGAACTTGTTGCTTTTGTCTTATCTAAATTGTTGACCAGTATAACAGCAACTCACTAACTCACGGTAGGTAGTGAGTTGGCCAGTTGGGACAAGAATTCTCACCATTTCAAATCAAATAAAATAATAGTATTTATTCTTAAGATTTAAAGTTAATGCATGATGTAAAATAGAATTTATCCATATATTTTTGGTAAAAATGAAAAATAGGAAAATTATCAAAAATAATATTAATTGGAGAAGCGCCGTTTGATTAGAATTTTACTTGTTCTTAGACAATGAAAGTATAAAAGGAAAAGCTTTATCATCAAGTTGAGATTTATTTTTATTTTTTTCTTATTTACAATTAAGACTTTATTTCATTTTCTTATTAGAATTAAATTTGCTTTATTTATTTCATTTTCTTACTAGGATTAGGTTTACTATATTACTATTAAGACTATGTTTACTTTTGCTACAAGTATTTCATTTCCTTACTAGGATTATGTTTACTTTCACTGTTAGGAATAGTTTACTTTCTCGACAAGTATTTATCTACTATTTATAGGTGAGTTTGCAATGCAATAAC
Organism: Alnus glutinosa; assembly: GCF_958979055.1. Lineage (NCBI taxonomy): Eukaryota > Viridiplantae > Streptophyta > Magnoliopsida > Fagales > Betulaceae > Alnus > Alnus glutinosa. The sequence continues at coordinate 34,234,754 of NC_084889.1, forward strand.
CACACATTGAATTATTAATAAAATTTGAGAATTGCTCACACATTCGAAGGAGTTTATTGTTCTTTTAAGCCTTAGGGCGTTTTATCTTTTGATTAGAAGATCCAGACGCTTCTAATTGTTGTTACCGAGTCTTCTGTTACGTCAATGCATTTAACTGTGTATCTAAAGCTAATGTGGACACATTTTTAAAAAAAATGTAGAATCATGTATATCGTTAAATGTACTAACTTTAAATCCTAACCATAGAATACATACTATTCATTTAATTTGAAATTGAGAGAATCTATGTCCAATGAATAAGGTGTATAAGAAGAATAGAGGAAGAGATAGATAAAGAGAAATGCTAGGAGTACCAAATTTTTTACCAAGAGATGGATACTAAGACGATGTGAATTGAAGCTTATTCATTGGAGATGATCAAAACAATTAATAAAAAGAAATGTTACGAGTACCAATAAATAAGCTTCACATATCTTAGTACCAATCTCTTAGTAAAAGATTTTGTACATCTAGCATTTCTCATAGATAAAACTCTTATTTAAGTGGGCCTTCAACCTTCGGTGTGGATAAGAATGGACAACAATTACTTGTCACTACAACAAAAAGAAATTGGCTTGGTGCATTTTTTACACTTTGTTTTTCATCAGGTGAAATTCTTAGGGTCAAAAAAAAAAATTTACATCATTTGTACAAGACATGTCTAAATTGCTAGTAATTTAGACAAGTACAGTAAAAGAGATTATATGAGACTCATTTGCACAAATAAATTTTTAATTGTCCAATCACTTATCTGGGCAAGTGGGACTCATATGACGTGCATAATATAATATTCCTCATGGTTTGTTACCCATTTTTCTTATTAGGGAGGCCGGCCTGGTAGGTACGTACCAATAAAATAAAAGGGAACACTAGGTTGATCGAAATTGGGTGGTAATGACCACTCTAGCTAGGTATAATCAATCCAAATTATCATATAGCATCTTAGAACATTAATTAGGTGGCCCTTAAGAAAACCTCAGTCATTTATGAGCAAAATATTCTAAACAAAAATATGGGAGTAAGTAAAAACAGATTTCAAATTTCGTGAGGACAGTTGAAGGATCTCTACATTTCTTACTTTTTTTTTTTTTTTGGTCAAAATGTAGAGTTATTTTTGTAGAATGTGAAAATTTGCTAATTCTAGTATTTTGAAAGTACCCTAATCTTGGTGTGAAGCTTTAAATAATATATTTGATTTTTAAGCAAAATCTTATGAAAATATTAAAAAAATATAAAGCATTTAAAATCTGCGACCATATCTACACTACAAAAAATAAGCTCATTAGCGGAAAAAAATGTCGCCGCTAATGAGTACTTTATCGCTACTATTGATCAATAGCGGCAACATGTCGTCGCTAATAATCGGACGCAAATGATCAATGGCAGCGACATCAAAGGGTTCTATCAATAGCGGCGATAAATGTCGTTGCTAAAAGTATTTTATGTCGACACTAAATAATTTTGGAATTGGAATCATTTGTCGCCGCTAATGCTCTATAATTAGCGGTGACCTAAATGCCGTCGCTAATAAATTTTAAAAAAATAAAAATAAAAACAAATCCTCAAAAATTAATTATCAATTATTCATTTATAATTAAGATTAAAGCCTAGAAGTCAAGTAGACTAGTTCATAAACCTAAACAACACCAAACACGGTAAAAACTAAATATATATTAAACTCCAAAACACCACGTACTAGACCATCCAGCAACCCTTATATCTAAACAACCATCAACCGAAATTGCAAAATCAAAACACATGTTATGAAATCACCAAAATTTAGAAGCAACAAACCCCACCCACATCCTCATTTTCCATAATTCATTAAAACAAAATCAACAAGACAAATCGTACTCACATCCAAAACCCCAACACATAACGTCAAAATAAAACATGAGACACAAAGATAACAAGAGACAAAGGCAAATTAAGAGACAATGTATATTGAACATATGAATGCCCAGAATCAAGAACCCATTATCCCATACCTTCGGCTGCCGCCTTTACCGGCCAGAATGTACTACGACCATATATAATTGAGATTTGAGACCCACATGACAGCCTTCACTACTTAGACTATCATGACTAACTATGATTATGATTATGATTATATTTTCAACTCCTCACAAAAAAAGGAAAAAGAAAAAGACATTTTCAACAAGCAGAGAAAAGAATATATATCTTTGGCCATCCCAAATGATATAACAATCATATATAGTACTTTATGATATTGAGCGCTATCCGGTTGCGGTCATAACTGAGACCCCCTGACAACCTTCTCTAGTTAAACTACCATGCATGGATATAGATAGTTATGATTGACATTTTTCATCAACCATAGAAAAGATTATCTGTTAACATCACAAAAGAATATATAGCAATTATCTGGTTGTTGTCATACGTACTCGGGAACACCGACCTTTTTAATGTTCTTAACCAATAGTTTGCTAGCTAAATATGACCCTAGGAGAAGTTTTAATATATATAAGGGCGGAACTAGAATTTTCGGTATGAAAAGACAATAACTCAAAAAGAATTGTCCTGCATAATATAATATTCCTCTTGGTTTGTTACCGATTTTTCTTATCAGCGAGGCCGGCCAGGTAGGTACTTACCAATAAAATAAAAGGGAACACTAGGTTGATCGAAATTGGGTGGTAATGACCACTCTAGGTATAATCAATCCAAATTATTATATAGCGTCTTAGAACATTAGGTGGCCCTGGCCTTAAGAAAACCTCAGTCATTTATGAGCAAAATATTCTAAACAAAAATATGGGAGTAAGTAAAACCAATTTCAAATTTCGTGAGGACAGTTGAAGGATCTCTACATTTTGCTTTTTTTTTTTTTTTTTTGGTTCAAAATGTAGAGATATTTTTGTAGAATGATTGTAAAATGGATAGGCTAATTAACCTTGTGCGCGTGAAGATTACGAGTTTTGCTTACCTCAAAATTATAGATGATTATTTGTGGAGTAATGTTATAAGTTTTTTTTTTGTGTTCCTTAAAATTGATTTAACTTTTAAAATTAGCATTCAATTTGTGATAGATTATTATTGAATTTGTGATAAATTCTTACTCGGTCAGTCCCGTTAGAAGGGCCAAAAATCATTGACATGTATATAATGTGATTTTATGGTCATTGTGCAACATTTTCCATATATTCTGCGAACAAAAAATGTCAAAGGATACATGGGTTTGTTTTAGAGTGTGTTCGTTAATCTTTGGTTGTAACGTAGTATAAAGTTAAAAGCAGTTTATAGTTTTTTGTATTTTGAATTTTTTATTAATATTTTTTGTTTTATTTTATTTTAAACAAAATGCAAAAACCTATTTTAAAAAGTGTTACCATACGCCAATGATAGAATTGTTAGAAAAGTTCTCTTTTTCTTTAGTGGGAAAACAATTAAATTTTTTTCTTAAAAAAAAAAACAATTACTTTACCATTTTGACATTTTTCTTTGTGCGCATTCTCAATAGGCTCACTAAATTTGCAAAAAGGGTCAAAAAACAGTTCCCAACAGCTAGGGGTGAAAATACCGATGCGATTATTAAGAATATCAGCATAATGCGGTTATCGATCACTTTTAGTTATATGCATACGTGTAGTTATTAAATGCAATTATTATTTGCTATCCACATATAAGACAATAGGCGTTTTGAATTACTATCTAAATCTATATGTAAGATTAAATAATGCAGTTATTATTATAAGTAAGCTTAAATAAATTTAAGTTCAGGGCATGAATAACAAGACTGGCTAAGAGGCATTAACAGTTTGGTAGACTATCCGGAGGAATTTTCTGTCCATGTGCAAATAAGCCACAAGATGCATGCTTATTGAATTACACTTTATTATGTATCTTTGATTTTTCTTAACAAAATAATTTTGTTCATGATGAAAAAGTTGTTATTGTCATTACAATTTCGTAATGCCAGACTTGGTTGGATTTTAAAAATCCACCATGTTGGGACATGGGCAAAGTCAGCAGGCCCATATCCTTGGGCTAGTTCTAAAAACTCCAGAGCCCATCTAAATGGAAGGCCTGTGATCCTATCCATGAGCAGACCCAACCCGATTACAATTACACTTGAATGTTATTATAAGTAGGCCAGGATCGATTATCGCCCCACTCGTCTATAGCAATCGTTGGGGAGACTAGAGAGCTATTATGTACGTCAACTACTCTTATTTTAGACATTTTTTTTTACAATTTTCTTAAGTCTTTTATCCTCAAACATCATTAGACTTGGGCATCGAAACTATCCTTCCCCAGCCCACTCCGACAAATTCATTTGTCTAATTTACTTTCTTTTGCAGAAATCAAAGGCCGTGGGTAACGCCCTCAAACCGCTAAGGGTTAGGTTCGTCCATTTTCTTATATTAAAACTGTAAAAATTCATAAGATTTGTCAGATAACCTAACTAATATGTTGAATTAAATAAATTACTAGAAAAATAATTTTAAAACTCAGAGCATCAATAAATGCGGAAACAGGTATTTTGAAAAGAGTGATTATGCTTGATACAATAAATGAAATACAAAGAAAACTAAATTTCTCGTGCAAGTGCACTTATTACGGTAATGGAAATGTAATATCCTAGTGCTAGCCTAGATCCCATTCCGGCCGCCTAGGTCTCTCTGCTCATAACCTGAAAACAAAATAAAATAAGGGGTGAGCAAGAAATGCTTAGTAAGGTAACCATCAACCATAAAACGGTTGAATTAAATTCATTTTCTTCAAAACAATTATTAAAAAATACTTGAAATCTAAATTTTCAAAATACAAATATGCGATTGGCATTTTGCTTAAAGTATAAAATTACTGGTTGATGAGTAAAACTTCTCGTATTTAGGGTCCATGTACACTATTACACCCTGTGTACTTAGGGTTACGCGGCCTTTGCTGTGACCATGACAGGTAACTGTGGCCGCAAGCCTGCCTCGTCAACTAATTTATCAAAGTGCACTTAGCATGACCTGGAGACGGATTACCGCCTTCTCAACGTCCTTCAGCGGGTGGGCTTCCATCTCAAGCAACGGTATCGAGCTTAAACTCTGTAAATCACTGTGAATATTTATGGGGCCAAAATAATAGTCTTCTCCAAGCCTCATTTATAAAAATCTTTCTCCTTCTCATAATTTATTCTTATTCCTTTCACTATGCTTGAAAACTCTTGAGACAACGTGTGGGAGGGTTTTTACTCTCCTTTTTTCATTAATTTAAAAAAAAAAAAAAACATAACTTCCCGTCCCAGGAACTAAACAATTTGCTATAATTAGAACAATCCTTTATAACTAAAGCTTTTCTTAAAACTGTTGATTTCAAGAATAACTTTATACCAACAACTTTCATCTCAAAACTATTTTTAAAACAGTCATTCATGCATCAATATAAATTTGAAACACATAACGAGAACAAATATTCGTAAATATGCTAGAATCAATGAATAAAATAATATGATATAAAATAATTTTAAAAGTGGTAGAGAGTCCCTTAGCTCGATACTGCTACTCAAAGACTGATCTGAAATATCAGACACCTGAATCAATAACTTAACTATGTCAACCTTAGGCTATAATACACATCCTAAATAGAATCGGACCTAACTCATTCCGGCTTTCCAATCTCTACCTATATCATGATAATATGTGTTTTATTATTAATAGGAAATTATTAAACCGTATTTGAGTGTGTATATTTTGGATTTCATGAAAACTCTTGTGTCATATTCGTAAAATATGATATCAGTCCACTGTGAAAAATGTTCTTGAGATGATATAAATTGTTCAAGTCAAAAATTCAGAAAAGAAATATAATAAGATGCCGAAATATCATTGGTCGTTAAAAGTAGTTCTATAAAATTATAATAAAAAAAAATTATCAATTACATACAAGAGAAAAGAAAGAGGGAGCCAGGAATAAAATAACAATAGGAAAAGTACACGTATCTTCCACAAATTATCACTTTATTATTAATGCCTCTAAATTATCAATTGTGTCAATGTCCCACAAATTTTTAGTTTGTGCCAAAACCGCGCATATATAGAAGTCGCTCTCAGCAAAGAATTATGAGTTTGGTATTAATTTAGTAATTATCCGACCAATTGCACCTGCAGGCTGGATCGATCAAGTAACGACAATATCATTGTTGGTGTCCTTGAACATGAACATGACGCCATTGTATTTAGTAATTCTTATTTTATGAATGTATTCATTAATTAATTCTTTGCAAGTTAAATTGTCTGCTTCTGGAATTGAAGTCCACGGAAAAAAAAAATATTGGAATACCCATTAATAATCAGGAAAGCTCATGTGCGGACATATATATAAGGATGCCTAACCGCTGCACCAATAATTCGGGGGGGGTAGTTTATCTGAAAAAAAATAATAATAATAAAATAACATGTTATGATGCGTTTACTTCAAAAAAAACTATGTATTGTTCACACGGCAGTCCATAACAAATGCCGCTATCGAGTCTGTGGGTGACACCAAGCTTCCGCGTGTGCATTAGACGAAGACAAAATAACTAAATATATATTTTAGTACGTGCAAAGGAGTAGCCGATATATATATATATATATTGATTTAGCAGCAGTTGGTTATCTATTATATTACTCCACATGCAGAATCAGCAGCCAAATTATTTTGTTGGATTTAATGATAGGTTAAGAGCAGTCTTAAGAGCAGTCTTAAACGAAACGGAATTTCTCGATCGATCTGTATTGTTCTGTTCACACGCAAGTTAATAATAAACGCCGCCAATAATTGTAGCTAGGTTGATGACAAGTCTAATATCTGTGGCTATATATACGCATGCTAGCTAGTTCTCTCTTCTGAAATCAAGCGCCAAGGAATTATATCTCATATATACCTACCAAGCAAGAGTATTCTCCCTACCTACCTCGCCTTCCCTTCAATGGCTCAAGTGAAAGCCGGATACTGGTATTTCCAGAGTAACTTCCAAGTGACCGACATAGATTCCTCCCTTTTCACCCATCTTTTTGCTGCCTTTGCCAATGTGGACCCTACCAGCTACCAAGTCGACTTTCCTCTCAAGGGTTCGGTGCGGTTTCATTACTTCACCGAATCCGTGCGACAAGGAAACCCTGATGTTAAAACCATTCTCTCCATCGGCGGAGGAGGCTCTGATCCTTCCATCTTCGCTTCAATGACTAGCACTCCTGGCTCCCGGCAAACATTCATAGATTCCTCTATCCGTCTAGCCCGGACTTACAACTACGATGGCCTCAGCCTCAACTGGCAGCATCCCTACTCGAGTGAAGAAATGGCCAACCTTGGCTCACTCCTCACTGAATGGCGAGCTGCCGTGAAGGAAGAGTCCCGGCGCACTGGAAAAGCGCCGTTGCTTCTAATCGCAGCGGTGTTTTTCTCCTCAGGCATTTCGTCTTTCTTGAAATATCCGATTCAGGCTATCTCAGATAGCTTGGACTGGGTCAACGTATTGGCTGATGACGTGTATACCCCTGATTTCTCACCCAAGCTGACTGGACCGCCTGCTCCATTGTACAATCCAACAAGCTGTCAGCGTAGCGTGGACACCGGCGTCAGAGATTGGATTCATGCAGGTGTGCCGGCCAACAAATTAGTCCTCTGCCTTCCATTTCATGGCCGCAGTTGGCTTCTGGCGAATGCTAAGAACCATGAAATATTCTCGCCGGCCAACGGAGCGGTGGCTGGAAGTGACCTCATACCATATAGCAAAATCGCGAGTACTATGACTAGTGCCGTAAAAGAGTTTGATCCCTCTTATGTCACGGACTATTGCTATTCTGGGACGACATGGATTGGTTATGATGGTAAAGATAGCATCTCTACTAAGGTTAGATATGCCAAGAAAAAGGGATTGCGCGGTTACTTTGCATGGCATCTCGACGACGACACTGTTGACTGGACTCTTTCAAAGGAAGGTACGTAAAATATTAGTATAAATTCATTCCACATATGTACGTATATATACTCATGCATGCATATTTTTAATTAAAATTTTTCCAAGAAACTGATCATCTTAATTAATATTGATTACTAATACTCTATATCCTATATATCCTTATTGAAGTTAAAGTAGTACTCTTCCAATTTGAATTTGTAAGTCTTCATGATTCTAACTTGTAGCTTGTACTTTTTATTGCTGTGGCAGCTTCTGAAGCATGGGATAATGCGTGATGATATCAGTAGAAGCTTCTATTACAGACATTAAGGCCAATAATTTGATGTGTCGTACGTGTTTAGAAGCTTGTATTATCCACAATAAGGCCAATTAATTTAGGTTGTGTTGCATGTGTAAGGCCAATAATCAGACCCGCGTGTATTTCTAACACAGAAGCTTGTATTATCAACAATAAGGCCTGTAATCAGATATATATGTCTGTTAATTAGAAGCTTGTATTATCTTAATTGATCAAAAAAAAAAAGAAGCTTGTATTATCCTCAATAAGACCAATTATCAAATTAATATGGTGTGTAGCAAGGCCAATATATATAATTAGATATGTTGTATTTAATGATGAACATGGTGTTACGTGATTAAAAATTTTTAAATGTCGATCATGTCAAAATGTACATTTGGTTTTTTATGTATTATCAAATTTGGTTTCAAAATATGAGATCGATCTTGGATTGAGAAGGTGTAAAATGTAATTAATTCAAGAAAGGATTAAAATTCTTTTAAAAAGAAAGAAAGAAAGAAAGGATTAAAATTGTATATTTGAAGACTGAAATGAATTGATTGAACCAGTGTGACAAGTTCAATTCCCATTGAATATTTCTTGTTCACTACTTATTGTCTCTATATAAATAGAGACCTATTTAATATTTTTTTTATATAATTCAATTTAATAAAGTTGCATATGGGAGGGATGTCACCTGAGAAAGTTATTTGGTAATTGATTAAGGGCACGTAAAATGAAAAAGTTCACATGAAAAAAATCACGTGCGGAGCACTTGACAACCTTTCCGTCAGAACAGACGGAAATCACTAATGAATTGACTACATTGAAAAATTTAAGAATTTCACTGGGGCACATTGCAAATTTTTAAAGATTGAAAAAAGTGGTCAAACTTTGGGGGGTTAATTGAACGTATTGAACCCTGGTGTTAAAATGGAGACGTTTGCATCGAAAAAAAATCACGTGCTATACACGTGATGCCCTTTCTGTCAGAGCAGACAAAAACGATGTCGTTTTGGAGTGGTCAAAATTCCGTCTGGTTTGACTTGTTAAACTAGACGGAGTGCCTGCATTGAAAATTTTTACAACTTTGAGGGGGTACATTGCAATTTTTTAAACTTTGGTAGCCAAATTGAAAATGACAGACAACTTCAGGGGGGTAAATTGTATTTAACTCAAAAAGTTATTATGTGAATAAAAGTGGTCAAAAATTGTGTCTTATGAGTACGTGCGCGACGGTACGTTGTTTTATGAGAGAAGTCTTGCACTTCTTTTTTTTTTTTTTTTTTTGAACAGAATTTATAATTGCTACTTCAAGAAGAATACATCCATATTGATCCTATGCTAATAGGATCTTAGGGACCCGGTCGTTCCCTAACAACAATGTTACAAACACTCACTGGGATGTCTTCCAGCCAGTATAGATCTATAATGTTATGAGAAGCCATCTTTGCTAAATGATGAGCAGCCATATTACAATCACGTGGGATAGCTTGAAACTTGGTTGACCGAAAATGGAGCCTTTCCTGTTGAATACTTTCTATAAAATGTCCCGCCTTTGAAAACAAAGGAGGATCCGACAATATTTCCTTGACCACTTGAGTTGCATCTCCTTCGAAAATCACCTCCCGGAAACCAGCATCTTTGCTGAATTGCATGGCTTGTAGAGCTGCCATAATTTCTGCTGTTTTTGGGTCAGTCCTCACTTGTTGCGTTATACTCCTGGCCCCCATACAAAAACCATTACTATCACGTGCTATGATACCATGGCCAATCCATCCTTTGGCCACATTTAAAGCTGCGTCCCAGTTCACCTTAATAACACCCTCTGGTGGGGGAATCCAGTGTTTTTGTCTTCTACTCTGTGCCTCCTCCCCTCCTTCCAAAAAAGGCGTCTCCTCTTCTTTAGCGTTGCATCTTTTGTACTCCAGAAGAATCTTTGAAGCACCACAATAGACTGTATTGGGATGATCAAAACGCCTCTCGAATAACCATGCATTTCGTCGAAGCCAGATGCTTCTAGCAATAACTGCCATTAGCTCCAGTTCTTCCTTCGTACCACGCTCCATGCAAAAAGCGAGGAGACCTTTGAAATTGGTGCCTGCATAACAATACTTTTGGAACACAGATACAGAACTACCCCAAACGTCTCTGGCAGCAGGGCAAAGCCATAAAGCATGAAGGGCATCCTCATCTCCTATTTCACAACATGGGCAAGCTTTCATCTCCGTCACCTTCCTACGGACCAGGTTTACCCTAGTGGGAAGTAGCTCGTTGCTAGCCCTCCAGATAAAAAGCTTAGTCACATTTGGAATACATAGGGCCCATACAACCTTCCAGAAATCTTCCTCCTTTCCCGCATACGAGCATTGGCCCCCCTTTGAATCTTGCAAGTCCATGCCTAGATGATATGCACTCCGGACAGAGAAGTCACCATTCACTGTACATCTCCATATGAGTTTATCCTCAGATCTCAAGGGGTTTAAAGGGATACCTGAAATCACCTGAGCTTCCTCCTCCATAAACTCTGCTTGAATGAACTCCACCTTCCATCTCATAGTATCCTGGTCAATTAAGTCCGCCACCTGTGAGTTCCCATTTAGCCTTTTTGGAATTGATTGAACCGAAAAGGTTGAGGGGGTGGGCAACCATTTATCGCCCCAGACCTTGATCTTTCTTCCGTCTCCAACCCTCCATACAAGTCCTTTGCATAAAAGATCCTTGGCATAATAAATGCTTCTCCACGCATAAGAAGGCTTAGCCCCCAGAGCTGAGTCAAGAAAGGAGGACTGGGGAAAATATTTGGCTTTAATGATGGTGGCTGCCACTGAGTTTGGATCTTGCATGAGTCTCCACCCTTGCTTGGCGAGAATGGCTTTATTGAACATAACTAGGTCACGAAACCCAAGACCCCCCATGCTTTTGGGTCTGCTCATTTTGGACCAGCTCATCCAATGGATCTTAGAATTTTTTGACATGTGGCTCCACCAAAAGTGTTGCATCATTTGGTTTAACTCCTTGCACAGACCAATAGGCAGCTGGAAGACCCCCATACTGTACGTCGGGATCGCTTGCACCACTGCTTTTAATAAAACCTCCTTCCCTGCTTGGGACAGAAATTTTGTCTTCCAATTGTCAAGCCTTCTAGAAACTTTACCAATTATTTCCTTGAAAGCCGTTGTCCTGGATTTGCCTACGAAGGTGGGCAGCCCTAAGTAAGAATCAATTCTGTGAGCCTCTGACAAACCCGACAACCCCAGAATTTCTTGCCTTCTTGCTTGGCTAGTATTCCGACTGAAAAAAATAGAGGTCTTTGCCAAATTGAGTTTTTGGCCTGATCCCTTCTCATACATGCCCAAAATTCGAATAATACGTCTCCATTCTACTGCATTAGATTTACAAAACAGCACACTGTCGTCAGCAAAGAAAAGATGACTCAACCTGGGGCCTCTAAAGGAAGTGGGAACCCCAGTTATGACACCGTTTCTTTCAGCCTTGAAAAGGAGGGCACTTAAAGCTTCGGCACAAATGAGGAAGAGATAGGGAGAAATAGGGTCTCCTTGTCTAATCCCTCTAGAAGGAGAAATGTGCCCTACTGGGTTTCCATTGATAATCACTGAATAGGAGACCGTCTTGATGCAAGTCATCACCCACTTCACCCACTTTCCTGCAAACCCCATTCTAAGCATCGCCGCTTCCAGGAATGGCCACTCCACTCGGTCATAAGCCTTGCTCATGTCTAGTTTGATTCCCATGTAACCCACCTTGCTCCACATCCTAGTCTGCATTGTATGCATGGTCTCATATGCAGCTAAGATGTTATCAGTAATTAATCTCCCCGGAATAAAAGCACTCTGGTTAGGCGAAATTAAGGTAGGGAGGATAGCTTTCAGCCTATTTGCCAACACCTTTGAGAGCACTTTATAAATAACATTGCAGAGGCTTATAGGACGGAAATCGGAGACAGTGCGGGGGTTAACAACTTTAGGGATTAAAGCAATGTGGGTGATATTAATGCTGGACTCCAGCGTTCCAGTGTTAAAAAAATGAGTAATCGCTTGACAAACCTCCTTGTGGACCAGCCCCCAGTTTTGTTGATAAAAGCATGCACTGAATCCGTCTGGGCCGGGAGCTTTAAGAGGAGGCATTTGTAGCAGCGCCCTGGATATCTCCTCCACCGTAACTTCCGCCACCAAGTTATCATTCATGGCTTCCGTAACCTTTTTGTCCAAGGCTTGGATGCACTCTACCACTTCAAGCTGATTTCCCCCCTTAAAGAGTTCTTGAAAATAAGAAACAAAAGCCTCTTCAATCGCCTCCTTGGTAGTGCACCTCTGACCATTGATGTCTTGTATTTCTGATAATCTGCTTCGACGATTCTTTTGGGTAGCTGCAGCATGGAAATACTTGGAATTACGATCTCCATGCTGCAGCCAGTTGACCTTTGCTCGTTGTTGCCATTTGAGTTCTTCCTGTTCCAACAATCTGTCCAGCTCCTCCTCTATTTGTCTTTCCTCTTCCATTTGTGCCCCGTTGTCATGAGACTGGATATCTTTGAGCTCCTGTTCTTTCCTTTTTATTTTGTCCTCCACAGCATCTGAATTCTTCCTCACCCACTTCTTCAGAGACTTTCTGCATCCCAGCATTTTCCCATGAAAGGTGTTCCATGGATTAATAGATGGCTTTATGGCCCTCCAAACCTGTTTGATGAGTTGGTGAGGCTCCTTGTGTTTACCCCAGTAGGCTTCATATCTGAACCTTCTACACTTGCTCCACTTGACTTCCCTCGAGTTAGAGAAAGACACCAATAGGGGGTGATGATCTGATTTGCTCCGTGGAAGCACCGAAACTTCTACCACATTAAACAAGTTTGTCCACTCCCCGTTCGCCACCGCTCTGTCCAGTCTCTCCCGAGTGTAGTCCTCTCCATTCCTACCATTACACCACGTGAACCTCGGCCCAGAAAAACCCAAGTCAGAGAGATGACTGTCCTCCAGAGCATTTTTAAAAGCATGCATTTGACTAGAAGATCTATACGATGAGCTAGACTTTTCTGATAACGACACTATTTCGTTGAAGTCTCCAACACATAGCCAAGGCACCGGATCCATTGAGGACAGAAAACGAAGAAGACTCCACGACTCTGATCTCTTTGTGACTTCTGGATTGCCGTAGAACCCTGTAAATTTCCACTCCCTGCCATTGTTCGCGTTCTTTACAGTTGCATTAATGTGTCGTTTACTGAAGTTTTGCACTTGGATGTTATTTTCTGCCTTCCACATCAACGCAAGACCTCCGCTTCGGCCATGGCAGTCCACTACAAACAAGCCATCAAAACACAACTTGACTCTTACATACTCCATAGACTGACTCGCGAGCTTGGTTTCCATTAAGAAAACCACTTCAGGCTTCTTTATCCGCACCAGACGGCGGAGTATACGAACTGTTCGGGGGTTCCCAAGCCCCCGACAGTTCCAGCTCAAAACATTCATTTGGATGGCCGGGGCTGTGCCACAGCCCCTGCCTTTTCTGCTGATTTTTCAGAACTTAATAAGACGTTTTTCCTACCTTTTTTCTGCTTCGGAGGAGCACCCTCCTCATCCAAAATCTTTTCCTTCCTCTTCCCTTCCGGGCTCCTCCCGTCAGTGGGCTTTTCTGGGGAGCACGTCTCCTGCCTGGTCCTCTTCTTCCGCGAGCTAGTTGGATCCCGACCCTCCCGTTTACTTCCTCCATAGATGTCACCTGAAGCTGCTTCTTTTTTCTTTGTTCCTATATTCAGACCTTCGGTATCTTCTAGGCTGGACAGCACGTTGTTTGGAGCTGCATCCTCACTTGGTCGTTTTTTACTCGCACTACGGGCACGTGGCTGGCGCTGATGGTCTAAAAGTTCCTCTCCCAACTTATTCGGACTTTCAGTTGCACGCATAAGTTCGTATACCATCCGGCCTGCATCGACATCCCACTGTCCCAAATACTGAACCTTGGGCCCCTTCGCGTGCAAAATTCCTTCCTTTCCTTTTCCCTTTACCGAGTCTGCTGCTTGCACTTCTAATATACCTTTCCAGTCTCTGTTTTGTTTTGAAATTTGTGGGTGGAGTGCTATACTATAGTAGCGCGCAATACGCTGAAGAGAAATGATTGTTCTTTAAATTTTTTTTTAAAAAAACTGGTTTTTCTTTTTTCTTTTTAGTGTTTTTTTTTAAAAAATATTTTTATAATTTTCAGCTATTTATTTTCGTTTTTCTTTAAAAAAAAAATCGTTCTTTTCATTAAATGGCCATTGACCATTACTTTATTAGTCATCAGACTTTGCTTTTCAATAAGATGTAATGTCTTTTATGCTTTGTCTCATTATCTTTTGTTTGACTTTTCTATACACCTAATCTTTTTTTCTTTTTTTCTTTTTCTTTTTCTTTTTCTTTTCTTTTCTTTTTTTTTTTTTTTTTTTTTTTTTTTTTTTTTTTGAGTGAAGGGCCACGCCCTTCATATATTTTTCTTCATTTTTTTTTCTTTATCTTCTTTTCTTTTACTTTTTATTTCATTTTTTTTATTTTATTTTCTTTAGACTAAAAATATCATTTATACATATATATATATATGTCTACCATTTACAAGTCCATAAGATAAAAATAAAACACTTAATCACACTAAATAGACTTCTTTTTATTTAATCCTAATAAACCAATTTCATAAACTTTGGTCTTTTAAAATATTCTATTGCATTTTAAATACACCTAATTAAGTTTATTCAATTATTTACTCAAATTTATACTTTAATTATTAAATAATTTTCCGGACATTACAGTAATCGTACCTTTAACTCTAACATCTACCTATACGTGAACGCCTCCCAATCAGACTACATGTTTGAACGGTTCTTCAATGGACTCTTTTAACTTAGGACTCCTCCCTAAACTAGACTCCAGTTGATCAAATCACGCACACACAAATACTCTAAGAGAGCTAGTTGATCTCACAATTTCTGCCTAAATACCATCTCTTAGCACAATGGAATTCAGTACTGAATTCTTACAAAATAATAGCCTATAAGCCCCTTTAAATATGCTTTGGAAAACCTAATTTGACATAAACTCGGATTTTCCTAGGTGGCGTCCAGACTAGGATAGTGGGCGTCTGAACGTCAAGCAGCAACCTACTTCAAAATACACGCTTTTCTTTAGAATTCTTCAGTAGTAGGTTCGGACGGCTTCGCCCTAGCGTCCAGACAATTGCATGCTGTCTTCACTGTTCGCAAGGATTTTGTGATTATCACATATCCTTATTGAAGTTATTTAAACATTTCCATTTTGGATTTGTACTCCGTAAGTTTTCATATATCATTCTAACTTGTAGCTTGTACTTCTTATTGCTGTGGCAACTTCTAAAGCATGGGATAATGCAGATAATGCATGATGATCGCACGGTAGAAGCTTCTATTATCGACATTGAGGCCAATAATCAGCTATATCGTCGTGTTTAATTATAAGCTTGTTATTATATATCCACAATAAGGCCGATTATCAGGTGTGTTGTAAAGCCAATAATCAGAGGTATTTGTAACAATAAGGCCTCTAAATATCATATATGTCATGCTTAAATTGAAGCTTGTATTATCTACCATAACGTCGATTATCAATTAATTATATGGTGTACCTGTGGAAGCCAGCTTGTATTATCCTTAATTAATAATGCAATAATGAGATAATTAATTCAGTACTTGTACGTGTTATATATTTAATTTAATTTGTACATGCATATTGTGCTATCAACAATAAGAACATGTATGCAACATTAATCACCCATAAAATTTCACAATATACGGCTGGCTGGCTAGCCGGGGGTTTCAACTGAGGCTCAATCCCAAGCTATAAATTAAAATTTCAAACTCAAACTTGCAAGAAGTTGGTTGGGCTCGACTATATATAGGCGGGAATATTAACTCGTGCAAATTGCAACTTTCAAACTACCCAAGCTAAGGCCCTATCGAAATCTAGCTAGCTACATGCATTTTATGTGAAATAGATTCCTAAATAGAGAAATATATATGCACGTACAAAAGAGATTTAAAATTAACCCATTTCACTTGAAATTAAGATATTAATTGGAACAATTTCAAGAGTGATACTAGAACCAAGACTAATGTTTCAATCCCTTGTTTCCTCCCAAAAATGTGCATTTTAAAATTACAATTCGATCAAAATTCAATAGTGATCTATCACAAATCTAATGATAATTTTAAAAGCTACACCAATTTTGAGATGTCATATATACTATACCATTTAATGGAATTTTCTTCTCTCTCTCTCTTTCTCTCTCTCTCTCTATTTCTTCTCAACGTACGTAGAAATATAACCAATTAAGTTCAACGTCAAGAAATTTGATCTAATGTTATAATTTTATTGGCTTTCAAAATGTTAAGTTGAAATTATTGGTCATATTTTGAAAGGGAGTGTTGGTTTTATTCGCTACATTCTGGTACACAAAAACAATTCCTTTTCTGTATTTTAACTTTTCAGGGATACCGTAATTCAGAGTATTTTTCAGAGAATATTGTAGAATATATGTTCTCAGCATGGAAAGTAATGTACAAGGCAAGAGTTGCGATATAAAGACATGATGGATTTTAAATTTTAAGGGTCTGTTTGGGTTTGCGATTTCAAAAAGTGCTATTTAAAAATAGCGATTTTAAAATGTGCGATTTAAAAAAGAAATTTTTAAAAACGCAGTTAAGCGTTTGGCAAAATTGTGGTTTAGCATTTAAAATCGCAGTTTAGCCTTTTAAAATACTGCGTTTTTAAAAAAGTACCTCATTGCCTGCGATTTGAATAAGCACTTTTTTGCGTTTTCAAATCGCAACTTTTTAAAAACGCAGTTTCCAAACGGTTCATTTTCTGTGATTTGGTTTAAAATCGAACTTTTTCTCTACGAAATCGCAATCCCAAATGCACCCTAAATCTTATAATAAAATTTGGACCATGAAATAGATTTTCTCCATTTTATTTAAACAATGTGCCATATAATTTAAAATTTTAAATAATGTGGCACAATATATACCGTTAGATACAACAAATAAAATATGATCCATAAAATAATATAATGGATGGAGTTGAGATGGGACTAGAATTTGTGTTAAAGGTAGAATTTTATTTAATACGGATTATTAACTATCAATCATTAGTATTAAGAGTATTTTAAAATTAGGTTATTATCCTTAATTATTATCCCTTCTTATCTGTCTATAGTTGATGTAGTTTTTTTTTTTTTTTTAAAAAAAAAGATTGATTTGCAAAAATGATGAACACCTGATTAACCAAAAATGTGAAAAAAGCATTTTCTTGTCTCATAGCTAGTGTAATTTTTTTTTTTTTTTTTGATATAATCTTACAATATAATTAGGGCTCTCAAATGTAGATCTGCTTTCCGAGAGTTTTTTTTTTCTCTAAGCCTGGCTGAGAGAGAATATATATAGACACACATACACAAAAATTAAGCGCAATTATAAATTATAGACACAAAACACAAACAGCAAAATAGAAGCAAAAATACAACACAGAAAATCACATTACACAAAATCATTAATTGTTATTTTGTTGCTGCCCTTGAACATGCATGAACATGACGCCATTGCATGTATTTATTAATTCTTATTTGATGAATGTATTTATTAATTTTTATTTGATGAATGTATTTATAAATTCTGTGCAAGTTATATTGTCTGCTTCTGGAAGTCTACGGGTAAAAAAAATATTGGAGCACCCATTCATTCATTATGCATGACTTTAATAATAATAATAATCAGAAAAGCTCATGCGCTGATATATATAATAAAATAAAATGTTATGCTAGCTGCGTTTACTTCAATTCCAAAAAATAAAAATAAATAAAAAATAAAAAATGTATTGTTCACACGCGGTCCATAACAAAATGCCGCTATATATCGTCATAGGTTGATGACAAGTTTGTGGGTGACGCACTGGGTTACTGAGAGGTACAAAGTCAAAAACTCTCTCTCGCTGAGGAGAGAGACTCTCCCGCGTGCGTCTGTTCCTGGTTACAAGTTTGGGATCTGTTGTTTCGCCGGGAAGGGGGGCTTGTTCGCCTCCCTTCCCCGGTGGTGTTTTTTGGTTCCCCCATGGTGTCTTCCATGGGGATAGGTTTGTTCTCCCAGCCGTTTTGGCTGTGGAGTTTGTGTCCTCCGAGTCTTCCGGGCTCTGGAGCTGTGTGTTTATTTGTGATTGGTTTTTCTTTCTTTTCGTCTTCTCTGGCAGGAGGTTCTTCCCGAGGTGTCTGGAGGGGTGCTTTGTCTTCGTTTTTGTCTCGCCGGTGGAGGGCATTGGTGCTTAATCGGTCTATTCTTGGATGCTAGATCTACGCTTAGCCATCGGCTTTATAGAGATACGCGCCGCTCAGATGGGTTCGCGAGCGTCGTCTTGTCCCGCTGCTGTTTGTTCCGGTCGTCGGGATCATTGGTGACCGGCACGAGATCGTCACGCGCCAGTGAAGTTTTCTCTTCATCGGGCGCGTGAAGGTCTCGTTCCGACGTTTTTTCGCCGGGCAAAGGTGGTGGCCGGGCACTGGTGGACGGATCTGATGGTAGGCGGTTTCGGGGGTGGCGCGTGTTGTACACGCGCCGGCCTCCGGTGAAGACAGTGTTATTCCTCTGATGTGTTGGGTTGAATTTGTTGCTTGATGTGTTTTGTGAATTCTCTTGTTACTAGGTACAATTGTCTATGTGTGGCTCAGGTTTTACTAGAATTTTATTTGCTAGGGGGCTTATTGTAATTTTAGTGAAATTTGAGTTTTCACATATGTAATTGTTGTTTAAGTCAGATCCTTCTGACTTAAGAGTATGTGGGGGGTATGTCCCTCATTGCTCGTGTTGTTGCCTTGGGAATTTTAGATCAAAAATAGCACATGCTATTTGTTCAAAAAAAAAAAAAAAAGTTTGTGGGTGACGCCAAGCTTCCGCATGCGCAAAATCGGCTTTTGGTCGCACCAAAAAGCAACCTGATCCAATCTCCAGGTAGAATTGATTAAAGAAACAATGAAGATTAAAGCCCACTTGCTAATGAAGCATGCATATTCTAATGAAGCATATTGTAAACGAAACGGACTAATTTCTCTGTATTGTTCTGTTCACCCGGAAGTTAACAATAAACGATTAAATGTAATATATTGTAGCTAGGTTAATGATGACAAGTCTGGCTATATATACGTATGCTCTCTCTTCTCAAATTAAGCGGCAAGGATTTATAATGTCTTAAAATAGAAATAAAATAAATATGAAATACGCATCAGTTTTAATATAAATACTTATAAAATTAAATATTTATTAGAGGTATATTTATAGGTCAAATTCACTAGAGGGCTTAATAAACCCTAAGCAAAAGTAAACACAGCTGAATAGTGGACTCGCGAGGTCCATCGATCCACAAGTTTAGCCGGTTGATCGATCTGTCGCTCGATTGACCAAGCATACCGATCTATCGACTTGTCGATCGATCGACTCAATTAGCCGCTCGATTGACATTGTTCTGCATAATGCAAAATGCATTGGCTGAACACCTGTCTCCAATTTTAATAAAAAAAATCTAATCTCTAATCTTTCCCAGCCGTTAGATACGATCAAAATAGATCAATCTTAACCGTCCATTTCACCATAAAATGAGAGGCACCTGTCTCTCTCTTTCTCTTTTATGTCTTTGACAGAAGCTCTCTTGCTTCTCCTTGTGCTATCTCTCTCAGTACAGCAAAAAAAGGATCTAAATCCTCCCTCATCTCCTCTCTTCCTCTCTTGCTTTCTCTCTCTATCTCTCTCTCTCTCTCTCTCTCTAGTTGAAGAAAATAAAAAGAAAAGAGAAAGTAAACAATAGCTTTCACTGTGGGTAAGCTCCTTCGTCTCTCTCCCTTTCTTTGTTCTATATCTGAGTGTGTGTGTGTGTGTTCGGAGGCATAGAATAAAAATAAGTAAAAAAATCTATCTCTCTCTAACTCTCTATCTTTCTCTTGCCACGACCGATTGGTGAACAGCAAGGAAAAGGATCCTTTCCATTTATGCAGCTCTCTCAAGATCTTCGGCCAGGATGGGAAAAGAAAGAAGACAAAAAAGAAATAAATAAATAAATAAAAGGTGGTCGTAGCTACCCCTATGGGCCAGAAGGGACTGGCCGAGCCACCTTATTTGGCTAGAATGGAGGTGGCTCACCATCCCCATGATCCATGCGAATGCTTCGGCTACCTCCAATGGACCAAATGGGTATGGCCGAAACCACCCTCAAACCCTTTGATTCATCCCCATGTGGCTAAATGGGGTTGGTGACCCACGACCCAAACCATGGGGTGGCTCAGCTATATCCATTTGGTTCGAGGGTGGCTGAGCTACTCCCATTTGGTCAGAGTAGGGCTCACTACCCCCATTCCAATGGCCAACTCCAAATGGCCCGTGGGATGACTATGACAATCCTCTGATTTTATTATTATTATTATTTTGTTGTAAAATTAATGAAAATAACAAGACAAGATAAAGAGATTGTAAATATAAAACTAGTTCTTCATGAACTATGTATGATTCTTCTCTATAATTGTGTTTTTACAAAGTACCCAATACTCCCTTTTATAGACATAAAATCATAGAGGGAGGTTAAGGAATAGGAAAGGATATGACATGAATTAAAAGGCTACATCAATGTATTACATGAATATTATGGAATTCTAAAAGATGACATGAATGTGTAGAATTCCAATAGATGAAACTAAATGGTCATCCACAAAATGCATGAATGCATTCATAACACTCCCCTTTGGATGACCATACACTAAGAATATGCCTCATTAAAACCTTGCCAAGGAAAACCCAGTGGGAAAAACCTGTGGCGAAGGAAAAAGAGTACATTATTCTTGTGTGTCGTTATATGCTTTAGGATTGCCTCATTAAAACCTTGCAAAGGAAAATCCAGTGGGAAAAACCTTAGCGAAGGAAAAAGAGTACAATCAGCATAATCATTTTACTCCCCCTCATTAGGATGAAGAGCTTCAATTGTTTATGATGAAAGATCCTTGAGTCGGCGCATTCCAATATTATTCACCAACTTCTTAAATGTTGCAGTTGGTAATGTTTTGGTAAATAAATCTGCTAAATTGTCACTTGATCGTATCTGCTTCACATCAATATCACCACTCTTCTGGAGCTCATGTGTATAAAAGAATTTTGGTGAAATATGTTTTGTTCTATCACCTTTAATGTATCCTCCTCTGATCTGTGTGATACAAGCAGCATTATCTTCATATAATATTGTCGGGCTATCTTTGATTGTGGATAAACCACACTTTTCTCGAATGTGTTGAATTAGTGATCTTAGCCATATGCATTCCCGACTTGCTTCATGAATTGCAATAATTTCTGAGTGATTTGAAGAAGTAGCAACAAGTGTTTGCTTGACAGATTTCCATGAAATAGCAATACTTCCACATGTAAATAGATATCCTGTTTGAGATCTACCTTTATGCGGATCAGAAAGAAAACCCGCATCTGAATATCCAACTAACTGTGAATTTGAACTTCTTGGATAAAATAATCCCATGTCAGTTGTTCCACGAAGATAACGTAGAACATGTTTGACCCCATTCCAATGCCTTCGAGTTGGTGCAGAACTGTATCTTGCTAGTAAATTAACTGAAAATGCTATATCAGGTCGTGTGCAATTTGCAAGATACATGAGTGCGCCAATTGCACTAAGATATGGTACTTCAGGACCAAGAATTTATTCGTCATCTTCTCGAGGGCGAAAATGGTCATTTTTCACATCAAGTGAACGAACAACCATTGGAGTGCTCAAAGGATGAGCTTTGTCCATGTAAAAGTGCTTCAGGACTTTTTCTGTGTATGTTGATTGATGAACAAGAATTCCATTTTGAAAATGTTCAATCTGTAAGCCAAGACAAAATTTTGTCTTTCCAAGATCTTTCATCTCAAACTCATTTTTTAGATAAGTGGCAGTTTTTGTGAGTTCTTCTGGAGTTCCGACAAGATTTAAATCATCTACATAAACTGCAATAATAGCAAATCCAGATTCTGATTTCTTAATGAAAACGCATGGACAAATTGGATTATTCTCAAATCCTTCTTTCAATAAATATTCACTAAGACGATTGTACCACATGCGTCCGGATTGCTTTAACCCGTATAAAGATCTTTGTAGCTTGATAGAATAAATACTTCGGGATTTGGAATTATATGCTTCAGGCATTTTGTATCCTTCATGGATTTTCATGTATATATCATTATCAAGTGATCCATATAAATATGCTGTAACCACATCCATTAAACACATATCCAAACTTTTTGTAACTACCAAGCTAATCAAAAATCTAAATGTAATTGCATCCACTACAGGGGAATATGTTTCTTCATAATCAATACCTGGTTTTTGCAGGAAACCTTGTGCAACAAGTCTTGCTTTGTATCTCACAATTTCATTTTTCTCATTACGTTTTCGTTCAAATACCCACTTGTATCCAACAGGCGACACACCTTCTGGTGTTTGGACTACAGGTCCAAATACTTCACGTTTTGCTAGTGAGTTCAATTCTGCTTGAATTGCTTCCTTCCACATTAGCCAATCATTTCTACGTCGACATTCTTCGACGGATTGTGGTTCAATATCATCATTACTTCTGGTAATGTCAAATGCAACATTAAATGAAAATATGTTGTCGACAACAATTTTATTTCTATCTAATATTTCTCCTGTACTTATATAATTTATTGAGATCTCATTATTTTCAGGTACCTGATCCTCTTCAGGAGATTCCTCTTCAAGGGATATCTTTTCTAAGAGAATTTTGTACAGAAAGTTTGAATGAATCAATTTTCGTTGCCTGTGTTGTGGGTAAGGCCTCTTCAGGAGCGCCGATTTCATTTCCTTGTGCTTTTCTCTTCCGGGGAATCTTATCCTTTGCACCAATAGGTCTTCCACGCTTCAGGCGTGCCTTAGACTCATTTGCTGCTATATTAGTTAATTGTCCTACAGGGACTTCTATCTTTGCTAGAGTATTAGCAGCTGGAATGTGAGACTTAATTATTTTCTTGTTGTCAGTAAATGCATCCGGCAATTGATTTGCAATACTCTGCAAATGAATGATCCTCTGAACTTCTAGTTCACACTGATTTGTACGAGGATCAAAATGAGATAACGTCGAATTATTCCAAGTGATTTCTTGTCGTGCTTCTGGCAATGACTTTTCTTTCCCTAGTGATGGAAATATATTTTCATCAAAATGACAATCTTCAAAACGTGCTTTAAAAATATCACCAGTTAAAGGTTCAAGATATCTAATAATAGATGGAGAATCAAAACCAATATAAATCCCAAGTCTACGTTGAGGTCCCATCTTAATGCGATGAGGTGGAGCAATTGGAACATATACAACACAACCAAAAATGCGAAAATGAAAAATATTTGGTGGTTGACCAAATGCAAGTTGTAATGGGGAATATTTTTGGTAAGATGTTGGTCTGATCCGAACTAATGATGCAGCATGTAATATTGCATGATCCCAAGCAGAAACAGGCAGTTTTGATTTCATAAGCAAAGGTCGAGCAATTAACTGAAGTCGTTTAATAAACGATTCAGCTAAACCATTTTGAGTATGTGTATGAGCAATAGGATGCTCAACATTAATACCGATTGACATACAATAATCATAAAATGCTTGAGATGTAAATTCACCCGCATTATCCATCCCAATAGATTGAATTGGATAATCAGGGAATTGTGCCCGTAATCTAATTATTTGGGCAAGAAGTCTAGCAAATGCAACATTACGAGTAGAAAGTAGGCAAACATGTGACCATTTAGTTGATGCATCTATTAAAACCATAAAATATCTAAATGGCCCACATGGAGGGTGAATTGGCCCACATATATCTCCTTGAATTCTTTGTAAAAATGATGGAGATTCAAGAATTACCTTAGAAGTGATGGTTTTATTACAAGTTTACCTTGAGAACATGCAGCACAAGAATAATCACTTTGTAAAAGAATCTTCTGGTTCTTTAAGGGATGCCCATGAGAGTTCTCAATTATTCGACGCATCATAATTGTTCCCGGATGTCCAAGACGATCATGCCAAAGCATAAACATTTTTGGATTAGAGCACTTCTGGTGTATCACAACATGTGATTCAATTGTTCTTATTGTTGTATAATACAACCCGGAAGAGAAAGCATGCAGTTTTTCCAATATGAGCTTCTGGCCCGAAATTATTGAAGTAATATAAAGATATTCGTCACTGCCTTCATTAGTGGTTTCAACATGATAACCATTTAGACAAATATCTTTAAAACTGATTAAATTTCTTCTAGATTTAGAAGAATACAAAGCATCATCAATACAAAATTTTGTTCCTTTTGGCAATATAATATTTGCTCTTCTAGAGCCTTCAATTAGGTTTGATGAACCTGATATTGTATTGACACTAGCTTTGTTTAATATTAAGTATTGAAAATATTTCTTATCTCTAAGAATTGTGTGCGTTGTATAACTGTTTGCTAGACACAAATCTTCACCAATCATTTTGGAATTAATCATTCCATCAGTATGACCCATACCTCCATACATAATAAAGTAAATATTAAATTTCATTAATCAAAATAAAATAACAAATTAAAATTAAAATTGACAACATAATGAAAACATATATATATTACTACAGGATTACTGTGATTAACAAAATTCATTTTAATCCACTTTTCTTTCTCTTTTATGGATGCTTGATATAGGTCGATCAGATGTTTAGGCGTACGGCAGGTACGCGACAAATGTCTTTTCATATTACACTTGTAACATTTATTGATCTTCATAGTTCTTTGTAGGTTTATTCTGTAAATCTTTGTTTTTATATTCTTTCGCCTCAGTGTGGTTTCACTTCTGGTGGAAATGAACATTTCTTTTGTAAGATTTATGAGTACGTTCCCATTGACCTCTATAATATATATATATTTTCTACCACGTCCACGATAATGGTTTCCTTTATTACCACAAAATGAGGTTCTATTTGCTTCAGGAAATGGTGTAGAACTTGTTGGACGAGATTGGTGATTTTTCATTAATAGCTCGTTGTTTTGCTCAGCCACTAGAAGACAAGATATTAGTTCAGAATATCTTGTAAAATTACGCTCTCGATATTGCTGCTGCAGGAGCACATTCGAGGCATGAAATATGGTATATATCATCATAAGTGCACAGTTTTAACTGTGGGCTGATTTTAAAGAGTGCAACTTCAGGTGCATCCAACAATAATGAACTTTTTGGGAGGATAACTGTCTTCTGGTACTTGTATCTCTCCCTCAAATTATTCCACAAGGTCAATGGATCTTTTACTATAAGGTACTCATTTTTATTTAATTCATCATGTAGATGATGGCGAAGAAAAATTATTGCTTTAGCGCGATCCTGCTGGGATGCTTGATTTTCATTCATTGCTTTATCACGATCCTGCTGGGATGCTTGATTTTCATTCTTAATAGTATTTCCAAGATCCATAACATCAATATTCATAGCATTATAAAATAATAACATTTTAGTTTATATTAATCGCACATGGATCATAAGATTATTATGTTTTAATATGATTCTTAAAATAATAAAAAATTTTAAGCATATGTTAGAATGTTAATTAACAAAATAGATAATAAGATTACTAAATCTTAAAGAGACTTACAATGATTGAAGAATATCCCACGGATAGCTTTTGATGTTGAAAATCAAAAGAACACAACAACTGGCTAGAGCTTCGTGCTGATAACATGTTGTAAAATTAATGAAAATAACAAGACAAGATAAAGAGATTGTAAATATAAAACTAGTTCTTCAGGAACTATGTATGATTCTTCTCTATAATTGTGTATTTTACAAAGTACCCAATACTCCCTTTTATAGACATAAAATCATAGAGGGAGGTTAAGGAATAGGATAGGATAGGACATGAATTAAAAGGCTACATCAATGTATTACATGAATATTATGGAATTCTAAAAGATGACATGAATGTGTAGAATTCCAATAGATGAAACTAAATGGTCATCCACAAAATGCATGAATGCATTCATAACATATTTCAAATTTTGTTTTTCTTTTTAAATGGGGTTATTTTTGGAATTCAACGCATGTATATGGGCAATTTTGAAAAGATTGTACTAAAAAATGCATTTGCGGTGCACATGAGTGTTTTTTCGTGAAAAAAAAAAAAAAAAAAAAAAAGACGCAAATGGCTAGCAGATAGGTTTCATTGCGAATTTTGAAAAATTTGTTGAGTACATTTCTAATTTTTAAACATCGGAGTTAAAAGTAAAAAAGTGGTTATACGGGGTCAAAATGTATTTTACCAAAAAGTAAACTGGTGACCATGGCACCGTGAGTCTTCACCATATTTCGTAGGTGAAGACTTCTTCTTATAAACACGCATGGCTAAGACTTGCTTCTGAAAGAAGTTTGAAAATATAGAGGAAAAAGTTTGAATGAAATTGGAAGCTCTTTCATTAATTTTCTGCAGAGGTGTTTGTCACCTTTATATACAACAAGTTTAAGAATAAAAAAGTGTAGTCTACAAAATACAGGGGAAGGTGCACCTATCCCTGCTACCGTAAGTCAGTAAAACAATATGGGAAATCTGAACAGTATGGCATGTCTTGGTATTGGTGGACTTGTACAGATCTGAACAGTATGGGCATCTGCAACTCTGCAAGATGAAGCTTGAGGATCAAAACTTGGGCAGTCTTGACAGCATGTCTTAGGCAGTGAGTATGGAGTCTTGTGCAGCAGAATTGGAGTGTAAAGTGTGGTCAGTACGAGCTGAGTTTGGTGAGGGATGTACTGTATTGTCAACTGGTTTAACAGCCCCACTCAAGCTGAGAGGGGATGAAATCACAAACAGCTTGGACTTGAGAAGCAGAAACCGATCAGTGGAGAGGCCTTTGGTGAAAATATCAGCAACTTGGTCATGAGTGGAGATGAATTTAATTGAAATATCTCTGTTTAAGACCTTTTCTCGAACAAAATGATAGTCTACTTCAATATGTTTAGTTCGGGCATGATAAATTGGGTTGGATGCTAGTGCCAATGCACTAATGTTATCACACCAAATGATTGGAGTAGAAAATAAAGGGACTTGGATATCATGAAACAACATTCTTAGCCAGAACATTTCAGCAGTAGCAATTGCAAGGGATCGATATTCAGCCTCTGTGCTACTTCTAGATACAACAGGTTGCTTTTTAGCACTCCAAGAAATGAGATTGGATCCAAGAAAGATAGCAAAACCTGAGGTAGATCTCCTGTCATCGGGACTTCCAGCCCAGTCACTGTCACAATAGGCAGAGAGTTGCAAATTTCCTTTGGAGAAAAAGATGCCTTGGTCTACAGAGGATTTAAGGTAACGAAGAACTCTCTTTGCAGCAGTTAAATGGACAGTGGTAGGAGCATGAAGGTGTTGGCATAATTGATTAACAGAGAAGGAGATTTCTGGACGTGTTAAGGTGCAATATTGCAAAGAGCCAACTATGTGTCTGTATTCGGTAGGATTGGGGAGAGGATCACCATCAAAGGAAGAGAGCTTGGATCCGGAAGAGCATGGAGATCGAGCTGGCTTGGCACACTCCATGTGAGTCCGAGTAAGCAAGTCAGAAATATATTTTGCTTGGCAAAGATGTAAGCCTTCTTTGGTGCGTGTAACCTGAATTCCCAAGAAATAATGCAGAGGACCAAGATCTTTGAGTGGGAATTCATGTTGCAGCCGAGTGATCACAGCAGTGATGAGAGCATTATCGGGTCCTGTGATGATAATATCATCGACATAGACCAACATATGTACAAGTGTTGAACTCGAGAACAAAGTGAATAAAGAACTATCCACAAGGGAAGCTGTAAATCCAAGTTCCAATAAGAAAGAAGAAAGGCGATGAAACCAAGCTCTAGGAGCTTGTTTCAAGCCATAGAGAGCCTTGTGAAGTTTACAAACAAAGTCCGGATGGTGTTTATCAATGAAACCCTTTGGTTGTTCCATGAAAACAATTTCAGCTAAGGATCCATGCAAGAATGCATTAGACACATCAAGTTGTCTAATGCTCCAATGAAATTGTACTGCCAAGGAAAGCAACACCCGAATGGTGGAGGGTTTTATTACGGGACTAAAGGTTTCATTGTAATCTATGCCACATTGCTGTTCATAACCTTTAGCCACTAGCTTTGCTTTGAATCTGTCTATTGTTCCATCTGACTTGTGCTTGATCCGATAGACCCATTTGTTGGAAATAATGTGTTGGTGTGGTGGTTTGGGACATAAAGTCCAAGTTCCATTAGACTGTAAAGCTTGTAGCTCTTCAACCATTGCTTGCTGCCATCTTGGATCTTTGGAAGCCTTAGTATAGCAACTTGGTTCTGTATCTTGAAGTGTACTGGGAAAGATTTTTGGAGGATACTTGGGGGTGTAGAAAAGTTGGTAATCTGGAAATGCCTTAGGTTTGAGAGAATTGGTACGTGACCTTGTAGTCATAGGGTGACAAGTATGAGGTTCACTAGGTGGAGATGGAGCAACTATGGAAGTAGTGTTAGTTGGCAATGCAGGGGCTGTGAGGGTAGAGGGCAATGCAGATGCAGAGGAGGAATTGGGAGAGGTATCATGAATTGGATGATGAGGAAGTGATGGTGATATGGTAGGGGTGTCATGTGGCTGAGATGTATGAGAGGGGTTAGTAGCAAGAGATGAAGTGGGAAATTGAGCATAAGTCATGGGAATACTGACTGGGAGTGCAGAGGACATACCATCCGAGGCATTGATCTTGGAAGGCAAAGGAGAGTTGGATTGATCTTTGGCAGGAAAAGTAGCTTCATCAAAGACAACATGCCGTGAGAGATAAACCTTGTTAGTGATCGGATCAAGGCACTTGTAACCTGCAAAATTATAACCAATGAAGATGCATGGTTTGGACCGGAATTGCAATTTGTGGAGACCAAGGGGACGCAACAAAGGAAAACATTTACATCCAAACACCTTTAAATGTTGATAATCTGGTTCCTTATGATAAAGTTGAAAGAAAGGAGAGGTGTGATCAAGAACTGGACTTGGCAACCTATTTATAAGGTGGACAACAGTGAGAAAAGCTTCCAACCAGTAGCGATTTGGAAGATGAGAATGAGCTAACAAGGTTAGTCCAATCTCAAGTATATGACGTAATTTTCTTTCAGCTAAACCATTTTGTTGAGAGGTGTAGGGACAAGATTTTCTATGAGCAATTCCATTGTTAGCAAGGAAGGTTTGGAAGCGATGAGACATGAATTCTCCCCCACCATCTGATTGAAGTTGCTTGATGGAGGAAGAAAATTGATTTTCAACAAGAAGTTTGAATTTTACAAAACAATCATAAACATCAGATTTGGTGTGCAATGGATAAAGCCATGAAAATCTAGAGAAATCATCCACAAAGATTACATAGTATTTGTATCCACTGATTGAGATTACCGGTGAGGTCCAAATATCTGTATGGATAAGATGTAATGGAGTGTTTGTGCGTCGGTTTGAGGCAGAAAATGGTAAATGTTTGCTTTTGCCCAATTGACAGGATTCACAAACTAACATTTCATTAGATGCTGAGGAGATAACAGGAAGATGAGAATATTTAACAACCCGTGATACAATATCAGTAGCAGGGTGTCCTAATCTATAATGCCAGATTAAATGAGATGTTCTAATTCCTATCAAGGCCACTGCAGCATGTTGTGCTTTGAGAGAACTTCTTTTGAAGCGCAAAGGGTAGAGACCATTCTCACTCTTGCCCGCCAGGAGGATTGCCTTGGTGCGTTTGTCCTTCACAAAAAAATGAGAATCAGAAAGAATAAAAAAGCAGTCATTGTCTTTGCAAAAACGTTGAATGGACAAGAGTTGAGCAGAAGCTTTTGGACAGTGAAGAACATTGTTTAATTTAAAGACAGATTTAGAGGTGTGAACAAGAGTTGAACCAGAGTTGTTGATGGTAAGGCCTGATCCATTGCCGACAGCTACAGTCTCTGTACCTTCGAATGGTTGCTGGATGCTGAGAGTTTCCAGGTCATTAGTGATGTGAGCATTTGCCCCACTGTCAGCAAACCACTCCGAGTCATCAAAGTTGGTGTTCTGAGCTATCATAGCAGCTAATTGTGAGGGAGGATGTCGGCCTTGGTATGCATGGTCCATGCGGTGGTAACAATCAAGAGCTTGATGACTAATTTTCCCACATATCTGACAAGGAGCACGAAGAAGAGGTTTGTTGGCAGGTTGATTTGGAGCAGAGTGTTGCTGAGGTTGTGTCAAATTTGAGAATGGTTTAGAAGAGAAACCATTTGAGGACTGGTAGGGGCCTCTGTACTGAGGTGATGTTCCCCTGTGATGTTGAAAAGATCCACCATTAGGAGGCTGTGATGGGCCTCTGGAAGGATACCTTTGAAATTGTTGCTTGGGCTTGAGGAAGTGCTGTTGTCGAGTGCCTGACTTGGGAGTACCTGGTTTGTGAGAAAATAGAGCAAAAGTAGAAGTGTCAGGGGCTGCAAGCTGTTGCTGATTCAGCAACATTTCATGGCTAAGAAGCTCATTTTGAAAATCATCAAAGGAAGTCTTGTCTCGAGAGAGTAAAAGTGTGAAGGTAGTGATAAAAGCATTGAAGGTGGGGTTGAGTCCACTCATAACAAAGTTGATGAGATCATCATCATCAATTGGTTTGCCGATAACAGCAAGTTGGTCAGCCAAAGATTTTGCATCAGTGATGTATTCTGAGCATGTCTTGGAGCCTTGGCGCAAGCATTGAAGCTGTCGCTTGATATGAGAGATACGAGACTGTGACTGTGAAGCAAATTTGTTTTGCAGAGCAACCCAAATTAGTCTGGAGGTATCCAAGCCATAGACTTGGGATAACACCTTCTCAGAGAGTGTAGAGATGATCCAGCTTAGCAAAAACTGGTCCTTCCTAATCCATAAGGTATAATTTGGATTAGAGACATTCTGTCCATTTTCATCAGACAGAAGTTGTGGAGGGCAAGTTTCCTCTCCATCAATAAATCCCAAAAGGTCATTGCTCCGAATGACAGGGACAACACGAGACAGCCATGAGATGTAGTTTGGTCCTTCTAATTTCAAGGAGATTGGTTGAGTGAAGTTGGGAAAGAAGACAGCTAAGGGAGTGGGAGAATTTGCTGAGGAATCTGCTGAATCCATTGAAGAGAATTTGAGTGAAGAGAGGATCTTGGGATGGCGTTGGCCTTCTAATGCTCTGATACCATGAAAGAAGTTTGAAAATATAGAGGAAAAAGTTTGAATGAAATTGGAAGCTCTTTCATTAATTTTCTGCAGAGGTGTTTGTCACCTTTATATACAACAAGTTTAAGAATAAAAAAGTGTAGTCTACAAAATACAGGGGAAGGTGCACCTATCCCTGCTACCGTAAGTCAGTAAAACAGTATGGGAAATCTGAACAGTATGGCATGTCTTGGTATTGGTGGACTTGTACAGATCTGAACAGTATGGGCATCTGCAACTCTGCAAGATGAAGCTTGAGGATCAAAACTTGGGCAGTCTTGACAGCATGTCTTAGGCAGTGAGTATGGAGTCTTGTGCAGCAGAATTGGAGTGTAAAGTGTGGTCAGTACGAGCTGAGTTTGGTGAGGGATGTACTGTATTGTCAACTGGTTTAACAGCTTCTAGTCGCAGCTGTCAATTTCAGGCCAACATATAGGTCGTTTCCCTATCCCGTTGATGCTATTTCAGGGAGCTTGGACTGGATCAACGTTTTGGCGTATGACTTCTATAGCCCCGATCTGTCATGGAATATTACTGGACCTTTTTCTGCATTGAAAAATCCAGAAAACCCATATAAGAGTGGGGATAGCGGCGTCACAGCTTGGATTGTTGATGCACATGTGCCCGCCAAAAAAATACTCCTCGGCCTTCCATTTTATGTCTACGCGTGGCGTCTAGAAGATGGTAATCATAACCAATTGTTGTTTCCGTTTGCTGATGGACCGACACCTGATGGACCGGCGCCTGATGGAGCGTATGTAGCCGCAGATGGGGCCATATTTTATAACCAAATCGAGGTTTTCCGAGAGTCACCCCAATGGCAAGGGCGCATTCCTTGACAAATTTGTTCTACACTATTTCTTGGATGGAAATACTTGGATTGCTTATAATGGTAAGAAGAGAATCACTGCTAAGGTTCAATATGCTCGAGGAGATGATCAGCAGAATCTCCTTTATTGCTTATACTTTTTTTAAGAGTTTAAGTATGATTGTTAGACTTTATAAGACCTATAAAGCTCACAGTACGCCGGGCAAATACGTACTTTTTTTAAGAGTTTATCTTTAACAATTTCCCCCTGCTTTGCTAGCTCTTGCATGCTATTCCTTGAAGGAGCCAACTCGTTTGACCGTTGAGATGTAGATGTTGGGCATAATTCTCTTGAGTCGAGCTGCGTATTGATTTCTATGAATTGAATAGAGAAATAAATTAAAAAAAAAATAGAATTATGGAAAAAGGCAATGGAAATTTCGGTGAAGCTTCACTGTTATACAATTGAAACTTCACTAGGCATAAGTTCAAGGCGTCAATTTAGAACGTTCGTTTCTGTCAGTCAAATTCCTAGCTTTCTTGCTGAATGGAAATTAAAGAAGGCCATAATTTTGACATGTTACATCTTCTAAACTTACTTAGTGGGTGCTTTCATAGTCACTCTACCTCTACATATGCATTTATGCCATTGCCGGTCATTCATCATAGTAGGGGTGAGCACCATCTCTTACGAGCGGATTTTAGGTCTACTCAAATTTGGTATTCACCCCATGGAGGGGGCAGAGATTGGCCGTATTTGCCCGACGTACTGTGAGCTTTATAGGTCTTATAAAGTCTAACAATCATACTTAAATACCCACTATATTTCACTTGTACTACCAAATTTCCAAAAGTGATAATTAGATACCTTAAATACCCACATTTTTAATTACATAAAAAACTAAACAAAAAATTAAAAATAACTAAATTAAAAAAAAAAAAAAAAAAAAAGAAGATAAAAAAGTGGTCACGTGCGGCCACTTTTCTATCCATTTCAACAATTTGTCGCTAACAAATTGGGGTTTTTGACATGGGTTGGTTGTTTTGGGTATTTAAATGCCATTTTTTTCATCCATTTTAATAGTTGTTGCTGACAAAGTAATCTCTTTTACTGTTTTACATGGGGTGGTAGTTTGAGGTATTTAAATGGAAACATGTTATTCCTCATCTCTCATCTATCTGTTCTTTAAATCCTTTATTATTAGATCTATAGGGTCCTACAGATCTAATGGTGAATTTTTTTTTATTTTTTTTTTTAAAAAAAAAAATGGATAGAGATGGAAAAAAATACATTTCTCATTTAAATGCCACTATTTGAAGTTGGAGGACAAAATTTATTTTTCCTTTTTTACTATTTGGGATGATAAGATCCATATTTCAATTACGAAAGAAACTGCAGCAGTAGGTCGATATCTAGAGAGAATGATGTATCACCTGATCTTGGAAATTCGTGACATTAACATGTAATGAATAAAACTGTAAGAACATGCCATTGTTTTTCATTCATCTCATCAGAACTTTCTATTATTTTCCTAGTACGTAGCATGTAGTAAGATCTTTATGACATGTTTCTATCATATATATATATATATATATATATATATGAATGATGATTTCAGCTTCAACTCAAGGGGTCGATAAGGGAGTTGTAATTAACGAGAATCAGAACAATAAGCACAAAAAAAAAAGAGATTTTTAGAGATCGTTTTGCTTACAAGTACTGTTGTCGTTTTTCTCCTACTAGTGGCGGTAATGTGTTATTTAAGGAAGAGAAAGCTAAAATCAAAAGGTAATTTCTTTTTTGTACCTGTTATATATTAATTAAGTAGGATTTTGGATTATTTACTACTTATTTCACAAAGTGAAAAAAAAAAAAGAAAAGAAAGAAAAGAGAGAGAGAGAGAGAGAGAGAGAGAGAGAGAGAGAGAATTGACGTTTTAAAACTCTCTTTTCTTCTCCCTTTGGTCTTCATATGGATGGTGGGAGGCAGATGAAGAACCAGATGGCAAAGTAGACAACATAGCAGCTGCTGGAAACTTCAATAACAATGTTCCTGATCTTCAAGTCTTTAGTCATGATAATGTTGATGAGGCTACAAATAAATTTGCACTTGAAAATAAGCTAGGAGAGGGTGGTTATGGTCCCATTTACAAGGTAAACTTTTTTAATTTATAATAAGGAGTAACGCTAGAAGTGTTACCAAACGCCAATGATAGAATTGTTAGAAAAGTTCTTTTATTTCTTTAGTGGGAAAACAATTAATTAATTTTTTTTTTTTAATAAAAAAAAAACCATTACTTTATCATTTCACATTTCTCTTCATGTGCATTCTCGATAGACTCAGTAAATTTGCGAAAACGGTCCAAAAATAATTCCCAGTAGCTAGGGGTGGAAATGCGGATGCGTTTTTTATGAATATTTACATCCGCATAATGCGGTTATCACTTTTAAGTATATGCATCCGTGCGGTTATTATTTGCTATCTGCATATAAGGTAATAGACGTTTTGAATTACTATCTAAATCTATATATAAGATTAAATAATACAGTTATTACTATAAGTAAACTTAAATAAATTAAGGTCAAGACATGACTAACAAGACTGGCTAAGAGACATTAACAGTTTTGTAAACTATCCGGAGGAAATTTCTGTCCATGTGCAAATAAGTCCACAAGATGCATGCTTATTGAATAACAATTTATTATGTATCTTTGATTTTTCTTAACAAAATAATTTTATTCATGAAAAAGTTGTCATTGTCAGTACAATTTCCTAATGCGGCCAGACTTGGTTGGATTTTAAAAATCCACCATGTTGGGACATGGGCAATGTCGGCAGGCCCATATCCTTGGGCTAGTTCTAAAAACTCTAGAGCCCATCTAAATGAAAGGCTTGCGATCCTATCCATGAGCAGACACAACACGACCCGATTCCAATTACGCTTGAATATTATTATAAGTAGGTCAGGATCGATTATCGCCCCAGTCATCTATAGCAATCGTTGGGGAGACTGGAGAGCGTATTAGATCAACTGCTCTTGATTACGAGTAGGAAATCTCGGTCTACGGTCGGGACCGCAACTTACTGGGCAAAAAATTTGGTCAACAAAACCGATTGATGTGAAAATTGATCTGCTATTTAATGAGTAAAGGACACTATTGATTTAAAAAGACTGTGCCATAAATGAGAGATCTTTGGATCATAGCTCTCTATGATCAAGCCAAATTCATCATCTTCATTTCATTTGAAATAGAGAGGAACCGGTAAATGAAAAAAGTAAAGATAAAATTGTTTAAAAAGTTAAAATAATAATTTTATGCTTATTATTACACATCCTCTCCATTTCAAATGAAATTGAGAGAATCCGTTTCTATGATCAACAGTAAGTGCATGCAGTAACTTTTGTCCTTAGAGGATGGTTAAAATTGCCAAAAGCATGCCTTAATTGACAGCTGAACTACTTAATGCATGTACGGAGGTAGCAAGAAACAGCCAACATGGCCACCTTAACGATTGCGAAAGTATACATACGAAAATAGGAGAATGGTAAATGATAATCTTTTTAGAGGGGTGCTAAAATCAATTATTTTAAGCAAAAGAGGTGGACAAAGGGGGAATGAGGGGAGGATTTTTAGCATTTCCCATCTTTTTATCCTCAAACATCATCCGACTTAGGCATTGAAACTATCCTCGGCCAGCCCACTTCAGCAAATTCCTTTAATTTGTCTGATTTACTTTCTTTTGCAAAGATCAAAAGCTGTTAATACCCCTTCTAAAGGGCCGGTTTAATCAAACACCCAGAAGTTCATATGAATACATGGGCCTTATAGTCGAATGACATAGCTATTCATGGCAATCTGATTTTTCAGCAAAAGAAAGGATGATAAGCCATATACTGAGAGGAGCTTGCCTGGAAAAGTCCATAACCACCATGTTTACAAGTATGAAAACGAGGCTTTCTGAGTTTGAATATTTGATTTTGACTGCGAGGAAGAGGATTAATTGATAATATGAGGTTAATTAAAAATAAAGATGAATGTAAAATAAAGCTCTGAGTTTGAACTTTTGGCATAATTCTTATATAATTTCAACAATTTTTATTTTTATTTTTATTTTTTAAAACTAATAATTGGATCTATTTTCCTACATGTGAATTCTACATATTCAATTGTTGATTTTTTTTTTTTTTTCTTACAAAATATTATTAGAATTGTACAAGAGTTATATAGAAGTTGTAGATGAGCTAGTTAGACTTATGAGTTATGAGGCTGGGATTACAAAATCTGGGTTTGTCCATTTTCATAAATGAGAGGATTGAAGGGTTATATCTACTGTTTTGCATTCATTTGTTTTTCTTGGTACATGCTCGTGTGTCACTCTCTTATTGGAGGACACAAAATTCTTAGTTTGCGTCAAAACCCCATAGAAGTCGTTCTAAAGAAAGACTTATGAGTTTGGTGTTAGAGAATCACTAATTTTAAAAGCTTAAGCTAATAGGAAGAAGTAAATTTAATCATTTAATCATACTTTAAAACACTCCATTCATATATGGGGTTCAAACTCTCTTTTATATAATATGTGAAATATCTAATTGAAATGAGAAATAATCGAAAGAGTCAGAATTTAAACTCAAAACTTTTACTTTGATACATGTTAAATCACCCTCTATCTTAATTAAAAGCTTAATATCCTACCAATTACATCAGGCTGGATCAAGTAACGGCAATATATATCATTGTTGCTATCCTGGCCTTGAACATGAACATGAACATGAACATGACGCCATTGTATTTATTAATTCTTTGCAAGTTATATTGTCTGCTTCTTCTGGAAGTCTACGGAAACAAATAGTAATTGGAGCATACATTCACTCATCATGCCTTTAATAATCAGAAAAGCCCACGTGGGTGACGCCAAGCTTCCGCGTTTGCATGACGTACGTGCATTAGACGAAGACGAAAAAACTAAATATATATTTCACCTACCCTGCTTTCGTGGTAAACATATCTATATGGTACAATGCTACATCTTCCATTCATTTTTTTTT
Organism: Alnus glutinosa; assembly: GCF_958979055.1. Taxonomy (NCBI): domain Eukaryota; kingdom Viridiplantae; phylum Streptophyta; class Magnoliopsida; order Fagales; family Betulaceae; genus Alnus; species Alnus glutinosa. Next base: position 34,272,166 of record NC_084889.1, read on the forward strand.
CAATTAATTATTGTATTTAGATGAACCTGAAAGATCATGTAATTATTTTAAGAAAGAGATAAGAATAAGAAAAAGAGATATACAGATAAGGTTTTTTTTTTTTTTTTTTTTTTTAACTACATCTTTCTTTAATTTATTTGATTATATATAATACTTTATTTATAAAAAAAAAAAAAGTTTGAACATTATCAGTCTTTTCTACTTTTATATTAATAACAATAAATATAATCTATCGTCTTGTAATTATTGTCTTTTGAGTACTTGTAATTTGTCTCTTGATCAATACTTGTAACTATTATTTATTGAGTTCTTATAACTCTTGTCTCAATACGCCATCGCAAATCTAACGGTAGATCATGAACGTTGAGGTTTGATCTTGAACATTAACAGATTAGAAAAAAAAAAAAAAAAAAAAAAAAAAAACTACTATAACCTAAATTTAAACATCAATTTCTATAACCAAAATTTGTACTTTGACAATTCTGGCTGCCTTATAACCCGGCCAATAAGATTGCCACTTAATTTGGTTTATCTCACACACACACACATATTGGTCTGCCACTTAATTTGGTTTATCAATTATACACACACATATCAACTATATAAGGGACCGCCGCGGACAAGACCAGAAGCAATATAAGAAACATGTGCATTATATATATATAAATAAATAAGGGATCACGTTCCAAAGAGGTTTGTAATTTATTAATTATCCTACGTACCAATTACACCAGGCTCGATCAAGTAACGACAATTTCATTGTTGTTGTCCTTAAACATGCACGCGACGCCATTGTGTTTATTTATTCTTATTTTATAATCACGTGATAAATTATAATTACAAATTAATATTTGATTAAATTTTTTTTTATTTATCAAATTAATAAAATTCGTTAGTCAATCACATTACATTTAATAAAAAATCGACACATATCTATTTTAATAAAAAAATATAAAATTTATTAAAATCATAAATAATTAAAATAAAAATATTTATTAAAAAATGATAGGGGTGGTTGCATACTTGACAGCCACCCCTGTCAACGTTTGAGGATGATCCGAAGGCCATTCTCATCTTTGAGGATGGCTGCACATTACTTTTGGCAACTGAGGGTGGCTCCGACCATCCTCTTATTTTTTTTTTTCATTTTTTTAAAAAGAAAGCAGTCATAAGTCAAGCACAAAATCCAATACATCGCATGCATACGTGAACAACTTGATAAAAATAAAAAATAAAATAATTGCCGGACTAGCTAGTTGCTATATATAATACACGATGACGTACATTCCAATAACGACGATATTAATTAATTGCAAAACGCGTGATCGGTTGACCTCTTTTTTGTTTTTGTTTTAACTTTTTATCTCAATGTCTTATCCACATTGTTGACTAGTCTAAAAGCAACTCGTAGAAAAACAAAATAATAAAAAATCACGATAGGTAGTGAGTTAGACAAGAATTCTAACCATTTCAAATAAAATAAAATAATAATAATAATCATTTTATTATTAGAATTTTAAGTTGATGTATGATGTAGGATAAAATTTATTCATAATTTTCAGTGAAAATAAAAAATATGAAAATTATCAAAAATAATATTCATTGGAACAGCACCGTTTGATTAAAAATTTACTTGTTCTCAGACAATTTAAGTACGAAAGGAAAAACTTTATCATTAAGCTGAGTTTTTTTTTTCCTTCTTATTTGCAATTAAGTCTTTATTTCATTTCCTTATTAGGATTGGATTTGTTTTATTTATTTCATTTTCTTACTAGGATTATATTTACTATATTAATACTATTAAGACTATGTTTACTTTTACTACAAGTATTTCATTTTCTTACTAGGAATAAGTTTACTTTCTTTGTAAGTATTTATTTACTATTTATAGGTAAATTTGCAATGTAATAATCACACACTGAATTATTAATAAAATTTGAAAATTTCTCACACACTCGGCAGAGTTTATTAATGTTCTGTAAATCTTAAGGCTTGTTTTATCTTTTGATTAGAAGATGCAGACGATCTAATTGTTGTTATCAAATCTTCCGTTTCGTCAATGCATCTAACTGTGTATCTAAAGTTAATGTTGGAACTTTTTTTAAAAAAAAATAATATATAAAATTATATACATTGTTAAATGTACCAACATTAAAACTTAATCATAAAATAAAGAGAAATGCTTGGTTGTACACTCTCATCTCACTCCTATCCCACCCTTGTCTTCGTGGACCAATAATATTGTTAAAAAATTCAGGGTCCCACTACATTCTCTCTACTATGACTCGCATTATTGGTCCACGTAGACAAAGGTGAGATAGGAGTGGGATAAAAGTCTACAATCAAGCATTTCTCTAAAATAAATACTACTCAATTCATTTCAAATCGAGAGAAACTTTGTCCAATGAATAAGTTGTAGAAGAAGGATAGAGGAAGAGATGGATAAAACTCTTATTTAAGTGGGCCTTCAACCTTTGGTGTGGATAAGGATGACAACAATTACTTGTCACTACAAAAAAAAAAAAAAAAAAAAAAAAAAATGGCTTGGTGCCATTTTTTACACTTCGTTTTTCATCTGTCGAAAATCTTTGGGTCAAGAAATTTTTTTACATCCTTTGTACAAGACATGTCTAAATTGAAGGAGTAATTCTGTTCCTCCTCCTCTCCCTTTTCCCGGCCCTTTCTACTCCTTGCTTCTACCCTTTTCCTCCAATTTTAGTTTGTTCTTTTGTTTCCAGGTGTTTTCCAATTAGATTAGCAATTTTGGCCTCACTACTATGCATCCGTCCATCTACCTATGTGTTGTGCGCGCCATTCATCTCCTCCATGGTCATTGCTGCTGTTTGCTGTTTGTGTTTTTACTTTGAATAAATGAAAGGTTTTCTTCTCCATAGATCTAGTCTGCTCGGAGCAAATCTGCTCTTTAACTATTTTTGTACATGAGTTAGCAAAATATGAAAGTCATAGATAACACTTTATTGTAAGAATTTTTTTTATATCTATGACTTTGTAACTACATAGCATGTGGTTATAATTTTGCAGAGCTTTATGTTTTGTATTGTAAGAACTTCATGTTCGTGATCTTTAATCAATATATTGATTAAAGACATGTTTAAATTATTAGTAATTTAAGCAAGTACAATAAGAGACATTATATAAGACTTATTTGCGCAAATAAATTTTGAATTGTTCAGTCACCTATATGGACAATTGGGATTCATATGACTTGCATAATATAATATTCCTCAAGATTTGTTACCCATTTTTCTTCTTAGAGAGGCCAAGTAGGTACTTACCAAAAAAATAAAAAGGAGTTAACACTAGGTGGAAAATTGGGTGGTAATGACCACTCTAGGTATAATCAAACCAAATTATTATACAGCTTCTTAGAACATTAGGTGGCCCTAAAGAAAACCTTTTGAGATCAGGACGGGGGAGGAGTATGTGTAGATCGAGGTATATTCATGTATAGATGTGAATAATGATCTCTATTAATGCCTGCATCCTGTAAATATTTTAATTATGATTATGGAGTTTTTAAGCGAGCCATTTATTATTAATAAATGATAATAAATCATTGAGATTTGAAGAAACTTATATGATTTCTTTAATTCTGAATGTAGATGATCTGAATAGAACAAAAAGGGATACAGATGATCATATAATTTATTCTTTTATTATACTTTAATTTGGCTGTGAAATATATATATTTTTTTAATTTAAAACTTAAAAATTTACAACATAACACATTGAACTAACTGAAATACCTCTACACATTTATTATGGGTTATTTAATTTTCCTTATACTAATTAAAATGAAACATGTATCACTAATTAACGACACATAAACATACATAAAAAGCTTACTAAAAACAGACATTTCTCTATGATATGCTTAATTAACTTGAAATAATAGACATTTCTCTATGATATGCTTAATTAACTTGAAATAATAATAATAATAATAATAATAATAAAATAACATAACATGTTATGATGCGTTTACCAAAGAACAATGTAACGTTCGATCCACACGGCAGTCCATAACAAATGCCGCCATTGTAGGTTGATGACGAGTCTGTGGGTGACGCCAAGCTTCCGCGTGTGCATGACGTACGTGCATTAGACGAAAACAAAATAACTAAATATATATTTCACCTGCCCTGCTTTCGTGGTAAACATATCTATATGGTACAATGGCACATCTTCCATTCATTTCTATCTATATTTTTTTTAATCAATTATTGTATCGAGATGAACTTGGAAGATCATATCATTTAAGAAAAAGATGAGAATAAAAAACAAGAGACACACAGTTGTGGTGGTTTTTTTTTTTTTTGACCACATTTTTTTTGATTTATTTGATTCTATATAAAACTATATTTATAAAAAAAAAATCTGAAAGTCATAAGTCTTTTTTACTTTCATATTAACCACAGTAAATATAATTTATCGTCTTATAATTATTGTCTCTGGAGTGCTTGTAATTTGTCTCTTAATCAATGCTTGTAACTCTTGTTTCAATACGCCCCCACAAACCTAGCAGTAGTAGATCATGGACATTGAGGTTTGATCTTAAACATCAAAAGGCTAAAAAAAAAAAAAATGACTACTATGACTTAAATTGAAACATCAATTTTTATTAAACTTGTAATTTGGCAATTCTAGCCGCCTTATAACCCGGCCAATAGGATTGATACTTAATTTGGTTTATCAATTATATATATGTCTATTCAACTATATAAGGGACAGCCATGGACAAGACCAGAAGAAATATAAGCTTAATTATCCTAGCAATTACACCAGGCTGGATCAAGTAACGGCAATATATATCATTGTTGCTAACCTTGAACACGTCATTGTATTTATTAATTCTTATTTTATGAATGTATTTATTAATTAATTCTTTGCAAGTTATATTGTCTGCTTCTGGAAGTCTACGGAAACAAATATTGGAGCATGCATTCACTCATCATACCTTTAATAGTCAGAAATGCCCACGTGTGGATATATATATATATATATATATTAAGACTATGATACGCTTAACTTGAAAAAAATAATAATAAAATTACATGTTATGATGCGTTTAGTCCAGAACAATGCATTGTACTAGAGCTTGCATCTATCATTCAATACAAAAATTCACATATTCAGAACTTCCTGAAAAATTTTCAAAAATCAATTTCTGACAATTTATTCTGGACGGTTTGAAACTGTCTGCAATCTAGCATCGAGAAATTTAATTCTAGACGGTTTTGCCAAAACCGTCTAAGGTTCATTCCCGATGATTAAGGCAAAAGCGTCAGGAATTAATTCTAGACGGTTTTGTCCAAATTGTCTAGAATTAGTAATTACTTTTTCTTCTTCTTCTTCTTCTTTTTTTTTTCTTTTTTTTAATTTTTAATTTTTAATTTTTAATTTTTAATTTTTAATTTTTTTTATGCTTGAGTTTTTGTCTTGCGGTTCTTCTTTGTCCTGCATGAGTCTTTGGCTTCGGTTTAGCTTCGTCTTTGCAAAGTTCAGGGATGTCTTTGCAACGTCCACAACCAAGCTATCGTTGCAGAACCTAGATCAGGAATTTGATTTTGTAAAAAAGAAGTTAATGATAATTTGGTTATGTAAAAAAAAAAGACAAAAACCTGTTACGGAAAATGATTGTTGTATAACTCTTGACATAATTCTTATACGACTCTAACAAATCTTTTTTTTTAAAAAAAAAATTAACTTTTGGGTCTATTTTTTTACTTGTGAGTCCTACATATTTAATGGTTAATTCTTTTTAAAAAAAATATAAAAATAAAAATTATTACAGTTGTAAAAAAATTGTATAAACATTGTAGATAGGTTCGACTTATGAGGCTATGATTACAAAATCTGGGTTTGTTCATTTTCATAAATGAGAGGATTGAAGGGTTAGATCTAGTGTTTTGCATTCATTTGTTTTTCTTGGTATATGCTCACGTGTCACTCTCTTATTAGAGGGCACAAAATTCTTAGTTTGTGCCAAAACCGCCTGGAAGTCGTTTTCAGCAAAGACTTATGAGTTTAGTGTTGGAGAACCACTTATTCCAAAAGTTTAAACTAATAGGAATAGGTAAATTTAATCATTTAATCATATTTTAAAACATTCCCCCATGTGTGGGCTTAAACTTTCTTTTAATATAACACATAGAATATTTAATTGAAATGAGAGATAAATAAAAGAGTTATTATTCGAACACAAGACTTTTATTTTGGTACCATATTAAATCATCATTTATCCTAATCAAAAGCTTAATTATCCGACCAATTACACCAGGCTGGATCAAGTAACGAAAATATCATTGTTGTTGTCCTTGAACATGAACATGAGGCCATTGTATTTACTAATTCTTATTTTATGAATGTATTTATTAATTATTTGCAAGTTATATTGTCTGCTTCTGGAAGTCTAGCTAGGGGAAAAAAATATTGGGGCACCCATTCAATCATCATGCCTTTAATAATCAGAAAAGCTCAATAAATATATATATATATATATTAAGACTACGATACATACGGCTGTCCATAACAAATGCCGCTATTGTTGGTTGATGACAAGTCTGTGGCTAGTGGCTATATATACGCATGCTCTCTCTTCTGAAATTAAGCGCCAAGGAATTATATATATCTCACATATATGATATAGCTACCAAGCAAGACTATTCTCCCTAGCTACCTATCGATCTCGCCTTCCCTTCAATGGCTCAAGTGAAAGCCGGATACTGGTACTTCCAGAGTAACTTCCCGGTGACCAACATAGATTCCTCCCTTTTCACCCATCTTTTTGCTGCCTTTGCCAATGTGGACCCTATCAGCTACCAAGTCGCCTTTCCTCTCAAGGGTTCGGTGCAGTTTCATTTCTTCACCGAATCTGTGCGACAAGGAAACCCTGATGTTAAAACCATTCTCTCCATCGGCGGAGGAGGCTCCGATCCTTCCATCTTCGCTTCAATGACTAGCACTCCTGGCTCTCGGCAAACATTCATAGATTCCTCCATCCGTCTAGCCCGGACTTACAACTACGATGGCCTCAGCCTCAACTGGCAGCATCCCTACTCGAGCGAAGAAATGGCCAACCTTGGCTCACTCCTCACTGAATGGCGAGCTGCCGTGAAGGAAGAGTCCCGGCGCGCTGGAAAAGCGCCGTTGCTTCTAGCCGCAGCGGTGTTTTACTCCTCAGACTTTTCGTCTTTCTTGAAATATCCGATTCAGGCTATCTCAGATAGCTTGGACTGGGTCAACGTAATGGCTGACGATGTGTACACCCCTGATTTATCACCCAAGCTGACTGGACCGCCTGCTCCATTGTATAATCCAACAAGCTGTCAAAGTAGCGTGGACACCGGCGTCAGAGCTTGGATTCGTGCAGGTTTGCAGGCCAACAGATTAGTCCTCTGCCTTCCATTTCATGGCCGCAGTTGGGTACTGGCGAATGCTAAGAACCATGAAATATTCTCGCCGGCGAACGGAGCGGTGGCTGGAAGTGACCCCATACCATATAGCAAAATCGTGAGTACTATGACTAGTGCCGTAAAAGAGTTTGATCCCTCTTATGTGACGGACTATTGCTATTCTGGGACGACATGGATTGGTTATGACGGTAAAGATAGCATCTCTACTAAGGTTAGATATGCCAAGAAAAAGGGATTGCGCGGTTACTTTGCATGGCATCTTGACGACGACACTGTTGACTGTAATCTTTCAAAGATAGGTAAAACCGTAAAATACTAGTATAAATTCATTCCAAGTACGTACTTGCGCACGTATACTCATGCATGCATCAAGAAACTGATCATCTTAATTAATATTGATTATTACTCTATATCCTATATATCCTTATTGAAGTTAAAGTACGTAGTACTCTTCCAATTTGAATTTGCATGTCTTCAAGTTTCTAACTTGTAGCTTGTTCTTCTTAATTATTGCTGTGGCAGCTTCTGAAGCATGGGATAATGCGTGATGGTATCACTAGAAGCTTCTATTACAGACATTAAGGCCAATAATTAGTTGTGTCGTGCGTGTTTAGAAGCTTGTATTATCCACAATAAGGCCAATTAATATCAGGTGTGTTGTAAGGCCAATAATCAGACCCGCGTGTATTTGTAACATAGAAGCTTGTATTATCAACAATAAGGCCTGTAATCAGATATGTCGTGTACGTTTAGAAGCTTAATAGTATTATACTTGTATTATCAACAATAAGGCCAATTATCAAATATGGTGTGTTGTATGGCCAATACTCGGATGTGCTCTGTTATTTCGATCATATATAGAAGCTTTTATTATCCATAATAAGGGCAATAATCAGATATTTAAGTTGTATTTAACATCTTGTATTATCAACAATAAGACCGATAATTGGATACGTACGTACGTACCTTGTCTTATTTTTAGTAATTAAAGCCTAATGGGGTTTATATTGACTAATGATAGAATAATATTTGTTAGCTTTTTAGTGTTTGGCAAATTCAATATCAAAATGTTTGTTTGTATGCAGGGACATAGCCATAAATTAAGTATTTTGGACAAGGGTCAAGCTGGTTGCCTTGGCATGAATTACAAATATATTAAATTAAATAGGGATAATGGTCAAAGCATGAACAAGAAATTTATTAAGATTGAAGATGAAATAAATATATAAAAATGAAATTAGCATCAATTCAATTTTGAAAAAAGAAAAAAAAATAAATAAACAAAAGAAAATATATAAAATAAGTGTTTCATAATACATCAAGTTTCAGCCAAAACACCTATCAAAATGGTATCCCTAAAATCATCTATAATTAAATTTATACTAATTATTGTAGCAACTTCTCTCCCTGACATAAGAATTCAAGGTTGTGTATGTAGTTCAACATTGACCTAGTCATAGTAAAATGATCAAGACATTTAGATAACTACAAACTTGGTGATGTTGGAAAGCTAATTGAAAATGCTACAATATTGTTTTTCATGAAACTTTTTCAATTCCAATGTTTACTAGACCAAAACAAGTTGTAAATAGAAGACTAAAAAGCTGGATAAAACTTGGCGTTCTAAGTGGCGTTCCATTTCAGTTTGAATTGAGGACTTTCAAATTGTGGCGTTCCAAGTGGCGTTCTATTTTAGTTCAAACTAAGAACTTCAAGAATGTGGTGTCCCAAGTGCAATTCAAATGTGCCACTTCAGAAATCCTTGTCTTATCACAAAAAATCACAGAAACCTTATGATAGTTCAAACTGAGCCATAAATAGTTCAAACTGCAGCTGAAAATATGCAATATTTTAGAAACCGAATTCCAGATTTAAAGGCCACTTTCTCGAGTCTATTTAAGGGCAAGAGACAATATTTCCAAAGATCACACAACATTTTTCTTCATTTGCTTTCAAGTGCTTCTCTCTTAGAGTTTGTTTTGTTAAACCACAACCATGTTTTCTTCACAAAAAAAAAAAAAAAAAAATCTTTACTCTATCAGAGTTCCGATAAAGGAGATAAAATATAAAAGTTGTCTAGAGGTTCTAGGATAACTACTGCAGTAGTGGGCAAGCGGATCACTTGTCTAGTACAAGGTTGTGTCAACTACAAAGATTTTGTAAGTGTGAACAACTTGTAATTTCTTATTCTTTTATAATTGATTGATTTCTTGGATTTGATTGCCCCTACGTGATTTATCTTTGAGGTGCTCAAATCACCAAAATCCTTGTGTTGCTTGTGTGGTGATTGATATTTTGTGGTGTTTTGTCTTTATTTCACTACTACAGAATTTTCATTCTCTATTGTGCTGTATAATTGAGTGTTGGTTGTGATTGTTAGTTTTTAAATTCTGCATTATTTTGAAAACACATTCAACTCCCCCTTCTATGTTTTAGTTTGAGTTGTTGGGCTAGCTGTATTCTTCAATTGGTATTAGTGCTTAAGATTCACTCTATGAATGATTAATTTACTGATTGTGATCTTTGACTTCTTGATCAAATATTGTCTCAATCTCAATCTCTTAATGTTCCTTTGTATTTTAATAGAAATAATTATGCATGTTGAAAGGTGCGTATGAGAGCATTCCTTAAGTCTTTGGATGTTTAATTGGTATATCGTCAAGTCTGGATGAACACGTCCAGACATGACGATAGCTAAATGAACTACGGCTAGAAAGAATGCTTGTATTGGGAATGAAGGTCATCTTCATGGCAGTTTCACAAGAAGAATTCCAACGAATATCTCAATGTGAAATTTTGAAGGAAGCATGGGATATTTTGGAAGCCACCCATGAAGGAACATAAAATGTTTAAACCTCTAAACTTAAAATGTTAACTCTAGCTTTTGATGAATTTTATGCCAAAATCAATGAAATTGCTAACTCCAGCTTTAACCTCGGTAAGAAAAAAATTGATGCTAAAATTGTTAGATATTACGAGGTCTTTAGTTGAACGATTTATTCCCAAGGTCACAGCCATAGAAGAAAACAAGGATCTTGACTCTGTAAGAGTCGAAGAGCTTTTGGGTTCTATTCATACTTATGAGCTCAGATTGCCTAAACCTAAGAAAAGCAAGTCTATTATATTGCACTAAAGCTTGTCAAGGAAGAGGCCGATGACTCCTCCAATGAGGAATCATTTAACGATGAGGACCTTGTCATGTTTTATTATGGGTCTACATCCTATGGCAGAAGAAGTCTTGTAGTAGCAAGACTCTCTTAATTTAGAAGAAGAATGTATATTTTATTAGCAATTTAAGATTATAATAACTTAGAGATAATAAATTGTCTTTATTGATAACATTAGAATTAGGATTAGATTATGATTTAAATGTTATAGATAATATGTTATCATTATAGATAACATTAGAATTGGTTTATTCTAGTTAGTCTTTTACTTATACTTTGCATTGTAAGTGTCTATTTAAAGACGGCATAAGTTCTTTAATAAAATTAAGTAAAAATTAATATTATTCAGCTAGCTCTAGATTTGATTTAGGGGGGTGTTATGATTCCTCGAACTACCCTTAGTATATCCGTTATGTGCTTGAGAAATTAAGCCGATAACATGTTATACGGTTAATAAAAAAATTTCAAACCTAGGAAGGAAAACTTTAAAAATAAACCTTGTAAATTTGCTAAGAAATCCAAGGGTGATTATGGTGGCGCTACCCAATTTTGCTAAAAAAAAAACTCCTTTTTCTTTTTTCTTCTTTTTTTTTTTTTTTTTTTTTTTAATTTTTAATTTTTAATTTTTAATTTTTTTTAATTATTTTTTTTATACAAAACGTAAAACGAATCATCGAAGTGGCACGACTACGTGTCGCTCAACCAACATATGGTACAAGCCCCATAACATATACCTGATATACAGAGTTATATCTACAGCGGAATACATCATGATATCACGAAAAAACATAACTATAATAAACCTGTTGTTTATACAAAAGTGAGTCATAACACAAGTCTATTTATTTAAGGCTTAACAACATATAACTACTACAAAAGAATGGTTTATACAAAAAGAATACGTGACACATATGTCACAAGCCATACATAAAAATATTCAAAATAAGGATACCATAGTCCAATCCCACTACGACTGTCGTTACGGGCTTCAATCGTAGTAACCCAAATAGAACGCTACTGAATCATCATCAACCTCAGGAGAGTCTGCAATCATAGGAATATCATCTACACGGTTGTGGTGGCATCCACATCTGCATAGGTGAAAGAATGAGTCTATCGTCTCAGTATAAAACATACTAAGACCTCAGTGATATTAAACTAACTAAGTTTTCACAAAGAATTAACATTTATTTTATTTTTAGTCATGCGAACACTATATCAGCCATAATTTATCAATAGCTAATACAGTAAACACTGACTATTCAGAAAACATTTAAGACAAATTATATAGCTGTAAACATATGTAGAAGTTCCAGTCTATCGCTTGGAAGTTTCTACCACTACAAGAAATTTGATCATTAGCGGCCACATTATTAGCGGCCAACGCATAGTGGCCGCTAATGATCATGTTATTAGCGGCCACTTTTAAAAGTGGCCGCTAATAATACACTATTAGCGGCCAAAAACAATTGGCCGCTAATAGTCGCCGTTATTTGTAAACTATTAGCGGCCACCTAATTGTGGCCGCTAAAAATGGCCGCTAATAACTTGGCGGGGAGGTGTGGAAAATTCCGGGAAACTATTAGCGGCGACTAATTTCGCCGCTAATAATAAAACTATTAGCGGCCACATAAGTGGCCGCTAATAATCAACTATTAGCGGCCACAAATAAAGTGGCCGCTAATAATTGATTATTAGCGGCCAAAAAAGCGGCCGCTAATAGTTTTGGAAAACAATTTTTTTTAAAAAAAATAAAAACATACGAAAAAATAAAAAGAAAAACTTGCTTTCTATTAATCTTTTTTTTTTCTAAGAAAAAAAAAGGAAAAAGAACGATTTTTTTTTTTTTTTTGATAGAAAAACCAAAAATTAACTTTACTTTTTATTATTTTAAAAAAATTAAAGAAAAAAAAATTAAGAATGAAAAAGATATATTTAAAATAAAAACAAACAAAAAAAATGAAAATTTTGAAAACATTAAAAAAAAAAAACGAAAAAAGTTAGCACATATTATTTTGAAAACATAAAAAAAGGCTAAATATTATTAGCGGCCACATAAGTGGCCGCTAATAATCAACTATTAGCGGCCACAAATAAAGTGGCCGCTAATAATTGATTATTAGCGGCCAAAAAAGTGGCCGCTAATAATATTTAGCCTTTTTTTATGTTTTCAAAATAATATGTGCTAACTTTTTTCCTTTTTTTATTTTTTTAATGTTTTCAAAATTTTCATTTTTTTTGTTTGTTTTTATTTTAAATATATATTTTTCATTCTTAATTTTTTTTTCTTTAATTTTTTTAAAATAATAAAAAGTAAAGTTAATTTTTGGTTTTTCTATCAACAAAAAAAAAAATCGTTCTTTTCTCTTTTTTTTTCTTAGAAAAAAAAAAGATTAATAGAAAGCAAGTTTTTCTTTTTATTTTTTCGTTTGTTTTTTTTTTTAAAAAAAAAATTGTTTTCCAAAACTATTAGCGGCCGCTTTTTTGGCCGCTAATAATCAATTATTAGCGGCCACTTTATTTGTGGCCGCTAATAATATTTACCATTTTTGTTATGTTTTCAAAATAATATGTGCTAACTTTTTTCCTTTTATTTTTTTTTATTTTTTTTAATGTTTTCAAAATTTTCATTTTTTTTGTTTGTTTTTATTTTAAATATATCTTTTTCATTCTTAATTTTTTTTTTCTTTAATTTTTTTAAAATAATAAAAAGTAAAGTTAATTTTTGGTTTTTCTATCAACAAAAAAAAAAAATCGTTCTTTTTCCTTTTTTTTTCTTAGAAAAAAAAAAGATTAATAGAAAGCAAGTTTTTCTTTTTATTTTTTCGTTTGTTTTTTTTTTAAAAAAAAAAATTGTTTTCCAAAACTATTAGCGGCCGCTTTTTTGGACGCTAATAATCAATTATTAGCGGCCACTTTATTTGTGGCCGCTAATAGTTGATTATTAGCGGCCACTTATGTGGCCGCTAATAATATTTACCATTTTTGTTATGTTTTCAAAATAATATGTGCTAACTTTTTTCCTTTTATTTTTTTTTTATTTTTTTTAATGTTTTCAAAATTTTCATTTTTTTTTTGTTTGTTTTTATTTTAAATATATATTTTTCATTCTTAATTTTTTTTTTCTTTAATTTTTTAAAAATAATAAAAAGTAAAGTTAATTTTTGGTTTTTCTATCAACAATAAAAAAATCGTTCTTTTTCCTTTTTTTTTTTTTTTCTTAAAAAAAAAAAAGAGATTTATAGAAAGCTATTTTTTCTTTTTATTTTTTCGTTTCTTTTTTTTTTTTAAAAAAAAATTGTTTTCTAGAACTATTAATCGATCAAACCTTCATTGTGTGAAGTCTGATCAGTCGACCTCTATCACGATCGATCAAATGATCTATCGATCCTATTGGTCTATCAAGATCGATCGAATAATCTATCGATCATATTAATCGATCACGATCGATCGGATGATTTATTGGTCATATTTATTGATCAGGATCGATCGGATGATCTATCGGTCCTATCGATAAATCACGATCGATTGGATGATCTATCATAATCGATCGGATGATCTATCGATCTTATGGATCTATCAAGATCAAGCGGATGATTTACTATGATTGATCGGATGATCTATCGATCTTATGGATCTATCAAGATCAAGCGGATGATTTACCATGATTGATCGGATGATCTATCGATCTTATTGATCTATCATGATCGATCGGATGATCTACCATGATTGATCGGATAATCTATCGATCCTATTAATCGATCGGATGATCAATCAATCCTATGGATCTATCATGATCGATTGGATGATCTATCGATCCTATGGATCGATCACGATCGATGGGATCGATCCTATTGATCGATCACGATCGATCAGATAGGATCAATACTATAACGATCGATCGGATGATCTAACGATCATATTGATCGATCACGATCGATCGGATATGATCGATACTATAACGATTGATCGAATGGTCTAACAATCCTATCGATCGATCAGATTATCTATCGATCCTATTGATCTATCACGATCGATCGGATATGATCGATACTATCACGATGGATCGAATGATCTATCAATCATATTGTTCGATCACGATCAATCGGATGATCATCACAATCAATCGGATGATTTATCGATCCTATGGATCGATCACGATTGATCGGATAATCTATCAATCCTATTGATCTATCACGATCGATCGGATATGATCGATACTATCACGATGGATCGAATGATCTATCAATCATATTGTTCGATCACGATCGATCGGATGATCTATCGATCCTATGGATCGATCACAATCAATCGGATGATTTATCGATCCTATGGATCGATCACGATCGATCGAATAATCTATCGATCCTATTGATCTATCACTTTCGATGGGATGATCTATCGATACTATTGATCGATACAATCACGATTGATCGAATGATCTATTAATCCTAATGATCGATCACGATCGATCGGATGATTTATCCATCCTATCGATCGATCTATCATCCGACCGATCATGATAGATCAATAAGATCAATAGATCATCCGATCGATCGTGTAGATCAATAGGATCGATAGATCATCCGATCAATCATGGTAGATCATCCGATCGATCATGATAGATCAATAGGATCGATAGATCATCCGATCAATAATGGTAGATCATCCGATCAATCATGATAGATCGATATGATCGATAGATTATCCGATCAATCATGGTAGATCATCCGATCGATCATGATAGATCAATAAGATCAATAGATCATCCGATCAATCGTGGTAGATTATCCAATTGATTATAATATATCAATAGGATCGATAGATTATCTTATGGATCATGGTAGATCATCCAATCGATCATGATAGATCAATATGATCGATAGATCATCCGATCGATCATGATAGATCAATTGGATCGATAGACCATCCAATCAATCATGGTAGATCATCAAATCGATCATGATAGATCAATAGGATCGATAGATCATCCGATCAATCATGATAAATCAATAGGATCGATAGATCATGATAGATCAATAGGATCGATAGATCATCCGATCAATCATGGTTCATCCGATTGATCCTATTGAAGTATTATGATCGATTGGATGATCTACTATGATTGATCGGATGATCTATCGATCCTATTGATTTATCATGATCGATGGGATGATCTACCATGATTGATCGGATGATCTATCATGATCGATCGAATGATTTATCGATCCTATTGATCTATCATGATCGATTGGATGATCTACCATGATCGATCGGATGATCTATCGATCCTATTGATCTATCATGATTGATTAGATGATCTACCATGATCTATCGAATGATCTATCGATCCTATTGATCTATCTTGATCGGATGATCTACCATGATTGATCGGATGATCTAATATGTTAGTTTAACATACTATATAAGGCAAAAATGGATTTTTTTTTTAATAAGACAAAAATGTCTATAAATTTGAAAAAAAAAAAAAATAAAAATAACTTTTTTAAAAACAAATTAACAAAATTAAAATTAAAAAAAAGAAGAAGAAAAAGAACGATTTTTTTTAAACTCAAAATTTACTTAAAATTAAAAATAAAAAACCAATTTTTCAAAAAAAAAAGTTATTTAAAAAAAAGGAATTAAAAAAATTAAAGAAAAATGAAAACAAAAATAGAAAACAAAAAATAATTTATTTAAAAAAAAAACCGAAAAAATACATTATAATTATGAACACAATTTTTTTTAGAAAAAAGAAAACAAACGAAAAATAAAAAAGAAAAACCTGTTTTTTATTAAATTAAAAAAACGAAAAATAATTTTTCTTTAAAAAAATTCTGAGGTGTTGATTTCAAAAAAAAAAAAAAAAGAATTAAAAAATCAAAAAGCTCATGATTGAGCCTTTTGGGTGAAGGGGGGGAGGGGGTGCAGGGGTGCACGCGGGACACGAAATTTTCGTGTCCCGCGCGCGCCTCACCCCAAAAGTTAAATTTTTTATTTATTTTTTATTGTTTTATTTTTTCAATGTTTTTTTTGTTTCTTTCTAAATATCCTGTACTCTCTTTACTCTCTCTCTCTCTCAACTTCATTTGATTCATTTATCAGAACTCTCGTCTCTCCTCTCTCTCTCTCTCTCTGGTCTTTGTTTCAGATATTTGATTTATTAAAATCTGCTACAATTTTAAAGAGAAACAAGAAGAAAAAGGTACCTTACTCTTCTCCATTTTCTTCTTCTTCGTCTTTGTGGTTTCTATTTCTTTTCTTTTCTGTTTTTTTTTTTTTGCAAATTTTGTGACATATCTCAGCTCTGTCTCTCTTGTCTTTGTTTCAGATTTTGGTTTATTTATTGCAATTATTGAAATCTACTTCAATTTTAAAGAGAAACAAGAAGGAAAAGGTACCTTACTCTTCTCCCCTTTCTTCTTCTTTGTCTTTGTGGGTTTCCATTTCTTTTATGTTCTTTTTGTTTTTTTGCAAATTTTGTTAATTCATATCTTTGGGGTTGAATTTGCAGATGTCCAGAAGTTTTATCAGTTGTGAGATCCCGATGGGTCATTTTTAATTTCTTATACTTCATCTCCTCCGTTTTTTTTTTTGAAATATATTTTGCTTGGTGAGGGGCACTGAAAAAATGGCCTGATCTGAAAAAATTGTCGGATTTGAGCTAGTAGGAGAGATGAGGAGAGGGGGTGCGTTGGGGGTTAAACATTTTTTTTTTTTTTTTAATGATGTATTTGTATTTAGTTTTATTTGTATTTATATATATATATATATATATTTTTTTTTTTTTTCATTTTTAGTAGTATTAATTGTATATAGAGATTTAATTAATGCAGTGAAGTTAAATGGATCTATTTTTTTTTTTTTTGTATATATATATTTATTTTTTTTTTCAATTTTTTAATAGTATTAGCGGCCACAAATGTGGCCGCTAATAGTTAAATCAGTCGGGTATTATTAGCGGCCACATGTGTGATTGTGGCCGCTAATACTAGACTATTAGCGGCCACTCATGTGGCCGCTAATAATACCCGACTATTTTAACTATTAGCGGCCACATACGTGTCGCCGCTAATAGTCTAGTATTAGCGGCGATTTTAGACTCAGTTAACAATTATTAGCGGCGGATAAAATTACTTTTAGCGGCGAACTTGGTGGCCGCTATAAAACAATTATTAGCGGCGACCAAAAAAAGTGGCCGCTAATAGTCTTTTGCGTCGGACTATTAGCGGCCACTCTTTAGCGGCCAAAATAACATCATTAGCGGCCAAATTTGTTGGCCGCTAATGATCAAATTTTTTGTAGTGTACATATGGACCCCTTTATAATAATATTTTTCAACACTGGCTCAGACATATGTGCATACGATCACTCAATTACAGATATCATGCCTACACATAAGTCTTAAGCAATAAAACATGGCATCTTACTCTTCTATACTAAGATATTATCCTTCAACATAATACTCGCAACACCATTTCTAATCGTATTTTAGCTTCATGCCTTGAACGTCAGTAAATCATATCAGCACTAGAGTTAACTCAATTATGCTAACACATCTTTCCTGAAGAACAATAACAGTCAGCCTTCTTACTTATAGACATGTCATTACTCGCACCTGGGCAATCATGAATCCATGTACATTCAAGTTCAATGTTTCATTAACACATGCGACCATCCAATAGAAATATACATAAGCTCTTTTCATTTAAGACGCTTAAACAGTTTCAATATAACATGCAGTTGCTAAATCATGTTCTCTTAAAACTAAACAAATCCAACATTTCATCAAATACTTTGAAATCATTTAAATCATAGTTTCTTCATGAAACATAAACAGTTTCAATATGACATGTTCTCAAACAATTTGCATAATTTAAATTCCAACCGCAGCACACACTCAAACACTTTAAAACAATTTAACACTCTTCACTTATGCATCATTTCTTAAACATCATTAATATAATTGAACATAATCGAAACTAATTAAATTATCCAAAAAATATATTTCATCATATGGTTGGTTCGGAATTATAAAACAATATATATTTTACAAATCTATAATATATAAAAATATATATTTTCTCAGTGAGTAGAATACTCACCTCAGATCGCTTGTACTCCCAATTTCAAACGACTCTAAGTTCAACCGTAAGGTGCCACTAAAAATACAATACATTGCACTATTTAGTATTCTAATCAATAATCACTCAAGGTAGCATTCTGAATCGCTCAAAAGCCACATTGCTGTTTTAACTATAAAACCCTAAAATTCCTAAATATTTATCCATAATTTCTAATCACTTTATTAAACTCAATATTGTTAACACATAAGCATTACTTATGGTTAATCACAATAAAATAGCATTTTAAGAAAATACCCTAAAACTAAGGTCTATGGAAAACTTACCAAAAATTTGCCACGCCAAAACCAAATGCTCGGGAAGCTCCTAACAACTCCAAACCACACAAAAGCTAGAGAAAACACCAAGTTAAATTCATTTCTACAAGATTTATAAAAAATCTTCAAAAATGCAAGTTTAGCGATTTACCTCAAAACGTTTAGTCAAAACGTAGATCGGGCTTCGAGGATTACGTTATCAAAGTCAGATTTAAGATTGGACGGCTGAATTTCAAGATATCATAATTTTTAGGTGGAAAAACCGAGAGAAAAAAGGGAAGAAATCGGAGCTACCAAGAAGAAAAGAGCGTTATGCTCTCTTTAAATTGGACCCCGTCCGAACGGGCATTGCAAGTCGTCCGGGCACGTGAAAAAGAAGGCGTCCGCCTCACGCATGATAGGTATTGTCCGGACGGGCATTGCCTCCTGTTCGGATGTGTGTCCACTTGCGGACGTGCTCCCAAGAAGGGTTGTCCGGACGCCCACAATATAGTGTCCGGACGCGCCATGTATATTTATATATTTTTGCATTATTTTGTCATTTATTCTATTTCCAATTCATTTTCTCATATTTTCCTCTTAAATAACTTATTTTTTTGGACTATTAAACATTCTCTGTGCGTCCCATTGTATTTTTCAGTCGTCAAATTAATTCTAGTCATTTCACCCATTAAATTTATTCTTAAAATGACAAATAATATTCAAAACATCGCACAAACAAAGAGAAGGTCAAGAAGGAAAGTAACTCTCAAGGCATTCAATGTGATGAGTGTTTCAAGATTTGTTCACATTCGAGCTGAATGTGCAAATTTTATAAAGTCCAAGAGGAAGGCCTTGAATATTACTCATAGTGAAGAATTTAATTCTAAGGACTCCGAAGAAACCCTAGATAAGAGTGTCAACTATTTGGCCTTTTTCTACTCTGTGAAGAATGCCGATAATCCTAGTGAGAATGACACTTATGTCCTTATAGAGATTTGTGATGAAGAATCCGAGAAAGACTCTGATGAGGAGAGTAACCTTCGAACAGCGTGTTACGAGAATTCATAATTGATCGTGTAATACGCTTTTCAAGTAGAATAGAAGCCGTATTCAGCTTCTTATTCCGACCTATTTTGATAATTGAATAAAATAACAGTAAGAAATTAGAGGTACCTAGGCCTCCAAGCACGAGGTTTGATAATTATTTTTGCATGCTTTGATTCACCCCAAACAAGGGTATTAATAGGCTTACAATTTAGATCTAGGTCAAATCCCCATGCAATTTGTAAAACCAATACTACCCAAACTAAGAGAATAAAAGAGAATCTTTTCCTGCTAGTCCCACAGGGCAATGGAGTGGAATTCTCCTTATTGCCTTATTTATTCTACTAACCGACAATAGAGTACAACTTTTTATTAGAATATACATAAAATATTAAGATACTATTATACTTCTTATCACTGTATCACTGCGTACAATCAAATTTTTAATGAGTGTGGTAGAATGAAAAAGTTGAAAACATTATTTACTCTTAAAAAACTGAATGAGGTTGAGTTTGAGAAAGAATTTGTGATTGCTAAAATGTCTGAATTGCATGCTGAGATTGATTCCTTGAAGTCTAAGAATATTATGCTTATTGATAATTAAGATTAATACACTAGAAACTGAATTTGAATTGTCTAAATCTCAATTGCAAAATTATTCTAGTGTTAAACTTGATTATATTTTGAATTCTCATAAACCTTTTGGTGACATGCGTGATCAAGCTGGGTTTTGATAAATGTGCTTATAGCCTTATACTTTATAAACTCACTCTGTCAACAAAGGGAAGATAAACCTCGTGTCCCCTATGCTTGTTGAAAAATCTAGTTCCAAAATGGTTGATAAGGGTAAGAAAATTATTATTGACCCGTATATGTCTAGACCTAAGTCAAGGGTTGTGCACTTTCGTAAGAGAGAACCTTATCAAAGGTTCATCCCTACTTGCTATCATGGTGACAAAGTTGGTTACTTTCAAACAAATTGTTTCAAGTTGAAACCCTATGAGCTTGTTAGTGATGAATCCTACAATGGGAATAGTCATGAGGGTTGCTTAACATAATGAGGGTGGTTTTGGCTAGGTTAGATCAGTTGAACAAGTGTCAAATAAATATATGTATGACACATAATACATGGTTATATTATTACTATTGTATAATAATATATATACCGGTACTTACATATTAACTAGTTACCTTATATAACTATATATACACATATTATATAACATGTGCATGCTTACTTATTATATATTTATTTTGTTCTACCATTATACTATATTTATATATAATAACACATGGTTTACTTATAGTTGTATACTATATTATATAATATGCTTACACTAGAAATTGCAAGTATATTAATTATACATTAGTACTTATATCTTATACACTTATGTATATTTTATAGTATATTAACATGTTCCATACTTATTAATTATAACTATATTTAACATATACATATTAATTTTACTTATATGTTATTATTAAATCATTATATATTTATGCTTCTATTAACATACTATATGTAACTATACAATTAAGTAACATTATTGAATTCCACCCATAATTTTCAGCCCTTGGATCTATAAGATTCAATCCTCTCTATTCCTTCCACTTCAGCCACAGATGTGCTCCATTAAACCATGCATTCATCTACAACCGTTAACGTCTTTTAATCGTAGCTCTTGATCCATTATTTTTACTCATTTCATTTTTTTATTTCTCTTACAGAAACAACGTAATTAATTAGTTTGTACTAAATTTAAGTTGTACAACACTTAAACCGAAATATATGATGACATATAAAGCCCTAAAAATTCAATTTAATTTCACTACAATAAGTTATTTAATTCCAATTAAAATAATCATTAGATATAGAGAAAAAAAAAAAAAAAAAAAAAACCCTAAACTACAATGATATAATTATACACTATATAGGGTATACCAATTAAATTTTACAAGTCAATATTTTTTTTTAAACACATAACTAATACTATTAATTAATTAATTTTTGATGTGTGAGATAATAACATGTCAATAATTATTGACGTGTCAAAACTACGCGTCAATAATTTTTGATGTGCCAAATTAACACGTCAACACTTGTTGACGTATCAATTCGACACGTCAATATTTATTGAAGTGTCAAATTTAGTGTCAAATTTTGCCACTTCAATAATAAATTTAATTTCAATATATTTGTTTAAAATTAAATTGACTTTAAATTTAGCAAAGTATCACTTTTTGACACGTCACTAATTAGTGACGTGTCAAAAGTAGATTACTGTATGAACGGCTGGGATTATTTTGGGATCTTATAAACCCAAACAATGTCATCGTTTTAAACCATGAGGAAATGTAACCAAATGTCTGAAGGTTTTTTTGGCTTGCCGCCATTTAAGCGGGTAGTGGGAGGGTCTCTTTTCAACAATGTGGGAATGAGTAAAATTATATGTTTGACGCCTGTTTTTTGTGCTCTGTTATGGCTTCCTCTTAAGTCTTAACCAATTTTTTATTTTTATTTTTTTGGCATTGAGGGAAAGCAACGCCCAGCTCTATCAACAGTCCTTTTCTTTTGAAATACTTAATAAGGTCTCTCAAGGCCCAATTATTATTATAGCATTCTCTACCATAGTATTCGGCCTTCGGGGTCAACCGGTGGCTCCTATATATGAGGAAGTAGGCACAAAGGAGGCTCGAGGGCTTATTAAGGAAGGCGGTAAGGGCTGACGAAGGGGGGAGAACGAAAGATTTTTTTGGTCCCCCAAACCTGGGGGTGATTTGGGGGGAGGGGGGGATGAGATCTCCACAATTGTTTGCAATTTGAACATATAACTGAAAAAATCTATATTTAAACGAAGCGCTTATCACCTTGGGATGGAGTTACAAGATCGGTCAAGAGGGCAATCGTCCACAGTTGTTAAGGAGCCTGAGGTATGGAAGTCTTTATGGAATCTCAAAGTACCTAATGCTGTTAAAATTTTTATGTGGAGAAGTTTTAATAATATTTTACCTACAAAGCAAAACCTTCTCAAAAGGATGATAGTAGATGATGGGAGTTGTCCATGGTGTCTTGGTGAGATGGAAACTATTTCCCATGCTTTATGGTATTTTATTGCAGCACAGGATGTGTGGAGTGTGGGTCAGTCTCCATTCCAGAAATTAATGTGCTTTCATTGATTTTACTTTCATGGAGATTTTTATGGAGTGTTGTAGCCGGTTTGAAGTTGAGCAAATGGCTATCTTTGCTGTCCTTGCTAGAAGAATTTGGTTTAGAAGAAATGCAATGTTATTTGAAGGTAAAAATGAACATCCAAACCAGATTTACCGAGAAGTGGTGACAGCGGCTGCTGATTTTATTGATAATAATAGTGGGGAAGAATCTGCGGTTGAACCGGTGAGATGTGTAGATTCTAATACGGGCTCCTGGACTCATCTATTGGCGTGAGTTGTGAACAAGCAACAAATGGAAAGTAAATATTCAAAGAAGGAAAAATCTACGAGTATGGAAGGAGATAGACATGCAGTGATTACAGCTTGATACTAGGCATAATCTGTGTATAGACCAAAATTAGGATGAATGTAATTCTGTTTAATCGTATTCGATTCAATGAAAAGTTATGTGAAA
Source organism: Alnus glutinosa (assembly GCF_958979055.1). Classification (NCBI taxonomy): domain Eukaryota; kingdom Viridiplantae; phylum Streptophyta; class Magnoliopsida; order Fagales; family Betulaceae; genus Alnus; species Alnus glutinosa. The sequence goes on from NC_084889.1 coordinate 34,295,821, forward strand.
ATATTTATCCCTAATTGTTGACATCATCCACCTTTAGGTATTGTTAAAATTAATTTTCATGCTGCTTTAAATCAAGAGAGAGGAATGGTGGGGATTGGTGTGGTGGCAAGGGACTCAATGGGTTTCCTATTGGGTGCTAAATGTTTTTCTATCCATATATTCACTGATTCTCATATAGCAGAAATGCTGGCAGCAACATATGCAGTATCTTTTAGTAAGGAGGTAGGTTTTTTTGAAGTGATTTTTGAAGGCGATGCGCTGAATGTTATTAAGGAGGCGAATTCTAATCCACCTTTTCTTTCGAGCGTTGGTCATTTGGTTGAAGGCATTCGAAATGAGGTGGGTTTTTTCAGAACATATTCTTTTGTCCATGTAGCCAAGGGTCTCAATGAAGTTGCTTATATTCTGGCTAAGACTGCGATTACTAATGTTGTTGATGATGTTTGGTTAGAAGAAATTCCTCCTTGTATTTTGGAGACTATTACTAAGGACTTTCAAGTCCTTAGATCCTAATTTTGTTGTAATGTTGGGATCAGTTTTTATTCTATCTATGAAGAAGTCGAGCTTTATGTTCAAAATATATATATATATATATATATATATATATATATATATATATATATATATTGATAATTTAGAGAGAGAGAGAGGATGAGGACGTTGACACAATTAGTACTTTGAGGGACATTGACAATAAAATGATAATTTGAGGAAATTAATGTGTACCTTTTCGTTTAATGTATTTTCCCTATCTCTTTGGGCATTTCTTTAGCTTCATGAACATGGGATCAACGACCGAGTGCTTGTACAACCTATATGATCAATTTGAATCTCAAATCCACTATCTTATAGATTACACGAAATTTGCATTCGTAATTCATATTATCATCACATTAATGTTCATATTATATATTAACTGATCTGTTGGAAAAGTCGACCGGGCTTGCCGAGGTATCAATAGAGAGTACACTTGCAAAGAGTGAGAAAATTAACAAAAGGGCTTAGCAGAGCGAGTCAGCAGAAAATAGCTCAAATGCTTAAGTAAGTATCAATTTAAGGGAATAATCAAAAGAGAAAACACAATAAGGTCGAGAGGAAGGAGACAAATTAAAAGTGATTACCGCTTTTCATAAGAGAAATGTTTAGTTTTCATCTTTTGTCTATTTTTTGCTCATCTTCATATAATAAATGAGTAAATTTACCATTGAATATGTGGGACCACATGAAACCAACGTATGTGATCCCACAAATTCAATGACAAATTTACAAAAAAATATAGGTAAAAAATGAACGAGTGATGAATGTGTATCATGTCTCATTTTTATAATTAGATTTTTCATAACTATTTGCCCTGTGTCGTATGACAAGGCCAGAAGAAGGCCAATAAACATAGTTAGAAAGGAATAGAAAATTCAAAAAAGAAAAAAGAAAAAAAGAAAAAGAAAAAGGAGGATAACTTCACAAAAGTGTATCGAATTATATACCGTTTTGAAATAAATGTGCTAAACTAGCAAACGTCTCAAACTGGAGTATCCACGTTTCAAACGTCTCACTTAAGGGTACTTCATTAGGATTTGCTGTTAAATCCTAACGGAGTACCCAAAATATCCTCTTTTTTATTAGGAAAAAAAAAAATATAGGATTTAGGTGTTGGTCAGAATTTAACGGAATTTACAAAAATACTTATACCTGAATCTTTGAAAACTTTTATAATTTTTTTTTTTTTTTTTTTTTAAAAAAATAGGGTTATTTTGATAATTTTGGCCGGATTTAACAGCAAATCCTGACGTAGATACTCCAGTTTGAGATGTTTGCTAGTTCAGCACGCTTATTTCAAAACTACATATAATTCGATATACTTTTGTGAAATTATCCCCCCGGCCATAGAAAAGGGAAGAAAAAAGAAGCCATTTTTAAAATTTTTCCAGGCAAATAATCAGAAAAGCTCATGTGTGGACGTATATATATATATATTAAGACGATGATACGCTTAACTTGAAAAAAAAAAAAAAAAAAAATAGGAGTTGAGGGTGGGGGGTGCATGTGACCCCCTCCCTTCGCCCGTGCTTATGCGGACATATGTTAATATTATAGTATAGTGTAGTTGATCGAAGGGAGGAACAATGACGTTTTGAACATCGTCTTTTTCCATTAAAAAAAAAAAAAAAACATCGTCTTTGATAATGAAGCATTAATTGTCAGCGATACCAAATTTCGCTGTATTGTTCACACGGCAGTACATAATATATATATATAATATCACTCTTGCCTCAATAATAGAAGAAGAGAACTGATTCTCGTACAACACTTTTATGCAAAGATCAATATGATGACATTGCTAACTCTAACTTTAACCTGGGTAAGAAAAATTTTGATGCTAAAATTGTTAGATATTACAAGGTCTCTTGTTGAACGGATTAAACCTAGAAGAAAACAAGGATCTTGACTCCGTAAGAGTTGAAGAGCTTTTAATTTGGGTTCTCTTCATACATATGAGCTCACATTGCCTAAACCTCAGAAAAGCAAGTCTATTGCACTAAAGCTTGACAAGGAGGAAGTCGATGAATCCTCCAGTGAGGAACCATTTAATGATGAGGACCTTGTCATGTTTGTTATGAGGTACATCCGGTGAGTATTGAACAGCAGCAGTCAAGACTCAAGATCAATTCTATCTGGCTAGAGTTTTTTGCCTCAAAATTGACGGCAGCTTGCCACTCCTGAAAGAGTATCCCCATATTGGTCATGTCGGAGCTTGTGCTTGCTGAAGCCCAATTAAAGTCTAGGCCTTGGAAGCCATAAAGCCTTGCTATCATCATTGAAGAGTCGATGAAAGTTTTTCTATAAGGAGCCTTGCTGACCATTAATCAATGAAAGGATTGCATAGTCTGCGCTTTCACCCCCAATAGAAAGGAGGGTGGTGATTGATGGGTTCTTTTGTTTAACAGTGTTCGTGAAGGTGGAGAAGTATTGCTCATCATAAGATGAGATAAGTTCAGCAAAAGTGCAAATAAGGTGAGTAAAGAGGGCTGAGTTTATGTCTGAAATGGGGAACCCGCTGCTGGAGTACCAGTAACCTGCTTTGATCCAAGTTTGTGCAGTTGAAGGCACCAAGTGTAAAGAAAGAAAGATATGGAAAAGAAGAATGATGATAATTTTGAACAGCATGGAGCAAAGCTGTACTTCAATTCTGAAGAATGTAATAGCTTGCCTTGAAAGCTATATTTCACAAGCATATAGCTAGACAGAAATGGATAGGCTAACCTTGTGCATATATGAGCAAAATATGCTATATAAACAAAAATATGGGAGTAAGTAAAACAAATTTCAAATTTCATGAGGATGGTTGAAGGTTCTCTACATTTGATTTTTATTTATTTATTTATTTTTATTTTTATTTTTTTGGGTCAAAATGTAATAGAGATATTTTTGTAGAATGATTGTAAAATGGATAGGCTAACCTTGTGCGCGTGAAGATTACGATTTTTGCTTACCTCAAAATTATAGATGATTATTTGTGGAGTAATGCTACAAGTACTTTTTTGTGTTCTTTAAAATTGATTTAGCTTTTAAAACTAACATTGAATTTGTGATAGGTTATTGTAATTAAATTTTGATTTAATTATGATGCGTTTGTGATCAGTTTCTGAACTTGCTAGATTAACTAATTGTACCATGACTTGAGTAATAATTCTAGATGTCATACTTATGTCCTTTTTGTATCCCTCTAAAAATGATGTGACTTTTAAAATTACTATTTGATTTATGATCGACCACTATTGAATTTTGATCAAATGTGGATTTCAAAAATTTTATCAATTTTGAAGAGATACTATAGGGACATAGATATAAAATCTAAAAGTACTTTGACTTGAGTGTATGGAAGACTTACACAGTCGGTCAGCCCCATTAGAAGGGTAAGACTTCTGTGCATAAAACAAACAAAACCTCGCATATGCCTCGACAATTTTGGGCCGCGTGGTGTAAACCAATGACTTGTCCCAAAAATCAATGAGATGTATATAATGTGATTTTATGGTCATTGTGCTACATTTTCTATATATTTTGCGAACGAAAAAATGTCACAAGGATAAATCATAAATGTGTTTGTTTTAGGCTGCGTTTGTTAAACTTTTGTTGTAATGTAGTATAAAGTTAAAAGTAGTCTTTAGTGTTTTGTATTTTGAATTTTTTTTTAAGTATTTTTTGTTTTATTTTATTTTAAAAAATGCAAAAACCTAGCTATTTTAAAAAGCGTTATCAAACGTCATGATAGAATTGTCAGAAAGTTTTTTTTTTTTTTTTTTTTCTTTTTTGGAAAGACAATTAATTTTTTTTTTTTTTTTTTTTTTTAAAAAAAACAATTACTTTACCATTTGACAATTCTCTTCGTGCACATTCTTGATAGACTCATTAAATTTGTGAAAACGATCCACATTACGGGTTGACCTCTTTTAACTAATTAACTCCTTTGAATTTTAAGAAAATTGGGGCAAATTCTTATCTCAAACTTATTGCTTTTGTCTTATCCACATTGTTGGAATAATGCTATATATCACTTCAGGATTAGGATCCCCATAAATTTTTTAAATATTTGAGATTTTCAAATTGTTAAATCATAGTCATGTTTTACATCTAACAGTTCACAATATTGTGCCAACTGTTCACATCACACCATATCCCCCTTGTGTCCCATCAAAATTGATGTGGCTCTTCAAATCATCATTGGATCAAAATTCAATATTAATTTATTATAAATTTAATGATGATTTTAAGAGCCACATTAATTTTCAATGGACATAAGGGAAACATGAGATGACATGTAGCATTGCTCACATTGAGAAAACGAAAACGAAAACAAAAACAAAAACAATAAAATAATAATATAAAAAGCAACTCACTGACTGAGATTTATGGTCTTATCCCAAATTGTTGCTTTTGAAAATAATAAACTTGTTGCTTTTGTCTTATCTAGATTGTTGACCAGTATAACAGCAACTCACTAAGAGCACTAATAGCAATCTTCTATATTGGTTCCCTTCTCTAAATATAGGAAAATTTTCACAAAAACTCACAAAAATCACCCCACAATAGATATCCCTAATTTACATTTTTTTGTTGGGTATCTACAGTGCTACCCAATTAATTTTTTTAATGAAAAAAATCCGGCTCTCTAACTCTCTCTCTCTCTCTCTCTCTCCTTCAGGACTAGCTTCACGCATCACTTCATCTCCTTCACTTTGTCTCCTTCACGGCCATGTCCGAACCATGCTCTTTGATATGTGTTTTTGCTAGGAGGAGAATATGCAATAATATATATATATATATATAGAACTCCTTGAGGAGAGAGACTAGATTTTCATCACTGAATCAAATGGAACAAGATGACGAAAAAGTTCACCGGAAAACGCAAGGAGTGTTTCTCACCGCCGTTGTCGCCAAATTAGCCAGTGTCGTTGCCGTTGAAACCTTCTGGAGCCAGAGCTTCTTGCTGGAGAATTTGGGGGCGATCACATTGAGGACCTCGAAGTGCTTCTTGGGTGGGCCCAAAGAAGGATCCTCATCGATCCTGAGTCGTAGGATTCCGTCGGAGAGGTCAACGAAGACGTGCTGAGGTGAGGTCGCTGTTGGAGATAATGGAGATGTGTTGGTGAGGACTGGGCTGTGGGAAGACGGTAGACGGCGGAGTCTCTTGGATTCAAGATTATAAAAAAAAAAAAAAAAAAAAAAAAGGTAAGGGAATCTATTATAAAATAATAATTATAAAATAAGGTAAAAAAAGAGTATTTAATTGATATAGAGAAAATTAAGGGAATCTATTATGAGATGATTTTTTATAGGGAAGCAAAAAGTAGTTTTGTTTCCTAAATATAGGAAAAATGGTAGGAAAATTGCTGCTAGTACTCTAACTCACGGTAGGTAGTGAGTTGGGACAAGAATTCTCACCATTTCAAATTAAATCAAATAGAATAATAGTATTTATTTTATTGTCAGGATTTAAAGTTGATGTATGATGTAAAATAGAATTTATCCATATTTTTTAGTAAACAATGAAAAATAGGAAAATTATCGAAAATAATATTAATTGGAGTAGCGCCGTTTTATTATAATTTTACATGTTCTCAGACAATGAAAGTATAAAAGAAAAGACTTTATCATCAAGCTAAGATTTATTTTTATTTTTTTCTTATTTACAATTAAGATTTTATTTCATTTTCTTATTAGGATTAAATTTGTTTTATTTATTTTATTTTCTTACTAAGATTTGGTTTACTATATTATTATTAGTACTATGTTTGCTTTACAGTTGAATAAAGGAGACGCATGGTATTAATTAATGCCATCTTTCGTTGACAAAGTTGTCGTTCCTGAATTGTGCAGTCAGCTTTAATAGATTTTAAAAAATACATTGTTGACTAAAATTACTTGACTTGAGTGTATGAAACTATGAAAGACTAGCTTCCTCAGAAGGGCAAGACTTCTGTGCTTAAAACTACAGAACCTCGAATATACCCCGACAATTTTGGGCCCCGTGGTGTAAACCAACGACTAGTCCCAAAAATCAACGAGATGTATATAATGTGATTTTATGGTGAATGTGCAACATTTTCCATATATTCTGCGAACGAAAAATGTCACAATGATACAAGGGTTTGTTTTAGAGTGTATTTGTTAATTTTTGAATTTTTTACTAATATTTCTTGCTTTATTTATTTAAAAAAAAAAAAATGCAAAAACCTTTTTTTTTTTTTTTTTCTTTCTTTATTTAGTGGGAAAATAATTATTTTTTATTTTTTCTGAAAAAATTACTTTACAGTTTGACATTTCTCTTCATGCTCTAGAGAGTTTCAACGTTTCTCCCGTTAAAGAGATAGAAGGGCAAAATGGGAAAGAAAAATTTGACTCAATTTTTTTTTTTATCAAATTTGGAGACGTTGGGCTGAGCGGCGTGCCGTCTTATCACACAGTAAACACTTAGAGCCGTGTACGACTGTGCAAACTTCGAGCTTTGGCCTTCGGGTTAAAATTGACGTCAGTGTTATTTTTTTTTTATTTTTTTTATACCTTTTCTCATTCTAGTGTTATTTTGCAAATTACTAAAAAGTCTGAAACGAGGAAAGTATAATTATAGAAGAATTTGCAATGTTTGATTTGTTCGATCTCAGATATTAATTTCCTCCAACTCAGAGCATTCAACAATTCAAATAAGCCTTCAAAGTTTAAACGTTTAAATTAATTTCTAAACAATATGCAACCTTTTAGTTTTAAGTATGTAATAAATTTTCATATTGGTTGAGATTTAAACTTTTATAATTGAATTGTTCTTTTTAATTTAGATTGTTTTTTTTAATAATTGTTTTTATATTTAATTTTTGTTCAACTTAATTTTTTTTATTCATTAAAATATTTTTTTCAACCCCCAACCTAAAATCCTGACTCCGCTATTGACATTGAAATTTCTTACAAATTAGTTTGTAGGAAATTTCATATTAAAGTAATATTATTTTTTCACAAATTTTGCACAACTCTAACTACTTTTTTTTTTTATAATTAACTATTAAATTTATTTTTCTATACGTGGGACCTAAATATTAAATTGAGAAAAATTTTTACAAATCAATTTATTTTTTGGCTTGACGCTGTTGTACGTGTCCAGCGCCATCTGTCTGCTTGGTTTCATAAATCTCGGCATCGATCTTTGTGTGTGTAGGAATATCTGACATTATGCAGCAGTGGAAAGACAAGAATATGAGCACTTAGATCTTTTTAAAGAAATACAACCAAGTGTCTGAATGTTTTTTGGCTTGACGCCGTTTAAGAGGGTAGCGAGAGGGTCTCTTTTCAACAATGCGGGAACGAGTAAAATTATATGTTTGATGCTGTCTTTTGTGCTCTGTTATGGCCCTCTAGTCGTAACTTTTTTTTTTCCTGCAAAATGTTCAAGACCTGATCAGAGAAGTGCAAGCATAAGATGATGAATTATTATTATAGCATTCTCTACCATAGTATTCGGCCTACGGGGTCAACCCGGCGGCTTCTATGAGGAAGTCGACAAAAAGGAGGCTCGAGGGCTTCTTATTAAGGAAGGCGGTAAGGGCCGATGAAGGGGGAAAAATGAAAGATATTTTTTGGTCCCCCTGATGGTTTGGGGGTGCTTGTGGGGAATCGAGATCTCTGCATGCAATTGCTTGCAATTTGGATCGATAATTAAAAAAAAAAAAAAAAATCTATATTTAAATGAAGTATCCCGTAGGATAGAATCATAGAACAATCAATTGATTGTACGTGATAGAAATGGTGGCTCATATTCAAGACGAAGTGCTTTTCAATTCCATCAATGAGTGAATTTAAACTTGACCAAAAGATGGTGTTTTGTTCATACAATTTCAAATTCATACATCCTTAGCAGCAAAGACCAACTTAAATATTAGTTTTACTCAATGCAATAAAATAAGAAATATAATAAACACCTATACAAGATAGCTAGGTGACATAACGAAAGTAATAGACATGAAGGAGAAACTATGTTCTTAATGAACAAAAATCATCATACATGTTGATAGAGAAAACTAAGATATTATTAAAAAAAAAAAAAAACTCTGATTATTCCGGTACAACTTATCCAAACTTACAGTAAAACCCTAAAGCTAATAAAGAATGGAAATAGAACAAAATAAGAAGAAGAAAAAATACAATAATTATAGAAATACTTGATGGCAAATGAAACCTAATACTAGAGTGGGACTCTGTAACAGACTCCCATATTAGTGGAACAATCTAGTAGACTTTCTCTTCGCATGACTTGGTGCCTTGCAGCTAGAACAGAAAATACACTCTTAAAAATATCCATGATCGTCTTAAATTAAACCATTACCAGAAAGTGTCTATTGTGTAGAGGGGATGTGGAGAGTTTAGTTTTTAGGTTTAATGGTGTAGTAGGTCTGCAGAAACGTCAGCACTAAGAGGTAAAGGGCAGCCAATGCCGATATGAATGCCCATGGCGTGTTAAAATACCTACTCTTGAAGCTCACCACCTGCACATAGAATTTATTCCGGTAACACTCGTCCACATCTTTGAACAATTGGGAGAGGTAAAACTGATCGTCATCAAACGCCAGGTCCTTGCCCATCTTGTTGATGAAGAGCACCACGTCGCCGCCTTTTCCATAGTAATTTTCAATGATGTTCTGGTCGCAAAGGTAGTCGACGTCTTTGGCGGTGTTCACCAGGCAGTCCAAGAAATTAGCGTAAACCGTGAACTGCTTGGTGCGGCTGTTGTGCAACTGCTCGAATGCCAGACAGTTCAACAAGAAAGACTTCATGTGGTAGTCCATGGTTATATTCGGCATCTGGATCACACCGTTCCTTAATTTCCCCTTCCCGAATTTCACGTCCAAGAAGCTGTCCGCCTCTCTCAGTTCGACCTCAATCCCCGCTCGGCGGAGCTTTGAGATGCTGTGAATAAGACGGCAAGTCTGTGTGTTGCCCTCGTTCTTCTTTGATTGCTCTAGATGGGGCGTGAGAAAACTTGACCGAACCAAGTCCAGCAAATGGAAGGGTACTGTTTGATTGCGGCGGAACGTGAAGCTCTCTATGACTTGGTTGGGCCTTTGCATTACTTTGTTAAAGAATCGTAAAGCGAGCAAGGACAAGGAAGCATCCGACTCCCCAGGCATTTTGGAAGTTTCAAACAACCTTTCTAGAACAAAAAAAGGGATCTGATTCTGGAGCAGAAGCAGGTCACCGTAGATATATGGTACTGCCCACGCCATCGTGGCGAGAGGGTCGTTGAACTCGAACAGTTTCTGTTTGTCAGCCTTTCGAAACAACTCTATTAAGAAACAACCATCAAGAACTATCATCTTGAGGAACCGATCATCATTAATAGACTCGAGGTTCATCTCTTTGGAATAACACTTTCTGGCTTCCGCTACAAGTGGGCGTGTGCTTTCCAATAACACATCTAAATGCAATTGTTTCTTATGAAGTAAAAGGCTCAGGACCTTCAGTTTGTGCTTCTCCATCGCCTTCACTTGAGGCTCGCTGCGGTGGTAGGGCCCGATGGAGACCACCCGGGGCTGGTATGTATACGCCTTCTTGCCGTTGATCTCGATGAGCGTCACGGGGACTGCGTAGATGCAACAACTTCTGGCTTCGCTTGGTATCTGTGCGTAGATGCAAGAAGTCTTGGAGATCTGACCTTCCAAGTCATCTAGCGAGTCCGTCGATATTTTGGTGGTCTTGGAGATCAGACCGTCTAGCGAGCCCGTGGATTTGTTTTTCCTGGGAGGCATTTTGGTTTTAGATTATGGGTGTGGAGATGGAGGTACATGTGTAATTAACAGTGTAAGGAAACTTTATAATTTCTCTACTATTTATAGATGACTTTGCAATATAATAATTACACGTTAAGTTATTAATCAAATTTGAAAATTTTCCACACTCGCATAGTTTATTGTTCTTTTAAGTCTTGGGGCTTGTTTTATCTTTTGATTAATTAAAACACGCAAATCTTCTAATTACACATTAAGTTATTAATCAAATTTGAAAATTTCTCACACTCGCAGAACTTATTATTCTTTTAAGTCTTTGGACTTGTTTTATCTTTTGATTAATTAGAAGACGCAGATCTTCTAATTATTGTTACCAAGTCTTCTGCTTCGTCAATACATCTAACTGTGTATTTAAAGTTAATGTTGGCACATTTTTAAAAAAATGTCGAATTATATATTTCGTTAAATGTATTAACTTTAAATCATAACCATATAATAGATACTGTTCATTTCATTTGAATTTGAAATAATCTTTGTCCAGTGAATAAGGTGTAGAAGAAGGATTGAGGAAGAGATAGATAAAACTCTTACTTAAGTGGGTCTTCAACCTTCAGTGTGGATAAAGATAGACAATAATTACTTGTCACTACAACAAAAAGAAAATGGCTTGGTGCCATTTTTTACACTTTGTTTTTCATCAGCCGAAATCTAGGGGTCGAGAAATATTTTTTACGTTCTTAATACAAGACATGTCTAAATTGCTAGTAATTTAAGCAAATACAATAAGAGACATTATATTGATTAGACTTATTTGTGCAAATAAATTTGAATTGTTCAGTCACCTGCTTGGGCATGTGAAATTCATATGATCTGCATAATATAATATTAATTACAGATAATTTGTTACCCTTTTTTTCTTATTAGGGAGGCCAGGTAGGTACTTACCAATAAAATAAAAGGGAAAACTTGGTTGAAAATTGGATGTGGTAATGATCACCATGCAAGGTATAATCAAACCAAATTATTATATAGCTTCTTAGAACGTACATTAGGTGGCCGTTAAGAAAAACCTCAGTCATTTATGAGCAAAATATGCTAAACAAAAATTATTTGTTTGGCGACATCTGTGGGAATGATTATTCGTTTCTCATATATATTAAAAAAAAAAAAATATGTCATGGTGATGAACACACGTTCAAAAGATGCTAGCGAAACTGGGACTACTCAAGATGATGCATTGACTTAGAACGATCCTCATGCGCAGATAAGTCGGTGCTAGTCTACACCAAGCATGCAAGATAAGTTTATGTTCTTCCTTTCATTGTTGCTAGTAGCAGTTATCAATTTTAGCAATTTATTGTCTTATTTTGTGACTTTCCATTCAAATACATGCATTCTGTAATTCTGAGGATTGTAAAAATTTATGACAATTGGTTTTACGAGAAAAGACAAAAGTTTGAATGAGATAAGTATTATCTCTTCAATGTTTTATTATTGGAAGTCAAAACTTAATCCTTCATGAGACTAGTGCTGGAAGGTGCTTAATTTTTATTCAAAAAATAAAATAAAATAAAAGTGTTTAATTTAATTAACATGTTAGTATGTAGCCTTTTATAACTGTATAAGTGCAGAGAACAAGAAATGAAGAAAACCCTAAGGTAAATTCAGGGAGTTAACCTTGCAGAGAAAACTCTAAGGTAAATCCAGGGAGACAACCCTGCAGAGAAAACAAAGATAAGAGAAAATCGCACTACAAAAAAAAAAGCAAATTCTGGACGGTTTTAAACCGTCCAGAAATGCAAAAAAAACCGTCTGGAATCAATTCCAGACGGTTTTTTTCAGACGGTTTTAAACCGTCTAAGATATATTGTCGCTAATTGAATTTCTAGACGGTTTGGACAAAATCGTCCGTAATTCTAGACGGTTTTGGCGAAACCGTCCAGAATCAGTTCTAGACGGTTTGGGCAAAACCGTCCAGAAAAAATTATGGACGGTTTTGCCCAAAACCGTCCACAATTTGTTATTTTTTTATAAAAAAAAATAATTTTTTATTTGTTATTTTTTTTATTTTTTCCAGTGGTCTCTTAAGCTTCTACGCGCGTTCTACCGGAAAATCCACCGAAGAATCAACCAAAAAATATACCCACAAAACAACCCAAAGCCGTTTCGGCCGGATCTGCTCCCTCATTGCACAACCCAACAACCACAGCCACGGCTAAACACCCCCCTTTCACAAATCAACCAAAAAATATACCAACCCAAAACAACCCAAAGCCGGTTTCGCCCGGATCTGGCCGGAAACCCCAAATCGTTCGTATCCAGCCCTTCGTAGTTCGTACTGGAGTGTCGAGACCAACTACAAATCCCTTCAAGTTCAAGATTACGACCCAAAATCTGAAAACCCTAATTTCGACCATTTCGCCATGGACCCGGAGATCGCGAAGACCCAGGAAGAGCGGAGGCGTATGGAGCAGCAACTGGCTTCCTTGACCTCCGTCACCTTCGACACCGACCTATACGGCGGCAATGACCGCGACGCCTACGTCACGTCCATCCCCGTCAACGAGGATGACGAGAACATCGATACCATGGACAACGAGGTTGCCGGCGATTTCGGAGAGCACTGCTCCACTACGATGCAGAGAGTCGCCAAGACCGTGGACGCGTATCTGGGTCGGGCGAGATCGCCACCTAGTGAGAAGGATTAGAGAGACGAGAGAGAGAAGAGAGATTTGGGGAGAAGAGAGTTTTCTGGGGAGAAGAGAGTTTTGGGGGAAGAAGAAGACTGAGAGATCAGAGAGAGCAAGAGAGAGAGAGAGAGAGAGATCGATGGTTCTGATTTTGTTTGGGAAATAAATCTGACGGACGTGGTGAAATAAGAGGTATTACACGGATTGATGACATGGCGTGGGGGAAAAAAATTCCAGACGGTTTGGTAAAAACCGTCTATAAATTCCAGACGGTTTTAACTAAACCGTCTGGAAATAAAATTTAACGACGGTTTTAAAAAAAACCGTCTATAAATTTATAGACGGTTTTTATAAAACCGTCTGGAAATGAAAATTTTTAGACGGTTTTAACTAAACCGTCTCGAATTTTATAGACGGTTTAATCAAACCGTCCATAATTAATTTTTTCTAGACGGTTTCAAAAAAACCGTCTGCAAATTTTATTTTCTAGACGGTTTTAGAAACCGTCTAGAAAAAAACCGTCCATAAATGTTTTTTTTTTAGTAGTGATATCTTAAGGCAAATCCAAAGAAACGACCCTGCAGAGAAAACAAGGAAGGGAGATGACCCTCGGTTTTCAGGTAACTCTCGGTTTCTAGGTTAGAGGTTTTCAGAAGGCATGGACCATCTCCGAAGAAAGGGAGAAAACCCAAAGGAGAAACAAGAAGGCACAAAGCTACCCAGGAGAGAAGGAGAAAACCCTAAGGAAAAAACAAGAAGGCATGAGGGGTCGGATTTTTAGAAACCATAAGGGCATCATACAATTTCGAAAGGAGGTTTTATCTGAGTATGCCTCAAATAAGAGAATTTGGAGGTAACTGTTGGAAATAATCCTACTCCAAGTTGAATTGCGGTAGTAGGCTCAATTCATGTCCAATAAAGACTTCTTGAAGAATCTAGTCAACAATCCAACTCCTGGAACAAATCAAACTACAGGCACTCATAGTTTAGGTGGGAGTAGTAAACCTAATTCGGGTTTGACTCCATTTTTTTGCCTATAAATAGGCTCATACTCCAAGTATAAATGACAAACTGATTATTTTATGCACTGAGCATACTTTTATCTTAAAAGCTAATTTAGGCATAGGAGTAAAACCACCGGAAGGATCTCTTAATTTTAATTATTTTGCAATATTCTTGAAAAGCATGAAGAATATTGAAGAACGCGTCGTTCACACCGAACCAGAAACTATCCCATATATGATAATCAAATCATCTAAATCCCTTCATTATAGACAATACAAATCAACATTTATCATAAACGATTTCTAGCTATCCCTTAACAAGACATATATACTCTTTAACTCTTAAGTATTCACTCGGTCTTAAGTGTTCATTCCCTATATATATATATATATATATATATATATATATATATATATATATAATAAAAACTTTTTTAAGAGTGTTTTTTTTTTCTTTTTCTGAAGAGTCCATTTCTAGCAGTCCATTTATTTTTGGTCCTAAAATTAATGCGTTTGAGTCTTCTGCCAGAAACGTATTAATATGGTTCTCAAGCTGAAACCCCACCCTGATGCTGAAATATAAAGGAAATTTCGTTGCAAGGCACTGGGATAAGAAGATAAGCACGTATATATTAATTCTATGGTGGTGTGTTCGCACACGTTGCTATTTTGTAAAATCACAAGAAACTTCTCAAAGAGGCTTTCTAACCGTATTTTCCACTATTTTGATTTGTAAACTATAAGAAGATTCTTAATTACGTACTGTTGAAATCGCACGGCGGAAAGTTTGTAGAGAATGACACAAATAAAAATAAAAATAAAAATAAAAAATCACTGAAACTTAATAACTTTGCTGGTTTCGTGTGGTGGTGATCATGATCACGTACCAAATTAGATATTGGAGTGATTTTTAGAGTTTCAAATTTTCAATTTTGTGATTGCAGTATGTATGTAAGATAAATGAAAATCGTATAAAAACAATTAAACAGATCGAGTTTGCTAGAAACAAAAATATAAAATGAAAGAATAAACAGAACTAGCTGTATTAGTGTACAATTATACCTGACAAGATAATTAATGCTTAGTTTCTTTTGGCATAAAATATTTTTTTTTATTTTTTAATGTTTTGTACAACTAGAAATAATAGTCAAACCAAAAATATTTTCAATTTGACAAAAAAAATACTTCTTTAATTTTAAGAAATGATTTATATTTTTAAATTTTGTAAATTATTTTTTAAATTTAAATTTCTCCTTTTCAAATCCGCATACCACAACCAAACTAGCACCTGTAACCCTTCCTCAGTCCCATTAGAAGGGCAACTGGCGAGACTTGTTTGTATAAAACAACGAAATTTAAACCTGAATATATACCCGACAATTTTGGTTCCCCTGGCGTTAAGCAATCGGTGCGAAAAATCAATAAGATGTAATTGCATGTGTATATATATATATATATATATATATATATATATATATATATATATATATATATATATATATTCTGCCAACAATTTCACAAGAGTGGCCACATATTTTTCTTCTATCTCCTGAGTACTTGGGTCCCTAGTACTATTACATCAAGATGCCGTGTTAGGGAACGGCTAGAAATTAAATATTAAGCACTGTCGTTTTATTCGACTTGGTCAGCTACTTATGAATTGACCGTCGGTGGTAAATTTCAAATAGAAGCATCTCTTTGAAAAATTCTTTGTCTATTTCTTAAAGATATAGAAGCTGCACAATTATTTTGCATGATAATTGCACAATAATACTGATGTATTTAATATATATATATACTGAACACATTAATATTATTATTGTATACTATCTCATTTTCTTATTTCGCTTTATTTTTGTTTAGCATATATATATATATATAATGAGTACAGTGCGCTCAAGTACTACATGTCCCACCGCGAACCTTATATTTTCTTTTGCTCTGATTATTGATCCTGGCCGGCCTCCAAAGTCGACTCCTTTAGTATATAAGTTTTAAACCAAATCTTACGTTTATCCGAAGCAAAACTGAGCTTAGAACTTGGAAGCTTTGTTATTGTTGCTCAACTTGTGATTACCTTAACCATCTTCATTGTGCTACAAATTATGAGGAACTGCTGGATGAAACGTCTGTGCTGGAATTTGAAGATACGGAGCTGGGGCTTGATGAATCCATTGATTCCTTTCCTCTCTTGAAATTCAAATGTGAAAATACAATTTTGCCCTACACTTATAAAGGACCGGCTCCTCTCTAGCTAGTTGGTCAAAATTGGAGAGAATTGTCAACTATGATGGGCTTAAACATGGGAGAAGCAGCTAAACTTTTCCGACACACCATTTATCCTACCTATTCGTATATGTATTTTATTATGTATCTTAATGTAGCATATATATATATATCCATTTATAAGGATTAGCAACCCCTCCCTCTACTTTTTCGTACCGATCATTTTTAAGTTCTGAGTTCAATTATTTTGTTTGTTGTAAGAACATATAGTTGAGAAATTTAAACTTTTGAGAGTTATGAAAAGCCATGACGTCTTGCTAATTGAGTGAGTTTTGATGCTTTGGTTTGTATCATTATGTCTTATAACTAACTGCTTACAGTTTTAATTTTGTACAGATCCAATACGAAGGAATCACTTAGATTGGCCAAAGCGTGTTCGCATCATTGAAGGGGTTACTCAAGGGCTTTCATATCTCTAAGAATACTCAGATTTTACAATATATAATTCATAGAGATCTCAAAGTTAGTAACATTTACTGGACATGGAGATGAATCCAAAGATATTAGATTTTGGAATGGCTAAGCTTTTTGGAAAGGATGAACATAAAGCAAACACAGACAGGATTGTTGGAACATATATAGTAAATATTCCTCTATCTTTTGTATGGTTTCTCACATGCATTTCCCACATTAAAATCTCAGCATCTCGATCTGTTTAATGTACGTATGCAATGCAGTGGCTATGTGACGATCCTTTTTTTTTTTTTTTTTTTTTTTGAAAACATCCAAATGAGTCATTGCAGTGGCATGACTACGTCTCACTAAGCCAACTCATAGTACACATTCCTTAACATGTACATGATATATCAGAGTTACATAATATATGCAGCGGAATACAAAATCTAAATGCAGAAGTCAACAACATAATCATAAACTGTTCATTACACAAAAGAGTCTATTACTGTCTATCTGTTCAAGGCTTAAGCATATGGTATGCATATAAAAGAATGGTTACATCTACGTGTTACAAGTCACATTAGCCATATACAAAATACACAAAAGAGACTTAAGCACATATTATGCATACAAAAGAATGGCTACATCTACGTGTTATAAGTCACACTAGCCATATACAAATACACAAAAGGACTATCCGAGTCCGACACAAGCTTTGATTGCCGCAAGAAGGAAGTAACCTTCCGACTTCCGGATAATGATGAATTCAAGTTTTGTGGGTCTCGAGCGCATGCTACACCACCACTTCTCTCTGCCGTTCAAGCAATAAAGAGTGTGAGAGAGGGTGCACAAGCTTATTTGGCTTATGTTCAATTCAAACCCGAAACTCAGCCTAAGTTAGAAGACATTTCGATGGTTTGTAACTATTCAGATGTTTTCTCTGAAGTCGTGGGATTGCCTCATAATCGGAATCTCGAGTTCTCTATTGATTTGGTGCCGGTGACTCAGCCCATTCACAAAGCGCCCTACCGCATGGCTCCTACAGAATTGAGAGAAATTAAGGAGCAGCTCTAGGAGTTGTTGGATATGGGTTTCATTCGCCCTAGTGTTTCACCTTGGGGAGCTCCAGTGTTGTTTGCAATGCTGGATTTCAAGTAGATTGCTTCACATACTTTAGTTTTCATAAATTTTAAAAGATTTTGGTTTTGTGATCTTTAAGTGTTTAAGAGTTTTTTTTTTTTTTTTTTTTTTTTTTTTTTTTTTTTTAAAAAAAAAAACAATTAAAATAGCTAACCATTCCTCCAAAAACCCTAACTTTCAGCACTTTTGTAAAAAAGTACCCAAACTTTAAAAGTGTTAATTTAGAGTATTCATCTTTCAATTTTTTTTATTTATTTATTTTTTTCAATTTCAACTCTCATTTAGAATTTTTTTGTTCAACCCTGTCAATAAGAGTATTCTGTATTGTAAATAAGAGTATTTTGTATCAATTCTCCTATAAATAAGAGTATTCTTTATTGCATATAAAATTATCAAGAAATAAGAGTAAAATGTAGTCATTTGAATTTTATCCGATAAACGTAGGTTATAAATTAAACCACTTCAAATTCATTGCGTCTATTTTCTTATTCCGCTTTGTTTTGATTTAGCTTTATGTTTTCTTTCGCCTACCATGCACAATCTTCATAGATAATGAGTCTAGCGAGCTCAAGTACAACATGTCCCACCGGCAACCTTCCTTGCATTTTCTTTTGCTCTGATTATTGATCCTCCAAAGTCGACTCCTTTAGTAGATAAGTTTTAAGCCAATCTTACGTTTATCCGAAGCAAAACTGAGCTTTGAACTTGGGAGCTTTAATTTGTTAACCAGTGAAGCCAAAATCCAGATTTCTTCTATCTGTAAGTATTAATTGATGCCTGCTTAATTATGTGATCATTTGAGTTTCATTTCCTTTTTTGTTTTCTTATAACAAATAGTCGGCTGTTTTTTTTTTTTTTTTTTTTTTTTTTTTTTTTAATTTTAAATTTTTTTTATTGTAATATATATATATATTATATGAATGAGTAGGCTGGTTGGTTTGTATGTTGATCGAAACATATGGTTTAGATTATAGCCCGAATCAAAGAGCCTTTGCGTTATTGGCTTCAACTACATGTGATTTGCATTTGTGATCATCTTTCCCTCATTTATAGTCTAACTCTGTTCACTAAATTGCTCAAGGTATTGATTAAATGATTAATTTTACCTCTTCCTAAAAGTTTAAGCTTTTGAGAAAGTGGTGATTCAACAAGTTCAAACTCAGGATTTTTGGCTTTTATACCATACTGAATCACCACTTGTTCTAAAAACTTAAGCACAAAGTAGCTACGTACTTTTCCTACTGGAAACCATATAGGAGGGGTCTAGACCGTGAAGAAACTGTAGACACTCCTTCAAGTCTGATTGAACCATAGCCTGACTCAGCTTTATCAGGATATCAATGGAACCTAAAAAAATTAATACTAACTAGGTTTAGAAATTCCCATTGTAAGAGTCAAACTTTCGCTCTAATACTTGCCAACTCACTTAAAAATTTCCTTGAGTCCATTAAACCATCCAGTACTACTGATATCACCATTTGACATACTTTAAAGCAACTATTTGACTTACTTGTAAGCAAGGGAATCGACGTCAATGGTGTAAAATTTAGACATTAATGCATCACAAGCTAGCAGATACACGTAAAGTCATACCATTAATTCAAGGATCTTTCAATTCAATCAGCTTTTACTTCAATTTTCTTGCGCATGCCTTGGATTTTGTGGTCCTTTTAGGCACACCATTGGACTTCGACCTCCACTGCTGAGAGATGTAAAATTCCACTCCCCAACATGTATACAAGCTGCTTCAAGCCAAAGTATCTATCTAGAGCTGCCCCCTATATGCAGTACTCTTCTTAATTTGTTTCCATTGAAAAATGTTAAATATAAATTAAATTATTAGATTAATTATTTTTTATTAGCATAAATTTTTTAAATAAGTGGCGATTTAACTTGTATCAGAGTAAAGTTCATCGGCTTACTATCAATTTGAATTTTTGAAATAATTGATGATTTAAAGGAAATACTGGCATGCGTATCAGTTAAGTTTTAAGATAATTGCTGATGATTTAACATCAACATCAATTTCAGCTTTTTGGATAATTCAAATAATTGGTTATTTAACCAAAAATACTGATTTTTGCATCAGTTAAATTTTTGGAATGATTGGTGATTCAACATGGAATATAAAATATCCTCATGAGTGGAATTTTGATTTTAAACTAACCCTTTCTGAAAGAAAATTTAAATTTTGATCTTTCATACCAAAAAGAATTTGCTATAAGAGATCCAATTAATGTTCTTTTCGGATAGAGTATAAACGTGTCACGTGTGGCATCTATTAAGGGGATTCAATATGTATGGTTTAACTTTCATTTGTTATTGCGTGCATGTTGCAAATGACTTAGAACAAAGGTCTAAAATTAGGTCAAATAGTAATGCATTCATGTTGTTATTTATTATGATTCTACTGAAAATTCAATGAAAAAAAAAAGAAGGTTAATTTGAATTGGATTTAAAAAGTTTTTATTAATAAATCATACAATTAAAATCATGATTGTACTTTAAGTTCAAGTAGAAAAAACATTAGAATCATAGCACAACAATGAATCCAAGGAATATTATCTACAATAGCAATATGCTATAAATACTATATGCTATAAAAACAGTATGTCGGAAGTCTAACTGGATTAGAATCCTTTACAATTATCAAATTCGAACATATGATTATGAGAAATCACTTATGAGAATCATCTGACTAAATAAAAATTTGATTGTTCAACCACTTGTCCGGTCAGGTAAGTTTCAAAAGTGATCTCTCACAATCATCTATCTAAATTTTTTTAAATTTGAACAAATAATTATAAAAAATCTTGATATAAGTCGAACGCTCCTTAAAAAAAAAAAAAGTCGTATGTCAAACACAAAGTCCAATACATCACGTACATGCATACGTGAACAACTTGATAAAAAAAAATTGCCGCACTAGCTAATTGCTCTCTATACATATATGAGGAATGCTCCATATCATTCCTTTATTCTTCTTAATTTTGTCCTCCCAAAATTGATGTGACTCTTAAAATCACCATTGGATCAAAATCTAACAATGATTTATCATAAATTTAATAGTGATTTTAAGAGTCACATCAATTTCAAGGAGACAAAAGAAAAACAAAAAAAATAATATGTAGCATTTCTCGTACATATATATATATATATATTCGGGTACGCGAGCCATTTGGGGGAAGAAAGATTTATGTAGGGGAGGGAAGATCTTAATTTGAAAATAAGTATACGATGACGTACATTCCAATAACCACGATATTAATTAATTGCAAAACACATGATCGGTTGACCTCTTTTTTGTTTTGTTTTAATTTTTTTTATCTTATATCAAACCTTGTTCTTATCCAACCAGTATAAAAGCAACTTGTGGAAAAAGAAAACAATAAAAGATCACGGTAGGGAGTTGGGACAAGGAGTGTCACCATTCCAAATCAAATAAAATAATAATATTCATTTTATTTCAGAATTTAAAATTTATGCATGATGTAAGATGAAATTTGACTATAGTTTTCAGTGAGAAAGAAAAATAGAAAAATTATCAAAAGTAATATTAATAGGAACAACGCCGTTTGATTAGAATTTTACCTATTCTCAAATAATAATAATAATAAATAAATAAATAAATAAAACAAAAACTTTATCGTCAAGTTGAGATTTATTTTTATTTTTATTTTCTTATTTACAATTAAGACTTTATTTCCTTTCTTTATTAAGATTAGATTTGCTTTATTTATTTCATTTCCTTACTAAAATTAGGTTTACTATATTACTATTAGAACTATATATGTTTACTTTTGCTACAAATATTTCATTTCCTTAATAGAATTATGTTTACTTTCAGTATTAGAACTAGGTTTACTTTCTCTATAAGTATTTATCTACTATTTATATGTGAGTTTGCAATGTAATAATCACGTACACATTGAATTATTAATCAAATTTGAGAATTTCTCACACGCTCAGCGGAGTTTATTGTTCTTTAAGTCTTAGGGCTTGTTTTATCTTTTGATTAGAAGACACAGTCACTTTTAATTGTTGTTACCAAGTCTTCCGTTACGTCAATTCATCTAATTGTGTATCTAAAGTTAATGTTGGAACATTTTTTTTTTTTTTAAAAAAAATGTAGATTCTTGTACATTGTTAAATATACCAACTTTAAATCCTAACCATAAAATAGAAACTATTTATTTCATTGAAAATGAGAGAATCTTTGTCAAATGAATAAGGTGTAGAAGAAGGATAGAGAAAGAGATGGATAAAACTCTTATTGAAGTGGGCCTTCAACCTTTGGTGCGGATAACGATCGACAACAATTACTGGTGGCTACAATAAAAAGAAAATGGCTTGGTACCATTTTTTAAACTTCGTTTTTCATCAACAGAAAATCTTGAGGTCGAATTTTCTTTTTTTTAAATTCTTTGTACAAAACATGTCTAAATTGCCAGTAATTTAGGCAAGTACAAAAAGAGACATTATATGGGATTCATTTGCGCACGAGTAACGATTCATCACCATCCAAAAATACCATTTTTTACCACCTTCTCTATGTGGCAAGGTGATACCCCTACTATCTTTTGAGTTTTTTTATTTATTTTTAAGTGGGGGATCACCTTGTCTATGTCTCCACTACCTTTTGAGTTTTTTATTTATTTTTAACTGGAGGACAACCTTGCCACATAGATAAGGTAGTGAAAAATAATATTTTTGAGTGGTGGTGAATCATTACTCTTTGTGCAAATAAATTTTGAATTGTTTAGTGACCTATCTAATTAAGCACATGGGATTCATATGACCTGCATTATATAATATTCCTCATAGTTTGTTACGGATTTTTCTTGTTAGGGAGGCCAGGTAGGCAGGTACGTACCAATAAAATAAAAGGGAACACTAGGTTGAAAATTGGGTGGTAATGACCTGTTGACCACTCTAGGTATAATCAAATTAACCAAATTATTATATAGCTTCTTAGAACATTAGGTGGCCGTTAAGAAATTAACCTCAGTCATTTATGAGCAAAATATGGTAAACAAAAATATGGGAGTAAGTAAAACTAATTTCAAATTTCGTGAGGATAGTTGAAGGATATCTACATTTTTTATTTTTTATTTTTTATTTTTGGTCAAAATGTAGAGATCTTTTTGTAGAAAGTAAAAAATTGCTAGTTCTAGTATTTTGAAAGTACCCAAATCTTATTGTGAAGCTTTAAATAATATATTTGATTTTTAAGCAAAATGTTTTAGAAGTCGGAATCAAAGAGCCTTTGCGTCCTGTTTATTTAAGATGTGGTAAATAAAATAAAGGTAGATTAAATAAAATAGGAAGTGATGATAAACCTATGGGAATTAAATCGAACTTAACATCAAATATATAGAAAATATATTGTAAGCTAAGGGCAAAGAATCATATACATAGCAAATGGTACAAACAACATATATAATATATGCTAGGCCCCCCCACCACCTTCCTTGCTTTTTCTTTTGCTCATCGAAAGTGAACACCTTTGAATTCTTAAAAGCATTTCCCATCGTATGGCACAAGTAGTAGATAAGTTTGGAGCCGATCTTATGTTTATCTGAAGCGAAACTGAGCTTTGAACTTAATTGGGAGGTTTATTAAGCTTTGAAGCCAAAATCCAGATTTCTTCTATATAGCTGTGAGTATTCATTGATGCCTGCTTATGTGATCATTTGACCAGTGGCCTGTTTTTGTATGTTGACCAAAACATATATAGCTGTTAATATTGTTTTCTTCAACTCTGATATGCAATATTTGTGAGCTTCTTTCCATCATTTATCGTCTAAACTGGGAGACTGCTTCGTCCTTTTCAATTTGAAGATGATTGTCTCCTTTTAATTTGTTGCAGCTGGGTATTTATAGTTGAAGGCTGTGTCATGTGAGAGAGCAAGTGCGGAACAAGTGGGCCTATCTTTTTGGTTCAAAATACACCCATATATATCCGGATCTGTCTTCATCTTTCAGGTAAGTTTGCCAGCTCATTCATTTACAAATTTCACCATTAGAGAATATAGAGCTTGGGAGATGGAGCTTCAACATTTCGGCCACAGTCATCCGTTGAACTTCAACGAAGATCGGCCAAGGATTAATTATGGATATTCTAATAATTGTGTTGGGTGCTGGGAACATATATCGGGTCCTAATTATAGTTGCAAAGAGTGCTCTTGGGTAGTCCTTCATAAATCATGTGCGGAACTACCCCGCAAGTTGCAGCATCCATTGCACCCAAAACATCCCCTTCTCATCAAACATCAATTTCTAAATCCCAAAGTCAAATGCGAGGGTTGCAATGGAGGTAATATGAAGGGCTTCATTTACAATTGTTTTGACTGTAAATTTAATCTTCATACAAAATGTGCTTCTCTGCCGCTCACCATCCAAGCTGAAACTCATGCCCACCCATTGACCCTCATGCGTAGATCTGTCTCTTTCACCTGCGATGCTTGTGGAAAAGAAGGCAAAGGCATGTTTTATTCATGTGGTCTCTGCGGATTCTGGGTCCACCTAGAATGTGCTTCCATCCCATTGACTGTCAAGCATATCCGCCACACCCACCCTCTCAACCTGATCACCAACTCTCTTGAGGTCCATCAATCCGACCATAGACTTTGCCAACTCTGTGTTGAAATTGTAAACATAGACTACATGTTTTATTGTTGCTCAACTTGTGATTACGTTAACCATCTTCAATGTGCTACAAATAGACGACTGCTGGATGAAACATTTGTTCCGGATTCTGAAGATACGGAGCTGGGGCCTGATCAATCCATTGATTCCTTTCCTTATGTTGTCTTGAAATCCAAAGTGGGAAAGGACAAAATTGAAAAAGCTGTCAAAATCAAACATTTTTGTCATGAGCATGACTTAGAGCTTAATGATGAGCAACTTGAGAATAAAGAAAAATGTGATGCGTGTGTGTCGCCTATCTCCCTTCCCTTTTATAGTTGTGCTCAATGCAGATTCTTTCTTCACAAATCTTGCGTTGAATTGCTCAAAAAAAAGTCACACCCACTTCATCAACATTCCCTCATTCTCCTCCCAGAGATATCTTATATTAGGCGATTTCGCTGTGATGCTTGTAACCGCACTTGTAATGGCTTTGCCTACCGTTGTGAAAAATGCGATTTCGACCTTGATGTCTATTGTAGTTTGATACCAGACATCATTAACCATGACGGTCATGAGCACCAACTTATCCTCTCCAGCACATCAGATTCTGATAAGTGTAGCTCTTGTGATTCTAACAAAGAAGAATTAATGTTTCGTTGTGCTGATTGTAAATTTACTCTGGATTTCAAATGCGCTACATTACCTCATACCATAAGATACGGACCGTACGAACAACCATTCATACTTTGTTATAAAGATGAAGATAGTTCTAGTGATGAATATTTTTGTGATATTTGTGAAGAAGAGCGGAATCTAAAGCACTGGTTCTATTATTGTGCAGACTTCAATTTTCCTGCTCATCCCAATTGCATTCTTGGAAAACTTTCATATATGAAGTCTGTGAGGCATGAACATCCCCTCAAGTTGGTTGACAAGTGCAAGGGTGCCGATCGTCTATGTGATGAATGTGGTAGTCTTTGCTATGGCTTGACTTATAAATGTATCGATTGTGATTTCAATCTTCACAGGTGGTGCATTCACAAGACTACAGAACAAACAAGGCTGGCTGATTGAAAATTTTCCATTACTTCCCAAATCTAGTTGTTAATATATTGTGAACTATAATGAGCTTAAAAATGGGAGATGCAACTAAACCTTTCCGACACGCCATTTTTCCTACCTATTTGCATAGGTATTTTATTGTGTAGCTTCTAATCATTTTTAAGTTTTGAGTTTAGTTATTTTGTTGTAAGAACTATATTTCATTTGTATTTCATCAATTTCTATTTTGGTTTTTTGGTCATTATACAACCCTCTATATGTTTTCACTCTTTTGGTTGCTGAGAAAATTGCCAGAAATTAGAAAAGAAATAAAATTTCTACTTTTTTTTTTTGATGAAATGAGGAAAGAGTTATAAGAGAGGATTCTTACTATGTACTCTGGATTGGAATGGAAAAGAGAATTTGGGATCCTATGAAAATGCAACAAAAAACATGATTGGCAACGGCCCATTTAGCTAAAGCATGAGTTCGAAAATTGGTACAATGAAACACTTTCAAAGTATTCCAACTTTGAAAGGAAGATAACACAACACTAGAATTTAAAACAAATTAGAAAAACTCCAATAGGAGAAAAGATAGGGGCTCTTAACAGCTAGAATCACCAAAAGCGAATCTCCTTAAAGAGATAATTTGTAATGCCCAAAAAAATAAGTAGGGAATTTAACTTTTAATAAATTATATTTATTTGATAGGATTGGACTAATAAGAAATTTCAAGTAGATAAATTTATATAATTAGAATAAAAATAAGTTTTAGTTGAAATAATAGAATTAGAATAATAAAATAATACCAATGAGTCTTAGTGGAATAAATAATTATTGTAAAGATAAGTTTAGTTGAATTAAATATTAAGGATCATATATTAATTAACAAAAGATAGAATTGAAATGAGGTGGAGTTATAAAGTAATTTATATGAGTTGGGGCCCTAAAATAAAAAGGAGAATCTTATCCTAAACATGTGTCAAACTATGGACCACTCTTAGAATTCCTTATCCTTAGAAGAAAAAAAAAAAAAAAAAAAAAAAAAAAAAAAAATAGAACAAATGGACATTTTTGGTATTTCCTTCTCTCCCTTTTTCCTCTTCCTCACCCCCCAACCCACCCCCCCCCCCCCCCCCCCCCCCCCCCCCCTTCATCACACATCTCTCCCCCGCCCTTTCTTTCTTTTCCTTTCCCTCTTCCTTTCTTCTTCACCTTATTCTACCGAGACCAAGGGAGAGATCGAGACTGAGAGAGACACCAAGAGAGATCGACGTCGAGAGAGAGAACAACGGATTGAGAGAGAGAGAGAGACGTGCAGATGTTATGGTCTTGGATAATAACTAGATAATTCTTACTTAGTTTCTGGAAGTTCAAGGATCTAGATTCCTCCCTTACACTCTCGGTGTTTTCTTATACTGAATTGATAGATAGATATTCATTCCAAACACTGTAAGACTTAAATACAAGCTAGATAACTGCAAGTAACTACCCCTAAGTCCAACATGGATCACTAAGCTAAGAAATAGGAAATAACATTTACAAGATGAAAGCCCATTACATATATGCCCCTGATGCATGATATGCCATGACCCATCATGCCTTCTAGACAGTAAAGGAAACAGAATACTTAAAGAAAGTGGAAACATAATGTGGGTAGCCCCACCACTTCATAACTTGCATCTACTCTGAACTGACGCAGGTATGTAGTATAACAGAAGTTTACCTTGTAAACGGACCATAACCTCTTTCTCCAAGTTTATTTTCAATTGAAAGTCTCTCTGTAACTGCTTCAATGTCAGCTAAAATAAAGACTTGCAAATTTGGAACATTGCCATTAAAGTCTCTTTGAGCTGCCATATGATTAATTTTGGATCCTTTAGATGTAACAACCATTCAAAAACGACGAGAAGAGAAGATGCCCAAAAGTGTTAGTTCTTCAATCATGGTGGTTAATAGTAAGTAATCCTAAGTTCCAATTATAGATGGTGAGTACATGCATGCAGGGCCGGCAGAGCCTTAGGCCGTTAGGCGGGATTAGGCGGCCACCTAAGGTCCCAAATTAAAAAATATAAAAAAATATATAAAAAAAAAGCTAAGAAGATAGAAAGACTCTAAGTTTCCATTTCAAATCCTACTCTTTATAAGATCCTTTCAAAAATCTTACTCTTTATAAGTTTTCATTTTTATCTCAATTTTCCTATTCAAGTATTATTTAAATTTGAATTTCTCTCTTCTTCTCAATTTTCATTATTTTCCAGTAACTTACTATGCAATTCCTTAAAATCTTTTCAGAAATTTTTATTTTCAGAACTAAAAGTTTTAACAGAAATTTTACAAATAGAAGAAAGTACTTAAATTGACACATTAAATTATAATGACTGGTCCTTGACAATTTTGGGCCCTGTGGTGTAAACCAATGACTAGTCCCAAAAATTAATGAGACGTATATAATGTGATTTTATGGTCAATTTGCAACATTTGCCATGAATGAAAAATGTCACAAGGATTCATGGGTTTGTTTTAGAGTGTGTTTGTTAATTTTTGGTTGTAACGTAGTATAAAGTTACAAGTAGTTTTTAGTGTTTTGTGTTTTAAATTTCTTATTAATATTTTTTGTTTTATTTTATTTTTAAAAAATGCATAAACCTATTTTAAAAAGTGTTACCAAACGCCAATGAAAGAATTGTCTGAAAAGTTATTTTTTTCTTTAGTGGGAAAACAATTAATTAAGTTATATGTATTTGCGCGATTATTATTCGTTATTCGCATATGAGTTACATAATAGACATTTTGAATTTATATCTAAATCTACATGTAAGATTAAATAATGTGACTATTACTATATCTAAGCTTAAACAAATTAAGGTCAAGGCATGACTAACAAGACTGGGCCGACTGGCTAAGAGACTAACAGTTTTGTAGACTATCTGGAAGAAATTTTTGTCCATGTGCAAGTAAGTCCACAAGACGCATGCTTAATTATTGAATAGCACTCTATTATGTATCTTTGATTTTTCTTAATAAAATAATTTTGTTCATGAAAAAGTTGTTATTGTCAATATATACAATTTCCTAATGCCAGACTTGGTTGGATTTTAAAAATCCACCGTGTTGGGACATTTATGGGCAAAGTCGGCAGGCCCGTGTCCTTGGGTTAGTTCTAAAAACTCCAGAGTCCAGAGGCCATTCAAATGGAAGGTCCGTGATCCTATATGTGTAGACACGACCCGATTTCAATTAAGCTTGAATATTATTATAAGTAGGCCAGGATCGATTATCGACCCCCTCGTCTATTGAGATCGCTGGGGAGACCGGAGAGCGTATTAGATCAACCACTCTTGATTACGTGTAGGAAATCCCGGTAAACGATCGAGACTGCAACTTTCTGGGCAAAAAACTTGGTCAACAAAATGGATTGGTGTGAAGACTGATCTGCTATTTAATGAGCAAGGGGCAACGATTGATTTGAAAAGACTTGCGCATAAATGAGAGACATTTGGACCATATATAGCTCTGATCTATGATCCGGAGATGCAAACACACGGTTAAGTGCAGTAACTTTTGTACTTAAAGGATGGTTAAAACCAGGGGCGGAGGGAGGGGGTCGAGAGGGGGCACATGCCCCCTCTCAACTCCCAAAAATTTCCCTTATTCCCGGTAAAAATTTTCCGGATATTATGGTTGCCCCCCCTCAGACACTCATCAAGGGCATCAACATACACCGGAAAAAAACTTTCCAAGACTAGGAGGAGTAGAGGATCGGGATTCAATTCAGTCTTTGATTTCAAATCTGAAGTTTCAGAGATTTTTAGGTTAACGTGCGACGTCTTAACGAAGAAGAAAACCAAAAAGCTGTGTTTAGATGCTTCAACTTTAGTACGTCGACACAACGCACCGTTTTACTAAGAAAAGCTGAGTTGACCAAAAGGTCCAAAACGGTCATCTTTATTTCCTGTTGCGTGTCGTGTCTTCAAGTTAAAAAAACATGAGCTGTCCAAGTCAAAACGTGCGTTTAGTATAATGTTAACGCTAGTAGGAAAAAGAAACAAAGGTTTTAACTTTTAATGCCATCTGACGCAACAAGTTTCAAATTTTCAATATAAAATGTTGTGTTGAGATTCGATTCTTAGAGCATTCCCAGCGACTTTTTTTTTTTTTTTTTTTTTTTTTTTCATTTTTCTTAAATGTAGGGATTAAAATTACTTTTTACTTCTCTATCAAAAAACACCCCACAGCAGTTTCCTTTTATTTTTTCCTATATTATTAAAATATTTTTTTGTTACTTTTACTTTAATTAAAAGTAAGAAAAGAAAGAGATAAAGTAAGAGAGAGATTATATTTTTAGAATAAACAATTGAATAAGAGGTGAACAGATAATTGTAGGGAAGTTGCTGTAGGATGGTTTTTTTGACTTTCTTAAAATTTTTCCTAAAATTTAGGGAATAAATCCTTTGTACGGAAGCTGCTAGTAATACTCTTACAAACTTGTGATTTCAGTTTTTTTTTTTTATTATTATTTATTTAAGTTGAAAAAATTTCAAATTTGCTAAATTTGAAACAATTTCAATAATATGCCTTGATTCACAGCGTTTGGGAATTGAATTTTTAGAAATTAGAATTGAATTCTAATTCACTCACGAATTTCGAGGTTTGACTTTGTGAGATAAAATTTGAAAAAATTTAAAAAAGTTGAATAAAATATGATTTATTTTTAAAAAAAGTAGAGAATATTCTTCTCTTTTCAAACAATTCAAATCAAGAGCTTCATTTTTTTTTCTTTTTTTTTTTTATATATTTTTTTTTTTAAAAAAAAAAAAAAAAATGTGTACAGTGCAAAGACTGCCTAAAAAAAAAAAAAAAACTTAGTCATTTTTTGTTGACAATTTCTCTTTCTTGAAAAGTTTTAGGTATGTAATAAAAATTTTTACATTGATTTATGTTTTAATTTGTATTTAAATAATAAAAATGTAAGCTTGTATATTTCAATTGCTTTTTAAATTATTATTTTTTCTATTCCCTATGAGAGAGGGGGGAAGGGAGAAATTTCAAAGAACACAAAATGGGTGGACAACTCAAACAAAGATTGCTATTTTAAATTAATTATTTGTGAATATATATAATTATTTTTTATATATTTTAATTGTATGAAATATATAATTTCGTAAGTTATATTCTTTAATGCTTCAAATTTTTATTTTTTAATTTTATATTTTAATCTTGACCCCGCTAAATTAAAATCTTAGTTCCGCCACAGGTTAAAACTGCCAAAAGCATGTCTTATTTGACAGCTGAACTAATTAATGCATGTACGGGGGTAAAAAGACACAGCCAACATGGCCACCTTAACGATTGACAAAGTATACATTCGAAAACAGGAGAATGGTAAATGATCTTCTTCTTCTATCTTTTTCTAACAACATTTTTGTACAATTTCCTTATCTTTTATCCTCAAACTCAAATATCATCGAAACTATCCTGCCTCAGCCCGCTCCGACAAATTTCTTTGTCTAATTTACTTTCTTTAATTTGCAGAGATCAAAGGCTGTGAATACCCCTTCTAAAGGGTTTAATCAAAAGCCCAGAAGTTCATATGAATATATGGGCCTTATATTCTAATGACACAGCTATTGGCAATCTGATTTTTGACCAAAAGAAAAGGTGATAAGCCACATACTAAGAGGAGCTTGCCTGGAAAAATCCATAACCAGTTTGTGTACAAGTATGAAAACCAGGCTTTCTGAGATTGAATATTTGATATTGACTGCGAGCAAGAGGAATTGATAATATGATCGAGGTCAGTTAAAAATAAAGATGAACGTAAAATAAAGCTCTGAATAACGCGTCATTTTTTTTTTTTATTATTCTTCTCTAAGTTTTTAAAGTTGAATTTGATTGCTTAGATTTTCCGTGGATTTCAAATGGGTCTTTTTGTATGTTTTCCGTCAAATAATTAAAGTGACGTCCATTAATCAATCTCAACATTTTTTGCCACAACCTACATATTAAAATAATAATAAGAAAAGTACTCATATTTTCCTCAAATTATCACCTCATTATCAATGCCTCCAAATTATTAATTGTGTCAATGTCACCCAATGACAAAAATATCCTTTATAAAAAATAAAAATTTTTGAAATTATAAAAACTATCACCTCATTTTTTTTTAATTTTTTTTTTGAATTTATAAGAACATTTTTTTGTCTTATTGTTGAAATTTTAGGGTCATTTTTATTTGTTGGTCTTGGTAGAACATTGACATTTTTTAATAATTTAGGAGGGGACATTGACACAATTGATAATTTGAGAGACATTAACACACTACAAAACAATTGCTCATTAGCGTAGACACTTGGTACTAGACGCTAAAAGTTCCAAAGTCGACGCTATTGAGTATTAATGTCAACATGTTGAGGCTAACAGGTTGACCTGAAAGCTCCGACGTTGATGATCATCAGCTGATCATCAACGTCAACTTAGAGGTTGACGCTGATGATGACCCACCAGCATCAACTTAATGATATATGTGGTTGACACTAAAGATTGTAGCACATGTATCATATGTTGAAACTAATAGGTCTATCTTTAATGTTGACGTAATTGATGCTGATGATGAACCGGCCACCAGCGTCGACAAAGTTGACGCAAATGATATATGTGTTCGACACTAAAGATTGTAGTACAGATACGTACCATAAGTCAATTCTGATAAGTCTAACTTTAATGTCGACACCTACGTTGATGCTAATAGTCTATCATCAACGTCGACTCTTGTAGACGCTAATGACATAAAAATAATAATAATAAAATATATGTATATATATAATTTAATCATATATATACTAGCTAGTTTATGAACGTATCCATTATTATGTTCATACACGTATGTTTAAGAAGAAAAAAATGAACTCACATGCACATGCTTTTAGCAGTCTAAAAATTTACCGATATATGGGACTTCAACTATTTCTCAAAGATTCTCCTTATCTTCCAAAATCTACTTAAAATATACAATATCCATTCAGGAGCCTGATATCATGGGTGAGGTTGGGAATGCCAATACGTACAATCAACTACTGTCTGCATATGCCAAAGTGAAGTTCTCATAATTTATATTGGGCTGGCAACTTTCAATTTTTTCTGTGCAAATAAAATAAAAGTAACGCAGACAACATACATGATCGTACATTAAGTATTTGGCAAGATGATTTTATGGGAAGTCCGTTCCAGGATTTCAGGCAGAGGAAAATTCAAGAAGAATAGTGAAAATGTTAGCCTTTGTCAAAATTGGAACTTAGATGTAAACATACCTACTGGTTTGACATATCAGTTTAGGCCAAGTGTTTTTATTGGTCTGTCTGTGATGTGTTTCCTCGATACGTTGGTGTTGTGGGACGTTGTATGTACATTTGATTCTTATATAGTTGTTAATAATATTGGTCTATTTATTCATCAAAAAAATAAATAAAGGCGAGAAAAGAGGTCTATCTAGTGCTTCTAGCCTTCTAGTGGAAACATATTAAAAAATAAGGTTAAATACGTACGATTTTGCTCCATGAGGTTTAACGATTTTATTTTTTTGCTTATTGTGATTTATTTCGTATCGTAGATGGTACCTTGTTTATGGCTAAAGACGAAGATGATACTTCCGTCCAACTTCTCGCCCAAAAATTCACGGAAATCCACAGCAATATCTCTAAGAAGCTGACACATGCATGCCCTATGCCTAATTAAAAATTAAAAAATTTAAAATAATAAAAACTAAAAAAAAAACAAAAACAAAATCTTGAAAAAAAAAATTGAAAAACAAAATAATAAATAGGAGGGGTGTCTCCTCCTGCTTCAAAATCATGAAAAGGCTCATTGTATGTTTTGCAAGCTTAAGGCATTTTCAAGACTCCAAAATGATACTAGTAGTTTTGTGTTTTAATTAGGGTTGAATATGCAAGTGGATATTAATCGTTCGTATCTGCTATCTGTAACTATTTACTATCTACACATGTGGATGCATATGCATGCGGTTAGCAAAAATCATTATCCGCATATGCTAAGACGAATAGTGATTAACTGCATCCACGTACTCTTTTTATATATATTATTTTTAATAAATTCATGAAGAACAAAAACAAAAACAACATATTATAGCTAAAAAAAAACACATTATGACTACTACTCAAACTGTTAATTGGTAGATAAGCTTAATTATGAAAGGATGGGTTTCGATGAAGCATTTGCGATCACTTTCTGAACTTGCACCATGAGTACTGGAGAGGGACCTACCCGAGATGCCTCACAAGGGAAGACTTCCTGATCAGTCCCACTAGAAGGGCAAGACTTCTGTGCATAAAACAACAGAACGTCGCATATATATACCCCCACAATTTTGGGCCCGTGATGTAAACCAATAACTAGTACCAAAAATCAATGAGATGTATATGTAATGTAACATGATTTTATGGTCAATTTGCAACATTTTTCCATAGGGAAATGCTACATACATATATATAAAAGAGATGTCATACATTGTCATCCCAAGACATAACTCTTGACCACATTTATCTACGTGCCAATTAACTTTTACTTTTACTTTTTTTTTTTTAAAAAAAAAAATAATAATTCTAAAGCTAGCTAGGGAACTACCTTGCCAATGTGGCAAGGTGGTCAATAACTGTGTCCTAGAGTGACAAACGATCATATCCCTATTTATAAACTAATAATAATTATAAAAAGAGAGATAGAAAGAGAAAAACAAAGATTAAGATGGTTCGACTTATAATTTACATCCACACATTAAAGATTTATATGCTACATCTTTCTTTTATATGATTTGAGTGCAATGCACGCTCTAGCTATTTAAAGAGATTTACATACGATTAATTTGAATAATTTCAAATACAAACATATCCCTTAAATTAGGGTTAACAAATCTCTTAAATTAGGATAATCAAATCATCTAAATCCCTTTATTTAGGTAATAAATCAACATTTATCATAAAGATTTTCTATCCCTTAACAATACATATATACTCTTAACTCTTAAATATTTACTCGATCTCAAGTGTTCATTCTTTAATAGGCTAATGATTCTTGTATATCACCTTGGTACATATCACATATACATCAAGACATATTAGATGTGAGATTTATGCATGTGGATCCCATATATGTAGGACTCATGCTTGGGTTCCAGACTCAATGTGTCTTGGTAAAACCTTGATGTACACCAAGATAATGTGCAAATAACACATCTCTTCTCTAATATATATATGATAGTAAAAACTTTTTTAAGAGTGCTTTTTTTTTTTTTTTCAGAAGAGTCCATTTCGATTTAGATTAGAATAAATATATATATATATATATATATATATATATACATATACATATAAAAATAAATAAAAAAGGAAGAAAAAAGAAAAAGTTCTTTCCACTCAACTAAAAAAAAAAAACACAAAAAAACAGCTCTTCAAAATCGACCAACGTCGTCTTCTTTATCTTTCTGCAGCTTCTCTGCGTCTTTCTGTCAAACACATGATCTTCCCCTCTATTTGTCCAGCCACACAGAAAGTGAAACACTTCACTCTTTACTCTCTTTCTTCAACCTCGTCAAGTCCACCCAGGTTCCTCTCATTCCTTCTTATTTTCTATCTCTTTTCTGTCTTAATCTTTTTTTCTTTTTCTTTTTTCTAATATGGCCAACGCCATTTCAGTTCCTCCACTCAAATTCTGCAGAAAGAGTTCTTTCTTCTCCACTGTTCTCCCAAAATCCCCTTTCTCTTCCAGAGACCCTCAAGCTCAGTCTCCATCTCTAGAAACAGAACAAAACCACAACAAAAATAAATAAATAAAAAAAAAAAGAAAAAAAAAGAGAGAACCCATCTCCCATCCCACTCCACGTCTCTAATCTTTTTTTGTCGTCAGCAGCCCACCTCTTTCCCTTGCAGCAACCCACGTCTCCTTCCTTCTCTGTCAGCCCCATATCTCTTCTGTGTCAAGACACTCAAGTCAGTCTCCTCTCTCAGCATTTAATGTTTAATGCCCTCTTCTTCCCTGTCTCTCAATCTCGTTCTCCATCACACAAGTTTAGACTTAACAGTCTTTTCTCTCTAATGGTTAGTAACCCCTTTTTTACCTTCTTTGTTTTCTTTTGGTCAGTGTCTCCTTAAAGCCAAAAGCATAAAAAATGCTAGAAGTCTCCCTCTCTCGACTCTCACTCTTATTTCTTCTAATCTCTTTCTTTGTTTTGCCTTGTGTGTATCCTCAAAAGCATCAAACGGATGCTAGCAGTTTATGAAATTAAAAAAAAAAAAGGATAATTGCACCGTTGGTCCCTGTAGTATATCATAATTATTTTTCACTCCCTATGGTTTAAAAAGTTCATGAGAGGTCCTCGTGATATGCAATAATTACAAATCGATCCCTGACGTCAAATTCTGTTAAATTTTTTAACAGATTTCGTCAAATGCCACGTCAGCGACAGGTGTTACCAATAAGATGGCGACACGTGTCCACCGTAATAAAAATATATAAATTTATTAAAAAATAAATAAAAATACTTATTCTTTTAAAAAAAATAAAAAAAAAATTCAAAAAAAAAAAGCTAAAGGGGCCGGCCACCCCCAAAGGGGTGGCCAGCTCCTTCAGCTTTTTTTTCTTTTCTTTTCTTTTTTTTTTTTTTTTTTAAAGAATAAGTATTTTTATTTATTTTTTAATAAATTTATATATTTTTATTACGGTGGACACGTGTCGCCATCTTATTGGCGACACGTGTCGCTGACGTGGCATTTGACGGAATCTGTAAAAAAATTTAACAGAATTTGACGCCATGGATCGATATGTAATTATTGCATATCACGAGGACCTCCCATGAACTTTTTAAACCATAGGGAGTGAAAAATAATTATAGTATACTACAGGGACCAACAGTGCAATTATCCCTAAAAAAAATGAGCTATAGTTGGCCCTCTTTCTTTTTGGCCCATTGTCTATCAATTATCTAGTTTGTGGCAAATGTCCAAAGGCCTAAGTCTATGTCAGTCCTTTGATGACTCTTTTCCTGGCTTATTATTGGCCCAATGTCTTGCTTATGACAAATGTCTAAAGGTCCAAGCCCATGTCAGCCCTTTGATGGTACCTTTTCTGACCCAATGATGGTCCAAATGCCTGTGGAAAATGTCAAAGTCCCAAGCCCATTTTAACGTCATTTGCCTCGTTTCTTTTGTCTTTAACTTCTTTTTGTATCTTTGTTTCTTTTATGAATTTTTTTTTTTTGTAAACTTGCTATTTTTGGATCTTTTTGTTGTAATTCCTATGTTTAGTTGCAATTAAAAAATGATGATTAGAAGCAACAGTCAAACTGAAGGAAGTTCTTACCATCAGTTTGTGGGGGAATATTAGAGGATAAATCTCTACAACAAGAAACTCCAGCAACAAGCACCATACTCCTGACAAGTCACCAGAGAAGCCATTCCTTCTCCATCTCCAAGCAAAGCTACTGCTGCAAGTCACCAGAGAAGCCATTCCTCCTCCATCTTCTGTGACAAGATCTTCAACCCATAACTATGTAATTGTCACTTAGTTTTTCCTTTTGTCTTTTGGTTTTTACCCTCCTCTTAAGTCTATATATTAGACTATTATGTAATCAAGCATGAAGTGAAATTAGCAACAATGTAGTCCCTTAACTTCTCCTGTGTTCATTCCCTTCTTCCTCTTCCTTCCCTGCTTCTTATCTGTGTTTTGCCTTCTCTTTATTTTCTAATATTTCTAACCGTATTTTCAATTATTTTGATTTGTAAAGTCTTAAGCAGGAGGTTCTTAATTACTGTAATAGTGTACAATGGATCCAACTTCGATCTGTGCTGTAATTTAAAACTACAGCATATGTTCCGTAACTTTATGAATGGCTTGAAAGTTTTAGGATTTTATTAACCCACACGTCAGCGTTTTAGACCATGAGGAATATAACCAAATGTCTGAAGGCTAGCTTTTTGGCTTGACGTCGTTTAAGAAGGTAGCGGGACGGTCTCTTTTCAACAACGTACGCAGGAATGAGTAAAATTATATGTTTGACGCCTTTTTTTGTGCTCTATTCTGGCTTCCTCTTAAGCCTTAACCAAACAAATTTTTTTCAACAAAACGTTCAAGGCTCGAGAGAAGTGCAAGCAGAAGATGAAGAATTAAGTTATTGTGAACACAAGCAGCTATGGCATCGAGGGAAAGCAATTGGATGAGGGGAAAACACCCAGCTGATCTATTAGCAGGCCCTTTCTTTTGAAATACTAAATAAGGTCTCTCATGGCCCAATTATTATTACAGTGTTCTCTACCATAGAACCTAGCGGCTTCTATGAGGAAGGCGGCACAAAGGAGGCTCAAGGGCTTGTTAAGGAAGGTGGTTAGGGCCGACGATGGGGGGAAAACGAAAGAAGTTTTTTGGTCCCCCTAAGCCGGGGGTGCTTGTGGACGGATCAAGATCTCCGCAATTGCTTGCAACTTGAACCGATAATTGAAAGAATCTATATTCAAATCAAGTATCCTGTAGGATAGATCGAGAAATGGATTTATTGTGATAGAAATGGCTCATATTCAAGATAAAGTGCATTTCCATCAATGAGTGAATTTAAACTTGACCAAAAGATAGGGTTTTGTTCATAACTATTTCAAATTCATACATCCTTAGCAGCAAAGACCAACTTAAATATTAGTTTTTCTTAATGCAATAAAATAAGAAATGTAATAACCACCTATACAAGCTAGCTAGGTGACGTACGTAGTGAAAGCAATAAATATGAAAGAGAAATTGTGTTCTCAATGCTCAAAAATAAACACCCACGTCGTTGTTTATAGAACAGATTAAATAAGAAGAAAAGAAATACAATAATTATAGAAATACTCGATGGCAAAGGAAACCTAACGATGGAGAATTCAAATAAGCGATAAAATCCCAATCTAAATAGAAATCAATGTATATAATTGATTTTCTTTGTTAACCAAAATTTGGTTGAAAATCAGCTGGGATCGTGATAAATCTTTTCCGTCTGCAGAAACGTCAGCACTTGTCCACATCTTTGAACAATTGGGAGTGAGGTGGAGAGTTTATTTTTAAGGATTAATGGTGTAGAAGGTCTGCAGAAACGTCAGCACTAAGAGGAAAAGGGCAGCCAATGCCGATAAGAATGACCATGGCGTGTTAAAATACCTACGCATGAAGCTCGCCACCTGCACGTAGCATTTATTCCGGTAACACTCGTCAACATCTTTGAACAATTGGGAGAGGTAAAACTGATCGTCATCAAACGCCAGGTCCTTTCCCATCTTGTTGATGAAGAGCACCACGTCGCCGTCTTTCCCAAAGTAATTTTCAATGATGTTCTGGTCGCAAAGGTAGTCGACGTCTTTGGCGGTGTTCACCAGGCAGTCCAAGAAATTAGCGTAAACCGTGAACTGCTTGGAACGGCTGTTGTGCAACTGCTCGAATGCCAGACAGTTCACCAAGAAAGACTTCATGTGGTAGTCCATGGTGATATTCGGCATCTGGATCACACGGTTCCCTAGTTTCCCCTTCCTGAATTTCACGTCCAAGAAGCTGTCCGCCTCTCTCAGTTCGAGCTTAATCCCCGCTCGGCGAAGCTTTGAGATGCAGTGAATAAGACGGCAAGTCTGTGTGTTGCCCTCGTTCTTCTTTGATGGCTCTAGATGGGGCGAGAGCAAACTTGACCGAACCAAGTCCAGCAAATGGAAGGGTACTGTTTGATTGCGGCTGAACGTGAAGCTCTCTATGACTTGGTTGGGCCTTTGCATTACTTTGTTAAAGAATCGTAAAGCGAGCAAGGACAAGGGAGCATTGGACTCCCCAGGCATTTTGGAAGTTTCAAACAACCTTTCTAGAACAAAAAAAGGGATCTGATTCTGAAGCAGAAGAAGGTCACCGTAGATGTATGGTACTGCCCACGCCATGGTGGCGAGAGGGTCGTTGAACTCGAACAGTTTCTGTTTGTCAGCCTTTCGAAACAACTCTATTAAGAAACAACCATCCACAACTATCATCTTGAGGAACCGATCATTATGATCAGTAATGGACTCGAGGTTCATCTCTTTGGAATAACACTTTCTGGCTTCCGCTACAAGTGGGCGTGTGATGCTCAATAACTTATCCAAACCAAATTTCTTCCGATGGAGTAAAAGGCTGAGGACCTCCACCTTGTGCTTCTCCATAGCCATGACTTGAGGCTGGCTGCGGTGGTAGGGCCCGATGGAGACCACCCGGGGCTGGTACGCCTTCTTGCCGTTGATCTCGATGAGCGTCTCGGGGACTGCGTAGATGCAACAACTTCTGTCTTCGCTTGGTATCAGTGGGTAGATGCAACAAGTCTTGGAGATCTGAGCTTCCAAGTCGTCTAGCGGGTCCGTGGATATTTTGGTGGTCTTAGATATTTTGGTGGTCTTGGATATTTTGGTGGTCTTGGAGATCTGACCTCCCGAGTCCGTGGATATTTTGGTGGTCTCGGAGATCTGACCTCCCGAGTCATCTAGCGCGTCCGTGGATATTTTGGTGGTCTCGGAGATCTGACCTCCCGAGTCATCTAGCGCGTCCGTGGATATTTTGGTGGTCTGGGAGATCTGTCCTTCTTGCGAGCCCGTGGATTTGTTTTCCTTGGGAGGCATTTTCGTTTTAAATTGTGGGTGTGGAGATGGAGGTGCAAATGTAAGGAAGCTTTATAATTTCTCTACTATTTATAGGTGAGTTTGCAATGTACTAATCACACATTGAATTATTAATTAACTTTAAAATTTTCTTACACATTCAGCCAAGTTTCTTATTCTTTCGTTTGGGTTTGCGATTTCAAAAAGTGCGATTTTAAAATAACGATTTTAAAATGTGTAATTTTAAAAAAATGATGTTTAAAAATGCAGTTAAGCGTTTGACAAAATCGCAGTTTGACCTTTAAAATCGCAGGTTAGCCTTTTATAAAATACTGCGTTTTCAAAAAAACACCATATTGCCTGCGATTTGAATAAGCACTTTTCTGCGTTTTCAAATCGCAATTTTTTAAAAACGCAGTTTTCAAATGGTTCATTTTCTGCAATTTGATTTAAAATCGTATTTTTTTCTCTATAAAATCGCAATCTCAAACACACCCTAAATCTTAAGGCTTGTTTTATCTTTTAATTAGAAGACACAGGCGTCCTAATTGTTGTTACCGAGTCTTCTGCTATGTCAATGCTTCTAACTGCATGTGTATCTAAAGTTAATGTTTATGCTTTTTTTTTTTAAAAAAAAAATGTAGAATTATTTACATCGTTAAATGTATCAATTTTAAATCTTAACTATAAAATAGTTAAAAAAAAAAAAAAAAAAAAAAAAAAAAAAAAAAGGCAATTGGAGAATAACCCAAAAATGCTACTTGAAAATTGCTTTCAAGCACAACTCACTAACGAAATGCATAAGGAAAGGAGGATGCACTTCAAAATCAAATGCATATATGATGCACTGATCGAGAGACATGGCACGTACAAGTGGTCATTTAATTTAGGGCAATGGCGGCATAAAATCGTTAGGTACGTCATACGTGTAGAAATTAATGTAGAAATACGGATGTCTTTAGAAACGGTGACATCTTCCACCACAGCCAAAAAAAAAAAAAAAAAACATGTTATAACCACGTTACATACATCACATTGATTTTTGGCAAGACTTCTGTGCATAAAACAACGTCAGAAGACACAGAACCTCGCATATACCGCGACAATTTTGGGCCCCGTGGTGTAAACCAATTAACGACTAGTGCCAAAAATCAATGAGATGTATATGTAACGTGATTTTATCGTCAATGTGCAACATTTTTCCCAAAAGAAATGCTATATATATAATCAAAGAGGGGTGCGATCATACCAACACTAATGCACTAAATCTTATCAGAACTTCGCAATTAAGTGTGTTTGGGTAAAAGTAGTATTAAGATGTGTGATCTCCTGAGAAGTCCTCGTATTGCACTCCTCATTTAATAATTTGTTTTTAAATTTATTTTTTTCATCCAAAAAAAAAAAATCAAAGAGAGAAAGACACAGACATTAAGGTGGCCGGTTCGACCTATGACTTACATTAACACATTTAAGTCTTATATGTTACATCTTTCTTTCATATTTAATTTGAGTACAACGTACATTCTATTTAAATAGCTTTACATGTGATTTGAATAGTTTCAAATACAAACATATCTCTTAAATTAGGGTTAACAAATCACTTAATTTAGAGTAATCAAATCATCTAAATTCCTTCATTTAGGCAATACAAATCAACATTTATCATTAAGGATTTCTATCCCTTTACAACACATATATACTCTTAACAATCTCCAAGGTAGGCTTGGCAATTTTGACACAACCCGCAAATCTAACACCAACACGACACGAATATATAAGGTTTAAGTTTAGGTTATAACCCGTTTATGATCCATCAATTTGTTTATAACACGTTTATGACCCGTTTATGACATTTATGACGCGTTAATGATATATTTTTGTACCAAATTAGCTAAACGGGTTGATACGGTAACCCGAATTGCCAAACTTACTCCAAAAAGTAGTTCAATCAGCTAGGAATCATGCATCATGAAGTGAAAGTCATTAGTTTGAATCCCTCCTCTCTTATATATATATATATACTCTTAAATATTCACTCCATCTAAAAATACTGTTCATTCCCTAATATACATGATTAGTAAAAAAAAAATTTAAGATGATTTTTTTTTTTCCTGAGGAGTCCATTTCGATCTAGCTTAAAAAATAAAAAATAAATAAATAAATAAATAAAAAGAGAAAGAAAAAAAAAAGTCCATTTTGTGGAGTTGTTTCTGGCATTTATGGTTCGAGCGAAAAAGTAGATGCAGATATTATTGTGCACATCTTTAGACGAAGCTGCTCCAATAATAAAACAAAAACCGATGGAGACCACCCGGGGCTGGTCCGTATACGCCTCAATTCTCCGATGAGTGTCAGCACGGGGACTGCGTAGATGCAACAACTTCTGGCTTCGCTTGG
Organism: Alnus glutinosa; assembly: GCF_958979055.1. Taxonomy (NCBI): domain Eukaryota; kingdom Viridiplantae; phylum Streptophyta; class Magnoliopsida; order Fagales; family Betulaceae; genus Alnus; species Alnus glutinosa. The sequence continues at coordinate 34,338,317 of NC_084889.1, forward strand.
TATCAGTGCGCAGATGCAACAACTCTTGGAGATCTGACCTTCCAAGTCATCTAGCGAGCCCGTGGATTTGTTTTTCCTGGGAGGCATTTTTGTTTTGGATTATGGGTGTGGAGATGGAGGTGCATGTGTAAGGAGGCTTTATAATTAATGTGGTTGAACTTGAAGGGAACATCATGTTTAGAGCGTAATATTTAATTAGGCTATATGTGGAAAGCATTTAATAAGGATACACTTGTACTTAGACTAAAGAGATTCTGATTTATAATGTATAATTTGTCAAATGCCGTCCGCATATAGCATTAGTAACCACTTCTCTTAAACTTTTTTTTATTTTAATAAACTAAATTATTTTTTACTTCCTTATTTAAATGCACAATTTTCTTATACTATTTAAATATTTTTTTAAATTAAATGATAGAAGAAAGAGAAAGGAAATGATGGTATAGGAATAAAAGAGGAAGTAGAAAGTTTTTCATAGCAATCAAACTAATGATAGGGGAACCACTTTTACTTAACTTAGATTTAGGATACAATTTAATTTTGTTCCCTTGGTATTTTCTTAGTTTAGAGAATAACAAGAAAATCTTATTTAATAGATTTTTTAGAAGTTTTTCCTTCATCCAAGAAAGAGAATAAAACTTAAGGAAGTTGTTGCTAATGATCTAAGTTGTTGGCATCGATTAAAATCCAAGGTACATCCCACGAATCTAATTCATAAAAACCCTAAGTCATAAGTCCAATCCCCCACCTAAAAAAAAGTCATAAGCCAGAAACAAATTGGTTAAAAAAAGATTTTTTTTTTTTTTTTTTTTTTTTTCTTCTTCAGAAGAGTGAGCATTTTTTGACATGTCTACACTAATACTTATTGACATGTTAAAATGCTATGTCAATAATTTATTGACGTGTTGTGTTTGACACGTCAATAATTATTGACTATAAGTACTAATATATAATTAATATACTTGTAATTTATAGTGTAAGCATATTATATAATATAGTATACAACTATAAATAACCATGTGTTATTATATATAAATATAGTATAATTGTATAACAAAATAAATATGTAATAAGTAAGCATGCACATTATATAGTATAGTATATAACTATAAGCAACCACATGTTATATAATATGTACGTATATAGTTATATAAGGTAACTAGTTAATATGTAAGTACTAGTATATATACTAATATACAATAGTAATAATATAACCATGTATGATGTGTCATATATAATGTTTATGTAAATGTTTATATAGTTATATACTAACTATTAAAAATGTTCCACTAAAAGAAAAAATATTAAAAATGTTAGCTAAGAACTTAATCATATTCATAATATTATATACCATAGTTATAGCTATAGTTAATATATTGAATATGTTAATACATACATTGAATATGTTAGTATTTTGACTAACAAGTTAATAGTATAATTAATATACACTAACTCTTTCAAAAATAATAATAATAATAATAATAATAATAATATACACTAATAATATATATATATATATATATATATATATATATATATATATATATATATATATATATATATATGTGTGTGTGTGTGTGTGTGCGTGTGCGTGTGTGTGTGTGCGTGTGTGCGTGTGCGTGTGTGTGTTTGTGTGTGTGTGTGTGTGTGCGCGCGCGCGTGTGCGTGTGTGTGTGTGAATCGAAATTAATTGTTTAGTGACGTGTCAATTTGACATGTCAAAACTTATTGACGTGTTAAAATAACACGTAAAAAATTATTGACATGCCATTTTGACACGGCAAAAAAATTTGATGTGTCAACTTGAAACGTTAAAAATTTCTTAACATGTCAAGTTGACACGCCAATAATTTTTAATTTGTCAAACCGACACATCAACAAATTTGTTGGCATGCCAAATGGACACGTCAACAAATTTTTGACGTGGCGAACAGACACGTCAACAAATGTGTTGATGTGCCAAGTAGGCACGTCAAAAATTTTTAACGTGTCTGTTCAGCACGTCAAAACACGTGTGTAGGGGTCGTGTTGCACGTGACATTTCACCTGTCTCGCATGTCACACCCCATTACTCCACAACCAGCTCTCTCTCTCTCTCTCTCTCTCTCTCTCACCGTTGGCCTTTGCTCCTTTGATTGCCGGCCACCAACGCGCGCTGCCGGTACATCCTCTCTCTCTCTCTCTCTCTCTCACTCTCTCTCTCTCTCACCCTTTCAGCTTTAGCATGCTCCTCCCATCAGTGGCCACCACTGCGCCAGTGATCAGATCGAGCTCTCTCTCTCTCTCTCTCTCTCTCACCCTTTTGGCTTCTGCATGTTACTCTCTCTCAATGTGTTACTCATATCATGATATGCTAACTTCTCATTTTTCTGTTTAGGGACCTACTCAAGTTCAGAATTTAGGGGATTCACTTGGTGAAGGGAAATCTGATATTGTGGTCAATGTGATTCATATTATTATATTTTTGGGAGGTTATTATATTTCTGATATATGGGAAACTGTCTCAGGCAGTGATCCTGTTTTACTACTAATTTCTGTGATGTGTATAAAATTTGCAAATTCAACTTTGTAGGTTGTTTACTGCCTAGCTGAGACAGTTTACTTATCTCCAAATTTCTGCATGACTGCACTTGATGTCCTTGTTGGTATTGATTGTATTTGCCTAAGGGTTTCCAACGGCATTTCTGTAGTAGTCCCATATTAAGTGGGTTGGTCAAGTTGGTAAATTAATATTGCTTGTGATTGTAAAGTTATGTTATTTGGTTTTATTCATTTGACGTAATTCTTGAGTCCTGATATACAATTCAAATATTATGTCACAAAAGCTGAGTTCTCTAATTGTTTAGTACTTATATATATATATATATATATATATATATATATATATATATATATATATATATATATATATATATATATATATATATATATATATATATATATATAGTAACATATATAGGGTGTAGGGTACGTTATACATATTATACTAAATATAACTAGGGTTTGAGATTTGATTTTAGGATTTAGAGTTTATAGTCCTGAGGTGTATATTATAATAGCATACTAAAATATACTACACACACACATATATATATAGAGGGTATAATGGGTATTTGATTTTAGGGTGTAGGGTTTATAGTTTTTAGGTGCATGTATATTTATAATAGCATACTAAAATATACTATATATATTTTAGTATATATATAGTATACTAAAATATACTATATATATTCTAAAATATATATAGTATATTTTAGTATGCTATAAAAATTTTAGAGCACAGGGAGAAGAATGAGAATTGAAACAAAGTTTTTGTTTTTTTCTTCACTAAAACTCACTTTGTTACATTTTCCGCGTTTGGATGGTCCCTTGATGTCCATTCCGTGGCTACCCGCATAGTAAAGCTCTGATAATCTTACAAATTTATAAACCTGCAAAATTTGATTACAAAAACCAAAGCCAAAATAGTCATAAGATAAAAATTAATTGAAACGGACGTCAATAATTATTATTACAAACCCTTGTTTTTTTGACACGTCAATAATTATTGATGTGTTATTTTTTCACACGTCAAAAATTAATTAAACTTTAATATTTTTTTAAAAAAATTTAGATTGACTTTAAATTTAGCAACATGACAATCTTTGACATGTTGCTATTTATTGACAGCATAAATGCAAATTTACTTAATTTACTTCATAGTTGTTGCCAGGATTAGAATTCTCTACAATTATTTGTCCGAATTTGAGAGAATTCGAGTAGGTGATTATGAGAGATCACTTATGATGGGACCCACCTGACCAAATAAAAATATGTTGTCTAACCACTTATCCGGTCAAGTGAGTCTTATAAGTGGTCTCATCAAATTCTTTCAAATTCAGACAAATAATTGTAAAGAATCCTGATCCCCATTGCCAACAAGAAGTTTTTAATGCAATTGTTTTACTTCATATCTGTTGCCAGCAATTACTTCATAGCCGTATGGAAGGCAAAGGCTATGAAAGTAAATGTTGTTAGCAATTACTTCATATAAATCATAATTTCATGCAAATTTTAGAAACAGAGAAGTCATAATTTAAATGTTGTCAGCAATTACTTCATAGAAACCACAATTTAATGCAAATTTTGAAAAAAAATTACTTTATAGACGTTGCAAGCAATTAATTTAATGCAAACTTTGACAACATTTACTTCATAGCCGTTGCCTTCCAAATATTTAATGCAAACTTTGATAACATTTACTTCATAGCCCTTACCTTTTAAAAATTTAATGCAAAATTTGATAAAATTTAGGAATTAACCGGTGCTAGCCAAAAATTAATTGCATCCACTACTTTTCATCCAAAATTGAAGCCAACCATTAAATGGTCATTGAATAATTTTATGAATGGTTGGAAAGAAGTTGGTTGGTACAGTAAAATTAAATGACAAAAAGTAAGAAAGTATGAAAAAGGATTAAAAAAAAAAAGAAAAAAAAAAGTGAAAAAAGAATATTTAATTGATATAGGGAAAGATAAGAGAATATATTGTAAAATATTTTTTTATAGAGAGCAAAAAGTAATTTTGTTCAATATATTTAGAAAAATTGGTTGGATATCTGATGCTAGTACTCTAAGTCTAACCCTCCATAAAAATAAAAATAAAAAAAATAAAAAAATAAAAAAAGTCGTAAGTTAGACACAAATTCCATTACATCACATGAATACGTGAACAACTATGCGTTTGATTCTTCTACCAGAAACGTAATAATATGGTTCTCACGCTGAAACCCCACCTTGATGTTGAAATATAGGGGAAATTTTGTTTTAAGGCACCAGCTCTTGGGATGACATTGACGTGCTTGAAGATAAGTATCGATTTTGGATTAGGATTCTCTATAATTATTTGTTCGAATTTGAAAAAATTCGGGCAGGTGATTGTGAGAGACCATTTATGGAATCACACTTGACCAAATAAAAATTGGACTGCCCAACTACTTACCCGATCAGGTGGGTCTCCTTATCCATTAATTCTTTGGTGGTGAGTTCGCACACATGCAATTATGTAAAATCCCAAGAAACTTCTCAAAGTGGCTTTTTAATTGTAATGCTATATGTCAGCCCCATGTCTCATCGTATCCCTTCAAAATTGGTGTGGCTCTCAAAATTACTATTATATTAAAATCCAATAATGATCTGTTATAAATTCAATAGTGATTTTAAGAGTCACATCAATTTTGGAGAGACACAAAGTTGGGATGACATGTAACATTTCACTTTCTAACCGGATTTTCAATTATTTTGATTTGTAAACTATAAAGAGGAGGTTCCTAATTACTTTTGAAATCTCATGGCAGAAAGTTTGTAGAGAATGAGAAAAAAAATAAAAAATAAAATCAGTGAAACTTAATCACTTTATTAGTTTCATGTGGTCGGTGGGGTGATGATCGATCTACAAAATTGACATTGGAGTAATTTGGTCCATTTGGAAACTGAGTTGAATTCCGATTTTTCTCTACTTTTTTTAAAAAATAAATCATATTTTATTTTACTTTTTCAAATTTTATCTCACAAAGTCAAACCTTAAAATTCGCACAATAAATTAGAATTGAATTCTGATTTCAAAAAATTTAACATCCAAACCATCCATAGTGTTTCAAATTTTTAATTTTGTGATTCCAATACGTAAGATAATTGAAAAGTAAAAAAATAAATGGAGTTTGCTAGAAACAAAAATATAAAATGAAAGAATGAGTTTCTTTTTTGTTTCGGAATGATCAGCTCTCTCTTTCTATCTGCTAACTGTAATAGTGTAGTACAATAATACCTGACAAAATAATTAATGTTTAGTTTGTTTAGACATAAAATATTTTTTAAAAAAATATTTTCTGTATTTTTCAATATTTGGTGCAACCGAAAATATTTTCGGTTTGATTAAAAAAGCTTATTTAGTTTTAGAAAATAATTTACATTTTTAAATTTTGTAACTCATTTTCTGAATTTAAGTATATATTTCTTTCTCAAATTGCTAGACCACCACCAAACTAGCACTGGGCGACCCTCAAACTGCCACTCAGCCACCTAACTTCAATCAAGTAATGTTGGATTTCAAATAGATTGCTTCACATTCTATAGTTTTCATAAATTTTAAACGATTTTGGTTTTGTGATCTTTAAGTTGTTTAAGATTTCTTTTTTTTTTTTTAAATAAATAAAAAGAAACCTCGGTCATATTTGGTAAAGATTGTTGAGTTGAATTTTTATTTTTTGAGTAATAGTAAGAAATGATGATGTAATATGAAATAAAAAAGAATTTGTGTGAAAAAGTAAAACAATTTTGTATTCTAGTGAATTTTTTATTTGAATAGTAATAAAAAATTATTGATTTGATATAAAAAAATGAATAAAGTTAGAATATTTTGAAGTTGATTATTTTTATATATATATATATATATATATATATATAAAAAAAATAAAAAAAAATAAAAAAAAAAAGTGTGAAAATAAATTAGGAGAATTGCTATGTTACTTACCAAACATAACCTCATTTGACTTGTTCGTTTACACCTCGAACAGTTGGTAGATATAAGCTAATTATGAAATGATGGGTTTCGTTGAAGCATCACTTGTCATCGATTAATTTAATACCTCGTGATCGATTCCTGAACTTGCACCTTGAGTGCAGAGGGGACCTACCCTGAGATGCCTCACAAGGGAAGACTTCCTCAATCCCATTAGAACTTTTAGAAGGGCAACTGGCAAGACTTGCGTGTATAAAACAACGAAACCTGCATATACCCTACAATTTTGGGGCCCCGGTGTTAACCAATCAGTGCGAAAAATCAATAAGATGAAATTGATTTCATCTACCACAATCTTCATATATTATTGATCCTACATATCCCACCGCGAACCTTCCTTGCATTTTCTTTTGCTATGATATTATTGATCCTCCATGTTGAAATATATGAAAATATATTATATTCCATATTTAGTTGATATTGTAATATTCTCTATTTATGATGTGTCGTAATCAAAACATGGAGATTTGATTACTATATTTGATAAAGATTTGATTACCATGCTTGTATTCACTCTAAACCCTATAAATATGGACCTTTGTATTGTAGATTGTATGAAGACACAGGAGTCCTAATTGTTGTTACCGAGTCTTCTGCTATGTCAATGCTTCTAACTGTGTATCTAAAGTTAATGTTTATACATTTTTTTTTAAAAAAAAAATGCAGAATTATTTACATTGTTAAATGTATCAATTTTAAATCTTAACTATAAAATAGTTGTTAAGGAATATTCCTCCCAACCTTAGAAAACGTCCACGTGGTGCTTTGAGCTTGACAAGGGTAAAATAGGCATATGGCATACATGAGCATAAAAGGGAGTATAAAAATTATTAAACCAGATTTTGATCAAGGGCGATTATTCCCTCTCGCTCCTTCTTCCTCTTCTTTAGACACTGGACTGACTTGATCGTCGGAGGAGGCTTCGCAGGCCAACCCCCGGCGGGTCTTTCTTGTTTTGCAGGCCAGCACATAGAAGAGGGGGCGTCTCTGATCACGCCACGTCACCGGCTCAAAAATATCTTCAACATTTGGCGCCGTCTGTGGGAACGACGTGGTCGTTTTTGCTAAAGATCGTGATGGTGGCTGGAAATCAGGGGCACCCTTGCCCGAGAAAAGGGAAGTGCAATAGATCTGGACGCAAGTGTTACGGACCTGAATTCAAGAGCGACAGATCTCCACTTGTTAACAATGTTTTTGTAGGAACTCATCTTAGTGTGGCTCTCCGTTGGCAATCGTGTCTGTGCGTGTGGACAAGATAAGTTTTTTGCTCTTCTTCCATGGTTTAAATCAATTGTGACTCTGTATCTTCGCTTTAGAAAATTTCAAACTCAAAATGATACTTTGATAGTCCTCACGGAAGAAGATAATTTCTTGATGGTCAACCTCGGACGACAAAGGGTGAGTGAAGACTCCCATAGTTTGCAGAAAACTTGCGAAATACAATGGTGTTTTTGCACGTGTGAAGGAAAAGCTTTTAATGTTTAATATATTTGTGAAAAGCACTAGGTTGTGAGAGGGCCACGTTTCGGATTAAAAGAAGATTGTAAAACATAAGCCTTTGCTTTATTGGACTTTGCACAACGTTATGCTTTTCTGACAATAACACCAGTTGTGCCTAGAAGGTAGTGAGGGTGAAATTTCTGTATTACCCTTGTTTCCGCTTGGTTTTCTCGATTTTCTCTGAGATACCGTGTGTATCCTGGACAATAATTAGAACCTGGAGAGCCAGTACGGATGCTTACTGTTCAATCACTATGGTCGGCAATGACGAATCCAGAGGCTTGGGAAAAGGAATACGCCAGTGATCAGACCTTTCAAGTGTGTTGTCTTCGTCGGCCCAACATGCACAAAGCTTGAACCCTATATGTTTATCAATGCATGGACCGGTCATAGCCCGACCTTCAGGAACCAACGACCTGCTTAAATGCTTTAAGTCACGAATAAGGTGGAAGGAAGGCTTCGGAGGAGGGTAAGAACCAATATGCGAACGCTTCATGGGCTTGGGTACGTGCTGTTGCCATACCCCGGCGGTGGTCTGTGAACCTCAGATGGGTTCTGGTTGGTTTCATTCACCTCGACTCAGAAAAGAGAGCCAATTAACGAGCTTCAGAGGAGTCAATGAAACCCACGAAGAGTCTTCTCTTCGAAGATATGCCGACGGTGGCCCAGGGTGGCCTGGATCAATGCCCATGCATCACGATCCTATGCATTTCCAAACTTGCACATTCTGAATTTGCATTTAACTGAACAGAATCGGGACCGGTCTTTGTCCAAAAATGAAGACAGTCTGTGGTAGGTTCGTAATCATGGCTTTTTTGGTCTATGTGTGAAACGATGTTACATGAACTGAAGGGGGATGGGCCACGAAACTGGCCTTCACTCAGCGCACGAACATGCAGTTGCAAGTTTTGGGTTTTAGATCTATCGTCACTGTGTGGGGAATCACCTCTACGAAAATGAAAGGTGAGTCCGTCCGGAGTATCTCAGTGGCAGCAACGTCAGATGACGAACGTCTCCGAGATCGTTTTCGGTGTGGATGGTTGATACCCTAATAAGCGAGTTGTCCTATCTGTCCTCCGCGGTTAGTAATGGCATCGCTTGTGAAACTAGTAGAGAGTTCCAGAGTTGGGATTTTTGATGAAGCCGGGCTACCACTGTACGTGCGGAAGGCCGATGGAACCCAGCCGTATGACCGGAACTTTCGTGGGGTTCCCGAATGAGAAAAACGAAGCACAAAGTGAGTGTTAGATGGTCCGTGACCGTGTCCGAGGTCGTCTCCGAGGTCCGGGGTTACTTCTGAGATTGTATCCGAGGTCGTGTACGGGGTCCGGGGGCCATAATTATTAGAATACTTTCCGGACCTATTTCAGATTGATGATTTTGTATGGGCTTGTCTGGAGGTGGCTTTCACGAGAATTATTAAAGAAGAATAATAGGCTGAGAAGTGGGCCGATAGAAGTTGTTGGTCTCTTCCCCCGGATTGGAGAGGCACCTTACATGTTACATGTGCCGTAGCCGTCGGACCTGCTGGTGGCCGAATTATACGATCTGCATGAAGAAGGGAGGGATATCTCCCACTTGCTTGAGGTGACATGGCTGCTTGAAAACCACTTGTAAGATTAGTTGCTGGCATGGAAGAAATGTGCTGGGGTGACTTAACTCCCTGGAGTGTACGGATGCTCGGGTCTTGACCCGCGTGATGAACTGCTTGGTGAAGCTCCGAGCTTTCAATCTCCGGAAAGATCTCTCCGCGCTGAGAGCAAGCACAAATGGTGGTCCTCGGAATTGGGTACCTGTCGGGGTCGACGATCATGCGACACTCATAACACATAAAAAGCTTGTGGTAGTGAAGAGTCCCAATGCTGTTAATTCACTTGTCTTGGACTATTCTCCACTCCCCACCATCGATGTTTGAAAACGTGCTCACCATTTCGACTTTCTGAACCGTCGACCTGATTACGTATCACTCTTCTTGGAGAAGCTTGTATCATGGGAAGCAGTCCATGCACATCAGAATTGTCTGATTTCACAGTGTCACAGTGCGGGAAAGGTAGATGGAGAGATGAGCTACGAAGCAATATTTCCCCCGGACACGCTCCGGGGATCAGTAGAGCAGTAGGTAGCTGACCTGCTAAGGTTCGAGTGATAGAGCTCGGATACGGGTCCCATGCACGAGAGAATAGTCGGCACTTCAATCTCACATACAAAGAAGGTGAACCGGCTTGAGTCCCCGGACCTGTGGAGGTATCATCAGATCCCGGTGAAGGGCTTGCATGCAGAGGTTCGGGCCATGCAGAAACGAGCCATGCAGTGGAAACTTGTGTCTACAGCAGATTGTGCAGGTTTTTCATCTGTTGCATGATGAGAGTTAGAAATGAAGGGAAGTACACAACATGGGTCCTCACCGGCAGCAGGTTCACCAGCAGCCCGACGCACATTGACCATAGTTCCGGGGTCACCGCCCTCCTTCCCTGCTTCTTCGCCAGGATTAGTAACCCGAACACCCAGCCAATGCCGGAGACGACGCCGTCGAGTCGGCAGAAGAGAACCAGAAGGCTGGTCCTTTGCTTAGCGAAGATCGTACGGCTTCCAAAGAATATCAAGCGGGCAGGGCTTCTACTGACTGTGCTTCTTGGCATCAAGACGAACCCAAGGTTTGCCTTTCCACCTCCAGTGCAGCAAGCCGACTGGAACGTGTTCCGTTACACGTGGTCCGATTGAGGAAAGCAAGGAGCACCTGAGGAGGAATAATTGACTCATATGGCTGTGGTTTTTTGATTCCGGATTTGTGGTATTTTGCTTCATTTGGCTCCTATTAAATCGGAAATTGTTAAGTGCCCGGTATATGAGCCCAAGCCCGGATCAGTGTCTGCAGAAGCCCCTGATTCAGTTTCCAGTCGTTCCACGGATTCCTTTTGCGAGACACATGGCATAATGGCAGTTCAAGCGAACAGTAAGGAATTAAGAAGGAAAGGCAGGGCAGTAGCAATGCTAGCGGTCCCGGACAGGTTAGACTGCAGAATGGAAGGGGACTAAAGTTTGCAAGGACGCCATAGCGTATGTGCGCAACTGGTTTCAGAGGATCGGCGGTTCCGGGCACAGAGAGGCTAGGTCCGGGGAGAACGGACCTGTCAGGCATTTTCGGACCTCAGTAAGGTTGACGAAAAATTCCAGTCAACCTCTCCCAGACGACTCTTCAGAGCTCAACTGTTTGTTCCGAGGTCTAGGATCCCCTACAAAGTTCAGGGGTAATTGTCAGGCCTGCCGGGGGCCCCATTTGAGTACTTCCGAATTTCATTGAAAAGGAGAAATAGATATGGAGCTACTTTTCATCCCGAACACAGACAGTAGCAGGATGGCAACCTATCTGGAGGAGTTCAGGTAAGTCCCCTTTTCTCTTTTTATTTCATTATATATTAAAATTTGGATGTTGAATATTGGTGGCATAGATATATGCGCATATGCCTCTAACAATTAATGGACTATTGTGCCCCTATGGAGCATAATTTTTGACAGTCTTATTATTTCAAGAGTAAATGCTAGACATACTCTTTGATGCCTGCTGATTCTTAACTGATGTTTGGGCTTATGAAAGAAGGTACCCGGGAATCTTCGGCTAAATTTATTCATCCATTTTCCTGGAACCAATTATAGGAGACAGGTTTTTAAGCTCATTGCAGGAATGGGAGTTGATTCAACTCGGTTTAATCTTGGTAATCTCCCCCTTTGGATTTATTGATCTCTTTCTACAGCACTTTTGCAGGAACTTTTGTTCTTATTATGCAAACGATTGAAGGGAGCCCGCCCCCTAGAGGGGAGCAACGGGTGGACCTCTGCCTCCGGGCAGAGGAATAATGAGGAGCATAACCTCGGTAAAAAATCACATTGACGAGGAGCATAACCTCGGTAAAAAATCACATTGACGAGGAGCATAACCTCGGTAAAAAATCAAGAGAGGAATAAGGGCCTCGGTAAAAAACAACGAACCCGAGGAGGTGACCTCGTTAAAAACAGGGAAGAAGACGAGGATAAGGCTTTGAGAGAATCAGGTCACCGAATAAAAATCGTCTTTTGGCTTTTCGACCTTGATTCATTTTTATAGGCTCTGTGCTCCCAGGACAAATCACTCCGGCTAGCTATCCTCAGACCGGAGTGCTTTGGGGGGGAAGAGATTGGGGAATTGATTATTGAATGTTCGTGGAGTGCATTTCCGGGGCAGATCGAAAATTGAGAAAGAAATTTTGACAGATAGAAATTTTCGATAAAATTGCAATTGCAATATTGCGGGGAACACAACCTCGTCAAAAAATCAAGATAAGGAATATAATGCTTATGACGAATCATCAAGGGGAGACAACTCGTCTCCGCTAGCAGGACTCCCTTAGATTTCTTAATCTCGGGAAATTTCAATGAGCTAATGGGAGAGATAGCTTAGTCCCGGTTGAGGACATATTTTATTGGATGAGGCCGGAATGCCTACATCCCGGCCTTCGGATGGCTCTAACGAGACTGGGAACTTAGACAGAAGCGAATCTGTCCACGGACGACACCAGAACGATTGTTTCTCCATTTTCCCTTGTGAAATCCCACTGATCACCGAAGCACATCGGAATGATTGCTGGGAATGCCAGAAAAGCTGATCTACCGAGTGCCGTAGATTGACAATAACAAATTCGGCGTGAGAAATTATGATTTCCCATCTTCAAGACCGTTTGTTGTGCTCGGAAACCCTTGGGCTGGGGAAACGTCCCTGCAGCGGACTTTGCTCCCGGGACGCCAGTGATTTTCGGACTCCTATGATAGAGTAACACGAAAAAGGGAATGGGATGTTTCACAGACTGTTCCTCCTTGAAAAAGGGGGTCCTCCTCGGATGAGGAAGCTAGAAAACTCTTTTCGGACAAAAGAACCACCCCTCTTGGTAGAGGACAGGGGGGTGATGAGGAAAGTCCGATCTCGGACAATGGACCATCCCTCTTGGTAGAGGACCAAGAGGATGAGGATAAAAGTCCAATTTCGGACAAAGAACCACCCCTCTCGGTAGAGGACAGGGGGGTGATGAGGAAAGTCCGATCTCGGACAAAGGATCTCCCCTCCTGGTAGAGGACCAGGGGGGTGAGGAGAAAAGGCCAATTTTGGACAAAGAACCACCCCTCTCGGTAGAGGACAGGGGGGTGATGAGGAAAGTCCGATCTCGGACAATGGACCACCCCTCTTGGTAGAGGACAGGGGGGTGATGAGGAAAGTCCGATCTCGGACAATGGACCATCCCTCTTGGTAGAGGACCAAGAGGATGAGGATAAAAGTCCAATTTCGGACAAAAGACCACCCCTCTCGGTAGAGGACATGGGGGTGATGGGGAAATTACGATTTATGAGACATCCATTTCGGTGGTCATCCGAGGAAATTATTAGAGATTAATTTGGGATTCACGTCGTAAGTGCGTAACTTTTGTCAAAGAAGAAGATTTTATTAGATGTACTCAGAGGGCACACGTACATGAAGACGAAGAGAACAGACAACCCTGAAAGAATATTATGCGGGGTAGTCATTTGATTACAAGTAATCCTAATACAGCGAAGAGGAATTGCCCGAGAATCTTGAAGGGATCATCCGCGCAAATTCCAAGCGCGGCTTGAACAGCTGGGCTCTTGCGAGCCGTTGAGGCAAAATTTGGATGCTGCACAGTTCCTGTAGGCTGGACAGGAACAGGTTGGTGTGAAGCCCGAAGACACGCACCCCTCTACGCCTAAAGCCGGAGATCGCACATTCGATAGAACCGCCGTGGAGAGCCGATGCTTCACGGCGGTGAACTTCTAGACCAAAACCATCTTTAATGGATTTGTGAATATGCTCGGTCGTGAAGACCGCACCGGGAATGAAGAACATTATGAGAAGATCTGGGGAGTCAAAAAAAAAAAAAAAAGAAGGGGAAAGTCCGATCTCCGGGAAAGGGATAAGAAGAAAGGAGGATCTACTCAAATGGGCAATCTGGAGACCAATGACCTTCTAGCAAAGGAAGTGACGAATAAATAGGGAGATAATGACAATCAATGCACACATGATTTACAGGGTGTTAGGTGAGCCTAACTAATGGCAAATTTATGATGGAAATAAATTCCTGATTACTTGCCATAAATGGCCTGGAGTCGCGTGGAATGGCAGTCAAATAAATGTTCAAGTTTTCACGGGGCCGAAGGAGGGCATTATGCAAGCTGGATGAGGAATGATCAATGAGTCAGCCGAGTAGCAAAGATTTCATTAAGTAAATTCTCCATACCTTTATACCAAAGATATGAGAATTGGGGGGTAAGTGTTAAGGAATATTCCTCCCAACCTTAGAAAACGTCCACGTGGTGCTTTGAGCTTGACAAGGGTAAAATAGGCATATGGCATACATGAGCATAAAAGGGAGTATAAAAATTATTAAACCAGATTTTGATCAAGGGCGATTATTCCCTCTCGCTCCTTCTTCCTCTTCTTTAGACACTGGACTGACTTGATCGTCAGAGGAGGCTTCGCCGGCCAACCCTCGGCGGGTCTTTTTTGTTTTGCAGGCCAGCACATAGAAGAGGGGGCGTCTCTGATCACGCCACATCACCGGCTCAAAAATATCTTCAACAATAGTAAAAAAAAAAAAAAAAAAGGCAATTGGAGAATAACCCAAAAATGCTACTTGAAAATTGCTTTCAAGCACAACTCACTAACGAAATGCATAAGGAAAGGAGGATGCACTTCAAAATCAAATGCATATATGATGCACTGATTGAGAGACATGGCACAAGTGGTCATTTAATTTAGGGCCATGGCGGCATAAGCGTTAGGTACGTCATAAGTGTAGAAATTAATGTAGAAATACAGATGTCTTTAGAAACAGTGGCATCTTCGATCCACCACAGCCAAAAAAAAAAAACAAAAAAACATGTTTTATATAACCACGATACATACACATCACATTGATTAATTTTGGCAAGACTTCTGTGCATAAAACAACAGAACCTCGCATATACCGCGACAATTTTGGGCCCTGTGGTGTAAACCAATGACTTGTGCCAAAAATCAAAGATATGTATATATAACAGGATTTTATCGTCAATGTGCAACATTTTTTCCTAGAGAAATGCTATATATATAAACTAATAATAATCAAAGAGGGGTGTGATCGTACCAGCATTAATGCATTGGATCTCATTAGAACTTTGCAGTTAAATGTGCTTGGACGAGAGTAGTACATGGATGAGTGATCTCCTAAGAAGTTCTCGTGTTGCACTTCTTGTTTAATAATTTGTTTTTTTCATCAAAAAAAAATAATAATCAAAGAGATAAAAGAAAGAGAGAGACATAAATATTTAGATGGTTCGACCTATGTTTACATTAACACGTTTAAGTCTTATATACTACATCTTTCTTTCATATTTAATTTGAATACAACGTACGCTCTTAAATAGCTTTACATGTGATTTGAATAATTTTAAATACAAACATATCTCTTAAATTAGGGTTAACAAATCCCTTAATTTAGGGTAATCAAATCATCTAAATTCCTTCATTTAGACAATACAAATAAACATTTATCATAAAGGATTTTTATCCCTTTACAACACATATATACTCTTAACTCTTAAGTATTCACTCCACCTAATTAAGTACCGTTCATTCCCTAATATTAATGATAGTAAAATCTTCTTTAAGAGTTTTTTTTTTTGCCTCTCTCTCTCTCTCTCTCTCTCTAAGCGTCCATTTATTTCTGTACACTCATTTTTCATAACAGCCGCACAACAACTTACGCGGAAAGGCAGTTTTTTAATTTTTTTTTTTCTCATTTCTTTTTGTTGCTTGAAAGCCAGTTGGAGGGAAATGATATTTCATTTCCCCTCCAACGAAGCCGCCCCCCGGCTCTCTCTCTGAAAACTCTGCGCCGTACATTCTCCCCCCACGTTCGGTCTCTCTCCGCCGGCTTCTCTGTCGGCGGTCGGCCTCCTCCGTTGTCCGGCAGCCCTCTCCGACAGATTTCCTCTCTCTCCCCAGCTCTACATCGTCCGTAGCTCACTCGCCGAAAGTCCCCGTCCCTCTCGGCAATCGGCCTCCTCCGTCGTCCGGCTTCCCCCCTCTGGCTAAAAAAAATAGGTTCTCTCTCTCAGGCCGGATCTATTGCTACAAAAAAGAAAGGGGAAACTTTTGGCTGCTTCACACAGTGGAGGCAGCCAATGCCTGATTTTTTTATTATTATTATTATTTTTTTTTTTGTTTTTTTGTTTTTTTGTTTTTTGTTTTTTTGGTTTTTCATTTTTTGGAACAAAAACTTGAAAAGTCTTTATGGTGTTGTCTTGGAAAAGTCTTGTGGAGTTGTTTCTGGCAATTATGCACTACAAAAAAAGCCGTAAATCGCCGCGTGTCTACAGTACATGTTACTGTAGACACGTGGCCAGATGGCAGTGTGTTTCTCTGGCCACGCTGCCATATGTGGCGTACAAACAATTGGCAGCGTGTATAAATTCCACGCTGCCATCTGGCCGACACGTGTAATTTAATACACGTGGCTAACTGAAAAACACTTTTTTGGAATTCCCTTTTTCTTTAAAAAAAAAAAAAAAAAAAAAACAAATAGTATGTACATGATAATATTGCTATGTACCCTATACCAAATTAGAGTATAAAAACTAATTAGTTTTATACAGTACTTGTATTTAAATTTTTTGGAATTTATTTATATTAAAAATTCCTATTATATACCCCAACAATAAATTTGTGCTATATTTAGTATGTATTGTACTTATAGTTATGTTTTAGGGTTTACATGCAAGTTGAGTTTCTTGAATATGGTTTATGCGTTAAGACTTAATTTATTGTATGTGTAGTACATACTCTCAGGGTTAGGGTTCGTAAAACATCCATCTGAATGTGTTCGCCTTGTGGTCCCGATCATTATAGCATACCTTACACAAGTATAAAATTGCATGCCTCTATCATTTGATCCAGTTCAATGTTCAAAACTTGGTCGAACTTTCATTTGATCCTAGAGTTAGGGTTTATCACTATATATATAGTATATATATTTAGGGTTAGGGTTTATGGCTTATACATATAGTACATACACTTAATATTAGGGTTAAGGTTAGGGTTTATGGCTTATACATATAGTACATACACTTAATATTATGGTTAAGGTTAGGGTTTATGGCTTACATATATATGGTACATACACTTAAGATTAGGGTTAAGGTTAGGGTTTATGGCTTACATATATATGGTACATACACTTAAGATTTGGGTTAAGATTATGGGTTTTAGGGTTCAATTTTATGGTCAGGGTTTAGTATAGTATAGTATATATATATATATATATATATATACACTTAGGGTTAGGATTTAGTTTTAATTTATAGTTTACGGTTTAGTTTTATGGCTTAGGGTTTAGCAATTTGTACAGTACATACACTTAGGGTTGCATGTGTTTGTGTTTGTATTTGTATTTCAAAACTATCTTGTCATATTATGTACATACATATATATAATATATGCATGTATGCATGTAAACGGCGTGCCGAAACTATATACCTTTATAGTTACTTGTATATACCCTAACATTGGTGTTTATGGCTATATATATATATATAGTATACTTATATAGCTATACTGTGTATAGCTATATATAGTATATATATACACTTAGGGTTAGGGTTTATAGATATATATAATAACGTTGTATATACACTTAGTGTTAAGGTTTATGTTTATATAGAGTACTAAATGCATAATTAACCCAAATTTGGGCTACATATATATGCATAATTATACGGCGAGGAACAAAAATAAAAATATGCAACATAACAAAGTACATACACTTAGGGTTAGGGTTTATGACTATATATAGTATATAGACATAGGGTTAGGGGTTATGGGCTACGTGCAATATGTTTATAGTATATTTACGTTTTACGTGTTGAGTACTTTAAATATATATGGTATACTTATAAGTAAACCCTAACTCTAATTAGGATTTATGTTAATGGAATAGTAATCTAATAAAACCCTAACCCTATATATATATAGGACCTATATATATATATATGAAACTTAACACAGACTTAAGGTTTAAGAATTAGTTTTAGGGTTACCGTTTAGGGTTTAGTTTTATGGGTTAGAGTTTACGTAAACCTTAACACTATATATATTACATACACTTAGGGTCGGATTAGGGTTTGTGTTTGTGTTTACAAATACAAAACTATATATATATTTAATATATATATATATATATATATATATATATATATATATATATATATATATATATATATATATATATATATATATTATATATATATATAATTTTTCGTTTTTCAAAAAAAAAAAAAAAAAATTAAAAACAGATAGAGACGTGTATTATTATACACGTCTCTAATTGGCCGGGT
Organism: Alnus glutinosa; assembly: GCF_958979055.1. Classification (NCBI taxonomy): domain Eukaryota; kingdom Viridiplantae; phylum Streptophyta; class Magnoliopsida; order Fagales; family Betulaceae; genus Alnus; species Alnus glutinosa. Next base: position 34,356,788 of record NC_084889.1, read on the forward strand.
GGCATTACGCCACGCGGCCAATTTTTGGCCAGGTGACCTGCGCAGGACAATTCTCGCGCGCCACCTGGCTGATATTTCAATTAATTAAAAAAAAAAGGGTAGCTTCCAGAGGAAGCTACCCTCGATCCGCACATTTCCCTCTCTCCCTCAGCTCGATCTCTCTCGCTCACTCATCTCTCACTCGCTCACTCAGCTCTCTCTCTCTCTCTCTCTCTCTCCCTCTCCCTCTCTGTCCACCGACCACCGACCACCAGGATCCAGTGTCTTCTCAGGCCAGCTCCCTCTCCAGCCGTGACTGCACCACCCGTGTTCGGCAATAGGTGCATGCTCTCTCTCTCTCTCTCTTTATCTCTGTCTCTCTCTCTAGCTCTCTCTCTCTCTCTCTAACCGAACCAGGAACCCTAACCCTAGGTCCGGACCTATCTCTCTCTACATCTCCCTCTCACTCTCTCTCTCTCTCTGTCTCTCTCTCTAGCTCTCTCTCTAGCTCTCTCTCTCTCTCTCTCTCTCTCTCTCTTTCTCTCTGTCTCTCTCTAGCTTTCTCTCTCTCTAGCTCTCTCTCTCTCTCTCTAACCGAACCACAGACTAAACCCTAACCCTAGGTCCGGACCTCTCTCTCTCTACACCCATCTCTCTGACACTATCTCTCTCTACATCTCTCTCTCTCTGTGAAACCTCTCCCGGTGTCTCTCTCTCTCTCTCTCTCTCTCTCTCTCTGCCTTGTACGTGATTACTATTTTGAATGTTGTTTTGGGATATTATTTTGGGACTAATATGTTTTAATGCAGGTACATTTTGGCAAAGGAGCATACAAATCACAAAAAAAAATAAAAATATTTGTGAGTAATTTTAGCATTAATTTTTTTTCTTTACTTTTTGGCTATAATAAACTTGGTGCATTTAAATTAATTTGTTTAAAATCTGTTTCTAATTTTTTTAATAGTTTCATATAATTATTGTGGATTTAGCAATTAATAATGGTCTATGCAATGCTGTTAATTTTGTTGGGTTTGAATATCTATTGTTGTGTAATTTTATGTGTTTTGATGTGGTTGGTCGTTATGCATGAAAAATATTCTTACAGTTGTGGTATTTTTTTTTTTTTTTTTTGTAATATGTTTTACTGTACTACGAATTGGTGTGTGGATTATTATTTGTGGCAATTATTTTATTAACTTAATCATAAAATAAATGATCAAAACCAATAAAATATAAATAAGTATTCGGTACTACAAACAAAAAAAAAACCAATTCAAAGTAAACTCGCCATCATTTCATAATAAAATGATCATATCTAACGATTATTGGATAGAAACAGAAAATTAAATTTGGCCACCGTCTACCATTTATAATTATTTTTTTTATTATTCAATTTATAACAAAGGTGTAAACAATAAACCCTAAACCCTAAATCAAAACCAATATAAAAATCCCTATGATCAAATCTCAAAACCAAACCCCTAAGCTTTATACTCTAAAAAACAAGCAAAAACCATAAACCCTAAACCCTAGCCCAAATTACCGTTCACCCTAAAAACCCTAAACCCTACAAAAGGGAACTTGAAGGGAACATCATTTTTAGAGCGTAATATTTAATTAGGCTATATGTGGACAGCATTTAACAAGGGTACACTTGGACTTAGGCTAAAGAGACCCTGATTTATAATGTATAATTTGTCAAATGCCGTCCGCATATAGCTCTAGCAACAATTTCTATAAATTTTTTTTTTTCATTTTAATAAATTAAACTATTTTTTTTTCTTTATTTAAATGCATATTTATTTATCTTTTTCTTATACCATTTAAATATTTTTTAAATTAAATAATAGGCGAAAGAGAGTGAAAATGATGGTATTGGAATAAAAGAGGAAGTAGAAAATTTTTCATATCGATCAAAATAATGTTAAGGGAACCACATTTAATTACCTAGATTTAATATACAATTTTTGTTCCCTTCCTATTTCCTTAGTTTAGAGAATAACAAGAAATCTGATTTAATAGATTCTTTTACAAGTTTTTCCTACATCCAAGAAAGAAAATGAAACTTAAGGACGATGTTGATAATGATCTAAGCTGTTAGAGCATTACTAGCAGCTTTCCTACAAGGGATCTGTTCCCTAAATTTTAAGAAAAATTTTAAGAAAGTCAAAAAAACCATCCCACAGCAACTTCCCTACAATTATCTGTTCCCTAGGAAGTGAACAGTGCTTCCCAATGCATTGGGAAGCACTGTTCACCTCCCATTCAATTATTTATTCTAAAAATATAATCTCTCTCTTACTTTATCTCTTTCTTTTCTTACTTTTAATTAAAGTAAAAGTAACAAAATAATATTTTAATGATATAGGGAAAAATGAAGGGAAGCTACTGTGGAGTATTTTTTGATAGGGAAGTAAAAAGTAGTTTTATTCCCTACATTTAGAGAAAATGAATGGGAGGGGAAGGGAAGGGAAGCTGCTAGGAATGCTCTTAGCATTGATTAAAATCCAAGGTACATCCCGCAAATTTAACTCATAAAAACCCTAAGTCGTAAGTCCAACCCCCCCCCCCCCCCCCCCTAAAAAAGAGTCATAAGCCAAACACAAATTAGTTAATTTTTAATTTTTTTTTTCCAGAAGAATTTATTGATATGTTGTTTTGACACGTCAATAATTATTGACTATAAGTATTAATATTTAATTAATATACTTGTAATTTATAGTGTAAGCATATTATATAATATAGTATACAACTATAAGTACTATATATGTGTTATTATATATAAATATAGTATAATTGTATAACAAAATAAATATATAATAAGTAAGCATGCACATTAATTATATGGTCTAGTATATGACTATAATCAACCACATGTTATATAATATGTACGTATATAGTTATATAAGGTAGCTAGTTAATATGTAAGTACTAGTATATATACTAAAATACAATAGTAATAAATATATAACCATGTATGATGTGTCATATATAATGTTTATGTAAATGTTTATATAGTTATATATAACTATTAAAAATGTTCCACTAAAAAAAAACTTTTAAAATGTTAGTTAAGAACTTAATCATATGTCATGATATTATATACCATAGTTATAGCTATAGTTAATATATTGAATATGTTAATGCGTACATTTTGAATATGTTAGTTCACTAACTATTCAAATTTCAATATATATGTTAGTATTTTGACTAACAAGTTAATGATATAATTAATATACACTAACTCTTTCAAAAAAAAAAAAAATTAATATACACTAACATGTATATATGTGTGTACGTGTGTGTGTGTAAATCGAAATTAAATTGTTTAGTGACGTGTCAATTTATCACACGTCAAAAAGTGTTGATGTGTCAATTTGACGCATCAAAACTTATTGACAGGTTAAAATAACACATCAAAAATTATTGACGTGCCATTTTGACATGTCAAAAATTACTGAAATGCCAATTCGACACATCAGAAAAAAAATTGACGTGTCAACTTGAAATGTCAAAAATGTCTCGACATGTCAAGTTGACACGTTAATAATTTTTAATGTGTCAAACCGACACGTCAACAAATTTGTTGGCATGCCAAGTTGACACATCAACAAATTTTTGACATGTCGAACAAACACGTCAACAAATGTGTTGATGTGCCAAGTAGACACGTAAATTTTTTTTAACATGTCTGTTTGACACGTCAAAACTTTTTGACGTGTCTGTTCAGCACATCAAAATACGTGTAGGGGTCATGTCGCGCATGACATTTCATTTGTCTTGCGTGTCGCACCCCATTACTCTACAACCAGCTCTCTCTCTCAATTTATTCTCTTTCTCTCTCTCTCTCTCTCACCCTTTCAGCTTTAGCATGCTCCTCCCATCACCGGCCACCACTACGCCGGTGATCGGAGCTCTCTATCTCTCTTTCTCTCACCCTTTCGGCTTCTGCATGTTACTCTCTCTCTCTCTATGTGTTACTCATGTGTTACTCATATCATGATATGCTAACTTCTCATTTTTCTGTTTAGGGATCTACTCAAGTTCATAATTTAAGGGATTCTCTTGGTGAAGTGAAATCTGATATTGTGGTCAATGTGATTCATATTATTAATTATATTTTTGGGAGGCTCTTATATTCTTATTATTATATTTCTGATATATGGGAAACTGTCTCAGGCAGTTAGCCTGTTTTACTACCAATTTCTGTGATGTGTATAAAATTTGCAAATTCAACTTTGTAGGTTGTTTACCGCCTGAGACAGTTTACTTATCCCCAAATTTCTGCATGACTGCACTTGATGTCCTTGTTGGGATTGATTTTATTTGCCCAAGGGTTTCGAACGGCATTTCTATAGTAGTCCCATATTAAGTGGGTTGGTCAAGTTGGTAAATTAATATTGCTTGTGATTGTAAAGTCATGTTATTTGGTTTTGTTCATTTGATGTAATTCTTGATTCCTGTTACAATTCAAATATTATGTCACAAAAGCTGAGTTCTCTAATCGTCAATAATTATTATAACAAACCCTTGTTGTTTTGACACCGCAATAATTTTTTGACGCGCGTGTTATTATTTCACACGTCAAAAATTAATTAAACTTCAATTTTTAAAAAATAAAAAATAAATTGACTTTAAATTTAGCAACGTGGTAATCTTTGACGCGTTGCTATTGACATGGCAAATTCCACACGTCAATAAAAATTTTCTTGACAGCATAAATGTAAATTTACTTCACAATTGTTGCTAGGATTAGAATTTTCTACAATTATTTGTTCGAATTTGAGAGAATTAGAATAGGTGATTCTAAGAGATTACTTATGATGGGACCCACCTGGCCAAATAAAAATATGTTGTCCAACCACTTATTTGGTCAAGTGGATCCTATAAGTAGACGTTTCCTCGAATTTTCTCAAATTAGAAAAAATAATGGTAGAAGATCCTGATCCGCATTGCAAACAAGAAGTTTTTAATGCAATTGTTTTGCTTCATATCTGTTGCTAGCAATTACTTCATAGCTGTATGGAAGACAATGGCTATGAAGTAAATGTTGTCAGCAATTACTTCATAGAAATCATAATTTAATGCAAATTTTGGAAACAGAGAAGCCATAATTTAAATGATGTTTGCAATTATTTCATAGAAACCATAATTTAATGTAAATTTTGAAAAAAAAAAAAAATTACTTTATAGCCGTTGATAGCAATTAATTTAATGCAAACTTTGACAACATTTACTTCATAGCCGTTGCCTTCCAAATATTTAATGCAAACTTTGACAACATTTACTTCATAACCATTTCCTTCCAAAAATTTAATGCAAAATTTGACAAAATTTAGGGATTAACCATTGCTAGCCAAAAATTAATTGCGTCCAGTACTACCTTTCATTCAAAATTGAAGCCAGCCATTAAATGGTCATTGAATAATTTTGTGAATAGTTGGAAAGAAGTTGGTTGGTACAATAAAATTAAATGACAAAAAGTAAAAAAAAGTAAGACAAAGGATCAAATAAGAGTGAAAAAAAATAGTATTTAATTTATATAAGAAAATATAAGAGAATATATTGTGAAATATTTTTTTTACAAGGAGCAAAAAGTAATTTTGTTTAATATATTTAAAGAAAATAGTTGAATATCTACTTGCTCTAAGTCTAACCTAAAAAAAAGAAGTCGTTAGTCAGACACAAATTCCAATACATCACATGCATACGTGAACAACTAGATGAAAAAACGAGTTTTTTTTTCTTTTTTTTTCCCAAAAGAGTCCATTTCGATCTAGCTTAGACCAAAAAAAAAAAAAGTCAGTTTATTTCTGGTCCTAAAATTTAATGCGTTTGATTCTTCTACCAGAAACGTAATAATATGGTTCTCACGCTGAAATCCCACCTCGATGTTGAAATATAGAGGAAATTTCGTTTCAAGCTAGGCACCGATTCTTCAGATTACATGGACGTGCTTGAAGATAAGAAGATAAGTATTGATTTCGGATTAAGATTCTCTATAATTATTTGTCTTAATTTAGAGAATTTGGACAGGTGATTGTGAGAGACCACTTATAGAACCTACATAACCAAATAAAAATTGAACTGTCCAACCACTTACACGGTCAGGTGAATCTCCTTATCCATTAATTCTTTGGTGGTGAGTTCGCACACATGCAATTATGTAAAATCCTAAGAAACTTCTCAAAGTGGCTTTTTAATCGGAGTAATGCTATATGTCAACCTCATGTCTCTTCGTATCCCTTCAAAATTAATGTGACTCTTAAAATCACTATTATATTAAAATTCAATAATGATCTATTATAATTAAATTTAATAGTGATTTTAAGAAGAACATCAATTTTGAGAAGACACAAAGTTGGGATAACATGTAGCATTTCACTTTCTAACCGTATTTTCAATTATTTTGATTTGCAAACTATAAAGAGGAGGTTCTTAATGTTGAAATCTCAAGGCGGAAAGTTTGTAGAGAATGACAAAAAAATAAAAAATAAAATCGCTGAAACTTAGTAACTTTTCTAGTTTCATGTGGCTGGTGGGGTGATGATCTACAAAATTAGATATTGGAGTGATAGTGTTTCAAATTTTTAATTTTGTGATTGCGGTACGTAAGATAATTGAAAATAGTATAAAAAGAAACGGAGTTTGCTAGAAACAAAAATATTAAATGAAAGAATGGGTTTCTTTTTTGTTTCGGAATGATCAGCTCTCTCTCTCTCTCTCTCTCTATCTACTAACTGTAATAGTGTAGTACAATTATACCAAACAAAATAATTAATGTTTAGCTTGTTTAAACATAAAATATTTTAAAAAAAATATTTTCTGTATTTTTCGGTATTTGATGCAATCGAAAAAAAATTCAGTTTGACTAAAAAAGTTTATTTAGTTTTGAAAAATGATTTACATATTTAAATTTCGTAAATCATTTTATGAGTTTAAGTATATATTTCTTTCTCAAACTGTGAGACCACCACCAAATTAGCACTGGGCGACCCTCAAACCACTACCGAGCCACTTAACTTCAATCAAGTAATGTTGGATTTCAAACAGATTGCTTCACATTCTTTAGTTTTCATAAATTTTAAAAGATTTTGGTTTTGTGATATTTAAGTTGTTTAAAAGTTTTTTTTTTAAATAATAATAGTAATAATTAAACAAGAAACCTCATTTTGACTTGGCCGTTTACCCCTCGAACAGTTGGAGATAAGCTAATTATGAAATGATGGGTTTCGTTGAAGCTTCACTTGTCATCGATTTAATGCGTTGTGATCGATTTCTGAGCTTGCACCTTGAGTGCAGAGGGGACCTACCCTGAGATGCCTCACAAGGGAAGACTTCCTCAGTCCCATTAGAAGGGGAACTGGCAACACTTGCGTGTATAAAACAACGAAACCGGCATATACCCTACAATTTTGGGCCCCATGGTGTTAACCAATCGGTGCGAAAAATCAATAAGATGTAATTGATTTCATCTACCACAATCTTCATATATAATGAGTACAGTGCGCTCAAGTACTACATGTCCCACCGCGAACCTTGCAGTTTATTTTGCTCTGATTATTGATCCTCCAAAGTGAACTCCTTTAGTTTATAAGTTTTATGCAGATCTTACGTTCATCTGAAGCAAAACTGAGCTTTGAACTTGGGAGCTTTGTTAACCAGTGAAGCCAAAATCCAGATTTCTTCTACCTGTGGGTATTAATTGATGCCTGCTTAATTATGTGATCATTTGAGTTTCATTTCCTTTTTTGTTTTCCGGCCTATATCAAATAGTCGGCTGTTATATATATATATGAATGAGTAGGCTGGTTGGTTTGTATGTTGATCGAAACATATGTTTTAGAAGTCGGAATCAAAGAGCCTTTGCGTCCTGTTTAATTAGCTGTTATTGGCTTCAACTGCATGTGATTTGCATTTGTGATCATCTTTCCCTCATTTATAGTCTAATCCGTTCACTAAATTGTTCAAGGTATTGATTAAATGATGAATTTTATATCTTTTTAAAAGCTCAAGCTTTCGGAAAAGTGATTATTCAACATAGTATCAGGATCAAATTAAGATCCTGGGTCTAAACATTGACTCTGTCATTTATCTTAATCAATACTTTAACACTCTCCCTCATGTGTGATCTCAGACTCTCTTTTAATAGGAGATGATCAGTATGTAAAATATTTAATTGAAATGAGAGATAAATGACATAGTCAAGTTCGAACTCCAAACCTTTAGTCCTATTACCATGTTAAATTATCACTTAATTATCTCAAAAATTTAAAATTTAACATGGAGCCCATCTTATGTTTATCCGAAGGGAAACTGAGCTTTGAACTTAATTGGGAGGTTTATTAAGGTGTGAAGCCAAAATCCAGATTTCTTCAGGCAGTGAGTATTCATTGATGCCTGCTAATGTGATCATTTGACCAGTGGCCTGTTTTTGTATATATATTTTAGAATTCGGTATCAGAGAGTCTTTGGGTCCTGCATGTTTAGCTGTTAATATTGTTTTCTTCAACTGTGATATGCAAAATTTGTGAGCTTCTTTCCATCATTTATCGTCTAAACTTGGAGACTGCTTTGTCCTTTTCAATTTGAAGATGATTGTCTCGTTTTAATTTGTTGCAGCTGGGTATTTATAGTTGAAGGCTGTGTCGTGTGAGAGAGCAAGTGCGGAACAAGTGGCTGGGCCTATCTTTTTGGTTCAAAATACACCCATATATATATATCCGGATCTGTCTTCATATTTCGGGTAAGTTTGCCAGCTCATTCGTTTACAAATTTCCCCATTAGAGAGCTAGGGAGATGGAGCTTCAACATTTAAGCCACAAGCATCCGTTGAACTTCAACGAAGATCTGCCAAGGAGTACTAATGATATCATTGATATATATCCTTATAATTGCCATTTGTGCTGGAAACAAGTATCGGGTCCTAATTACAGTTGCAAAGAGTGCTCTTGGTTTGTCCTTCATAAATCATGTGCGGAACTACCCCGCAAGTTGCGGCACCCGTTGCACCGCAAACATCCCCTTCTTTTAAGTGCTGTTCATGATTGGTTTGAGAGCGAATGCGAGGGTTGCAATACAGGTGCTCTAGCGTGCTTCCATTACAGTTGTTTTGACTGTAAATTTTACCTTCATATTAATTGTGCTTCTATGCCGCTCACCATCCAAGCTGAAAGTCATGCCCACCCGTTGACCCTCGTGCGGAGATCTGTCTCTTTCACCTGCGATGCTTGTGGAAAAGAAGGCAAAGGCATGTTCTACTTATGTGCTGTCTGCCCATTCTTGGTCCACCTAGAATGTGCTTCCTTCCCATTGACTGTCAAACATATCCGTCACACCCACCCTCTCAACCTCACCAACTCTCTTGAGGTTCATCAATTTCAATCCGACCATAGACTTTGCGAACTCTGTGTTAAAATTGTAGACATAGACTACATGCTTTATTATTGCTCAGCTTGTGATTACGTTAACCATCTTCATTGTGCTACAAATAAGCAACTTGAAGATACGGAGGTGGGGCTTGATGAAACCATTGATTCCTTTCCTTATGTTGTCTTGAAATCCAAAGTGGGAGAGGACAAAATGGAAAAAGCCGTGGAAATCAAACATTTTAGTCATGAGCATGACTTAGAGCTTATTGATGAGCAACTTGAGAATAAAGAAAAATGTGATGCATGTGTGTCGTCTATCTCCCTTCCCTTTTATAGTTGTGTTCAATGCAGATTCTTTCTTCACAAATCTTGTGTTGAATTACCCAAAAAAAAGTCACACTCACTTCATCGACATACCCTCATTCTCCTCCCAGAGAGACCTAATGCTAGGTCATTTGACTGTGATGCTTGTAACCGCACTTGTAATGGCTTCACCTACTGTTGTGACAAATGTGATTTCGACCTTGATGTCCATTGTAGTTTGATACCTGACAAAATTAACCATGATGGTCATGAGCACCAACTTATTCTCTCCAGCAAATATACATCATATTTAGATAAGTGCAGCTCTTGTGATTTTAACAGAAAGGTATTGTTTCGTTGTGCTGATTGTGAATTTACTCTGGATTTCAAATGCGCTACATTGCCTCGTACCATAAGATACGGACCGTACGAACAGTCGTTCGTACTTTGTTATAAAGATGAAGATAGTTCTAGTAATGAATATTTTTGTGATATTTGTGAAGAAGAGCGGGATCCGAAGAAGTGGTTCTACTATTGTGCAGACCTCAATTTTTCTGCTCATCCCGATTGCATTCTTGGAGAACTTTCATATGTCAAGTCTATGAGGCATGAACATCCCCTCAAATTGGTTGACAAGAGCAAGGTCGCCGATCGTCTATGTGATGAATGTGGTAGTCTTTGTTATGGCTTGACTTATAAATGTATCAATTGTAATTTCAATCTTCACAAGTGGTGCATTCACAAGACTACAGAACAAACAAGACTGGCGAAGTTTGCCGGACATGCATGAACATCCCCTGAAGTTGGTTGACAATGGCGAGGACACCCATCATCAATGTGATAACTGTGGTGATCTTTGCTATGGCTCGACTTATGAATGTTTCGATTGTGATTTCAGTCTTCACAGGGGGTGCATTGATAAGAGTCATAAGACTACAGAACTAACAAGCCTGGCTGATTGAAAATTCTCCATTACTTCCCAAATCTAGCTGTTCATATATTGTGGACTGCAATGGGCTTAAACATGGTAGATGCAACTAAACCTTTCCGACAACGCCATTTATCCTACCTATTCGCATAGGTATTTTATTATGTAGCTTGATGTAGCATATATATATATATCCCATTTATAAGAATGTCAGGAATTTTTGTAGGGATTAACAACCCGGCCCTCTCTCTACTTTTTCGTACTGATCATTTTTAAGTTTTGAGTTTAGTTATTTTGTTGTAAGAACTATATTTCATTTGTATTTCATCTGTTTCTACTTTTGATTTTTTGGTTGTTAACCCTTTGTTTCTTTCCACTCTTTTGGTTGCCGAGAAAATCACAGAAAAATTAGAAAAGAAAGAAAATTTCTAATTTTTTTTTTCTAATAAAATTAGGAAAGAGTTACATGGTAGAATTCTTACCACGTACTCTGGATCCGAATGGAAGAGAGAATTGAAGATCATGTGAAAATGCTACTAAAAACATGATTGGTAGTGGCATATTTAGCTAAACATGTGCTCGAAAATTGATATAATGAGACACCGAGGATAAAACAACACTAAAATCTAAAACAAAATTAAAAAAACTCTTTAAAGAAAAAAAGATAAGGGCTCTTAACAGTCAGAATCATCTAAAGTTTATCTCTTTCAAGAGATATATCTCCTAAACAACTAACCAAAAAGCAAGCAAAGCTGCTAAAGCTTCACTAAGATAATATTGCCAGACGAGTCACTATGCTGAAAAACCCCTGATAGCAATATCAAAATTACCTTTTGCAAACCTAATTAGGAATGGGGAGCTTATAGATCGAGAAGGCAAGGCCTTAATATTCCAAGATGAAAAATGCTTATCCAGAGTAAAAAGTAGAAGCTGAATTAAAATCTTTGCCAAAAAAAAGAAAAGCAAGTAACACTTTAACATGCACCACTTGCAAGTATCATCTGCCAACACGAAAAGGTGACTTCAATTTTTCTTGCCCATAAAATTTTGGGTCTGTCTTTAATTTGCCTAAAACCCCTTTACTTTTTAGTAAGGATCACTTTTAAGTTCGTGGTTTAGTTATTTTGTTGTTAGAACTATATTTGATTTGCATTTCCTCTGTTTGTGAATCATGATGCAGGAGAAGATTCAATTAAGATGTGTTTTCCTTTTCCTTGTTAAATTAGTAGGTACGTAGCCAATATAAAGCATTTAATATTTGTTATTTTTTGAATTTAGTTTAGAAGTATCAATTAAATTTTAGTCTTTAAGAATTATTTATTTATTTGCTTATTTTAGGCAATTAAGGTTATTCTCTTTCATATTTGTTATTTTCGCATTTCATGAATTCTCTTTTTAATATTCAATTCTTAATTTTGCTGGTATCATATGTTGTCAGAATAATCTTAATTATGTCCCGCGTCAATTTGTCTTTTTCTTTTTCTTTTTTTGTCGTTACCATTTATTCATTGTGTAAACAGAGGCAAATCAAAGAGATTGAAATACTCGAATCTTAACTTAAATGGTTTTTTATAGCGAATGAATTCTGGAAAATTTTAACTATTAATTTTCTCAAGTAGTAGTATAATGTGATACTTTCTACAAAACAAGAAGAAATTCTTGGAGACCATTCTGCAAATTCTTATTCAAGGCTTATAAGAAATTCATGGAAGGTTGGACGTCTTTTCTTTCCTCCTTTCATATAAAAAATCCAAATTCAAGTCCGCAAATTTCCAAAATGCTGCTCTTACTTTTAACTTGTACGGCTCCTAGCAGAACCTGAGTTTTGACATTAAGCAGATGTTATCAAACTCTGGAAATGAAAGATATCAACTAGCTTTCTTTCCATATGGCATCCAACATTAATATCCTCCTCCTATTGTTAATGTTTCTTCTTCTACATTTTCACTGTTCTAACCCTCAGAGTTGGATCAAAGCTGGTTATTGGTATGCTGGTAGTGAATCCCCCATTCCTGACCTGAATTCTGCCTTGTTTACCCACCTATATGCGCTTTTGCTGATGTCAACTCCTCCACCTTCCAGCTTTCCATCCCCTCAGCTTTTGAACAGTACTTCTCCATCTTCACCAACACTGTCAAACGCAAGAACCCATCAGTTGTCACGCTTCTATCTATATATATGGAATGCTCAACCGACCTTCTTACAGAAAGTCTTTCATTGAATCTTCAATAAAAACAGCAAGGAAATATGGGTGTCAAGGCATAGACTTGTTCTGGCTTTGGCCTAACAACGCCTCAGACATGACCAACATGGTAATTCTGCTCGATGAGTGGCGTGCTGAAGTAAATTCTGAGTCAAGAAAGCCGGGCCAAGCACAATTGATATTGACAATGGCCCTTCGTTACTTGCCAACTTTTGAATTTGGGAGTTACCCGATTGAATCCATACAGAGAAATATGGACTGGGGACATGTCGTGCCGTCGTGGCATATGACTATCACCTGCCTTCAAAGGAGAACTTTACACATTTTCATGCTACTTTATATGGTCCTTCAACCCATGTTAACACTGATTATGGCATAAGAGAGTGGTTGGGTAAAGGATTTCCCTCAAACAAGTTGCTTTTGGGTTTGGCTTACCATGGCTACGCTTGGGCTCTTGCAAATCCCGAAGAAAATGATATTGGTGCACCATCAACAGAGGTGGCCGAAACACAAGATGGAAGCTTGAGTTACAAGTACATCAAGGGGCATTCGAGGTTATGGTGCTACAACAATTTTCAATTCTACTTATGTGTGAATTACTGCATTATTGGATCCACTTGGATCAATTTCGATGATGTGGAGGCTACTTGGTTATGTGAAGGAGAAGAAGCTACTTGGTTACAATGTGTTTCAGCTCAGCAACGATGACAATTGGGTGCTTTCTCTAGTAGGTACCTTTTAGGCAGGCCGGCTCGATATATTTTAAGATGTTAGCCAACAAGTTTAATTAAGTGAGACCATTTTCTTATGCTTAGATATTAATTAAATTAAATTATTTTTATATTTATATTATATTTTTTTATTTAATATGTCAATTAGAGCACATTCTTCTATTTGTAAAATGTATTTTAAAATTTTTTTTTATTACTTATTAGATATAGAATGAATTATGATCACTTGATTCAAAACATACAATAATAAGATGTAAAGAAAAATAAAGAGAAAAATGAAAAGAAGTTATATAATGATAGATTTGTAATAAAACATATTGCGGAAAAAATTGTTGGATATTGAAAACTTACTGAGGGTGTAATAACACAAACAATGAAAATTTATGTACTTTGAAGACTTTTTATAATTTTCAAAACATTAAATTCAAATAAACTTTGGAAAAAAAATTTAGCACATGCATAAGCTACGCGACCAAATCCTCCACAGGTGGAACATTTCGGAGGAAGCCATGGATATTATATCTCAATAGTCACAGAACTTCCATTCTTCCTGCAAATATTAACCTCCTTAGGACAGACAGATTTGGTGTCAATTTCTACAAGCACCCGAGCATAGCCTAGCCTCTGTTGCTCCTCTGTCATCTTATCAGCATATAAGGGTTTACCAACCCCACTCGCTATATGACTAAGGCACTTAGCTGACCAGAATTTCATGGGGAGATGAAGAAATTTAACCCACACAGGAATGTAAGCCAAAGTAAGTTTGAGTACCTACATATCTATAGAGAATGATGCATCACCTGATCCTGAAAATTGGTGACATTAACATGTAATGAATAAAACTGTAAGAACAATATTCCATTGTTTTTCATTCATCTGATCAGAACTTTCTATTATTTTCCCAGTACGTAGCATGTAGTAAGATCTTTATGACAGGTTTCTATGAATGATTATTTCAGCTTCAATTCAAGCTAGGGGTCGATAAGGGGGTTGTAATTAACGAGAATCGGAACATTGACGGAAATCAGAACAATCAGCACAAAAAAAGGAGATTGTTAGTGATCGTTTTGCTTTTAAGTAGTACTGTTGTCGTTTTTCTCCTCCTGACGGTGATGTGTTATTTAAGCTAGGAAGAGAACGCTAAAATCAAAAGGTACATAATTTCTTTTTTGTACCTGTTATTAAGTAGGATTTTGGATTATTTATTGCTTATTTCACAAAAGTGAAAAAAAAAAAAAAAAAAAAAAAAAAAAAAAAAAAACCAGAGAAAAAATTGACGTTTTAAAACTTTGTCTCTTTTCATCACCCTTTGGTCTTCATAATATGGATGGTGGCCGGAGGCAGATAAAGAACCAGATGGAAAAGTAGACAACATGGCAGCTGCTGGAAACTTCACTAGCAATGTTCCTGATCTTCGAGTCTTCAGTTATATATGCTGATGTTGATGAGGCTACAAATAAATTTACACTTGAAAATAAGCTGCGCTAGGACAGGGTGGTTATGGTCCGGTTTATAAGGTAAACTTTTTTAATTTATAATAGGAAGTGACGCTAGATATTATAATTCTAACATTCATCCAACAATGTTGACATGTCATTCCAACTAATCATTGAATTAATCCTTGTTAAATAAATAAAAAATCTAATGATTGGTTAGGATCAATCTCTTTCTCCTCTTACCACATCTCCTTTTTCCCTCTAATTACCTACCACATAATCCCTTTCTCCATGCCTTGTGCCTACTCATTTAATTAAAAAAATAAAAAATCAATTTTCTATTTTTCCTTTTCCTATTTTTCCTCCTTCCTGATTTTCCCCTATATGTTGAAAGGGGTAAAACATTTTTTTTTTTCATGTTCTTTTTCCTTTTCCTAATCACTATATGCCTGTCCCTTTCTTATTTTACACACAGACACACAAAAATTGACCACGATCGAGTATCTATGTTGCAGGGTATACTAGCAAACGGACAGGAAATAGCAGTAAAAAAACTTTCAAAAAAGCTTCCACACTAGGATTTGAGGAGTTCAAGAATGAGGTCACACTCACAGCAAAACTACAACATGTTAATCTTGTGAAAAGTTTTGGGATTTTGCATAGAAAGGAAGGAACAAATGCTGATCTATGAGTACATGCCTAACAAAAGCTTGGACTTCTATCTCTTTGGTTAGAATTTTTTTCTAATTATACTTATTATAACACTAATTAAATTAATGGACAAATATATTTTGAGTTTAACTTGACAATTAATACTATTTTTTACTAGTTTTGAGTGTAGAAGCTAGGCATAAGCCAAAATTGGGTTTGAAAATTAGTTTAAGCTTTAAAAAGAAGAAAACCAAGTAGAACTTAATTATTAAAGCACTATATTTAGGACACACATGTAACAATTACTTTTTCTTCATAATCTCATTGATGCAGATCGATCTTGCTAGACGTTTTCTTTTGAATTGGGGAAAACGCGTTGGTATCATCAAAGGGATTACTCAAGAACTTCTATATCTCCAAGAATACTCACGACTGACAATAATTCACCGAGACCTCAAAGCTAGTAGCATTTTACTTGATAGCGAAATAAAACCCAAGATATCTGATTTTGGTATGGCTAAAATTTTCATGAAAGATGAACATGAAGCAAATACAAACCGAATTGTTGGAACATAGTAAGCACTTTGATGATTAAAGTTTGATAAATTAAGCATTATAGTCAAATAATTAATTGTTATGTATAATCAATCATTGCATGCATGCAGCGGTTACGTTCCTCTTGAATACTTTAAACAAGGCTTATACTCTACCAAATATGATGTTTATAGCTTTGGAGTTCTACTCCTACACATCATAAGTAGGAAGAAGAATGCATATTGTTATGGTCTGAATGAAGATTTAAATCTCCTAGAACATGTACGTTGGTTTAATCATGCTTCTTTTTTTTTGGTGCATGTGCTTGGCAATTGGATTTTTCTTATGAGCACCAAGATTGATATCATGGTTCCATTAATTTATATCAGGCATATGAGTTGTGCAACTCAGGCAAAGGCATGGAGTTTATGGATCCATCTCTAGATGATACACTTTCAATGTGTAAGATGCATGCAAATAGCTCTTTTGTGCGTTCAGGGAAATGCGGCTGATAGGCCATCCATGTTGGAGGTTCTTTCAATGCTAAAAAGTGAAAGTGATGCTCTCCTAATTCCAAAAGTGCCTGCTTTTTCTAGAAAAACAAATGAAGATGAGAAAAATAAATCTGAGTTGCAGCTAGAAATTTGTTCTATTAATGATACAACAATGTCCCAATTTGTAGCCCGATAATTAAGCATGGAGGCCTTTCTGAAATATAGTTTAACAGTGGGGGAAAAATGTTTTAGTGTTTTAGACAAGTTATTTACATGTCTTTCTTATCATTAATGTAATGACATTTTTAATTTTTGCTAACAGTCTTTTTAGGATGAGTAATGATTCACTACCACCTAAATATACAACTTTTCACCACTTTGTCTATGTGGCAAGGTGGTCCCTCACCTTAATTTATTTTTAAAAAATAAAAAAACTCAAAAAGTAGTGGGGGATCATCTTGCCACATAGGCAAAGTGGTGAAAAGTTGTATATTTAGGTGGCATTGAATCATTATTCTTTTAAAATCTACTAATAATGTACTTTTGAAGAAGTCATGGTGTAATTGCCTTCCCGACAAACAGACATACAATTGTGAGATGCCTCCGATAAGGCTCACCTGCTCAAACAAATGGGTTTTATTGATAACCTTTCATAATTGCAAAAATTTCCTACAATCCAATATTCTACGAAGGAATTAAGGCAAAAGAGATAGTGAACCACGCATCGAGTATTTCATATTGATAAACTGATCAAAATACAGAAATTGGAGGCTAAAGCCATGTTAATAGGCTTATATAGAACTTAAATTCGAAACCCTAAATAATAATAATAAAACAAAGAAATAAAAACACTTTGTGGTAAAAATAATACAAAACGACTACTTTCTGCTAGTAAGTGTTGAAATTACGAAATTTTTTTGAAATTCAAAATTGTAGCCCTTGAATAAGCTTTTCAACGCCACCAAGTTTGTTTCAATCCAATGTTCGAATCAAAAGATATGATTTTTTTAAGTAAAACGGGTAAAATTAGCCTGCATCACAAGTCCTCTACACTCATCGTGCTACCAGTTCTAAGATTGTTGCATCATTATCAGAACAGATTTCTGGTTGCAATGTGGATTTATTTTCCTCCTCTTCATCTATTTTTCTTGAGAAACCTAGCTTTTTTAGAGTCGTTAGTGCTGCAATTTCATTTTTTAGCATAAAAGAAACTTCTATTTAAACGATACAAATCAACATTTATCATAAAGGATTTCTATCCCTTAACAATGTATATATACATACTCTTAACTCTTAAGTATTCACTCGATCTAAGTGTTCATTCTCTAATGTATTTGATAGTGAAAACTTTTTTAAGATTATTTTTTTTCAGAAGCAAGAGTCCAATTCGATCTAGCTTAAAAAAATAAAAATAAAAAATAAAAAAAGTCCATTTCTTTCTGGTCCTCGAATGCGTTTGATTCTTCTGCCAATAATAATATGATTCTCACAATCTCTCCGTTCTCTCTCCTCCATCCTTTTCTCCCTGATTTTTTTCCTGTGCAAGCCGCCATGGGAGGGAAGCTCTGTGCTTCCCTCCCCACCACCCATCTCCGTTTTCCTCTCTTCTTCTTCCACCCCAACATCCGACCACCCTTACTTCTCACTTTCCATCATCTATCTCTTCAACCTTCTACCTTCTTTCCAGTTTTTCAAGCCTTTGGAGTTAAGGCATAAGCTCCATCTACCAACGTATCTTACATGCTTTTTACTGGTTTTTGTGTCTCTACAACGTCTGTTCAGGCTATTTTCCTCCGCCTTCCACCGAGTTTTTTGTAATTTTTGGCAAGGGGTTTTGTTTCAATTTTTCAGATCTAGATCTACACTCATCCGCAAACAATTACAAGACACGCGCCTCACCACCGAGTTCCCCAGCGTCTCCGGTTTCCACCGACGGTCGTTTTTTCCTCAGCCGGCTTCTGCTCCCCCGCGCGTGGCACACACGCTCCAGCGAGATCTTTGCTCTCCTCCGCGCGTGTATGCCACGTTTGCGCTCCCCACTTCCCCCCTCGACCGCGTCCGGGGGTTCTGGGCCACGCTGGCGAATCCGGCTGATGAGAGGCCTCTCCTTGGCGGCGCGTGTTCCCCACGCGCCGTCATGGACGGCTCCCACCCCGCCTTCCTCTGGACTGCTACTGTTTATTTTATTGTTTTTGTATTACTGTTTTTTTGGGCTTACTTGTTGTACCCATCTCTCCCGGTTTACCCTTGTTTTAGTGTTTGGGTCCTTGTGACTCAATACACTTGTAAAATCACCTTTAATGGTGACCCCGAGTTTGTGGCATCCGTGTCTCGAGTCAAAGGGCCCGCATCTTCGGAAGCATTGCCCCCACGTACTTACGTTCTTAGTTTAATATTTGGGTTGCCCATACCCTGTTGTATTTGTGTTTTTTATTTTTTCTTGTAATCGGTTGATGTACTTAAAAAAAAAAAAAAAAATAATAATAATAATAATAATAATAATAATAATAATAATAATATGATTCTCACGCCGAAACCCCGACCACCTTGACGTTGAAATATATATAGAGGAAATTTCATTGCAAGGCACCGGGGCTTGAAGATAAGAATTTGTGCTTGGCCGTGAGACGTGTGTGTTTCTTAATTATTGGGGATGGGATTTTGGTAATTTTGGTATTAAAAGCAAATTTGAGTGGTATTAAAAGCAAAAGTTACGTACCCAAAAGACAAAAGTTATTCCTAAAAGTTGACTCCAAGTCTCAAAGTTGATGACGTACGTGGGGTTACATGAAATAAAGCAAGGAAAGAAATGGTTAATTAGGATAAGGAAGGTTCATGGGAAGGGACCCATTCGTTAATAATACGGCATTATCATTATCCGACCAATGACAGCGAAGATATGCAAATATCCAAACTTCGAGAGACTAATTATGAGACTCACCTGACCAAATTACAAAAACTTAATAATTTTACTAATTTCATATGGTGTGGTGATGATATAGAAAATTAGATATCGGAGTGATTTAGAGTTTTTAATTTTTAATTTTGTGATTGCAGTATGTAAGATAAGTGAAAATAGAATAAAAATAAACAGAATTTGCTAGAAATAAAAATATAAAATGAAAGAACAAACAGAACTAGCAGGATCACCTCTAGCTCTATCTACTAGCTGTAATAGTGTACAATTATACCTGACAAAATAATTATTGCTTAGTTTGTTTCGATATACAATATTTTTTGAAAAGTATTTTCTGTATTTTTTGATATTTTGTGCAATCAAAAATATTAATGATGAAGAGCTTGTAGAGGTTAGTTCTTTGTCATATGATAAAAATTTTGACCAAAATTGGGATACTCATCACATGCTTGATGACAATCCAAGGAGTGAATATCTTAGTTGGGTTTTGAGAAAGTTAATTTTGTTAATTTTCTTAGGGTTGAAAATTTTCTAGCTACCAAGTTTTCCTAGTAAAAATTTTGATGTTGGTTTCGACTTGTTGGAGGAAAAAATGATTTTTAGTAGGGAAGAAATAATTGATCTTTTTTGAGAAAATTGTATGAAGAGTGAGTTTGAAAAAATAAATAAAGGTTGTATGAAAATTGAGTTATCTCAAATTAGTGCTAAGAATTTCAGAACTATTATTAATGCTCCGTTTGTTTCAGCGTAAAATAATTTCTGGAAAATGGTTTCGGTATTTTTCGGTGTTTGGTAAGGGCGAAAATAATGGTTAACCGAAAAATGATTTCCGTTTGACCAAAAATGCTTAATAAATTTCAGAAAATGATTTACGCTTTTTAAAAACGTAAATCATTTTCCGTAAATAGTAGATGCAGTCGATTCTTTTTTAAACAATGCAGTCGACCTTTACGTTCAAGCAGTTGACTATTGCCGAATTCGACAAGTAAGATTCTGACTCCGGTCAGTGTCGGAATTCTACAAATTAAGCCTGAATCCGGCGACGTCCTGCAGATGTCGCCGGATTCCGGGGATACCATGCCGGATTCCGGCCAGACTGGCCGGAATCTGGCCAGATTGGCCGGATCCGGCCAAAACGTCAATAAATTAAATTACTGTAGAGGGTATTTTGGTCTTTAAGTCAAAATTAACGGTAAAAAATGGCATATTCCATCCAAAATTAACGGAATTCCTGACGGAAGGGGGCAAAGTGTATAAAAATAGTAGTTTGATGCTCTCTTTTGGTCGAAGTGGTAGTTCGTGGGGGCAAAATGACATTGGCCGGTAGTTCATGGGGGGAAAAGGTAATTACCCCATCTTTAAGTCTTTTTATTATATAAATTAAATTATTTGGGTCCCATCTATATAAAAGAAAATAAATTAAAGTCAATAACCCAAGCATACCTTGATAATGTAAAACTCTTAACAAATTGTAATTTACTATTTGAATTTATGTTTGTTTGGTACATTAACATGTTCTGTGCTGGACTACCTAACACATTCAAATTCAGGCATTGGGACCATTAATACATTGAACTTTGTTGTCTAAGTTCCGCAAAATTTTGGCCATGTTTTCGGTTCTCTTCAATTTTGTAGCAGGTTTCTTGAATTCAATAGATTCGGATGTCTTAGTAATTTGCTATTTTTAAGGGTGTACAAATGAGATTATTATCGTATAACCGCGTAATCGTTTAAATTAGTTGCGATTAGCGGTTTTAGGAATTGACGTAATTAACCAGTTTCTAATATGTATTATATGTATTAAAAATAAATAAATAATAATAATAATTAAAACCTGTTTTTAATTTTGATAATAGATAGAGGAGACAGACTTGTGGACTGGGAGTGAATGTTCAACAAATTATTTCCTATCAAACTGCAAATTTTCCTCCCGTGAAACCATTTTGGAAATTTCCTCCCAATTCCATGGTCTTTGGATTTATGCACAAAAGTCCGCCTAGCTTTCTAAATGGGACTGAGAAAGTCTTCCAGGCCTTGCGAGAAATCTCAGGTCCATCTACATGCAGTAAAGGTGCAATTAATGTGGCAAGTTCAGAAAGTGATCACAACGCATCAAATCGATGTCATGTGAGCTTATCTACCAACTGTTTGAGGAGGAAACGGCCGAGTCAAATTGAGTTCTTTTTTTTTCTTGTTTAATTTCGCAAAAAAGTCATAAACAATTTAAAGATCACAAATGTAAAATCTTTTAAATCCTATGAAACCTAAAGAATGTGGTAACCGGCCTATGATAAGCCATTGTTCACTGATATCTATATCCAATTTGTAGCCCGATAATTAAGCATGGAGGCCTTTTTGAAATATAGTTTAACAGTGGGGGAAAAATGTTTTAGTGTTTTAGACAAGGTATTTACATGTCTTTCTTACCATTAATGTAATGACATTTTTAATTTTTGCTAACAGTACATCTTTTTAGAATCTACTAATAATGTACTTTTGAAGAAGTCATGGTGTAATTGCCTTCCCAACAATCAGCCATACAATTGTGAGATGCTTCCGATAACGCTGGCTTGCTCGGACAAATGAGCTTTATTGATAACTTTTCATAATTGCAAAAATTTCCTATAATCTAAGATTCTACGAAGGAATTGAGGCAAAAGAGATAGTGAACCACGCATTGAGTATTTTATATTGATAAATTGATCAAAATATAGAAATTGGAGGCTAAAGTCATGTTAATAGGCTTATATAGAACTTAAATTCGAAACCCTAAATAATAATAATAAAACAAAGAAATAAAAACACTTTGTGGTAAAAATAATACAAAACGACTACTTTCTGCTAGTAAATGTTGAAATTACGAAATTTTCATAAAATACAAAATTGTAGCCCTTGAATAAGCTTTTCAACGCCATCGAATTTGTTTCAATCCAATGTTTGAATCAAAAGATATGATTTTTTTTAAGTAAAACAGGTAAAACTGGACTGCATCACAAGTCCTCTACGCTCATCGTGCTACCAGTTCGGAGACTGTTGCATCATTATCAGAACAAATCTCTGGTTGTAATGTGGATTTATTTTCCTCCTCTTCATCTATTTTCCTTGAAAAACTTGACTTTTTTGGAGTTGTTAGTGCTGCAATTTCATTTTTTAGCATTGAAGAAACTTCTATTTAGACAATACAAATCAACATTTATCATAAAGGATTTCTATCCCTTAACTCTTAAGTATTCACTCGATCTAAGTGTTCATTCCCTAATATATATGATAGTGAAAACTTTTTTAAGATTTTATTTATTTATTTTTAGAAGCAAGAGTCCAATTCGATCTAGCTTTTTAATAAAAATAATAATAAAAATAGAAGGTCCATTTCTTTTTGGTCCTCGAATGCCTTTGATTCTTCGGCCAGTAATAATATGGTTCTCACCCTGAAACCTCGGCCACCTTGACGTTGAAATATATATAGAGGAAATTTCATTGCAAGGCATCGGGGCTTGAATATAAGAAGATAAATATTAATTCTTTGGTGGTGAGTTGCCATAAATTGCTATTTTGTAAAATCCCAAGAAACTTCTCAAAGTGGCTTTAGATGATTGAGAAATGATTTGAAGTGAGGAATTCTAGACATTAAAACACATTTTTTTAAAGTTTAGTTTCAACTTGATGTGTCACAATTTTATGAAATTTATCATTTTGAAAAGTGTATCACAATTTCATACGATTGTGATACATTAAATTGGAACCAAATTTTGAAAAAAGATATTAAAATGTCTAGCAATTCTCAATTGAATTTGTGCTTGGCCGTGACAAGTGTGTGTTTCTTAATTATTGGGGATGGGATTTTGGTAATTTTGGTATTAAAAGCAAATTTGAGTGGTACTAAAAGCAAAAGTTACCTACCTAAAAAGACAAAAGTTATTCCTCAAAGTTGACTCCAAGTCGCAAAGTTGATGACATGAAATAAAGCAAAAAGAAAGAAATGGTTAATTAGGATAAGGAAGGTTGAGGGGAAGGGACCCAATTACTTAAAGAATACCGCATTATCATTATCCGACCAATGACAGTGAAGATATGCAAATATGCAAACTTCACGTATGTCCTTTACATTAAATTTCCTTAAATTATTTACTTGAATTTGTGAAAATTTGAATAAATAATTATGAGAATCACCTTATCAAATCACTGAAATTAAATAACTTTACCAGTTTCATTTGGTGGGGTGATGATTACCAAGTTAGATATTGGAGTGATTTAGAGTTTCAAAATTGTTAATTTTGTGATTGCAGTACGTAAGATAATTGAAAATAGTATAAAAATAAACAAAGTTTGCTAGAAACGAAAATACAAAATGAAAGAATAAACATAACTAGCATGGTCAGCTCTAGCTCAATCTACTAGCTGTTATAGTGTACAATTATACCTGACAAAATAATCGGTGCTTACGGTTTAGTTTGTTTTGGCATAAAATATTTTTATTATTTTTTTGTATTCTTCAGTATTTAGTGCAACCAAAAATATTTTCAAACATTTCTTTTGTTTCAAAAAATAATTTATATTTTTAAATTTCATAAATCATATTTCGAGTTTGAATATCTCCTTTTCAAATTGTAGAACTACACCCTGGACCACCGCTAAGCCACCTAACTTCAAGACTTCCTTAGTCTCATTAGAAGGGCAACTGGCAAGACTTGTGTGTATAAAACAACGAAACCTGCATATAACCGATAATTTTGGGCCCCCCGGTGTTAACCAATCAATAAGATGTAATTGCATGTGCAACATTTACCATATATTCTGCCAACAATTTCACAAGAGTTACTACATATTTTTCTTCCTCTTTCTTTCCCACAGGGATAATTATTACAATATTATGGCTACTCCTTAGGGCTATTTTTCATCTCAATTTTGTTCCGTAATATTTCTTCTTCTGATGTTGGATTAAAAAAAAAAACTAAAAAAATTCTATAATATATGAAAACCGATTATCCAGATAGTAACCGAATTTCAATAACCGAATAACCAGCGGTCGGTAAAAACCGCAACTGTTAGACCGATTGCGGTTGCAATTGCAGTTATTGATATGAAAATAATCGGATATTTCAATTGCTGTTGCGGTTAAGACCAAATAATCACAACTGATTATACACCCCAGTATATTGTGCATTACATAATATATTTTCTATATTAAAAAGAAATATGTTAATATAATATTGTAGGTTATATTACAAACAAAATTGAGCTCAAAAAATCTTTTAGCTTGAAGATAAGAAGATAAATATTAATTTTTGGTGGTGAGTTGGCACAAATTGCTATTTTGTAAAATCCCAAGAAACTTCTCAAAGTGGCTCTAGAATTCCTAGATGATTTGAATTTAAGCTTGGCCGTGACACGTGTGTGTTTCTTAATTATTGGGGATGGGATTTTGGTAATTTTGGTGTTAAAAGCAAATTTGAGTGGTATTAAAAGCAAAAGTTACCTACCTAAAAAGACAAAAGTTATTCCTTCAAGTCTAAAGTTGATGACGTACGTGGGGTTACATAATAAAGCAAGGAAAGAAATGGTTAGTTAGGATAAGGAAGGTTCATGGGAAGGGACCCATTAGCTAATAATACCGCATTATCATTATCCGACCAATGACAGTGAAGATATGCAAATATGCAAACTTCACGTGTTTCCTTTATATTAGATTCTTTTAAATTATTTATTGAAATTTGTAAAAATTTAAACAGATAATTATGAGATTTACCTGATCCAATTAGAAAAACTTAATAATTTACTAATTTCATATGGTGGGGTGATGATATAGAAAATTAGATATTGGAGTGATTTAGAGTTTTTAATTTTTAATTTTGTGATTGCAGTATGTAAGAATACTAAGATAAGTGAAAATTGAATAAAAATAAACAGAATTTGCTAGAAACAAAAATATAAAATGAAAGAACAAACAGAACTAGCAGGATCACCTCTAGCTCTATCTACTAGCTGTAATAGTGTACAATTATACCTGACAAAATAATTAATGCTTAGTTTGTTTCTATATACAATATTTTTTGAAAAATATTTTCTATATTTTTTGATATTTTGTACAATCGAAAATATTAATGATGAAGAGCTTGTAGAGGTTAATTAGTTCTTTGTCATATGATAAAAATTTTGACCAAAATTGGGTTACTCATCATATGCCTGATGACAATCCAAGGAGTGAATATCTTAGTTGGGTTTTGAGAAAGTTAATTTTGTTAATTTTCTTAGGGTTGAAAATTTTCTAGCTATAAAGTTTTCCTAGTAAAAAATTTGATGTTGGTTTCGACTTGTTGGAGGAAAAAATGATTTTTAGTTGGTAAGAAATAATTGATCATTTTTGGAAAAATTGTATGAAGAGTGAGTTTGAGAAAATAAATAAAGGTTGTATGAAAATTAAGATCATAAAATAAAGAAAAAATGTTTTCTTTTTTCTATATATATATATATATATATATATATTACAACTTTGAAGAGGCATCTCGAGACTGATGGATCATAATAAATTAATAATGGTTCATATATAATTGATAAGAGATTTTCAGGGCTAGCTTCAACAAGTTGATATTTTGTCACAAACTATGGTTAAAAAGGATGTTAAAAAATGAAATAGAAACTGTCTGGATGACCAGAAGACTTGTCTAGATTCTTTTTTGGATGTCTAATAAATTTTTTTAGTTGGTAATTAATACTCATGAGCTATTAAATAAAAATATGGTTCCAAATTTACAAATTAGTAAATGCTTTTCCAAATTTATTATAGGTTAATAAATCTATACAATATTAATAGATTTGATTGATTATAATTACAATAAATTGCTAAAATCAAATCCCCTAATATATAGAGAGTATATTTTCTAACATCCCTTCAAACTCAAGGTGCAAGGATTCTGGAAGCTTAAATTTGCAATAAATTCTTCTTCTTTGTTTGGAGATAACAACGATTGACGACAATCGACGGCGATAATTGAAGGAAATCGGTGTAGAGAATATACTCTTCATATATTAGGGGATTTGATTTTAGCAATTTGTTGTAATTATAATCAATCAAATCTGAGATTTGATTACCATACTTATCTATCCAAATCTTCCATAATGTAGCCCTTTGAGTTTTACCCTATAAACTTGGTTCTAAGAGAACAGAGCCTAATTTTCTGTTTTATTTCATGTTGCAAGAGTACCATGTAATGTGCATATTTTGATGTATTCCAAAAAATTAAAAAAATATATATATATATATTGAGAGGAAAAGAATCTTCTTTAGCCATAAAAATGTATTATCTATGATATGGAATAAACCATGGAAGACAAAAAATAAAGTCTTTAAACCACAAGGGTTAAAAAGGTATTTAACACTCCCCTTTTTCTTTTTTTCTTTTTTCTTTTTTTTTTTTTTTTAAAAAAAAAATTGCTCTCTCTTAGCTTATTCAGTAAGGGTCTGTTTGAGTTTACGATTTCAAAATTTGCTATTTAAAAATAACAATTTTAAAATGTGCGATTTTAAAAAATGATTTTTAAAAGCGTTTGACAAAATCACAGGTTGGCCATTAAAATCACAGTTTAACCTGTAAAATTCTGCATTTTTAAAAAAAGCATCCCCTTACCTGCGATTCGAAAAAGCAGTTTTCTGCGTTTTCAAATCGTAATTTTTAAAAAAATGCAATTTCGAAATTATTAATTTTCTACGATTTGGTTTAAAATCGTTTTTTTGTCTATGAAATCGTAATCACAAACGCACCCTAAGTAACATTTAAATTTGATTATTACTGTTTCTCTTATTCAGTAACAAAGGTTTTACTCCATCCTTATTGAAGTTAATCTCTTCCAACTTGAATTTGTAAGTCTTCATCATTCTAACCAGGCAGCTTCTGAAGCATGAGATAATCCATGATGTTCAGTAGAAGCTTGTATTATCGACATTAAGGGCTGTAATCAGATGTGTCGTGTGAAGAAGCTTGTATTATATATCTGCAGTAAAGCCAATTATCAAATTAATTAATATGGTGTGTTGCAAGGCCAGTAATCAGATATGTTGTATTTAACGATGAACATAGTGTTACGTCATTTAAAATTTTTAAATGATATGCTAAAATGTATGTTTGGTTTTTTTTTTGTATGTATTATCAAATTTAGTTTCAAAACATGAGATCTAGGTTGTATATATATTTGTAGGTTTTTATTTAGGATTGAGACGTGTAAAATGTAATTAATTCAAGAAAGGATTAATTAAAATTGAAGATTTGAAGACTTCGAAATGAATTGATTGAACTAGTGTGATAAGTTCCCATGAAAATAATAATAATAATAATAAATAAATAAAATAAAATAAAACTCAGAAGTTTGATAGCAAATTTGATTGGAATTGAATAGATTGAATTGGTGCAAAACTGTGAAAGATTCAAATTCGAAATGGGACAAAATGATAGGTGTTAATGTAGCTCAATTCTTGGTTCTATACTAATGGATGGGGTTTTTGACTATCTTATCTAAAAATTAATCGGGTTTAAGTGAGGGAAGTCAAAACCTTTCATGGCATTCTACGCAAGTAAAGGTGTATTGTTGCACTCCAACAATCTCTCTCTCTCAACAAAATGCTCCCGCAACTCGAGCTCATGACCCTGGCTCTGATACCAGTTGTTGGATCGGGCGTTTAACCATCTCATTTGAAAATTAATTGGTGTCCAATGAGGGAAGCCAAAGCCTTTTATGGCATTCGAAATTGCATCTCACAAAGCATATTTTAAAAGCCGTCCACGCGAGTATAGCGTACTGTTGCACCTTAACATATAATTTTAAGAACCAAGAATCATATAGGATGTGCAACTAGTTTTAAAATTAAACTTTTTAAAACACTCTTACTTAGAAAATTATGTTATACTTTTTGTTCCCTCAATTTGCATCCTGCATGTCATTAATAAGTTGAACAATTATATTTTTTTTAAGGTCTAAAACATAGTTAGTGAAACAATTATAGTTAATAAAATATTTTTTTTTGGCCTTTTTTTTTAAAGAATTCATTGTGTTTAACTTCAATAAAGTAAATTTGGATTTCAAATAGATTGCTTACCACGTTCTTTAGTTTTCATAAATTATATAAGATTTTTGTTTTGTGATCTTTAATTTCTTGTATGAATTTGTTAAAGCTAATTTCTTGGTAAAGTTGGAGTATTATTCGATCCGTATGGAAAATGTACTTTACACGGGTCCTTGATTTACTTAAAAGAGGTGAGTACACTAAATGAACCTACCTTAAAGGGATTTTTCATTAAAATAAATAAAAAAAAAAAAAATAGTTCAAGTGAGCTAAAAAAAACCTCATTTTGACTTGACCATTTATTGCCCAAACAGTTGGTAAATAAGCTTATGAAACGATGGGTTTCGTTGAAGCTCCGCTTGACATCCTTAAGACCTTCTCAGTCCAATTAGAATGGCAAGGCTTCTGTCATTTGCGCGTAAATCCCGACAATTTTGGGCCCCGAGTGCCAAACATCACTGAGATGTGTTGTGATTATGGGATTGTTTGGCAAAGGTTTGTACATAATAGAGTATTTGATTGTTAATTTTGAAATTAATAAAATGTGATATTGTGATTTAAAGTAAAAAAAATGTATAAAAAAATAAAAAAAATTTATATTATAGTCAATTTTTTATTTAAATAATAATAAAAAATTTATTAATGTAATATAAAGAATAAAAAAGTTAAAATATTTTCATGTTGAATAGTATTAAAAAATTTTTAAAAAATATATATATATAAACAGTATCACCCACTATCTTATTCCGTCCCTACCATTTTCAAACAGGCCTTTATGGCTATTGTGAAACATTTTTTATATAAAAAAATGTTAAAAATATAACTAGTGTATAATTAGTACACAACCTCTAAATACATTTGAAAAATCCATGTGTCTTTCACTTCAATCCCTCCCCTTCTCCTTTCCTTCCCTCCCCTTACTTTTACCTTTTCTAAAAAATATCAAATTTAAAACATTTTTTTATTTTTTATTTTTTATATCACATCAATAATTTTTTATTATTATTTAATTAAAAAAATCAACTACAATATAAATTTTTTTTATTTTTCCATATAAATTCTTTTTACTTTATATCACATCAATTACTTTTTATTTCTACACAATAAAAAAATTCTCACAAAAGAAAAAAGAAGTAAAGGGAAGAAAATTACTAAGAGCTTGTTTGGTAAATCATCCACAAAATTTTCATTTTCATTTTCTTTCTCCCAAAAATATCAAATCAAAAATATTCTTACTTTTTTACACTTTTTACATCACATCAATAATTTTTTATTATTATTCAACCAAAAAAATCCACTACAAAACAAAAATTTTTCACTTTTCTATAAAACATTCTCAAATTTTCTATCACATCAATCATTTCTTACTACTATTCAAATAAATATTTCAAATCACAATCACTTACCAAATAGTAAGCGCACGAAGCATTTCCTTTTCGCATAATCTGCCGACAAAAAAAAAAATTGTCAGGAGAGTCAATTTTTTTCTTTCTCGTGAGTACTTGCAGGGTCACCAGCAGTGGTCCACCACCATCTTCATAATGACTCCTGACATCTTTCATATAATCTGCCGACAAAAAAAATGTCAGGAGTCATTTTTCTTCTTTCTCGTGAGTACTTGCAGGGTCACCACCACCATCTTCATAATGAATCCAGCTCAACGCGTCCCACCACCCACCTTCCTTTGCCTTTACTTTTGCTGTTGCTGCTGCTACTATTACTTCCTTTGCTTTTTTCCTACTATTATCATTATCATTATTTTTTATTATTATTTTATAAATACTACAAACCAAATAAAGAAACAAAATACAAAAATAAATTAACAACTCAATAACTTCAATTAAGATAGATTATAAGGACCTCAGAGTGCAAAAGGAAACCTAAAAAGGTAAAAGTTACTTAGAAAACTGCGACCCACTAAGATGAACAAACCGGCCATTAGAGTAAAAAAACCCTATATACTTAGATCTAATCCGACTTTTAAAAAAACCGAACAGATTAAAAAATAAAAACTTAAATATAGTCCAACTTTCAATAAAGGTAAACAAAGTGAAAGAACAACGAAAATGAGATATCCAACGCAAACAAAGAGTCTGAAGGTCAAATAGTTCGGGTTAAGCGGTAAACAATATAAAAACACCAAAAATAAAAATAAAAAAACTAATAAAATAAGAGCTTTAGCAAAGGCAAGACAGGTTGGCGGTGAGAGGAGCTTGTCCGATCCGTAAGATCCACGAGCCACTGCGTGAGTGTTGGATGGGGAAGCCGTTAATGGCGATTTTGCTCTGAATATTGATCCTCGAAAGTGGTCGACACCTATCAACTCTTAAATGTCATTTCCATCTTACTATCAATTCTAACAGCTGTATAATTGTATAATAGTATTATAATAGTTGGCAATTAAAAATAAATAAAATTAAGATGTGGTAAATAAAATAAAGGTAGATTAAATAAAACAGGAAGTGATGATAATTGATAAACCTATGGGATTAAATCGAACTTAACATCAAATATATGCAAAATATATTTTAAGGGCAAAGAATCATATAGCAAATGGTACAAACAACATATATAATATATGCTAGGCCCCCCCACCACCTTCCTTGCCTTTTCATTTGCTCCTCGAAAGTGGACACCTTTCAATTCTTAAAAGCTTTTCCCATCGTATGGCACAAGTAGTAGATAAGTTTGGAGCCGATCTTATGTTTATCATAAGCGAAACTGAGCTTTGAACTTAATTGGGAGCTTTATTAAGCTGTGAAGCCAAAATCCAGATTTCTTCTACATAGCTGTGAGTATTCATTGATGCCTGCTTAATTATGTGATCATTTGACCAGTGGCCTGTTTTTGTCTGTTGTTGATCAAAACTATATATATGTTTTAGAAGTCGGAATCAGAGAGTGTTTGCGTCCTGTTTAGCTGTTAATATATACTGTTTTCTTCAATTGTGATATGCAATATTTGTGAGCTTCTTTCCATCATTTATCGTCTAACTTCCTTCCCTAAACTGGGAGACTGCTTCGTCCTTTTCAATTTGAAGATGATTGTCTCGTTTTAATTTGTTGCAGGTGGGTGAGAGAGCAAGTGCGCAGCAAGTGGGCCTATCTTTTTGGTTCAAAATACACCCATATATATATCCGGATCTGTCTTCATCTTTCGGGTAAGTTTGCCAGCTCATTCATTTACAAATTTCTCCATTAGATCGATCGAGAGCTTGGGAGATGGAGCTTCAACATTTCAGCCACTGGCATCCGTTGAACTTCAACGAAGATCAGCCAAGGATTAATTTTGGATTAATTTGCCGTATGTGCTTGGAATATGTATCGGGTCCTAATTATAGTTGCAAAAAGTGCGATTGGATTATCCTTCATAAATCATGTGCGGAATTACCCCACGAGTTGCGGCACCCATTGCACCGCAAACATCCCCTTCTTCTCATCAATCGTGGATTTGTAAATCCTGGAGTCAAATGCGAGGGTTGCAATAGATCTATTAGAAGGGGCACCTTCATTTATAATTGTTTTGACTGTAATTTTAACCTTGATAGAAGATGTGCTTCTCTGCCGCTCACCATCCAAGCTGAAACTCATGACCAACCATTGACCCTCATGCGGAGATCTGTCTCTTTCACCTGCGATGCTTGTGGAAAAGAAGGCAAAGGCATGTTTTACTCATGTGCTCTCTGCGGATTCTGGGTCCACCTAGAATGTGCTTCCATCCCATTGACTGTCAAGCATATCCGTCACCCCCACCCTCTCAACCTGATCACCAACTCTCTTGAGGTCCATCAATCCGATCATAGACTTTGCCAACTATGTGTTAAAATTGTAGACATGGACTACATGTTTTATTATTGCTCAACTTGTGATTACGTTAACCATCTTCAATGTGCTACAAATGAGCAACTGCTGGATGAAACCTCTGTGCCGGCCGAATTTGAAGATTCCTTCCCTTACGTTGTCTTGAAATCCATAGTGGGAGAGGACAAAATTGAAAAAGCCGTTGAAATCAAACATTTTAGTCACGAGCATGACTTAGAGCTTACTGATGAGCAACTTGAGAATAAAGAAAAATGTAATGCATGTGTGTCGCCTATCTCCCCACCCTTTTATAGTTGTGCTCAATGCAGATTCTTTCTTCACAAATCTTGTGTTGAATTACTCAGAACAAAGTCACACCCACTTCATCGACATACCCTCATTCTCCTCCCAGAGCCACCTTATGATTTTAGGAAGTTTGATTGTGATGCTTGTAACCGCACTTGTAATGGCTTCACCTACTATTGTGACAAATGCAATTTTGACCTTGATGTCCATTGTAGTTTGATACCTGACATCATTAACCATGACGGTCATGAGCACCAACTTATCCTCTCCAGCACATCAGATTCTGATAAGTGCAGCTCTTGTGATTCTAACGAAGAAGAATTAATGTTTCATTGTGCTGATTGTGAATTTACTCTGGATTTCAAATGCGCTACATTACCTCATACTATAAGATACGGACCTTACGAACAGCCATTCAAACTTTGTTATAAAGATGAAGATATTTCTAGTGATGAATATTTTTGTGATATTTGTGAAGAAGAGCGGGATCCAAAGCACTGGTTCTACTATTGTGCAGACCTCAATTTTCCTGCTCATCCCGATTGCATTCTTGGAAAACATTCATATATCAAGTCTGGGAGGCATGAACATCCCCTCAAGTTGGTTGACAAGAGCAAGGAAGCCAATCGTCTATGTGATGAATGTGGCAGTCTTTGCTATGGCTTGACTTATAAATGTATCGATTGTGATTTCAATCTTCACAGGTGGTGCATTCACAAGACTACAGAACAAACAAGACTGGCGAAGTTTGGGAGGCATGAACATCCCCTCAAGTTGTTTGACAAGGGCGAGGACGTCCATCGTCAATGTAATCACTGTGGTGATCTTTGCTATGGCTCGAGTTATGGATGTATAAATTGTGATTTCAGTCTTCACAGCTGGTGCATTAACAAGACTACAAAACTAACAAGCCTGGCTGATTGTATTTTTCCATTACTTCCCAAATCTAGCTGTTAATATATTGTGGACTATAATGGGATTAAACATGGGAGATGCAACTAAACCTTTCTGACACGCCATTTATCCTGCCGGCCTATTCGCATAGGTATTTTATTATGTAGCTTAATTAATGTAGCATATATATATCCCATTTATAAGAAATGTCAGGAATTCTTTTTGGGATTAGCAACCCCTCTCTCTACTTTTTCGTACCGATCATTTTTAAGTTTTGAGTTTAGTTATTTTGTTGTAAGAACTATATTTCATTTGTATTTCATCGGTTTCTATTTTGGTTTTTTGGTCGTTAACCCTTTGTTTGTTTCCACTGTTTTGGTTGCCGAGAAAATTGCCGAAAAATTAGAAAAGAAAGAAAATTTCTAATTTCTAATTTTTTTATTTTTTTTTATTTTAATAAAATAAGGAAATGATTACATGGTAGAATCCTTACTACGTACTTTGGATCCAAACGGATGAGAGAATTGGGAATCTTGTGGAAATGCTACCAAAAACATGATTGGTAGTGGTCTATTAAACTAAATATATGCTCAAAAATTAACACAACGAGACACTTTCAAAGCATTTCAACTTTGAAATGAGGATAAAACAACACTAAAATCTGAAACAAAATTAGAAAAACTCCAAGAGGAGAAAAGATAGGGGCTCTTAATAGCCAGAATCACCAAAAGTGAATCTCTTTCAAGAGATAATTTATCAAAACTCCACTGAACAGCTAACTAAAAAGCAAGCAAAGCTACTGAAACTTCACCAAGAATAACATAAGGAAAAAAAACTCTTGAGTAGTAGCCAAGATAATATTGCCAGACAAGTCAATATGCTGAAGAACCCCTAATAACAACATTAAAATTACCTTTTGCAACACCTAAGGAAGGGGGAGCCTAAGGCAAGGCCTTAATACTCCAAGACAAAAAATGCTTATCCAGAGAGAACATTATAAGCTGAAATAAAATCTTTGCCAAAAGAAAAAGAAAAAAAATGTAACACTTTAACATGCACCAATTGCAAGCATCATCTACCAACACGGAAAGGTGACTGTTTTTCTTGCCCACAAAATTTTGGGCCTGTCTTTAATTTCTCTAAAACCCCTTTAATTTACTTTTTAGTACGGATCACTTTTTTTTTTTTTTTCTTTTTTTTTGAAGGAAAGTTGAAACTTTCATTGATATAACCAAACATTACAACAAACATTGCATCATACATGCAACATACAATCGTAGCAACATACATCTACCCTAGGTGTACATTCGATTTGAGTCAACAGACTCAAATAAATACAGACAGTTGCAACTAAAATAATCCAACCAACAGAATGGTGCCTCTGTGTTGACATACACCTTTACTTGAACAAGGAGACGGTCACATAAACTGGGCAAAAGCCAATGACTGAATTAGTTCACGCACAATGCAAACTGTCTGAGAAAAACCACAACTAAAACAAAGACAGGAGAGCTCAAAATGGATTCTGTCTTCCGGGAGAGCCACCGTCAGTTGCGGCGCGTGTAACACACGCGCCGGCGCCCGAACCACCCTTCAACCCCCAGACGCCGAAAAACCTCCGATCACCGCAGCCCCACCATACACGCCAAAAAAAACACGGTATGAGGCCCTCACGCGCACCCAAATCAGAGAGAAAGCACTGGCGCGTGAAGCCCACGCACCGACCACCGTGAACCCGCACGGCAGTGAAGAGTGGCAGAAGCACCGGAGACTGACGGCGAAAAAGGCTAGAAGGCGCGTGTATTATGGATCACTTTTAAGTTCTGGGTTTAGTTATTTTGCTGTTAAAACTATATTTTATTCGTATTTCACCTGTTTGTGAATGGTAATGCAGGAGAAGATTTGTTTTCATTAGGATTCGGTTTTTTTTTTTTTTTTTTTCAATTAGGATTTATTTTCATTTTTCTTGTTATATTAGGAAGTACGTAGCCTATATAAAGCATTTTAATT
Source organism: Alnus glutinosa (assembly GCF_958979055.1). Taxonomy (NCBI): domain Eukaryota; kingdom Viridiplantae; phylum Streptophyta; class Magnoliopsida; order Fagales; family Betulaceae; genus Alnus; species Alnus glutinosa. The sequence continues at coordinate 34,392,400 of NC_084889.1, forward strand.
TCTGCTATTATCATAAGCTATCAAAACAATCATTATTATGTCTGGCCAACGTAGGACAATTTGACTTTTTTATTTTTTTTTATTTTTTTTATTTTTTTTGTCGTTACCATTTATTCATTGTGTAGAGTAAACAAAGGCAAATCAAAGAGATTGAAATACTTGAATCTTAACTTCAACGGTTTTTTAGCGAATGAATTCTGAAAGAAAGAGGTTCATAAAACTCTAGAAATTTTAACTGTTAATTTTCTCAAGTAGTAGTATATATAATGTGATACTTTCTACAAAACGAGAAGAAATTCATGGAGAGAAATTCATCGGGATAATCAATGGCTCTCATTATGACATTGTTTTAAAAGGAAAAAAAAAATGGCAGAAAGAGTATATATAGGAATTGGCAAACATGGAGTAGGAAATAGAAATTACTATGATTTTGACTGCAAGTAGTAATGATGAAGATGCAAATAACGTGAAAAAGAAAAAATTCCAGTGTATGAGGCGCGCAGAGGCTCTCATGAGGAGGAAGGAGTGGGAGATCAGGTTCAGAAAAGACAAAAGATAATATATATTATGCCCAAGAGGAAGTGTCAAAATTCTACATGTATTACTAGACAGCATGAATCCTTTGAATTTATTATTTATGGGGCTTACTGATTGTTAGGGTTATTTCTTAAATTTATTTATTAAAAAATAAGAAAGATTTGTGTAAAAATTGAGGTAGGTCGTCTATATTCAAATTTGGTAAAAAGTATTTATGTCATTTAAAGTATATATATATTGGTCTTGGAACGTCAAGTTGAACTTCATTATTCAAATCAAGAAGAAGAAATTGAACACGTAAAGCTTAATTATAGTTTGAGGGTTAATTACTTTTTAATAGAATTGAATGATTAAAAACTCAGGTACCAATAAGGTATTTAACCCTAAAAAATAAGCACTTTCATAACTCACTTACAATACAATTTTATCATAATCATATTGTTAGGAAAGTGTTGGAATCTATAGAGGAATTCAAAAATGTCAATGTTAGGCCGCAGGCTGATAGTGAAGGTACTGCTTCTAATCAAAAGTGGAAAACGCTCACGGTGAATTATGTAAAGGTTACTTTGTTTGTAAAGGTAAATAAAGCTAGATGAAAAATAGGCATTAGGGTGATTGTGAGAGACCATCAAGGAGAGGTTTTGGTGAGTTTGCTAGCCCCTTGACAATATATCATTGACCCTAATACGGTCGAAGCTAGCTTCGGTGGCTTCGAGGACAGCAATATTTGCTAAGGAGCTAGGATATTAACAAGTGAAACTAGAAGGTGATGTTATCTTGGTTATGCTTTCTCTTGAAGAAGAAGAAAAAAAGTGTATCTTTTTTTCAACAAAATCGATGATGATTTGTTTTTTTTTTCAACATTGCAGACCAATTTTTCACATAAATAAGGAATTTAGTCATTTTATGTATATTTTTTTTTCACCCAACTTAATAGTTAATTTGGATGGATGGGACATATATAATTAATAACGAAACTTTAAAATAGAAATCATGTACGTTGTACTGATCAGTTAAAATATAATTAAGGAGGTAAGTAAGACAAAGGATATTGTTTATGAAAGAAAAGTGTAACGTATAGGGAAGTTGAATTATTGCAAATAATATTCACCGAAAAAAAAAAATCAATGCAAATAATTGTCATCTCTATGTGGAACTTACATGGAATTTGCGAATAGACGACTCCAAGCGTGAAGTATTTGCATTGGGATTAACTTTCAATCCCAAAGTGGACGGCAATTAATTACATCTTCTTTTAGAAATTCTATATTGGTATTCGTCACCTCACAACATTAAAAAGTAATTAACCGACAAAATTAGGAATGTAATTTCGAACTGGTTATAACCGACCGGAAAATCATCTTCGGACACTAACTAGAAAATCGAGTTGGTACCCAATTATTTATAACCGAGTAACTGAATATCCGTAGTCAGAGCCAAGTATTAATTTTCAAAACACTCGGTTATAACTAGGTAACCGGCCTGAGTATATATATATTATTTTTGAATGGGCTATAATATATATGTTGGAAATGGGCTTTTTGGGCTAGGCAAAGGACCACACGACATGCAATAACTCAAAAAGTCCAATATCTTACCGCACCCACCAATAGTCCAAATTGTCCAATATCTAGAAAATTAAAGAAACTATATTTCCACCTTATGGTTCAGTCGTCGAGACAGAGGGAGAAAAGAAAAACACAAAGCCCTAATTTTTCGTTCTCAATCTCTCTTTGTCCGTGCGATCCGTTGGTTTTCTTCTCCTCCTTCCAGTCCTTCGTGTCTTGCAGAGAACCGATATCAGAGATTAGAGACTTTTGGTAACTAATCGAGTCCTTTGGTTTGAATGGGATTGACTACTGAGCCGTGGTTCCGTATGAGCTAGAGAACGACACTGGTTCGGGTGTCCAATTGGTCCGATCAGAAATCTGGATTTTTTTTGCATTTCGACTGGCTTTAAATGATCCATAATTTTTGCGTTTGGGTTTTGGGTTTTTTTGCAGATCTAGTAATTTTTTTTTTTTTTTTTTTATTTATAGATCCAAATGTATGATTGCATGCGTTGTTAGATTCGATCTGATTTTATTTTTTCGTTTTGATTTCGTTTGGTTGCTTGGAAAATGCTTGATGAGTTTTCATTTTTTATTTAAGTAACCGGCCCGGATAATTGGTTTTACCCAGGATAATAGCCGGTTCCGGAGCCGATTATTGATTGACAGTACTCAGCTCCAGGTTTACACCCCTAATTAATTTCAAATTCAAAAGTATAGTATTTTAACAAGCAATTTACATGCAGATGACTTGAAGCGAAAAGTCTTGGTATTCAGAATGTTAGATCGCCTTTATTATCAAGCACATTTGTTAGCTAAATGGCCCATTTTTAATGAATAAAAATTAGCTATAAATCAGTTTAATAAAACGACACGTATTTTTTAACATGTGAGAAGCACATATATTTTTTAATAGCATTTGCTTCTCACTTGATTTTTTAATAGCATTAATAAAAAAAATATTATGTATTTTTCACAAATTTAAAGAACATATGATAGGTTATTAGACTGATTTGTAACTAATTTTTATCTGTTTCTAATTTAGTAGTGTTCGAAAACATTTTTAATTGGTATTCCATTATTTTTTTCCCTTGGGATCAAGAATAAAAGAGACCCCAGCCCTTTTTTTTATAAAATCATAAATAAAAATAAAAAAAAAAAAAAAAAAAAACAAGGGGGACCCTTTTAAACCCTTTCCCTATTTGATTAAAGAAAAAAAAAAATTAATCAGTAAAAGGTTAGGTCGCCTTTATTTGTCATGGTCAACCTTTTTCGGATTTATTCTTAGCCCATCAAACCACAAAATAAATATTTACATTTAAATTTTAAATTTTTTTTAAACAAATAAAACTAGGATTATCACTTTGAGATTATTGACATCATTGGCCCATGTGAAATAATTGACATCAATGTATATACTTTTTTTAGTAATAATAAATAGATGAGGCTACCAAAGATGTTATTAAATCCTAGCACTAGTTGAATTCATCGTTGGATGGTTCCCATTCAAATATCGAAGATTACAAGAAAACTCGGGGGGTCATACTCTAGACAAGACAATTAAACAAGCAGGAAAATCTTGACCCAATTATATATAGGAATTGGCAAATTCTATAAGTATGAGGCAGAGGGCTCTCATGAGGAGGAATTGAAGGAGAGGGAGATCAGGTTGAGAAAAGAGAAAGATGCATATATATATATATATATATATATATATATATATATATATATATATATATTATTATGCCCAAGAGGAAGTGTCAAAATTCTACACGGATTACTAGATATCACATGAATATTCCTTGAAAGCAGGGCATATGAAATACTTATTGAATGATGGTATCTTTGATTTTTCTGGCAAAATAAGGAGAAAATATAAAAAGCCCTCTAAACTAATACTTAATTTTAGAATAGCTTATTGAATTTTCAAGTGCACTAATGTGGCTCATCAAATTATCAAAGTAGGCTTGGCAATTCGTGCATTCGGGTCGGGTTCGTGTCAACCCAATCACATAAACGGGTTAGACACGAACCCGACCCGATTATTAATCGGGTTGTGACACTCGACCCGAACACGACCCGATAAACACGACTAATAATCATGTAACTCGTTAACCCGACACGACACGACCCGACACCAATTTCACATGTTTCAAGTTTCAAGTTTCAAGTTTCAACCTTCAATTTTAATTTTTACCTTCATGTCTTCAATTACTGGTTTCTTTCTTTGATATTTCTTTTCTTTCTTCATTTTCCACTCGGTTCGTAATTAATCACCATCTCTCTTTCTGTTACAGATGGGAGAAAGAAGAAGACAAGAGGAAGGAAGAAGAAGAAAATCAGAAGGGAGAGGAGGATGATTCTCTCTCTTTTCTATGCTGCGTGTTTGAACAAGAAGAAAGAAGAAGTGAAGAACCGACAATTAAGAAGGGAAAAGAATAAAGAAAAGGGGAGAAGAGGGTGAACCGTGAATGTGAGGCGTGGATTTTTTTTTAATCGGGTTATAATCGTGTTGGCTGGTCAACCCGTGTAATCGGGTTATAATCGTGTTGGCGGGTCAACCCGCTGGTTGACCCGCCAAACACGATTATGACCCGAACCCGATTATAACAAACTCAAATCCGATTTTTTCGTGTCGTGTTCGTGCTGGGTTCGCGGGTCGTGTCAAAAATTGTCAACCCTATATCAAAGTATGCCAGCAAGGTTACTTAATTTGGTCCAAATATTTCCATAATACTCATATTCTCTTAAAAATTTAATAAAAATAAAGAATTGTTTTTTTTTTTTAAAAAAAAACTATTAATATAAAACTAAAAAGTTGACAAAATTATAAAATTAAATTAAAAAAAAAGAAGAAGAAGGAAAAGAAAATGGGTGGCTCGGCAGCCACCCCTTTTCTTCTTGTGTTTTTTTTTTTTTTTCAAAAAAAAATTTTAACAAAATTTTTTTAATTATATATATATATAATAGTTATACATATAGTCATTTTATTGATGTTGACGTGACATACTAACGGAATTTATCAAGTATTTTGACGAAATTTGAGTGGAAAAAATGAAATTTTAGGCAAACTTTTAATTTTTAAGAGAATATGGGTATAATATGAATATTTCGACAAAAATGACATTTTTGGCACAATTTAGTAGTTTCATGGATCACATTACTACAATTAAAAATTTAAATGACCATTTTAAAAACAATGGTTAGTTCATGAGGCTTTTTTATATTTTTCTTTAAAATAATTATGTTCATGACAAGGTTTTGCATGTCATTGTCCATACAACTTTCTGATGCGAGACTTTCCTTTGGGATGTTGATAACTGGAGTATGATCAAGGGATGAAAGTTGCTACTTTGTGTTAATCCATAGGAACTTTCATTATATTTGTAATTATCTTTCTAAACTTTAAAAAATTTCATTTTTTTTCAATTTCACAAATTCATTAGGATTTTTCATTAAATCTTAACGAGTGGATCAAAATTTAAAAAAATTGAAAGATAGATACATTAAATTGAGAGTTTTTTAAGTTTAACAGTGTAATTGCAAAAGCGAAAACAATTAAAAAGAGTCCAATGAAATTTTTCCAAAAAAATATCATATTTTACTTTCGCTAAACCAACATCCATCTAATGAAAGGGGAGACTACACTTTTGGTTGAATCCCCCTACAATGCATGAAATCTGTAATTAGAAGCTGATTTTTACTTCTATTTCAAGTCCTCAATTACCTTTCTACATGCTTGAAGTTGAAATTATTCGTATTGAGACAAGAGTTAAAAGAACTTAAGAAATAAGAGCTACAATATGGTTCGTATAAATTAAATTTATTATTGTTAATACAGAAGTTTAAGTGATGTAATGTTCAGACTCTTTCTCTATAAATAGATTCTTATATACAATCAAATCATAAAAAGAAAGATATAACCAATAAAAAACTTTGACGTGTAAATATAAATTATAAGCCGAACTTTGACGTGTAAATATAAATCATAAGTCGAACCACTTTAATTCAATGTCTATCTCTCTTCCATACTTCGAACTTGCTTCTCCCTTACAAAGGCCACAGTACTCCTCGATCATACCCTCTTTAAAACCAAAAAAAAATAAAAAATTGTCTTTCTAATGTTGTTTAAAAAGTCTTGTGGAGACATGGAGTTGTTTCTGGCATTTGTGGTTCGAGTGAAAAAGTAGATGCAGATATTATTGTGTACGTACATCTTTGGATGAAGCTGCATGCTCCAAGAATAAAACAAAAACTTTAACAGGGCCTTGCGATAACATTTCTAAATATCTATGTAATGTCAAGAAGACTAATAAGGGAACCTATAGTTTTTATGTATAACTTGGACAGTTGGACGTCTCCTTCTTTCCTCCTTTCATATCAAAAATCCAAATTCAAGCCCACAAATTTCCAAGATGCTGCTCTTACTTTTAACGTATACGGCTCCTAGCAGAATCTGAGTTTAGACATTAAGTAGATGTTATCAAACTCTGGAAATGAAAGAGATATCAACTAGCTTTCTTTCCATATGGCATCCAACAATATCCTCCTCCTCTTGTTAATGTTTCTTCTTCTACATTTTCACTGTTCTAACCCTCAGAGTTGGATCAAAGCTGGTTATTGGTATGCTGGTAGTGAATCCCCCATTCCTGACCTGAATTCTGCCTTGTTTACCCACCTTATATGCGCTTTTGCTGATGTCAACTCCTCCACCTACCGGCTTTCCATCCCCTCAGCTTTTGAACAGTACTTCTCCATCTTCACCAACACTGTCAAACGCAAGAACCCATCGGTTGTCACGCTTCTATCTATATGGAATGGACAAGCTGCAACGGCTCAATCCATCTTGGGTGAGAAAGTCAACACTTCAGTATTGTCTTCAATGCTCAACCGACCTTCTTACAGAAAGTCTTTCATTGAATCTTCAATAAAAACAGCAAGGAAATATGAGTTTCAAGGCATAGACTTGTTCTGGCTTTGGCCTAACAACGCCTCAGACATGACCAACATGGGAATTCTGCTCGATGAGTGGCGTGCTGAAGTAAATTCTGAGTCAAGAAAGCCGGGCCAAGCACAATTGATATTGACAATGGCCCTTCGTTACTTGCCAACTTTTGAATTTGGGAGTTACCCGATTGAATCCATACAGAGAAATATGGACTGGGGACATGTCGTGGCATATGACTATCACCTGCCTTCAAAGGAGAACTTCACACATTTCCATGCTGCTTTATATGATCCTTCAAGCCATGTTAACACTGATTATGGCATAAGAGAGTGGTTGGGTAAAGGATTTCCCTCAAACAAGTTGCTTTTGGGTTTGGCTTACCATGGTTACGCTTGGGCTCTTGCAAATCCCGAAGAAAATGATATTGGTGCACCATCAACAGGGGTGGCCGAAACACAAGATGGAAGCATGAGTTACAAGTACATCAAGGGGTACATTCGAAGTTATGGTGCAACAACAATTTTCAATTCTACTTATGTTGTGAATTACTGCATTATTGGATCCACTTGGATCAATTTCGATGATGTGGAGGCTATAAGAGCTAAGATTGGTTATGTGAAGGAGAAGAAGCTACTTGGTTACAATGTGTTTCAGCTCAGCAATGATGACAATTGGGTGCTTTCCCTAGCAGGTACCATCTGAACTTTATATCATGGCTCTACTTCTTCCTCATAAGAGTCAAATGAATTGACATTACAAACCCTTCTAGGACTTCATCATTTGAATCTGCTTATCTAGAAATGGAAGGGGAAAATTGCCTTGCAAATGCACATAACAGAAGATTAGTCATCATGACTTGATTAATCCATTTTACCAAAATAGAATTCATGGTTTGTTGTTTCTCTTACATTTCATTGAGCTCCCATTCATTTCTCTTGCCTCCAACTCAAGTATATCTTCACCCAAGCTCTAAGGTGGAGGTTGACCCGATTATTATTACAGTTAGTTTTAATTAGTATAGTTTAGCCTTAACTAATCTTAGTTAATCTCAGTTATTGACAGCTGTCTTGTAACAACTATAGTCTAGAGTAGATATTTTCCCTGTAATCACGGATCCTTATATACATTGTAATTGTATTCTTTTTCATTCATTCAATACAATCAGAAATTCTCCAGATATTTTCTCTCCATACTCTCTCTGTTTTCTCTGCTTTCATCTTCATTCTTCAACTTGTAATAGACTCTCTTTGGTTTGGAAGTTCTAAAAACAGAGAAATTTTTAATTTAGTTTCTGGACTGCATTGACAGCTCAAGAGAAAGAAGATGGCGAAGAAAACAAGAGAAGGCTATTGTTAATAATTCTTCTTCCAATAGCTTTGGTCATTGTCCTTCTGGCCTTCATGATATGTTACCTACGAGGCAGAGTACTGAAGTCAAAAGGTAATGAAAAAACTGCAAGAGTTTGCCGCTTATAACAATCGGATGAAGAGATATAGTTCTCCTTTTCAGTATGACATTGAGAGATCAATTATTTTTTATTTGTTTATTTCTTTTTCCTATTTGGTTGCAGTTATGATTCTTTTAGGCAAAAGAGATTCTGGACCAACCAATCCATCAGCTTCTGAAAATCCGGACCACAATGCTCCTAATCTGCAAGTATTCAGCTTTTCCAGTATCAAAGCTGCTACAAATAACTTCTCAAGTGCAAATAAGCTTGGACAGGGTGGTTTTGGCCCTGTTTACAAGGTAATGTTTGGCTCTTGTGCTTATTTTCTTATATGAAGAGACTAGGAATCTCATGGAAAATTAAAAGATAAATTTTCTGATCTTAGCTGAACTGGTAGTAGCCAAGCTATGTAGAGACCAGAAATATCAGGGAAACTCATAAGGGATTGGAGAACTCTCTTTTGCTAAAGTTTGCTTTGCACCCTCCTCCTGAGCTAGAAAGTAGCTTTCAAATAATTCTAAAAACCATACTTTTATTCTACTACTATTCCATCCTACAAACGTGACAATGTCATTCTAGCTTTTAAAAAGAAAAAGAATAATTCAAGAGTTAATTGGTACTGTCACATCCGCAAGGTGGGATAATGGTGAAATAAAAGTATGATTTCTAGCATTATTCGTACCTCCCTATCCTATTTCACACATAAATTAAATAGAAATGCTAAAAACCACATCCCCATTCCACTAGGCTGACTGACAATGCCCTTCAAACCCCGGATAAGCCATTATTAAAAATAAATAAAGAAATAAATAATTAAAGGTTAATGAGCATTGCCATGTCAACCCAGTGAGATGGAGACGTTGTTTTAGCACTACTCTTACTCTAAATTAAAAGGCAAGAACTTGGATAGCTGTGTCTAGAATGATTGGCAACTCATTCCAATCAGTCTAAACCAAGAGATCATGCACACAAAATGAAGGCAGAATAACAATGTGTGTACGCGCATTTGTATTTTTTGTCAACTCTCATCTCGGGCATTAATTAGTTTTACATTTGAAGAATGTGAATCTATATATATCAGTTGTGGCTCTTGCATAGCAGGCAATGCTAACTATGGGTTTCAATGTTGCCAGGGTAAATTATCAAGAGGACAGGAAATAGCAGTTAAGAGACTTTCAAAAACTTCTACTCAAGGACATGAAGAGTTCACAAATGAGGTTTCCCTTACCGCAAGACTTCAACATATAAATCTAGCTAGAGTTCTGGGATATTGCTTAGAGAGAGAAGAAAAGATGTTGATCTATGAGTGGATGCCAAACAAAAGTTTGGATTACTACCTCTTTGGTATGCAATCTTTCTTTGCTTCTAATTATATTATAGTCAATCATTTGTGATTCTTTGACGTTTAGCTTTGTATCTTATCAGTCTAAATCAGTCCAAATCCTAAATATATAACAACTCAATGAAAATGTTAGCCAAATCTGCGCTATTATTCTAGAAAAACAAGCCAAACTTATAATTGAAGCTCTTTAGAATCACATAGTAGAAACCAATGTAAGACTTAGCACACATGTGAGCAATACATCTTTCCAATGTAGGACCAACTTTCTTATGTGTAACATTAATTTTTCCGACTCAAATTCCTGACGTCCTCGTCAGGGCCAACACCATTTTGTGGCTCAGCGCACATAGTGTTACTAGGTTGTTCTTGTAAAGACCAAAGGAACAGCGCTACCCACACCTACGCTATCACATCAAAAGGACTAGTCAATTTGAAGCTTTCCTATAATTCCTTATAAAGCCTAGTTTCACTTAGTAACTAGGCAATGTGGAACTTAACACTCATAACTATCTTTATAAACCACACACTTTATGTGAGCTACTCTTCATCTTTCCAATGTGGGACATTGGTGTTACAAACTCCCTCCCTTAAACTTCTGTCATCCTCGTCGGGGCTATGTCATGTGGTGATTCATTACCATATTGTTTGGCGTTACTAGGTAACTGATACAATTTGTAACGACCAAGCAAAAAATGTTAGCCACATCTGCACTATCACCCCAAAAAGACTAGTCAAAGTTATAATTAGAGCTCCCAATAATCACTTATAAAGCCTAATCTTATCTAGTATAGAACGAATGTAGAACTTAGCACCCATGAACACAATTTTTAATCCACCCACTCCATGTGAGCAATACATCTTCTCAATGCATGTGGTACTAACTTTTTGGTATGTCACAAAATAATTTCAGTAAGATATCCAGATATGTTGCCACTATTATTCAATCTTGAAAAAAAGCATATATATGTGAGAAATTTAAGCTTTTGAGAGTCATGAAAAGCCATGATGTCTTGCTAATTGAGTGAGTTTTGATGCTTTGGTTTGTATCATTATGTCTTATAACTAACTGCTCACAGTTTTAATTTTGTGCAGATCCAATCAGAAGGAATCACTTAGGTTGGCCAAAGCGTGTTCACATCATTGAAGGGGTTACTCAAGGGCTTCTATATCTCCAAGAATACTCAAATTTTACAATAATTCACAGAGATCTCAAAGCTAGCAATATTTTACTGGACAGGGACATGAATCCAAAGATATCAGATTTCGGAATGGCTAAGCTTTTCGGAAAGGATGAACATGAAGCAAACACAGGCAGGATTGTTGGAACATAGTAAGTATTCCTCTATCTTTTGTATGGTTTCTCACATGCATTTCCCTTGTTAAATTCTTAGCATCTCTGTTTGATGTACGTATGCAATGCAGTGGCTATGTTCCTCCAGAATATGTTAGAAATGGTATATACTCTATGAAGTATGATGTCTATAGCTTTGGAGTTCTACTTCTGCAACTCATAAGTGGCAAGAGAAATGCATGTTATTATGGCCCAAACGAAACTTTAAGCCTTTTAGAATACGTAAGTAACTTAATTCATTAAACTTTCTTATGAATTAACTCATTGCTTCAACTTAAAATTTTGCCATTGAAATATAAAGATCTGGGTAACAATATTGAATGATTTCAGGCATATGACTTGTGGAAAGAAGATGAGGGCATGGAGCTCATTGATCCATCATTGGATGATTCGTCTTCATCTTGCAAACTCATGAGATGCTTGCAAGTTGCTCTATTATGCGTCCAAGAAAATCCAGTGGATAGACCAACAATGTTGGAGGTTTATTCCATGCTCAAAAATAATATTGGATCAATTACTACCCCTAAAAAACCAGCTTTCTCAGCAAAACGTGATAAAAGTGTGGGGACTGCGAGCACATCAACATCACAGCAAAGAAGTTGCTCAGTTAGTGATACACCAATTTCAGAAATAATACCCCGATGATTGGACTGGCTTTGAGGGAGATAATACCCCGTTACACGTATGTTATATTTTTAATATGGGACTCAATTTTTTTACACTCACACTTGTATATTTAATAATCTCCTATAAGTCTATCACCACATGCATGATGGAAGGTAAATTACAAAAATAGAATTCAAACTCGAGAGATAAATTACAAAACAGGCATGTTCTTATCGTGATCGTGAACTTTAATTGCTTGCTAGCTGCAGTACTGCTTGAGTTGCATGCTAATTAATCTTGACTTGTTAAACATTGTAGATATGTCTTTGACATGTTAACACATGAAATATCCACATGATTTTTTTTTTAAAAAAAAAAAATAATAATTGTAGTGTGTGTGACCTGTATTTCATTAGTCATACCGTGGGCCCCACTTTGTATTGACCTCCTTGGTGAAGCTTCTCACCAAAGCCTTGTGAAACAAACGAAAAAAAAAAAGGGGCTTTTTGGTTATAAGAGAGGTAAAGCCTCATTCGGTCCCTTTTTGGAGAGTGGTGTGCGAGAGAGAAGATAAGAAGAAGAGCACCCGTCCAGCAGTGAGGCTCCGGCAGTGCACTGTTTCGGCAACACTCCTTGCGAAAGAGATAAGTCCTCTTTTGTTATCTTAGTTGTATTTCTAACTATTTCTCTAGGGTGTTGAGAGATAAGAGAACTAGAGAGGTTTTCTCTTTTGTATTTTGTTCTCTTTTATGTGAACGTGAGATTTGGGTGTATTGAGACTTTTGGGTTTTGAGTGGTTGCTATTTATATTACACTTTGTACTCCATCCTTTTGATAGTGAATTTATGCTAGATCGTCTCCGTCAGTGGATGTAGGCTTGTTAAGCCGAACCACTTAAATCTTGGTGTCTCTTGTGTTTGTGTTGTAGTTATTTGCTATACTGCTATTTTTTCTGCTTCTTTGGTGATCCTGGAATATTAGTTCGATCTGTCACAATTGTTTTCTGTTACGTGTTTACGTAACGTAGGATGAGAACTCAACAAGAATAATAGATATGGTAAGATTTTCGAGTAATCCTAGACCTCATTGGTTGAGCAATTAGAGGTGTTTTGAACTCACAAACATAAGATTTGATAATTTATGGTCCGTTTGGGTGTTGAATCCGAATATTATTCGAATACACTGCGCGAATTACGAGGTTTGACTTTGTGAGATAAAATTTGAAAAAGTTAAATAAAATATGATTTATTTTTGAAAAAAGTAAAATATTATTCAACTTTATTCAACTTGATTATTTACTTTTATTCAATAACAAAACAGTATTTAAAAGAACTGAATATAATAGAAAATAGAGTTTCACATGAAATAGAACCTCCATTTGACTCCTAACTCAACAACCTAACATTCTATCAACAAGACTCCTATAAGATAAAGATAAAAGAGATAAACCTAATCTTATCCAAATAACAACATAAAAAGATAAACATGAAACATACTTATACCCTAACAAAAATAGTAAACTAATAAAACAACTAATGAACTGAACAACTAGTAAAATAATAAATTGAATAATCTAGCAAATAATACTTTCTAACAGACCCAATACCTAACAACTACTGAATTGCACTTAAACTCTACTTGCACATAACCTTCCTAAATGACTTTAATTAGATACTGATTTGCCATTTAGTCATTCAACTGACTGTGTTAAAAGAAAGGGAAATTCCACTTTATCCCTTGAACTTTTATTACTTTTACAATCTCTTCTAAGAGTTAAAAAACTCTTAATTTAATGTATCGAACTTTTAACTTTTTACAATTTCACTCTTCTCGATAAAGTTTGAGGTTAAATCAGACGATTAAAAGGTAAAATGACTTTATAAAATTACAAAATTTAACTTTAAATCACAATTATTTTTTTAAAAAGAAATGAAGCCACTTTGCAGCTTTTCTGGATCAGATCAATATGAGATCCATAAGCATGAGCAGGCATGCATGATTTGGGGGGACATTGGGGGGACTTCAACTAATTGCCCGAAGTGGAGCAGCTAGCCCACCAATTTTGACTATTCTGATACTAGCTACTTCTGTTGTCATTCTCATGCACTAAAACATTCTCGTCCTTTACCCCTATCTATGTGGCCATGCATCTAAAGATTCAGTCTACAAAACAGAAGGGATCTTAGTGCATGTCAATGCCGATGAAAGTTGTAGTTGGAAAGGTGGTCTTATTTTTGAAACTTGGAAATGGAGATTGTAGCCAAGCTCGTGATGCATTAATTAGATAATTAAGCCATGTTGTGACAACCAAATCATCCTTATGCATGGAAGTTGCAAGTTGCTTTTATCATGGATATATGGACCACTCTCCTTAGCTTTCCCTCTAACAAGAAAGAAAATTCCAAAAATAAAAGAGTGGACTTTAAGGAGCTAGATTCACCCATGAAATGCTATCCACTAATCTTTGCAATATCTCATCCAAAAGCTATGACACTAATTACGATCTACATATGTATTTTACTCTAGAGTAATGGTAGTGCTTTTCACTCCCATTAATTATTACACTCATATCATACTAGTTGACATGACGTATTTTAATTGACTTTTTATGTCAGCAAAAAACACAATAAGAAAGTCGCTTAAAAAAACGAAACATCAACCTGCAGTGTGACATAAATGTGTATTTTGGGTTAGAATACACATGGGGAATGCAATCTCCTACGGTCTTACTCAAGATAGAACTCAATCTGTTACAAAGGCTAAGGGATGATGACTTATCTACGTCTCAGCAGGACTCATGATGTATTCAACTTTAAACTCTTTTGTTGTAGTCTTTTTATCAAACAAAAACTGTTGTAACACATGAATTATATATTGAATGCAAATCTCGAAGATGAGTAGAGAGGTGAGGAATATTTTTCAAACTCAAAACACTCACTTTGTGTTCTATCACATAATTAATCATGCAAAAAAAAATATCTTGTCTCCATCTATCCGAGATCAAAGGTTTAAGGAAACAAATTAAATCATAAATTATCCCAAAAGTTTAAGCTTATATGAAGTAGTAAATTAATCCCTTTTAAAAAAAATATTTTTAATAGGTGGGGCTCAACACCTTTTTAATAGGGTCTTCCAAAAGCTTAAGCTTATAGGAATGGATAAATTTAATCATTTAATCCATTTTTAAAACTCTAGTTTAATAGGTGAGACCAACATCATTTTAATAGGGCCTCCAAAAGCTTATAGGAATGGGTAAATTTAATCATTTAATCCCTTTTAAAAACTCGATCTATTTTAAGAGGTAAGACCTACACTTGAAATGAGATGTGAAGGACTGAAAATTTGGAAATAATGTTTGAACTCAAGACCTCTGATCTGATACCATTTTAAATCACCACTTATTTCAAGAATTAAACTTATAGAAAAATGATAAATATAATCATTTAATCAATACTTTAGTCTCATCAAATTCTTAAATTTAGGGTACGTAATCTAAATATAGTCTAACATAGATCAATTATTTCCATCTCCAACTATAATAGGAAGGAAACTAATGCCTACCTCTCTCTCTCTCTCTCTCTCTCTCATAGCGAGAAGGTAATGCCTTGGGGCAAAGGCAATTGGCATGGGCACCAAATGTTGACGTTGTGCTAATGCGCAGTACACGCCGAGAGAGATGCTTAATTTGGAGTAACTGAATGCATGTAGCACATGCCAATATCAATTAGTGAGCATGGGCCAATTTGGAACAGAATACACTATTTGACAATTTCTTTTTTTCTATTCCATCAATAAAGGCATGAGTGGGTGACCGCCAAGGTCTTAAATTACTACTTATCCCAAAAGCTTAAGTCGATTGAAAGAAATAAATTTAATCATTTAATCAATACTATAACGCTCCCCTCACATATGAGCTTAAACTTCATTTTTTTTTAATAGGTGAGGCCTAACACTATCAGAGCCAAATCAAGTGAATATTTAATTGAAATAAGGGGTGAATGACTGAGACAGGTTCGAACTCAGGACTTTTGACTTTTATACCATGCTGAATCACCATTTGTTCTAAAAGCTTAAGCACAAAGTAGCTACTCTACCTGCTGGGAACCACATCGGAGAGGCCTAGATCGTGGGGAAAACTATAGACGTTCTCTCAAATCCGATTGAGCCATAGCCTAACTAAGCCCCATCAAGACATCATTGGAACCCAAAGGGACTAATACTAATTAGGTTTAGGAATTCCCATTGTGAGAGTCAAGCTTTCGATCTAATACTTGTCTAATCACTTAAAAATTTTCTTGAGGCCATTTTACCATCCAGTACTGCTGATATCACCATTTGACATACTTTAAAGCAACTATTTGACTTACTTGTAAGCAAGGGATCGACGTGATCAATGGTGTAAAATTTAGACATTAATGCATCACAAGCTAGCAGATACACGTAAAGTCATACCATTAATTCAGGATCTTTCAATTCAATCAGCTTTTACATCAATTTTCTTGCGCATGCCTTGGATTTTGTGGTCCTTTTAGGCACACCATTGGACTTCGACCTCCACTGCCGAGAGATGTAAAATTCCACTCCTCAACATATATACAAGCTGCTTCAAGCCAAAGTATCTATCTAGAACTGCCCCCTAGATGCAGTACTCTTATTAATTTGTTTTCCATTAAAAAATGTTAGAATATAAATTAAATTATTAGATTAAGTATTTTTCATTAGCTTAATTTTTTTAAGTGGCGATTTAACTCATATCAGAGTAAAGTTCCTCAGCTTGCTATTGGTTTAAGTTTTTGAAATAATTTGTGATTTAAAGAAAATACTATTACGATCAGTTAAGTTTTGGGATAATTGATGATGATTTAACATAAACATCAGTTTTAACTTTTGGATAATTCAAATAATTGGTTATTTAACTGAAAATACTGACTTGTGTATCAGTTAAGCTTTTAGAATGATTGGTAATTTAGCTTGGAGTACTGGCACATGTATAAAATATCCTCATGATTGGAATTTTGATTTTAAACTAACCCTTTGTGAAAGAAAATTTAAATTTGATCTTTCATACCAAAATGAATTTGCTATAAGAGATCCAATTAATGTTCTTTTCGGATAGAGTATAAACGTGTCACGTGTGGCATCTAATAAGGGGATTCAATATGGTTTAACTTTTATTTGTTATAGCGTGCATGTTGCAATTGACTTAGAACTAAAGTCTAAAATTAGGTAAAATAGTAATGCATTTATGTTGTTATTTATTATGATTCTACTGAAAATTCAATAAAAAAAAAAGGTTAATTTGAATTGGATTTAAAAAGTTTATATTAATAAATCAAACAATTAATATCATGATTGTACTTTAAGTTCAAGTAGAAAACAGAAGAATCATAGCACAACAATGAATCCAAAGAATATTATCTACAATAGCAATATGCTATGGGAAATGCTTGGTACCCATTGGGATCCCGCTCCTATCCCACCATTGCATGTGTGGACCAATGAAGTGAGAGATAATAAAAATAATGTTGTGGGACCCACATTTTTTTAACAACATCATTGATCCACATATGTGAGGGTGAGATTGGAGTGGGATCCCAGTGAACACCCAAGCATTTCCCGCTATGCTATAAATATTATATCTTTATCTCACTTTATCTTATTGGCCGTGGATGTGACAATATTTATTAGTCTTTAAATCAAACCTTATTAAATAAAATAATAATAAAAATTGCTGAAATTATCACATACATCAGCTAGCATTGTGTGATAAAAATGTGGTCTATAGTATTACTCTTTCTCTGTATAAAAAAGACATCATATTCAAATTTTATCTTTCTAAAAATAAATAAATAACAAGAAAGAGACCACAATAGACTGGCATCCTCCTCCCTCTCATAATTATAGTATATATAGAGGTTTTCGGCTGGCATGGGGAATATATGAGGACATAGTATGCAACTATATATATAGGTCTTGCCGTCTTGTGTTAATTGGCTGCAGGGGGGTTAATGTGAGGACGTAAAATGAAGAGATTCTCAACTATCTCCATCGCCCTCCTTATCCTCCTCCCTCTCTTAGCTTCATGTGCAGAAAAACAGGTCTTTTTCCTCTTCTCAAAGAGTTGTGTATCGTTTTTAATTATATTATTTTCTATTTGGGTTATCTATTCTAGCAATCGAAAGATTAATTTGTGATTACAGGTTTACATAGTGTACTTTGGAGGGAACAATGGAGAAAAATCATTGCATGAGATTCAAGACACTCATCATTCATATCTGCTCTCTGTGAAAACGACTGAGGACGAAGCCAGAGATTCTCTACTTTACAGCTACAAGCACAGCATCAATGGCTTCGCCGCATTGCTCACACCCGAAGAAGCCTCCAAGCTATCTGGTAAAGGAAATTACCATCAACCTCAAGGGGTTAGCTCAGTTGGTAAAAGCCTGGGACTTTGAATGCTCTGCTTCTCATGGTCTCAGTTTTGAAATTGTCAGTGCAAACTACCTTTTAGGACCAGTCCCGGGCAAAACCCGCGACTCAACGGTCCATACTAAGAGGAGTGTGATGCATGAGTCTCGGGTTTACCTGACAGGGCCTTGAAAAGGTTTCCGGAGGGTTCTTGTCCAATCTCTCTAGCTTTCACTATATATAGAATATTAATAAAACAATGGTTTTGAACAGATATGGAGGAAGTGGTATCAGTGTTTGGGAGCGACCCAAAGAAGTATTCTTTGCACACGACAAGATCATGGGAGTTTATAGGCTTGGAAGAAGGAGAGGGAGATCAAAAGAACTTCTGGAGTGGAGGAAATGAGTTGCTGTCCAAAGCCAAGTATGGAAAAGATGTTATAGTTGGGCTCTTGGATAGCGGTAACAATTTCAATACAAACAACATATATCACATGCATGCTCTTAATTGGCCCTATGACTGTTTGACATGTGATATCGTCTTTGTAATTTAGCAATCATATGCATGTGTATTACATCATTAATTGCATGTGGATGCTGGCAATATGATTGCATGCATGTAATGAGTGACGTCGTTTTGATCAGGTGTTTGGCCAGAATCAAAGAGCTTCAGCGATGAAGGAATGGGACCCATCCCAAAATCATGGAAAGGAATCTGCCAAACAGGAGGCGCTTTTAACGCATCCCATTGTAATAGGTGAGCCTGCTTTCTTATATATATATATATATATATTGCTAGCTTTTTGTCTATATATATATATATAGATATATGTTGTTTTAGAGTACTTTTGGGTCTGCTTGGAGGTAAAGATTTTTTTCGGAAGGTTAGAGTTTCTTCTAGTGTGTTTTTGGAATATTTCTATGCTGATCTGGCACATTGTATTTTTTTAAAAAAATAAGAGAGATAAATCAAGTTTTATAGTTTTTCTTTATTAAAAATATGGTGTTATGTCAGCATAGAAGGACCCTAAAATGACACTAGAATGAGATATAACATTTCTCAAAGATTTTTATGCATGAGCATTTTTTTCAACCTTACATCCATTTCATGGGAGGCAAAAACTTTAACTTTTTTTTCATGGGAGTAATAAATCTTTGTCTCAAAGTCCCACTTAGGCTAACATTAATTTTTTATATGATCTACAAAGTCAACACGAATCCATCATAAAATAAACGGATTAAGATTGAATAGTCTAACCCATTTAATTAAATGGGTTAGTTAGGTTTTGATTGATCTATACTCTTATCTATATATACATAACACGACCCAACATTTAAAATACTTGACAATTTTTGACACGACTCTTCGAATCCTACATAAAATTAGTAGGGTTAAAAGATTTGACTCGTTTAATTAAATGAGTCGGGTTAAAAGTTGACCTATATAATTTTATATTAATGTCTCGACACGATTCGACATACGAACACAAAGTAATTGTCACCCCTATTATATATGCCACCCTATCTGATCTTTAAAAGCCTAATAATTGGCAACCTCTCCAATTAGAGGGGCAGTGCTTCTAGCTAGGACCTTTGCAACCTAAAACCATATATAGAAGGCTAATTTTACCACTCTTTGGAATCTTTTGATGGAGTTCCTTTCTTGAACGAACATGCATCGATATCATCGATCCTTTTGCATTTCAATGCCAGTTGCTCTTATTCTAAAACTGTTCCCAATTATGACAGCTTCCAATTAATGGGCCTGCACTGCGTCCTATACCGTGTCGTTTTGTAAATCTCGATCTGTTTAATTTAAAATTTATTGTTTTGTGCGGAAGATGCCTCCAATTAATTTGCTTGATCATTTAATTGCTTTTGGCTTCTTTCGCATTTCCCATCTTGTGAGCTTTTCTTAGAATTCCAATGCCCTGCTCATTTCAAGTCCTCTTGTTTGGTTTCTTCTCTTTATTCTGTCTACTAAGCCTATAACTGGCCCACATTTGGAGGACCCCTTCCAACTATAGAGGATACAAACAATATATACTAATTCCCTAAATCAAAAGCACAAAGATATTTCTATATCATTTCATGGAGCGAATGATTGTGATTCATGAGCGGGATCCCCTTGTCGATCATTTAACCATTGACTTTAATGGGGTAAATTTGCTTGAATGATGAGCCTCTAAAATGGGTGCCCGGCACTCTAATTATAGGGATCACTATCCAATTTGCTTGGCAATTGTTGAGATGTCATGTCTCTCATATTTTATGCCATATCAAATGTTTTTCTTTGATTTAATATAATTTAGAAAAAAATACATTTACCTCCCTCTAACTATCAAATAATTTGCAATTCCGAAATTTCAATTGTTGTAATGTCATTCCCAAAGAATCAATGGGATTGTAACATCTCCATTTTGTGCAAAACAAATGATAAAAATGCCTTGATAAACACATGAAATATTGTTTCTATTATGCCCAACACAAGCAGGTATGAACATCTAGCGGAGGGCATAAAATCTCACATGTAATCTTTTAGGACAATAAACGTAGTCCACATTAAGCAGTACTAGGCCAATATGACAGTTCACGGTACTCTAACACGAGAAGTTGTCACTCATATTGTAAACACAATCTGAATGGAAGAAATATTCCTTCCTGAATCTACCGTATTGTAAATAGGAAAATTATTGTCCCTATATTTTGATTCAAGCCTATGTTGTAGTGGAGTTATCAATAAGAATGGAATTTGCTCAAAAAATAAAATAAAATAAAATAAAAAAATCCACAGCTAAAATTTGTTTCACTATTGGCATCTCCCCAGGAAGCTGATTGGAGCCCGATACTACCTCAAGGGTTACGAGACATACTTCGGCTCTCTAAACACCACTGAGGATTACCGATCACCTCGCGACAAAGATGGCCATGGAACACACACTGCCTCCACAGTTGGAGGCCGATGGGTCCCCAATGCCTCGGCCATTGGCGGCTTTGCTCGTGGCACTGCCTCCGGCGGAGCTCCGCTTGTCCGCCTCGCTATATACAAAGTCTGCTGGCCAATACCGGGCCAACAAAAAGTGGTGGGTAACACGTGCTTTGAGGAAGATATGTTGGCGGCCATTGACGATGCCATTGCTGACGGTGTTGATGTACTAAGCATTTCCATTGGGACTGCTACGTCGTATCCTTTTATCAACGATGGAATTGCAGTTGGAGCACTCCATGCCTCGAAGAAAAACATTGTGGTGGCGTGTAGTGCTGGGAACTCTGGCCCTGGACCTTCAACTTTGTCGAACGTGGCTCCATGGATGATCACCGTTGGTGCTAGTAGTGTGGATCGTGAGTTTGTCTCTCCTGTCGTGCTAGGAAATGGTTTGAGAATTGAGGTAATTAATTACATTTAAACAAGTTATGCATAATTTAGATATCATTTGGTTAGGATTTCATAGCTTTCTATTATTCATACTATTTATTATTATTAACTCTAGAAGCATCGATCTTAATTAATTGTTATAAAAAGCAAACACATTTAGGATTGCAAACCCAAACGTACGATTTAAAATTATCGATTTTAAAATGTGCGATTTAAAAAATCGATTTGTAAAGACGAAGTTAAGCTTTTGGTAAAATCGTAGGTTAGTGTTTAAAATAGTAATTTTTCCTTTAAAATCATGCATTTTTTGAAAATGCATCTACTTGTTATCTGCGATTTGGAAACATAGATTTTTTTTTTTTCGTTTTCAAATCGTAATTTTTTAAAAACGCATGTACTCTCAAACGATATATTTTCAGTGATTTTGGTTCAAAATCATATTTTTAATCTACAAAATCTTAGTGCCAAAAGCACTCTTAATAGGAAAAAACATGTATTACTAAAATCCTAACAAATTAAATCACATTGTAATTATTGCAAACAACTTTATTATCTTAACGTCGTTGTTACGATGATGTCGTTGTTACTCTTGTAACCGACAACAATTTGCGTCGCATGGGCTAAAACGATGCAAATTTTAATTCTCTATTGATTTATCGTGACGATAGTCAACCGTAGCCAATGATCGAAACGTTGACACTAAAAAAAATTAGCGTTTTTTTTAAAGTATAGGTTTCACTTTTTGTTTTGAATTATTGTTAGGGCCAAACAGTGACTCCATTCAAGATGGAGAATAAGTTGTATCCATTAGCATACGCGGCAGATGTTGTTAACCCAGGCGTGTCCAAAGCCGTTGTAGGGTAATTTCTCTCTCTAATTTGTCCTTAATTAGTTTAATTTCTGTAAATACAAATTAAGATTGATTTTCCATTAATCTTGGCTAATGACTTGTTTGAATTGGATTATTAATTGTTGCAGACAATGCCTTCCCGGCTCTCTTTCACCTGAGAAGGTCAAAGGAAAGATAGTTTTGTGCGTGAGAGGTAATGGGACAAGAGTTGGAAAAGGCCTGGAAGTGAAGAGGGCTGGTGGTGCTGGTTTCATCCTTGGAAACAGTAAGGCAAACGGAGCTGAGTTAACATGTGATCCTCATTTGCTTCCGGCCACCGCAGTAACTTACGACGATGCCGTCAGAATTTGGAAATACATCAACTCTACCAAGAATCCAATGGCTACTATCATACCGGCTAAGACAGTGCTATATACCAAGCCAGCACCATTCATGACCGCATTCACTAGTAGAGGTCCAAATTCTATTGACCCTAATATTCTCAAGGTAATAATTCTTTTTTCAAGCACATATACATTATTAGTTATCAACACCCTGCACCCCACCACCACTTAGGACAAAACTCACGAACTCGACACGAATTCAATACGAAATCAGCAGGTTAGGGTTAAAAGGTTTACCCCATTTAATTAAATGGGTTGGGTTAGAATTGACATATATATATATATCAACGAAACATAACCTGAACCCTACACGCAATATTTAAGGTTAATAATTTTTAACATGAAATAATTATTAAGTTAGAATTGAAGGATCTTACCCGTTTAATTAAAAGGGTAAAGTTGAGGTTCACCTACATATATAGACTTATATCCATATATGCTTTGGCACAACCTAATTAAACCCAACACCCAAACACAAATTTCCACGACCTAAAACAAACAGAAGAGTCCACCTTAGTCCTTTTACTAGCATACATATATTCACATCTGACAAAACTAAATCCATATATATAGTATGGATTTGATTTTTACTTCCAAATATTGTTGGTTTACTTTGCAGCCCGATATCACAGCTCCAGGGCTGAATATACTGGCAGCATGGAGCGAGGGCGATCCTCCTACAAAGTTGACACAAGATCACAGAATTGCAAAGTTCAATATTTTCTCTGGAACTTCAATGTCTTGCCCTCATGTGGCTGCTGCGGCTGCACTTCTCAAAGCCATACACCCTACTTGGAGCAGTGCCGCAATAAGATCTGCTCTCATGACCACAGGTATATATATAAACATTCTGAAATAATTGTGCGATATCAAAGCTGTGATTTCTAGCATTATTCTTTCGATTTCAATCTTATGCTCTAGTTATAAGTTTTAATTTAATACTTTCAAATGTTGTCATGATGACAAAACCATCTTTACTTGCCACGGCCTAAATTCTCTAATGTTTCACATTTCTACCTCGCAGCCGGGTTAATAAACAACATGGGTTTGCCATTGGGCGACCAATCTGGCAATCCAGCCACTCCCTTTGCATATGGCTCCGGCCACTTCCGGCCCACAAAAGCATCGGACCCCGGTCTAGTATACGACGCCTCATATACCGACTACCTTCTCTACTTATGCAGCATTGGCTCAATCAAGTGTCCGACAGTTCCACCCACACCAAACAACCTCAACTATCCGTCCTTGGCAATCTCCAAACTCAATGGAACCGTCACCGTTAAGAGGACAGTCACAAACGTTGGTCACCGCAAGAGTGTGTACTTCTTTACTTCCAAACCACCTTTGGGATTCTCCATAAAGGCCTCCCCAAGTATTTTGTTCTTCGATCATCTTGGCCAGAAACAAAACTTCACCATCACGGTGAAAGTAAGAGGTGATCAGACGCTGATCAACAAGCTTGCCAAGGATGAGTATGCTTTTGGGTGGTATTCTTGGATTGACGGACAACATATTGTAAGAAGTCCAATGGCAGTGTCTTTAGCATAATTATATGATTTCTTAGTAACTTGTAAATTTAATTTGATGGTTCTTAGCCATAGAGAAGAAAGGAAAAAGAAAAACAGTCTTTAAAAGCGTTTATATGATATGGTTTAAGATTAATGTGTTTGTTTCCTTTTAAAGATCATTAAATTAAACATTTTAATGCTGCAATGCAAATTCTCAAACTGATTACTTAATATTTCTTTCACACATTGAATAGTCTGCCTCATCTTCTATATATAAGACACTAGCTAGTTGTTAACCAGTGCAAGAAAATCTTTTCAAGCAAATCCAGATATTCTATTACTTAGAATCATAGATGGATTTGTTGGGGCGCGGCCCAGATCTTAGTAACAAGGAGAGTCAACCCCAATACTTGCGCCAATTTGAAGGATTAACGGCTATTGGAGCGTTGAGGCTCGCAACAAGGTCCGTCTAAATTATCGGATACGAAATTTCTCTTTTTTGAGTGTGACTCGTCTTCGATGATGCAAACTAATTAACCAAAACATAGGAAAAAGATATATTGACTCGTTCTAGGGAACCGTGACCTCCAATGGATAATTTGAGAAAACTCTATCTCTCAAAAACACAATAAAATGTATTTTCCATAATAATAATCAACTTGCTTATTATTTCATTGTTTGCTTCCTTAAATTAACAAATAGGCTAGCAATACTAAAGTAGGAGTGTAATTCTATTCTAGATAGAATTGTACTACTTCTATCGTTCAACTAGCTAGAATCCTACTGCTCTTCCAAGAGAGCTTTAATTGAAACTAATCATTACTCGTCTTCTCTAGATAAAAGAGATAAAACTCTTATTTAACTACTTCTCCTATTTAGACTAGATAGCTATTTAGATAAAAATGTAATTCTTACAAATTAGGATTACATCATTCGATCTCTTCCCCTCGGTGATAAGACCCCATCAAAATCTATTGTTGGCCGGTAAAACTCTTATTAATTCGACTTAATACCCATCATATATTACTCAGTAATATATCTTCTGTTCAACGTAAAATTTATTTATCTTTTCTTTTTTCCTTTCTTGTCACTTTATATCCCCATGAGATGGTCTTGATCAGTTCAAGTAGGAACATAGATACATGAGTTGAGCTTAATTACCACATCCAGCCTTATAAACTGATAAAAACAATTAGAACATGAAAATTTGGTTTTACTTTACACCACGTAGAAGGTGGAGGTTTTATTTGGAATCTCTCGAGTCTGGAGAGCTTATTTCAGGGTAAATAATGAAGCTCCAATCTCATTTGTCAACGATCCATGCCCTTGAAGCTGCATATCAACAGTTCAGCAAAATGTTAATAATCTGATTGAGAAATATATATTTGCGTTAATACTCATTAAAAGGTCCACCGTATGTCAACGTGCTACGATCAAATGACACTTCCCCTTTAATATAAAATATGGGATGGAAAGGAGAATATATACCTTGTGTTGTGACTTTCCATTCGTTATCATAGCTAATGGCCCAAAAGAAATACCCACGAAGCCCAAGGGCTTGAGCAAACCCAATCTTCACTGTTATCGATAGTGCATCATCGTACCCAATCCACGTTGTCCCGACAAAAGAATAGACCGAGGCAGTGTCCACATCATATGCAATGGTGGCCTTGGTCCTCTTATTGAATGCCTCCACCTCCGAGAAAAGTAGCACACCGTCATCTCCAGGACCCACGCCAATGGCAGGTGCTCCAACCCCATGCAGATTTGGGTCTTTGAGCTTCCATGTTTTCCCATAGAGCGGTAAGCCCATCACCACCTTGTTCCCAGGTACTCCAGCCTTGATCCACGACTTGAGCCCATAGATTGAGCTCAAATTAGTTCTTGGATCAAACAATGCAGCATGGGCCCCCGTCACCGACGTGTTCCATGATCCGTGATAATCGTAACACATCACATTAATCCAATCCAAGTTTTCCTTGATCGAAGCTGTCGGGTACGAGCGGTGGCTTCCATATACTAAGAATTCCGCCGAGTAGTACACAGCGGCAGTGAGCAATAGGGGAGGCCTATTTGTGCCCCTAGCCTCCTCTTGGATTGCATGCCTCCATTCTTTTAGCAAGTGGGCAAAATCATCCATTTCTTTTGGGCTTTCAGGGAATTCCCAATCAAGGTCAAGCCCATCAAACCCATATTTTCGAGCAACCTCTATAGTTGCATGTATGAAAGTTCGACGGGAGGAGGCAGCGGAGGCCATGGCAGCAAAATGGTTGGGATCAATACCACCTCCACCGATGGAGTAAAGAACCTTAACGTGGGGGTTCTTGTGATGAAGGGTGGTGGTGAAGTTTGAGAGGATCGTCGCCTTTGAATTTGAAATGTCAAACTCAAAAGTAATATTGTTGGGCACAAGAAAAGCATACAAGACGTGGGTGATTAATGATGTATTTATGGCTGAAGGTGGGAGATTATCCAAAGCCCCTGACGGATAATAACCCGCTTTGACGGCCGGAGACAAGGCCATGACGCCGCATCCAGTGGCAATGATGAACAAGGAGTATACAATAGAAAGGAAGTGCACAAAGTCGAGGCTTGCCATGGTTGGAAATTAAGGTCTCTCAATTGGAGATATTATATAGAAAAAACCAGTTTCTAGGGGCTTTGATTTTTCTTTCCAGACAGGTAGATGGTGATCTTAACCAAAGAAAGAGAAGCATGTGTATGGATATGATAGGTATGGATTTGATAGCAAACAAAAGTTAGATGGCAGAATTGACTATACCTTAAATCGTTAGGTGCATGAAACTTGTTGTCTTTTTTAATTAATGTTTCTATAAGGACTTCAAATTTTTAAAAGCTTTATAAATCGATTAAGGAGATCTCCACTGCATCAATCTAAAATCTTTTATTCTTTTTTGTTGTCAGGGCAAATAAAACAGCAAAGCGAAACAAAAGGAAAAACAAAAAAACAAAACAAAAAAGAAACAAGAAAGAGAAAACTAAAGAAATTAAGGGAAAGCACAGGAGGCCAGGGGGGGTTAATATATCAACAACGATAGGAGTATGCTTTAATTTTGATTACTAAGGTTAATTATGAATAGACCAATTAACACTGCATTCGGTATAAATATATATATATATATATATATATATATATATATATATATATATATGTGTGTGCGCGCGCGCTATTACTTTTATAACCGTATGAATTTAATTTTAAATTTTTCATTAAAAGAAAAATTGAAATTAAACCCGAACCGCTAAAAAACTATATTAACAATCTAGCTGGAGTTCTTCATTAAGGAAAGCGGAAACAACATCTTGATATAGTCTTTGTGTTGTAAAGTGTAATTCATGAATTACTCGAAATCCCACAATAACCATCATTTCATAAGGATTATTATTTACAATTCTTTATTGTAAAAATGTAGGTGGAAATTATATATTTTAAGAGTTTGTGTCAATTTATCAGATTAAACATTAAATATATATATATATATATATATATATATATATATATATATATATATATATATATAAGATTAAAAAAAATATAAAGAATGTAAATAAAGGACAAGTTTTTCATCTAATAGAATTATAAATATCTGCAAGGAACGTCATAGATTTCTGTACGTAGAAGATTCGATCAAGCTAGGCCGGCCCCACTTTTTAGCTCGTTCAAAGTAATGTTCTAACTAATTAACACAAAAAATAATAATAATGTTCTAGAATTTAAAAGATGAAAGTGAAAAGTAGGATATAAAGATTACAGATAGAATGACGTGACAGTTAAAATGAACCATTTTTTTTATCAGTGTTGATTTTCACTGTCATATTATCAAGCTGTATAATAGTCATATAACCAAAGGCGGAGGTTTTAAATTTTGCCCTTAATTTTTTTATTTTTTTAGTTTTGCCCCTTAATATTTTTTTTTCAATTTAGCCTTCTAAATTGCAAATGCTGACTCGGCCCATACGTATAACATTTTATTAAATAGCATTATTTTAATTAACAAAAGTTTATCCTTAGCTAATTTATATTGTCACATCAACAAAGTCAAATAAAAATGTGGTCCATGTATAGTGTTTCTCTTTATATTATATTAATGTATAATATAATGTATCTAAAAGCTTGACTGTTTTTGGGTGGAATTATTTGGCTGTCCTGCACTGAATATATGCTTTGTCACGTGAAGGATGCCTGGACAGAGAAGAGGCAGACAACAATGACTAAAACCAAGTGGAAGCTTCCACTAATGCAAAGCCATGTCAAGTTGAATATCTTAAGCTCCATATATTATACAATGAACAACTTATATTGACTGATTACCCTCATTGGCTGATATGGTCAGATTGCTTAAAATTCTAGAGTGATGGGCAGATTTGTTTTAACAATAGTCAAAAATTTCAACTTGCTCAATGATTGTTGCTTTGTACGGAATCCACAATTCCAAATTTTGTTTTTTTCTTCTATTCAAATTAGGAAATGGTTTTAAGGAGGATTTTTCCACTCTTGATCTTAATGAAAGAGATAATGAAAGATCAATTAAAAATGCTTTCAGACACAATATGAGAAGCAACCCATGTAACTAAAGAATATGCACGAAAATTGGCATACCGTGAAACTTAATTCTAGTTTAAATTAACCAATATGTCGTTAGAAAATTTGACAAAAGTTTTGTTAGTTCATAATGACCTGGTTTCGGTCATTGGGCCTGGACTAGAGGCCCGTTTTAAGAAATGATTAGCTCAGATTCAGACGGGCTTATCAACCGATCTCAACGAGTGTTGTGGGAGGGCACAATAAAGCTGCTCAATACACAATCCTTCGCTTGAAAAAAATATAGATACAACATGTTAGTGGACTTTCAAAAAACTCACAACGAGAGGTTACGGTGACACCACCCCCTCCGTCACAAGGGAACATTCGATCCATAAGATTTGTAAAGTCAATTCTAGCTAGAAACGTCAACAAAGCCAGCTCACAATTACTTTTAACTAACAATCTTAAGGTATGTCTAATGAATCAACTATATATATTATATATATACACACTGTAAAATAAAATAGAAGAGATGGAAGGAAAGAAGAGGAGAACACAAAAGAGAGAAAACACTACATTGCTTCTTATTTCTTTGAGTGTTTTAATTACAAAAGATATGAATATATAGGCTACTAAAGGGGAGCACATCCAACTAATCATAGCACACAATCAGGAAATATTAAAATGAAAAATATTGAGGGTAGGAAAATAAGAAAAGATATTGGAAAAGGAAATCAATGAGATATTCTTAATATGCTGCAACGGCTCTTTATTCTCTATCACTCTCCCGCAAACTGATGGGAGTAACTTCCTTCAGTTTGTTTTCTGCGTCGGATCATCATCATGAAACCTTCTTTCTTTCTTTCTTTTCTTTTTTTTTTTTTTTTTTTTTTTTTTTGTTTTTTATGTGTTGGCTCGAGTTTGCAAACTGTACCTCAAAGGCCAAAAAATAAAGCCAACTATGGGCCAAAAGAAATTAAAGACAGGCTTGAGTTTTGAAACATTACCACAAACAAGAGATCGGGCCAACAATGGGCCAAAGAGAAGAGGGCCAACTATGGGCTTAAATGAGCTTGGGTCTTTAACATTTATCTCAAGGTAGAAATTGGGCCAACAATAGGCTAAAGAGAAAAGAGCCAACAAATGACTTAAATGGGTTTGGGCCTTTGAACATTTGCCTTAAGCTTAAAATTGGGTCAACAATGGGCCAGAGAAAAGAATAGCCAACTATGGGCCAAAGAGAGATTTTTCCTTCTTTTTTTTTCTCTTTTCTTTTCTTTTCTTTTCTTTTTTCCTTTTTCTTTTCCTTTTTTTTTTTTTTTATTTTTACGTCTAGCATCTTCTTATTTCCCTTCTTTTTTTTTGCAACATATTCTTCATAGTACAGCACAAGAGAAAAGAAATAAAGGAAAAATGGACTTAAAACAACGATAGACAGGAAACAAAACCAAAAAAAAAAAAACTGTAACTTATGGACAACCTTATGAGAAGAGTTCGCGGTGGATGGAGAAGGCACGAAAACTGGAGGATTTGCGGCTGGAGACGGTGCCAAAGGTGAGAGACTTGGCCGGTGGAGAAGTCGTCGGGGAAGGATGCAGGAAAAGACGTTGAAGATGGTGCAGCAGTGGAGCACACAAACTTTACGGCAAGGGACTGTTGATCTGCAATTTCATTTTTATATTTTTTTTTAGTGGAAGAGAAGGGATATTGGGCTGATGTAGAGTAAGTGAGAAGGATGATGAAGGAAAGGGGGTTACAGAAAGCATCTAGATCGTGCCTGGTTCACCAAGGAGATATTATGATGATTGAAGGGTCACTGGAGGTGGAAGCTGAGATGCGAAATGAAGATGGTCATAATGCGGTGCAGAGTGTGCCAGCGATAAGGGCATGCAAGATAGAGAGGCATAAAGGAAGATTTTGAAGACACTGGCATAGCAAAAGTGCAAAGGAGCTTATGCAGGTCTTTTGCTGGTAAGCAAGAAAAAAGAGCTTCTGAGTGATGGAGAGGAAGGTGAATGGAGAGGTTGCTGGGTATGTGCGGTAATGGTAGAGTCTGAGTAATTTTGTGGTTTAGGAACAGGGCATCTCGTTGAAGAGAAGAGAGATTTCTTTGGGAGAACTGGTTATGTGGATGTCATGTGAAGGTAAAGTGTTTGATAAAAGTTCTGAGAGAGAGCAAAGAGAAAAGGAAACAGAGGTGAGAGGTTTGGACCGTGGTCTCTGGGTATCGACTCTGTGTTTGCTGGTGTTGGGTCTTCTGCAGATTGGCCAAATGGTGCGGTAGGGAGGACTGGTGCAGTACAAAAGGGGTGGTTTAGTTTTCTGGAGAGGTTCGGCTAAAGGAAAACATGCAACATGTAGGCAGAAAATTTGAAACTGGAAGATGGTTTAATGTTTGACAAAGGTTGCAACATGAAGGATCGAAAGATTGGCGTTGGCCTATTCAGGCTCTGATACCATGTAAAATAAAATAGAAGAGATGGAAGGGAGGAAGAGGATAACACAAAAGAAAGAAAACGCTACATATATTGCTTCTTATTTCATTGAGTGCTTTTGATTACAAAAGATATGAAGCACATCCCACTAATCATGGCACACAATTAAGAAATATTAAAGTGAAAAATATTTAGGGTAAGAAAATAAGGAAAGATATTGGAGAGGAAATCAATGAAATATTCTTGATATGCTGCAACGGCTCTTTATTCTCTGACACACATTATCTTTTACTGTTCTTTGATACTAGAATCCATACACCGTCGTACCATAAATACTTCTTCTTTTTTGTAGGGCCATAGATGACCAAAACCATGCACCCACAACTATCTACAAGAAAAATCAAAGCTTTCCTGGCCTTTTTTTTATGTCGCAACCTACAGGTCTTTCTTTATATATTATCCTCTGTTCTTCATGATGAGTCCACTTGGGGGAGCCTTCGAACAACATGGCAATCCTCCTCAAGTTTGTGCACTTCCTTTCTATTGTATACTCCTTTGTTCCTCATCACCACCGGAAGCAGCGTCATGGCCTCGTCGCCAGTCGTCAAAGCGGGTTATTATCCGTTATAGGCTTTGGATAATCTCTCACCTTTGGCCATAAACACATCATTGTTCACCCACGTCTTGTATGCTTTTCTCGTGCCCAACAATGTTACCTTTGAGTTTGACATTTCAAATTCAAAGGCTGCGATCCTCTCAAACACCACCACCCTTCATCACAAGAACCCCGGCATCTGTAATAATGTGACAGCATCAAGGTTCTTTACTCCATCGGTGGAGGTGGTGTTGATCCCAGCCCTTTTGCTGCCATGGCCTCCTCTGCTTCCTCTCGTCTAACTTTCATACATGCAACCATAGAGGTTGCACGCAAATATGGATTTTATGGGGTTGACCTTGATTGGGAATTCCCTGAAAGCACAAAAGAAATGGATGATTTTGCCCACTTGCTAAAAGAATGGAGACATGCAATCCAAAAGGAGGCTAGGAGCAGAAATAAACCTCCCTTGTTGCTCACCGCCGCTGTGTACTACTCGGCGGACTTCTTAACATACGGCAGCTGCCGCTCGTATCAGCCACTACGATCAAGGAGAATTTGGATAGAATGCTATCTATCGAGCTCTCTATCACACCCTCTGCTCAGCAATGCTTCTCAACCTTCACGGACACTGTTAAACAAAAGAACCCATCAATCAACACCCTCCTTTCTATTGGGGGTGGAAGCGCAAACTATACAGTCCTTTCATTGATGGTCAGCAAGGCTTCCTATAGAAAACCATTCGTCGACTCTTCAATGAAGACAGCAAGGCTTTATGGCTTCCAAGGCCTAGACTTTAATTGGATTTCACCAAACACAAGTTCCGACATGACCAATATGGGGATACTCTTTCAGAAGTGGTGAGCCGCCGTGAATTCTGAAGCAAAAATGTCTAACCAAACAGAGTTGATCTTGACTGCTGCTGTTAGAAACGCACCATTTGTGGACAACGCTTCTTTCCCGGTGGACTCCATAAGGGATAACTTGAATTGGGTTCATGCCATGGCTTTTGGCTACCATACGCCTCAGCTGTCAAACGTTACAGGTCCTCTTGCACCCTTATATGACCCATTAAGCAATGCTACCACGGATCATGGCATTCATGAATGGATTCGTAGGCCTTGCCTTTCTATGGCTATGCGTGCCCAACGACAATGATTTTGGTTCACCGGCTACGGGTCAAGCCATTACAGATGATGGATTGATGAGTTATAAGAAAATCAAGGCTTACATTCAGGACAATATTGGGGTTCATGTAACATATATACAATGCTATATATGTAGTGAAATCCTGCATAGTTAGATTTGTCTGGATCGGCTTTGATGATGTTGAGGTGGTCAAAATTAAGGTTTCTTATGCCAAGCAGAATAAACTACTTGGTTACCTTGTGTGGCAACTCTATTATGATGACAATTCAGAGCTTTCTCTAGCAGGTACGTACGTAAGAGATCGATCGATGCAGCAGACTTGATAATCTATTCGATGTTCTCTCTGGCCACAATGTTAAAATAATACTTCTAGAATGTTAATCTAATTGCCCACGTATTTAAAGAATTCATGAAATACATATGTCAATATGAATAATTAATATGATCATCTTAGCCCAAAAGAAATTAAGAAATAATATCTCATTTTATTTAACCCAAAAATAAAGATTTCAATGTTAGGAAAATGTCAAGTTTTTGCTAATGCTTGTCAAGATTTCGATGCCCTTTCCTGTTTGATTATACATATAATCTTTTTTTTTCTTTTTTTTCTTTTTTCTTTTCTGTTTGGGTTTTGATAAACAATAATAAGATTTCAGTCAAATGAGATACTTTATAAGGGGAAACATCTACATGAGTAGACCACAACCCCAACAATTGAAGATATGATACTTGTAATTAGCATACCCCATCCTATTTGGACAGGGTCTATGGGAGGCCAGGGGGCAAGGACCCCTCAGACATGGGAATCTTGCTCGGGCACGGGCCACCTATAATTTTCCTGGCCCCTCTTATGTGTGGGCAGGAGATTATAGGGGATTATTCCCATTTGGCAAACCCCTCCACTCCTCTTCTCTTATTTTCACTTTTCTAAAAAATTCAACTTCAAAAAGTTCTAATTTTTTTTTTTCACTTTTTATATCACGTTAACAATTTCTTATTAGTACTATTTAAATAAAAAAAAATATGGGATAATTACACCGTTGGTTCCTATGGTATGCCATAATTATTTTTCACTCCCTATGGTTTAAAAAGTTCATGGGAAGTCCATGTGCTATGCAATAATTACAAATCGATCCCTAGCGTCAAATTCTGTTAAATTTTTTAACAGATTCCGTCAAATGCCACGTCAGCGACACGTGTCCATCTTAATAAAAAATATAAATTTATTAAAAAATAAATAAATATTCTTATTTTTTTAAAAAAAAATTAAAAAAAAAAAAAAAGCAGCAAGGGGTGGGTGGCCGCCAGGGGTGGTGCGCGGCCACCCCCAATCGCCGGGGGTGAATTAAGTATTTTTATTTATTTTTTAATAAATTTTTTTTTTTTTTTAATGAAGATAGACATGTGTTGCCATCTTATTGGTGACACGTGGCGATGATGTGTAGAGCAAACAGATTCCGTCAAAATGGTAGACGGAAAATCGACCCAGGGAGTAAAACGTAATTATTGCGTAGCACAAGGACCTCCCATAAACTTTTTAAACCATAAGGAGTGAAAAATAATTATGGCATACCACAGGGCCCAACGGTGCAATTATCCCTAAACAAACTCACTATAATACAATTTTTTTTTTCACTTTTCTATATAAATTGTTTCTACATTATATCACATCAATGACTTCTTATCATCACTCAAAAAAAAAAAAATCATCTAAAAAATATGGGGGAAGGGGTTGGCAATCATCACCTTTAAAAAAAAAAAAAAAAAAAAAAGAAAGAGTCAACCTCTTTTCAAAACTATCACCAAACAACTTTTCTCATTTTTCTCTAGCAAAAAATTTTAAACTCAATTTTAGTTTATATCACATCAATCATTTTTATTATTATTATTCAAACGAAAAATGCACAACAAAACTCTTTACCAAACGCCGCTAATGTTTCTCGTGAGGAAACTGACTTTTCATGGAACAGTAATGTTAGGGTCCATGTTTGTATCATCATTTTATCCTCCAAAGTTGATTTGGCTTTTAATTGGATTTCAAATGGATCACTATTAAATTTTAATTCAATAGTATTTTAAAAATTACATCAACTTTAAGAGGATAAAAAGATGATCCTTAGCATTATTTTTTATTTTGTTGTCTATATAGAACAAAAAAAACAAAAACTACATGTAGTGAACATTTTTCTGCCAATTAATTTGTTTTCTCTCGAAATATTATGAAACATTTCATATTAAAAAATGTCGATAGTTTTAATAAAATCCTTAATTCTCCACCCTCGCCGAGAATAGGAGCAATTTCCTTGATTCAACCAAAAATAAAATACTTCAATCCTTAATTTATCCGGCATGGAAATCAATTATATTGAAATTCGCATTGCGCCAACTAATTTCATAATCACTTAATTACTAGATATGCGAATTAAATTAACAGGAAAAACATAAAACTTAGGTCCTTAATTTCATAATCGATCCTCTTTCGCACTGAATCAAGATATGATTAGAGTTGTTCCAGCAAAGCTAGCTAAGGCTGCACTCTTGGCAATCAAGGAAGCAACCACCATGGATTTGAAGAATATTATTGATCATGATTTACAATATGAAAGCTATTCATCGACTATAATTTGTTATGCATAATGATCAAATGCTTCTTGCCCGTGATGCACGAGTCATGGATTTGCCAAATTAGGGACTAAGGCTACACTTGATATGCGGAATGATTATTCCATCAAAAAAAAAAAAAAATTCTATTGAAAATGGAAGAAAGTGAAATTGAGTAGTCTTGGAATAGCCATTCTCATGGTCTATGAGAGAATACCTAATTCCAAGTGTCAGAGTACATGTATACTTTAATACCAATATTATTTTATTCTAACTTCTTCCATTCTTAATAATGCTATTTATTTTTTCTAATGAAATAGTCATTTCGCTTACAAAACGTATCCAAACACAACCTTTATTGACATGTAATCTGAGTTTGAAGTTCAAATCCCCCATCTTATATGTAATTTGCATTCGTAACATATGTTCTCATATGATAAATAATAATATATAATGATTAAAAAAATAAATAAAGAAATGTGTCATTCTGCCATATATTTTTTTTATGTGGTGGGGGGGGGGAATCCATGTGCAACGATGGATTTACACATTTTTGGTATCAAAATGAACAAAAGATGAGTAAGAGAATGAAAATAAACATTTATTTTAAATAATAATATAATTAACTCCAAAACAGAATTTATAAGCATTAAACAAATAATTTAATTTACTTTAATTTTAATCTCAAATGACATGATTAGTTTAATAAAGTAATTAACAACATAATCAGCCAACTTTATATATGACATGACTGTTGAATTTAATGATAGATCAATAAAGTCAACATAGTGGTTGCATTTGGATACGCTCAAGTTCAATTGAACCGGAGATAAGACAGTTAGTTTAAGTAAAAAGGCAAATTTGATCAAAAAAAATGTAAAAAGACAAATTTGCCCTTTTTTTTTTTTTTTTTTTTTTTGCACTGACTTGCTTCGCTTCAGTTTACTTCTTCTTCTTCTTCTTCTTCTTTTCCCAAAAAAGTCAAATTCAAAACATTCTAACATTTTTTTTCACTTTTTATATCACATCAATCATTTTTTATTACTACTCAAATAAAAAAACCCACTACAAAACAATTTTTTTTTCACTTTTCTATAAAACATATCTAAACTTTTTAATACTTCTATTACATCAATCACTTCTTACTACTATTCAAACAAAAATTTTGCAACACAAGTACTTACCAAACACATCCATTAAATGGGAAGTTAGATGCCATGTAATGGGGAAATGAAGGCCTTATTTGACAACCCCTTCTCCTCAAGTATGAGGGGAGTTTTTTTTTTTGGTAAGTAATAGTAAAAGGTTATTAATGAAATAAAAAATAGAAAGAATTTATATAGAAAATTGGAAAAAAAAAAATTGTATTGTAGTGGATTTTTTTTTTATTTAAATAGTAATAAAAAATTGTTGATGTGATGTGAAAAGTTATAAAAAAAAAAAAAAAAAAAAAAAAAAAAAAATGGGGGGTGGGGGAAGGGATTGGCAACTGAGGCCGAAAGGTTACAAAGACACGGGTTAATGTTTGGTTGAATGAAGTAATTATCAACATAATCAGCCAACTTTAATTATGACATGACTTTTGGATTTAATGATAGATTGATAAAGACAACGTAATGGGGTGTGTCCCAAAAAATGAATATATATATATATATATATATATATATATATATGCTAATTGTAGGCTTTTCCTTCCCCTGTTTTCATGTCATCAAAAGCATTAAATATTCCTTTCTCTCATATGGGGGAGGGAATTTTTTTTTTTTTGTAGTGACCGTAAAATATGATTGATGTAATATAAAGTTGAAATAATTTATATGAAAAATTGAAAAAAATTTGTATTGTGGTGTTTTTTTTATTTAAATGGTAATATAAAAAGTGAAAAAGTTAAGAATGTTTTGAAGTTGAAGTTGATGTTTTTCATTAAATTTGTTTTTATCTCAAATGACATGATTGGTTTAATAATGTAATTAACAACATAATCAGCCAACTTTATATATGACATGACTGTTGAATTTAATGATAGATCGATAAAGTCAATGTAGTGAATTGCATTTGGATCCTCTCTAGTTCAATTGAACTGGAGATGAGCCAGTTAGTTTAAGTAAAAAGGTAAATTTGTTCAAAAACATGTAAAAAGACAAATTTACCCTTTTTTTTTTTTGCACTAACTGGCTTCTCTCCAGTTCAATTGAACAGGAGATGAGCTAATTAGTTTAAGTGAAAGGACAAATTTCTCTCCAGTTCAATTGATCCTTGTTGGTAATAATTGGTGTCCCAGAAAATGAACACATATGCTAGTTGTAGACTTGTCAAAAGGAATTTAATTTTCAAGTCATCAAAAGCATTAAATATAATCTTATTCCATTAAAAAATAAACGGAAAAGGGCAAATGTCATTTTGTATTTTTTTCATCCATCTATTTTGTATTTTGTAAGGAATCCACTTATCAACTCATTTCTATTTCATTTTAATTGAAGAGGATTCTTTTCCAATCCCATGTGACGTGGTTCCCACATACAACATTTAGTGTGATAAAGATTGATTTTATTAGTTATAGAAATCATACAATTAAGATTGGGGCCGGAGAATAGAAAGGACATTTAATATTGAATTAATTTAGAGCATTTAAGTTAGAATTGATAATATGATAAGTAATGTTACTCTTCACATTGGTTTATCATACTTATTTTATACAAGCTGATATAACGTGTTTTAAATAATTTTTTATATTAAATAATTAAAAAAAAAAAAAAAAAAAAAAAAAAAAAAAAAACTGTTGTGCAAACCATGATGCGGAGAGGGAGAGGCACACAATGAGATAAACTGTTGTGCAAACCAAGACGTGGCAGACCATTTATTTTTTTATTTATCAAAACGAAAAAAAAAATTGTCCCCAAACTGTAATCCTGGCTGCGCCATTGCACACAAGGCTGCTTGCAAAGGCAATATTATCCCTGAAAAGGAACTAATTCCAACAAAGTAAGAACCGTGAAATAAAGAAGGCTTTTAAAGCCCATGTGTTCAGGTTTGCTCTTGGGGCTACTATGTATCACATTTGGCGTAATAAGAATGCTTTAAAGCATGACAATAATCCTTTGTCTAAGGAGCGGCTGCTGCATAAGATTGAGCATGTTTGACAACTACCTCTCATCTCCCAACTTTTTTACTTTTTACTATTTTTTTTTTCCTCTCTTCTCCTAAAAAAGACAAATTCAAAACATTCTAACATTTTTTCACTTTTAATATCACATCAATTATTTTTTATTACTACTCAATTATAAAAAATAAAAAAAAAACCACTAGGAAACAAAAAATTTTCACTTTTCTATAAAACATAGAGATATGTTTGTTGCACTTCAAGTGTACATCAGTTGTACACCAGCGATTTAGTGATTTTTTTTAAAATAAGAAATAAACAATAAAAAATATTGGTCCATGTGAGATTTAGTGTACAACTGATGTACACTTAAAGTGCATCAAACATATCTCTAAAACATATCCAAATTTTTTAATATTTTTGTTATATCAATCACTTCTTACTACCATTCAAACAAAAATTTCACAGTACAAATATTTACCAAACACATCCATTAAATGGGAAGTTAGATGCCATGTAATGGGGAAATGAAGGCCTTGTTTGGCAACCCCTTCTCCTCAAGTATGAGGGGATTTTCCTTTTTCTTTTTTTAAGTGATAGTAAAAAGTTATTAATATAATATAAAGTAGAAAGAATTTATATGGAAAAGTGAAAAAATTTTGTATTGTAGTGGATTTTTTTTATTTAAATAGTAATAAAAAATTGTTTATGTGATGTAAAAAGTGAAAAAAAAAAAAAAAAAAAAAAAAAAAAAAATTTGAAAAAAGGCAAATGTCAGTTTGTATTTTTTTTCATCCATCTATTTTGTATTTTGTAAGGAATCCATTTATCCACTCATTTCTATTTCATTTTAATTGAAGAGGATCATTTTCCAATCCCATGTGACGTTGTTCCACGTACAACATTTAGTGTGATAAAGATTGATTTTTTAGTCATAGAAACCATACAAGTAAGATTGGGGCCGGAGAATAGAAAGGGCATAAGAGGGCAAAGGCAACTTGCTTGGGCACCAAATGCTGACGTTGTGCTAATGGGCGGTACACGCCGAGAGAGATGCTTAATTTGGAGTAACTGAATGCATGTAGCACATGCCATTAATTATCAATTAGTGAGCATGGGCCAATTTGGAACAGAATACACTATTTGACAATTTCTTTTTTTTCTATTCAATTACTTTGCAGCCCGATATCCAGGGCTGAATATACTGGCAGCATGGAGCGAGGGCGATCCTCCTACAAAGTTGTCACAAGATCACAGAATTGCCAAGTACAATATTTTCTCTGGAACTTCAATGTCTTGCCCTCATGTGGCTGCTGCGGCTGCACTTCTCAAAGCCATACACCCTACTTGGAGCAATGCCGCAATAAGATCTGCCTCATGACCACAGGTATATATATAAACATTCTGAAATAATTGTGCGATATCGATCAAAGATGTGATGTTGTCATGATGACAAAACCATCTTTACTTGCCACGGCCTAAATTCTCTAATGTTTCACATTTCTACCTCGCAGTCGGGTTAATAAACAACATGGGTTTGCCATTGGGCGACCAATCTGGCAATCCAGCCACTCCCTTTGCATATGGCTCCGGCCACTTCCGGCCCACAAAAGCTTCGGACCCCGGTCTAGTATACGACGCCTCATATACCGACTACCTTCTCTACTTATGCAGCATTGGCTCAATCAAGTGTCTGACAGTTCCACCCACACCAGATAACCTCAACTATCCGTCCTTGGCAATCTCCAAACTCAATGGAACCGTCACCGTTAAGAGGACAGTCACAAAAGTTGGTCACCACAAGAGTGTGTACTTCTTTACTTCCAGACCACCTTTGGGATTCTCCATAAAGGCCTCCCCAAGTATTTTGTTCTTCGATCATGTTGGCCAGAAACAGAACTTCACCATCACGGTGAAAGTAAGAGGTGATAAGACGCTGATCAGCAAGCTTGCAAAGGATGAGTATGCTTTTGGGTGGTATTCTTGGACTGACGGATAACATATTGTAAGAAGTCCAATGGCAGTGTCTTTAGCATAATTATATGATTTTCTTAGTAACTTGTAAATTTAATTTGATGGTTCTTAGCCATAGAGAAGGAGGTTAAAAAAAAAAAAAAAAAAAAAAAAGGTCTTTAAAGCTTTTATATGATATGGTTTAAGATTAATGTGTTTGTTTCCTTTTAAAGATCATCAAATTAAACATTTTAATGCTGCACTGCAAATTCTCAAACTGATTAATTAATATTTCTTTCAAACATTGAATAGTCTGCCTCAACTTCTATAGAACACTAGCTAGTTGTTAACCAGTGCAAGAAAATATTTTCAAGCAAATCCAGATATTCTATTGCTTAGAATCATAGATCGATTTGTTGGGGCGCTTTTTGGATTTGGGCCGGCCAATTCTTGGTAACAAGGAGAGTCAAGCCCAACACTCACGCCAATTTCAAGGATTAACGGCTATTGGGGCGTTGAGGCTTGCAACAAGGTCAATCTAAATTATTGGATATGAAATTTCTCTTTTTTGAGTGTGACTCATCTTCTCTTCCTTGCGGTGATTAGACTCCATCAAACCCTATTGTTGGCTGGTAAGACTCTTATTAGTTCAACTTAGAACCCATCATTAGTCCATAAAATTTATCCATCTTTTCTTTTTTCCTGTCGGTCGATCACTTTAATTATATCCCCATGAGATGGTCTTGATCAGTTCATGTAGGAACATATAGATGCATGAGTTAAGCTTAACTTCCACATCCAGCCTCTCTCACTCCCAATACTTCAAGAATATAAAATCTTGTAAACTGATAAAAACAATTACAACATGAAAATTTGGTTTACTTTACAGCACGAAGAAGGTGGAGGTTTTATTTGGAATCTCTCGAGTCTCGAGAGCTTATTTCAGGGTAAATAATGAAGCTCCAATCTCAGTTGTCAACTATCCATACCCTTGAAGCTGCATATCAACAAGTTCAACAAAAAGGTTAATTAATAATCTGATTGAGAAATACTTGCGTTAATACTCATAATCAAAAGGTCCACCGTATGTCAGTGTGCTACGATCAAATGACACATATTCCCCTATAATATAAAACATGGGATGGAAAGGAGAATACCTTGTGTTGTGACTTTCCATTCGATATCATAACTAATGGCCCAAAAGAAATACCCACGAAGCCCAAGGGCTTGAGCAAACCCAATCTTCACTGTTATCGATAGTGCATCATCGTACCCAATCCACGTTGTCCCGACAAAAGAATAGACCGACGCAGTGTCCACATCATATGCAATGGTGGCCTTGGTCCTCTTATTGAATGCCTCCAACTCTGAGAAAAGTAGCACACCTTCACCTGAATCACCTCCAGGACCCACGCCAATGGCGGGTGCTCCAACCCCATGCAAATTTGGGTCTTTGAGTTTCCATGTTTTCCCATAGAGCGGCAAGCCCATCACCACCTTGTTCCCAGGTACTCCAGCCTTGATCCACGACTTGAGCCCATAGATTGAGCTCAAATTAGTTCTTGGATCAAACAATGCAGCATGGGCCCCCGTCACCGACGTGTCCCATGATCCGTGATACTCATAACACATCACATTGATCCAATCCAAGTTTTCCTTGATCGAAGCCGTCGGGTATAAGCGGCGGATGCCGTATGCTAAGAATTCCACCGAGTAGTACACGGCGGCGGTGAGCAATAGGGGAGGCCTATTTGTGCCCCTAGCCTCCTCTTGGATTGCATGCCTCCATTCTTTTAGCAAGTGGGCAAAATCATCCATTTCTTTTGGGCTTTCAGGGAATTCCCAATCAAGGTCAAGCCCATCGAACCCATATTTGCGGGCAACCTCTATAGTTGCATGTATGAAAGTTCGACGGGAGGAGGCAGCGGAGGCCATGGCAGCAAAAGGTTTGGTATCGATACCACCTCCACCGATGGAGTAAAGAACCTTCACGTTAGGGTTCTTGTGATGAAGGGTGGTGGTGAGGTTTGAGAGGATCGCAGCTTCTGAATTTGAAATGTCAAACTCAAAGGTAACATTGTTGGGCACGAGAAAAGCATACAAGACGTGGGTGAACAATGATGTGTTTATGGCCGAAGGCGAGAGATTATCCAAAGCCCATGACGGATAATAACCCGCTTTGACGACCGGCGACGAAGCCATGACACCGCATCCGGTGGCGATGAGGAACAAGGAGTATACAATAGAAAGGAAGTGCACAAAGTTGAGGCTTGCCATAGTTGGAAATTAATTAAGGTCTCTCATGTTGGAGATATTATATAGAAAAAACCAGTACTTTCTATGGGCTTTGATTTTTCTTTCTAGACAGGTGGATGGTGATGTTAACCAAAGAAAGAGAAGCATATTTATGGATATGATAGGTATGGATTTGATAGCAAACAAAAGTAAGAGATGGCGGAATTGACTGTACCTTAAAATCGTTGGGTGCATGAAACTTGTTGTCTTTGTTAACAATGTTTCCTTTATAAATCGATTAAGGAGACCTCCACTGCATCAATCTAAAATCTTTTATTCTTTTTTGTTGTCTGGGTAAATAAAACAGCAAAGCAAAACAAAAGGAAAAACAAAACAAAAAAAAACACAAGAAAAAGAAAACTAAAGAAAGGGAAAGCACAGGGGGGCAGGGGGGCAGGGGGGGTTAATGTCAACAACGATAGGATCATAGCAGTACGTATGCTTTTATTTTGATTAGTAAGGTAGTTAGTTATGAATAGACCATTAATTAACACTGCATTTGGTTAAAAAAAAAATATATATAATATATGTGCTGTAATTTTTATAACTGTCTAAACTTAAATTTAAATTTTTCATAAAAAATAAATAAATATAAAATTAAATTCGAACCGTTAAAAAAACTATATTAACAATCTAGCGGGTTAAGGAAAGCAGAAACAACATTTTTATAGTCTTTGTGTCGTAAAAGTGTAATTTATGAATTACTCAAAATGCGACAATAACCATCATTTCATAAGGATTATTATTTACAGTTCTTTATGTTAGAATGTATAAACTTAATCAGGCTCAATCTAACATGCGCAACGGAAATAAAAAGACAAAATCTAGGCTTATCTCTTGCCATCTTTGATCAAGCATTTCTACGAATATCTGAAGAACAAAAGAATGTTATTTGAGTGATCTTCTGGCCTGTACCCATGAGTATGCCAAAAGATGGATGCATAGGGCTCCTTATATAAGCAGACCAGGGACCCTCGTCATTTATTAGTAGCTAATTATTTTCCTCCCATTAAGAAAAATAAATCAGAATAATTAATATAAAAACCGTTATTTTCATAAACCATAATGTGGAATATAAAAAACCGTTTAAATCATATGAATACATTTATTGTAATTATCGTTACAGTAATTAAAGTCGTTACATCAAATTAAATATGACATAAGAGACACTTATATTAAATATGACATA
This sequence comes from Alnus glutinosa, assembly GCF_958979055.1. Classification (NCBI taxonomy): domain Eukaryota; kingdom Viridiplantae; phylum Streptophyta; class Magnoliopsida; order Fagales; family Betulaceae; genus Alnus; species Alnus glutinosa. The sequence goes on from NC_084889.1 coordinate 34,436,569, forward strand.
AGAAACACTTGTGTAATTTCCTACACTTTATTGTAAAAATGAACGTGGGTATTATATATTTTAAGAGTTTGAGTCAATTTATCAAATTAAACATTAAAAAATAAAAATTATATAAGATTAAAAAAAATATAAAGAATGTAAATAAAGGACAAATTTTTCATCTAATAGAATTATAAATATATGCAAGGCAACATAAATAAGGCATAATTTCAACATTTTGACTAATATTTATATATACTACTTGACTCGTTCAAAGTAACGTCATAGATTTCTGTAGAAGATTCAAGGCCCCCGTTTTTAGCTCGTTCAAAATAATGTTCTAACTAATTAACACAAAAAATTAAAAATTAAAAAATATATATTAATAATGTTCTAGAATTTAAAAGATGAAAAGTGAAAATTAGGAATCAAGCCAATGGTTTTTTACTTTCTGTTAGCACAGAATTAACAGCAATGGAGATTGTTATTCGACTGTCGTAAACATTAAAGATGGAATGACGTGACAATTAAGATCAATTATTTTTTTTATAATTGCTGATTTTCACTGTCATATTATCAAGCTATATAATAGTCGTATAACCAGGGGCGGAAGTAGCAAGGAGCTTGGGGGGCCTTCCCCTCCCCAGGACCCAAGGTTTTTTCTAAAAAATTAAAATTAAAATTTTGACCTTAATTTTTTAATTTTTTTAGTTTTGTCCCACAAATTATTATTTTTTTCAATTTAGTCCCTCAAATTACAAATGCTGACTCCATCCCTGCGTATAACATTCTACTAAATAGCATTATTTTAATTAACAAAAGCTTATCCAATGCTAATTTACATTGTCACATCAACAAAGTCAAATAAAAATGTGGTCCATGTATAGTGTTTCTCTTTATATTATATTATTATGTGCATTGTGGGGTTAAAATAATGATAACACTATATGAATTAATGTATCTAAAAGCTTGACTTTTTTTGGGTGGAATTATTTGGCTGTCCTGCACCGGTATATGCTTTGTGAAGGATGCCTGGACAGTGAAGAGACAGACAACAATGACTAAAACCAAGTGGAAGCTTCCACTAATGCAAAGCCAAGTCAAGATGCATATCCTAAGCTCCATATATTATGAAATGAACAACTTATGTTGACTATTATCCTCATTGGCTGATATGGTCAGATTGCTTAAAATTCTAGATCGAGGTGATGGGCAGATTTGTATTAACAATAGTCAAAAATTTCAACTTGCTCAATTATTGTTGCTTTGTACGGAATCCATAATTCCAAATTTTTTTTTTTTTCTTCTATTCAACGTAGGAAATGGTTTTAAGGAGAATCTTTTCCTTTTCAAATATGAATGATTCGAATATAAATGAAAGAGAGAATGAAAGACCGATTGAAAATGCTTTTAAACACAAAATGAGAAGCAGTTCATCTAGCTAAAAAACATGCACGAAAATTGACATACCTAAAAACTTAATTCCAGTTTAAATTAACTAATATATCGGTCGAAAATTTGATAGAAGTTTTGTTAGCTCATAATGACCTGGTATCGGTCATTGGGCTTGGACTAAAGGCCCGTTTTGATAAATGATTAGCTCATATTCAGACGGGCTTATCAACCGATCTCAACGATTGCTGTGGGAGGGCATAATAAAGCCGCTTAATACACAATCTTTCGCTTGAAAAAAATAAAGATACGACGTGTTAGTAGACTTTCAAAAAACCCACGGTAAGAGGTTACGGTGACACCACCCCCTCCGTCACGAGGGAGCCGTCAATCTATAAGATTTGTAAAGTCAATTCTAGCTAGAAACGTCAACAAAGCCAGCTCACAATTGCTTTTATCTAACAATCTTAAGGTATATCTAATGAATCAACTATGTATATTATATAATGTACAGTATCTCTTACTGTTCTTTGCTACTAGAATCCAAACTCTGTCGTACCATAAAAGCTTTTCTTTTTTGGTAGGGCCACAGATGAGCAAAACCACCCAAAGTTCCAACTATCTACAAGAAAAATCAAAGATTTCCTTTTTCCTTCATATCGCAACTGGTCTTTCTTTATATATTATCCTCCGTTCTTCATGATGAAGTCCACTTGGGGGAGCCTTCGAACAACATGGCAATCCTCCTCAAGTTTGTGCACTTCCTTTCTATTGTATACTCCTTGTTCCTCATCGCCACCGGAAGCGGCGTCATGGCCTCGTCGCCGGTCGTCAAAGCGGGTTATTATCCGTCATGGGCTTTGGATAATCTCTCGCCTTCGGCCATAAACACATCATTGTTCACCCACATCTTGTATGCTTTTCTCGTGCCCAACAATGTTACTTTTGAGTTTGACATTTCAAATTCAGAGGCTGCGATCCTCTCAAACCTCACCACCACCCTTCATCACAAGAACCCGGGCATCAAGGTTCTTTACTCCATCGGTGGAGGTGGTGTTAATCCCAGCCCTTTTGCTGCCATGGCCTCCTCTGTCTCCTCTCGTCGAACTTTCATACATGCAACCATAGAGGTTGCGCGCAAATATGGATTTGATGGGGTTGACCTTGATTGGGAATTCCCTGAAAGCACAAAAGAAATGGATGATTTTGCCCACTTGCTTAAAGAATGGAGACAAGCAATCCAAAAGGAGGCTAGGAGCACAAATAAGCCTCCCTTGTTGCTCACCGCCGCCGTGTACTACTCGGCGGACTTCTTAACATACGGCAGCCGCCGCTCGTACCCGGCCGCTTCGATCAAGGGGAATTTGGATTGGATCAATGTGATGTGTTATGATTATCATGGATCATGGGACACGTCGGCAACGGGGGCCCATGCTGCATTGTTTGATCCAAGAACTAATCTGAGCTCAATCTACGGGCTCAAGTCGTGGATCAAGGCCGGAGTACCTGGAAACAAGGTGGTCATGGGCTTGCCGCTCTATGGGAAAACATGGAAGCTCAAAGACCCAAATTTGCATGGGGTTGGAGCACCCGCCATTGGCGTGGGTCCTGGAAGTGATTCAGGTGAAGGTGTGCTACTTTTCTCAGAGGTGGAGGCATTCAATAAGAGGACCAAAGCCACTGTTGCGTATGATGTGGACACTGCGTCAGTCTATTCCTTTGTCGGTACAACGTGGGTCGGGTACGATGATGCCCTATCGACAACGGTGAAGATTGGGTTTGCTCAGGCACTTGGGCTTCGTGGGTATTTCTTTTGGGCCATCAGTTATGATAACGAATGGAAAGTCACAAAACAAGGTATTCAATCATCCCACAAGCTCTCTCTTTTTTATGGAGTCCATTTGGCTCCACGATTTCGCTAGCGATTGCACTTGTTTTTAAATAAAATCATAAAAGGCATCACATTTGATATGGGTTTGACAAAAAGAAAACAAAAAAAAAAAATTGACAGTTTGATAAGGTAGTTACGCAACAAGCAAAAGGGTGCGTTTTCATAACTGTGTTTTGAATTCTTTATAGTTTTCAAACATGTTTTGAAACCGCTAAACCATACAGAGTTAAAAGTAATAAGTTAAACATATTAAAAAGATATAGAATGAATTGTGGCATTGGACCTTCCATCCCATTTCTATGTGGAGGAGGAAGTTGACAGTATTTCTCATTCAAATTATTAACATTTTGTTCAACTTGTTGATATGCAGCTTCAAGGGTATGGATAGTTGATAAATGAGATTGGAGCTTCATTATTTACCCTGCTTTGAGCTCTCGGTAGATTCCATAGTGTACCATATTTGGTTACAAATGAACTGCAAGATTTTTACAAGTTAGTCCTGAAAAGTGCATATTGAAGACCATCTCATGGAATGTAAGAATGGTTATAAAGACTCCTGTGTCTTCCACTTCCAAGAATAGTTTTAAGAATTCTGTGTTTCCCCTATGGGGAATTCCCCTTTATGTTCTTAGCAAATGAGTCATTTGCTGATTTATTTCGATGTTGTCTGTTGTATTCTATGATTAGCAGTGCCTACTGGTAGGTTGCTTGAGTCTATGTAGCTGTGTTGCTGTGTTTTGAACTTTAATGCTTTAATGAAATGAATTATTCATCAAAAAGAAACAAAATATTCTATGTTCTTACTCTGTTCTGGTATAAACTAGAAAGACTAAATTTTTATTTTTTATGCTGAATTCTCGTATAAAGCAAACATAAATGTAATCAAAAGATACAAAGTACTAGTCTGAATTCGCGTATAAACTCATTTCTTACTCAAAAAATCATTGACCAGTCAACAGGGTCAAGGAGAAACCCTAGCTATAGTAGTAAAAATATTAGGGTTTTACATAAACAAGACTGCAAATCTCAAGCAATGTAATAAGAATGCCTGAAGCATCTCCAGAGTCCAGACCACCAACAGTGAGGTTTTTTGACATGAGAAACGACTTCAGTAATGTTGTCAGCATCAATAGTTGGTTAGATACAATTCCTACTTCAATTTTTGTAGAGTCCTGCAGATTGCATATAATACCACACATCCTAATTCAAATTCCCTTCCAGTTTGAAGGCCAATAGCTGAAATATCAACTGATCTTGAAGAGGAAAAGAAAATATAAAAATGATTACCATTATCGGCATTGGACTCTGGCCAAAGGTACTGAATTTAGCTTTTCTTTTCTTTCAACCATTCAACAAAATTATCAACAATCACGGCCCAAGATTCACAGGGATCATAGTTTTGAAGATCTGGAAAACTTATCTGCCAAAAAAGAAACACAAATTATTTGAAAAGTATCTAAAAGCACCCTCGTAAAAAGGGTTGATCATACCTATCATCAATTAACTGCATCACATTACAGAATTATAGCATGCATTTCTTCACACACTGTATGAATGAAGCTTATATCCGGATTAATTAGTTCTCCACTACCACAGAAGACTCATAAATAGATCCCAGGAATAGTATACATAAAAAAAATAAAAAAATAAAAACTAAAAAAAAAATAGAAAGGCAAAAGTCAAACATGACAGTATAACCATCTAAACACAAGACATTTCCCACTATAGAACAATATTCCCCATTCTTGAGAAGCATCAGACATGACATTAAGGACATCAGGATACTGAAGTTTTATTGGGGTAGGCATGATTAATAATATAACATATCCAATGTAGTTTTAATTTTATTCCCATTTTTCATGGTTTCTACTGCCCCATAGATCAATGAAAGAAAAAATAATGAAGGAAATTATGTCAAAAACAATTGCTTACATCACGGCAAAAACGATAGAAGTTCACCCATTGGTCCATGCTTAGCATCTGATAATCAATCTGGAGCTGCCAGAAAATCAATCCCATGCATATCACAAAACTTATCATGAAACAAATGTTAGACCAACAAAAAGTACTTGGGATTTCGTCCAAGAATAATAGAAACCCACCTTTAGATATTCGGTTATTAAATCAACCTGGGCACAAAATTGCGAACCCAGAACAAGATTCAGCAATTCACAAAAGGTCTCAACGTCTACGAACCTTTGCTTCTCCTCTGAAAATGTCATCAACATCAGACCGGCTAAACAGTGTGTGTGTGTGTGTGCGTGCGCGCGTGCTCATTAGTGGGAGAGAGGAGGGGAGAGAGAACTAGCAGGAAGATAACAGAACATTATCATGAAACAAAAGATGTCATTTCCATTTAATTGAAAGTTGGATGTCTGTCAACATCAAGCTCACCTGTAAGGCAGTATCGAAATGCGTAAGCATAGAAATCCTCAAAGTTCGGTGGCTTCATCACCTATTCAACACATTAAAATTGAAGATCAGTGCCACCATCCGTTTTCTGCCTTTCCAGAAGCACTCAGTGCCATGTCTGAAAATAACTATTCCAGGTGACTCCAATAGAATATAAGTACCTCTCTCTCAAGTACTGGGAGTGCTTTCTTTAATTTGTTCAGGCTGTCAGCATTTAGAGCTTTTAAGCCAGTTCGCCACTCATCCTAATAGTGTGATCATAGCATTTAAATTAACAACAAAAGATGAGACAAAAGGAAATTCAAGTTGCTGTAACTTTTGATCAAAGAATAGCAAGGCAATACATATGGCAAGTCCATGGGCCACCCAGAGATCCCAAAAGTTTAGTTTTAAAATATGGAAACATTGAGAGCTCCTAGAGTTTTCATTTGTTTACAAGAATACAGATACAGCAAATTTTTTGGCATTTCCAAATAAATCAAGAAAGTAATTTTTAGATTGTATTAAAGCTAATATAAGACTAAAAACTAACAGTACTACGATAGTGCAATGAGAGCCATGTCAAGGATAGAATGTCATCCACATTAGCCATTGCAGGATGTTCTAACACTCACCATAAGCCTGAAGTAGGTTACAATTCTTGATAAACCCCAGATTTAGACCAATATTGGAAATACTTTGCAGCTCTTACAGTCTTTTTCACTACTCCTAGATAGATCTCTTGGAGTTGCTTACTAGTCTCTTTTTTTTTTTTTTTGATAAGAACTTACTAGTCTCTTATTGTGGCAATAGGAAGATAATTTTGACCATTGCTAAGCCCTAATAGGTGGTTCTATATTAGGTCCTTCATAACCCTTGATTGTCCAAAATAATAATTTATTATCCAGCTAAAAGCCCTTCTTTTTCCCCCATGAGCCGTCTAAAATTTCCATTTTCACTAACAGCCATGCAGAACTGAATACTCACAGTAAATCAGATGAATAAGAAGTATATATTCTTCCTCCCACCATGGAATGATGTGTCTCTATACAAAAAGAGTTGCTGATTATCCTTCCAGGTTGCAGCTTCTATCCTGTCTTGGTTCAAACAGGGTTGTCACGGGTGATTCCTATGTCACTGACTGATCATCTCAAAGTCGGCATATAGCTTTTTGCCACAAACGAATAGAAGAATATTTTTTTTTTTTTAAGTAAGCAAAAGTTTATTGAAATGAGAGCGTAAGGCGCTCCTACGTATACAGTAAGTATATCCAGGAGAGCTAAAGCTGACCCTCGAAAACCCAACATAAACCCCAAAAACTAAACCTTAGAACCCGAAATAACATCCAAAAAACAACGCACAAAAGAACCCAAGCAATGCACTCACAAAAACCCCCAAGGCAGACAACCCTTCAACATGTGGGCCTTGCCTTTCCTACACCTAGAAAAAGCTTTAATATCTCCGTAATTGACAGAACTTTGCAGATTCCGAAGCTCCCTCTTTCCCCCGTGCTTTTGGCGCTCAATAGTATAGAAGAATATTCACCTCCTTGGCTTCCACTTGAGGTACCTCAAAACTTAAAAGACAACTTCAGAGTAAGGGAGAAGATGTTGGCATATACTTGGTTTTGGGCAAAAATCTAGAACTCATCTATTAAACTTTACTTTTTTCATAAGGAGAAGATGTTTGTAGAAGAGTGAAGTATAAAGAGTGGGAGGGTGTTCTTTCTAGTTAGATGTTCTTTTTCTTCACTTAAGTGGCAGATTTTCTTTGGATATCTCCTTTACTAGTAATTCTCAGGGTGCTTCATCTGTTATACATATGTTTGTACACGTATGTGTTTTGTATGGATTCATCAGCCATCAAAGAAGCTACACATTCATTGGATCAGAGCATGTCATATAGTTGACAATCAGGAAATAAGAATACATGTTAAAATAGCAACATGAGAAGCAACTCTCAGGCTTACCTTAGAAAAATAACCCTGCTTTTCAGCTTTCATCTTCCTGTTAAATGTACACAAGCACATTTATATATAATAAACATTAGGATATAAATCAGAATGAAAAAAGGGCCCAGTAAAATGTCCAAAAAAAAAAAAAAAAAAACATACCAAGCAAGCATCAGGATCCTAACATCAGTATGGTCCACTCCCACATCAGAACAAAGTGCTTCAATTCCTGCCGGACTGTTCAAGTAAATATAAGTGCATGAGAAAATCAATAACCATTTACGGATGCATATCTGACCAACTAGAGTTACAGCTTCATCAATTCATGTCATCCACCAAATCAAGAAATTGATAGGGATATGTATTCTTTCTATGTATCATCCGAACCAAATTGACAGAATTTTCATCAGAGAAAGAAAATGACAACCCATGCTGGCACCTTTGTTTACATTTATTACCAAATAAAACGAAATTGCCGAAAATAGGAAATAAAAAATAAAAATTAATAAAGCAAACTTGACCTCTGAGAAGCAATAATCCAAAATGATACAAGTTGCAGCTTGTTCAGTTGCAAAGGAAATTGTGTTAGAATTGACTGAGTTTTCCTTAACCCAAGCAATTTTCTTTAGTGTTATGTCACAGATGGGCTTGAAATCACAAATTGATAAACAAGGCCAAAAAAAACTGGAATGTCAATTCTATCAAAAAGATTAACAGTTCAATTATTTAGAAATACATCCCCACAAAAATGGGCCATATGATTCTAAGGTCAATTTACTCAAATTTCCATTAGTGTTACAGTAACCTGGATTGGCAAACCTGATGGACTGGAGCACACCAGTTTCAAAGATATACATAAATGGAGCACATCCAAATCGTCAATGAAAATGTATAATCTATGTGTAATACAAACCGTCTACTATTTCATGTTATGTATAGTAATCCCACATTTAATCGTAGATCATCTTAAAAATAGGTATTATATAGAGCATAAACACTAAATTTTTTACATTTGAACTGTAGAATTAGTAACAAGTCAAGCATCACTACCCTAGAGTTTAAAAACTGGCAATCAACAATAAACTCTTAGATTAAAGTCCAGATAAAGAAAAGTTTTGATAAACAGAATGTTGCATTAAGAGTGTCAAGGAACTCCTTCCGTCAATGTTAGGAAACTCGAAATCGATGAGTTGATGCCATGTTTGTTATGGATCACTCCACTCATGGGATTGGAGCTAATTACCAGTTTAATCACGTAGTAGCTAAAGTATGAGATTAAAATTCATAACAAGACCAAGGATCATATGGCCTACAAGTATTTAGATAGTAAAACCCTTTTTGAGGCAAACATCATTGCATCTGTGCAGAAGTCAGATGACATGATCCCACAATGAAAGTCAAAATTAAAACACGATCAGCAATGCTATCAGGATATATGTGTATATAAATATATTTCAAGCTACAAGCTGAAGAACTGACAAGCAACTAGAAAATCACATTAAAGGTCCGATCATGCATGTTATTTGCAAGAAACTGGAGATCTATGTTGGACAATGCACGAGTAGTGAAAAAGAACTGCCGAGTACCCAAAAGAAATTCTTAAAGCAATCACACAATGACCCATTTGTTTTGTGGTGCTATTGCTATACCAACCATTCATTGTTGTTTCAGTTGGAATTCCAAAACACATGCAATGCAAATGATAAAATAAAGGAATGTTCCTGATGAGTAACCAACTCAAATATTAAACGTTAGAAAAAGTTCCAGGGTAAGAGATGGTAAACTGTAAATCATAAAACAAACAACAAAATTACTACATTTAGATGACTAGTTGGGAAGATAACAGTAAACTGACAACAAACACAGATTAACTTTAGATCACTTACTCAATCAGGCCTAACGATTGATTTGCATATAAATCATATAGGCAATCTATCTGTTCCACCTTTTTCGATAAAGCTTTACCTGAGGATTAATACATGGTATAGATTAGTAAGAACACTGGATAATTGTAGGATAAAAGAAGAAAATCTCAATCAAATGATGGCAAAACCATACATTTTGCAGACTAAGATATATCAAATAACCAAAACAAAAAATTGTACAAAATTATTTGCTTCGTTTTCCTTATTGATATACAGACTTTGCTTGATATATGCAGGTTCCAATAGTCAAGGCTTACACCAACAAATGCTGAAACATGTAATATTGAGGAAAGGGCTTCACACTCTGAATTGGGACTTCAAATACTAGAGATATATTATGCAGAAATTCTCAAAAATGATCATGTTGCTAATCTGTAAAAGATTCTAGAAAGTACTTCGGTGGATGCACTTACTAGCTAAAAGATGCTCCATACTAGGCACACATGTGAATAACTTCTTATCATTCACAACATGTCTGTCTAACAGAGAATGCTTCCCTATTGACATCTTATCCGACTTTTCCTGCCTTATTGCCATTTCAAACAATTCTATCCCCATCATCCGGGTGTCAGTCATTTAGTTCTTTGGGAACCACCATATTAGATAATGACATCAATGTGCATACTCCTATTAAACAGATGGCTTTATATGGCAAAGAAAATGAGCAAACTCAACCCAATATTATATTTAACCATGTTTACCATTGTGCAATTTGGCGATCAGATACCACAGACACAAATTTTAGGATATTAGTAACATTACAGAAACCATGTGAGGTGAAAACCATAGATCATCAATACAAATATTACGTAAATGTGGCCCCATTATACCCTACATAATAAACGAAACATGACATGTTCCAGAACACTTTTTGGCAAAGCAGTCTATCCTATTCATACACAGGAAGGGCAGGATAGTAATTCCAATCCACCCATTTAAAAGAAAATCAAAAATAATATCATACAAGGAAGTTGTGCCTAATGCCAATATATGGTATGCATGACATGTGAGGATTTTCCCATGCAAGTGTGGAAAACAAGTAGGACCCACAAGTACATGTGACCCGTTTTGATTGGTCTAAAGCGACAATTGTGTAGAAGGGTCATGCATTCAGGAGCATGGGATTGGAAATTTGGAATTGGCTACTTGCTTAGATAGGTGAATCCATTAGAGCTCTCTTTTGACTGCAATTTCAACATGCAATTGCAGATCCGGTCAGGGAGCATTTGGTCACCGACTCACCTTTTGACCAATTCAGCCTCTATTTTGCAAAAATTCTGTTTGTTTAAAATCTTTTTCTTTTTGAGTCTATGCTTAACATCAAGCACCAAGTAACCAATGCATGCATTGCCACAAAACACAGAAGTATCAACAAGACTCGAAATTTAAAAACACAACTCAACAAGGTCACGCCTTTCTATCACATCAAAATACATATATAACAAATACAACAAAATAGGGGCACATAATGGATTCTTGAGAAAATTATTTGAAAAAAGAGAAAACAACAACAACAGAGACTGATCATTACAGCATACTGCAAAAAGCCACTGACCTCTACAATTGACAACAAATTGCTTTGATTAATTAAATTTTTTTTGCAAGGAAAAAAAAAAGCAATCAAAGCCAGCCCACACCCAGAAAAATTACATATTAATCAGATTCAGAGCAAGGGACGGCAAAAACAGCGAGCAAACTTTAAAAAAAAAAAAAAATAATAAAATAAAAAATAAAAAAAAATAGAATTCCCTGTTTAGTCTCCGAGAAAACAAAAGAATACAAAAGGCAAAGATCAAGTTTTAAATTCTTTTTCTTCTTCTTTCAATTTTTTCCTTTCTTGATAAGGTTAACTCAGCCAAGGGAATTCTCCGACACCCAAATTATACGTTAAAGTTCAAATTTCTATTCTTTTCTTTTCATTTCCTCCGTTTTCTCGGGAACCAATCAGAAAGTGGAGAGAATTTCGGAGGATTGGAGTACCGGGACGAACAGAGTCGACATCAGACAATTTGACGGCTCGTTCAGAGGATTTGACAGCGGGTGCGGACGCTTTTCTTTTCGATTTGCGAGGCATCTTCGTGGACAGATCACAACCGTTCGATCAGATGACCAAATCTGACACCACAGTAGTCAAGAACCCTAATCGGAAGAGACAGAGAGAGAGTGAATGAGTGTGCGAGTGAGAGAGTACGTGCGGGGTTTGGACGGGCTTTTATAGTGCGTGGATTCCAGTACACAAAAGGGAAGAAGAACGAGAAGGTCGGTGTGGCTTTTGTTTCAAAAAAGGGACACGCGCGCTCTGGCACGTGACCGCTAAATGGACTGGGATTAGCTTCCTTGGGCCTGGGCCTGGTCCTGCTCCGTTTAGGGCTGAGATTTGGATCCATCAGGTAATACATTATGAGAATTTGTTTTATTGGTACATGTAGTTGACCTAAATTATAAATCACTTCATGTAATATAAAAAATAATTATAAGGTCCTTGTTGTAAGGGAAAATTACAAAATTACTCCTTTAAATTGTTTTTCGTCCACAAACTTAACAGAAACCGTTAAGTTACCACTTCAATCCAATAAAAACGCAACATGTGTCACTCTTAATAAAAAATATATTAAAAACCTAAAAGTTAAAAACTTTAAATTTTTTATTTTTTATTTTTTAAAAAATAAAAATCGAAGTTTGGAGGGTAGTTGCAAGGGAGGGAGGTGGCCTGCGAGCCACCCCTAGAGGTGATCGACACCACCTCTGGGGTGGCTTGCCGCCTCCCCCATGGGGATGGGTGGCTCGCATGTCACCCCCTCCACATGCTGTCATCTCCCAAATTTTCATTTTTTTGAATTTTTTTAAAATATATATATATAATTTGAATATTTTAATTTTTTTATTAAAAGTGACATGTGTTGCGTTTTTATTGGACTGACGTAGCAACCTAACGATTTCTGTTAAATTTGTCGACGGAAAACGACTTCATAAAGTAATTTGTAATTTTCGTTTACCACAGAAACCTTACAACTATTTTTTATGCCACATAGAGTAATTTCTGATTTAAGCCAACCACAATAACCAATGATACAATTTTTCCTAAATTATGATAAAACTACAAATATTGCCTTAATTGCTTTCTAAATTACAATTATTAGGGGATAATTTATGATAAATGATATCCAATCAAGATTTACTAAGTTACTAACTATATAAAACGTGGACATATATATGTCCAGTGGAATGCCATAGAATCTGACCCATATAAAAACTTTTTGAGATTCTTTTTTAAAGTAAGGTTACAAATCATACTTTTATTGTATCATTATCTTATTTTACTGACATGACAATGTCAATTAACTTGTAAATTTTGTTTTTTTTTTTTGCAAGAGTTGATTGACAGAGTTACATAATAATAAAATATAAATATAAATTCTAACATTACTCTTCGCGATTGAGTAAAAAAAAAAATCGGTCGCCATCTTTTCAAGACAAGTGACTTCTGCCGAAGGACACTGTCTCTAAAATTTTACTTTTCCAAAAAAGAGTTATATAGTAGGTTAAGATAGCTCTATGTAAGGTAAAATAATGCAAAAGTATGAAATCTAGTGTTTCCTTTCACATAATATAGGTAATTTGTTTTTCAAAAATAACTAAAAATATCAATCAGTTTGTTTTATCAATTCATACAAAATATGTTAAGAGGATTACTTTTATGATTTGTAGATCTATTTGAATGAAATTGATCAATTGATAAAATTAAAGAAAAAAAAAAGATTTTTCTATAATATATAAAAGAACAAGTGACCCTTTTAATAGTAAATTCAAGGATATTCTCTTTTCTTTTTTTTCTTTTCTTTTTTTCCTAAGCAAATAAAGGAAGAGGCACAATAAGGGGTCTTTTCCATTCTTAATCCAAAATAAAGAGATAATGGGAGACCGATGCTTCCAAACTAAGGCTAGAAGTGGCCCATCGAGCTACATATTCTGCATAATCAAATGCACTACAAATAAAGCAAAAAAAAAAAAACAAAAAAAGAAAGAACAGAAAGCAATTTGGAATTTTCTATGGGCCTTTGGTATGAAGGCCCAGTACTTCTCATAATAAGGGCCTATTTAGTACCCAGACATTCAAAAGGCCCAACGCTTCCAACCCAAAAAAGAAGAAGAAAGCTCGTGACTATAAAGTGCGAGTTTTCACCCGTTTGCGTTTTCTGCAATCGCTAGGGTTTCCTTCTGCCGCTCGTTCCTCTCGGCCCCGACTCCCTACAGCGAAAATGGTAATTCTTCTGTACCTTATTCGTGTGTGTGTGTGTGTGTGTTTGATTCGTGTTGGATCTGTACCTTATTGGACTTGAGCTTGATATGAGCTGTGGTTTTTGTAGCCGTCGCACAAGACCTTCATGATCAAGAAGAAGCTGGCCAAGAAGATGAGGCAGAACCGACCCATTCCTCACTGGATCCGGATGAGGACCGATAACACCATCAGGTCCCGAAACCCTCACCTTTTTTATTCCAATTCCAGTGCGTTTTTATTAGAGATTTATTGAAACACCAGTTTTTGCCTGATTCGGTATCCTTTTTTTTATGGGTTCTGTTCAGGTACAACGCTAAGCGCAGGCATTGGCGCCGCACCAAGCTCGGGTTCTAAGGTGGATGAGCCTGGCTTTATTGGATTTTGTTTAAGCACTTTAGTTTATTTTTGCAAAACTGAAAGATATTTGGGTTTATCAGTTGTGAAACTCCTGAGGAGATTTTGATGAGATTGGTGTTTGATTTTGTAGTTTATTTGGTATTTTAAGTAATGGGTTAGACTTATTTTTAGTTCAATCCGATATTTTTGTTATGACTCTTTGTTTTTCCCCCCATTGTTTCACTGGGTTTCTGATATTTAGTTTTAATTGGGTGATTTGATTATGCTGATGGGTGCGTTTTGTGTGTTGTGCCTTGTTTTTGGGGCTAGAGCTGTTCTAGCTGCTCTGACCCAAATGACTTTCTTATATATGTTGCCTTTTCCGAAAACTTAGTCTGGATAATTTTTAACTCTGAAGAAAAATTGTTTCGTTAGTTGGGCGTTTGATCATAGTCTAGATGGTCTTCTGTCTGGTTCCGTAGTGTTGTAAAATTTCATAGAAGGGCAAGAGCTTGTTCAGTAGTTTCTCAGAACTCTATGATGTACAGGATATACTTCGGCTTTCGCCTGTTATTCTTTCCCTTGTTCTTTCCCATTTGCTTAGCAAATATTTAGAAGAAGTTGGCAGTTCCTAAAATTCTTGTTTACATTAAACAGTTATGGGTTGGAGAGGGAGGAAAGGGGTAGGTCTTTGTGATTGGCATAGTGCATTTACGGAACAAAAGGGTAAGGGGCTTCCATGAAATGACTGATTCTTGTTAGTGGTCCCTTAATCGACAGAAGTGGAATTTTTGTAGGCAAGCTGATACGAGTGTTTTGTGGCAAGTAGAGGAAGAAAGGCTGAGATTATAATTTGGGGCATTCATATGTGAGAAAAGAGGCCATTTGGGAATTGCTGGCGAAGTCTTACAAAGAAGCTATTGGAGCATTGATGTCTAAGGCGGGCCTTATCCTTAGCTTACCCTGCCTAAAAGTTTTGCTAGTATGAGGAGTAAAAAAAACACTACAATCCCAGAGAATTCAGAAAATGTTATCTGCAAGGTATGGATTTTCTAGCTTAGAAGAGCAAATTCATTAAAGAAAACATATAAACTTCACGTAAAAAAAACTTTTATGTTACGTGATGATGAGTCTACTTGCATTGAAATTGTAAGAGTATGGCCTTCTTGGAATCAAATGTGCCAGTCTTGAGTGTGAGGGTCACGCATATGCAAAAGTCTGTTGCAAGCCTGCAAGGTCTACCAAGTTGTCAAAAACTTGAAATTGGGAAGAATTGGAGCAATAGAGAGGCATCAAGATAGTCGAGCGTGTGATATATGATATCTTGTGCTGAAGTGGTTAAAAGATTGAGAATAACTAAACTAGCATGATTTGCAAGTTTTTGACAACTTGCAAATCATCAATGGATTAGTTGGTTCCTCCTCTTTCATCAACTTACCCTGGTTATTTTGTATGGATTATGGTTATATATGTTTGTTAGAAGCCTTGTCAATGCATGCAGATAAATTTTCAATTAAGTTTTATTTGCTGTTCGAAGATACATGGATTAGTTTCTTGTAAAAGGATGTGGAGCTTATGTAATTTTAAGTGCAGGCATTATAGGGTGTTGAGATAGTTTTGGTTTGGACAAGAAATAGCGTTGGTGTTGTGTTGTCTGTATGGGTTCGGCATTGTGTTTGAAAACCGGTCACTGGATTGGCATGTGGGAGAAACAATTATCTTAGTGTGGGAAACGTCAAAGTTTTCTTCCTATCGATTACTACATACATTTTTAAAAATGTCAATTTTAATAGATTGTCTTGGAAGAAAATTCTTCTAAACTCCAAGGGTTTGGTTCAAGTGGTAAGGGTCTTGGTCTTTGTGGCAGTCCCATGAAGTCTAAGGTTCAAATTCTCTTTGGATGTAAACAATTCTTTGGGGCTAGTCCGTTGGCAAAGTCAGAGTTTATATAGGTTTGAGGTTTACCTAACAGGGATGAATACAAAAAGTAGTTATGCCTTAGAGGGGTTCTTTGTCATAAAAAATAAAAAATAAATACATAAAATTCTCCTATCTTAACTTGGAGTAAAACTGTATTTTTACTTACACAATACATAACATAGGATTGACATTGTACCGAATGTTTTTGACATGAAGATTGTTACGATCCTAAGGGTATTCTATGGCTTACGTGCAATTTTAATTATTTGTATATAAGTTCTCAGGCACCTCTCTTTGCAAGTCAATTTTTAACGGTTTGTTCGACTTACAATCCCAAGTGTCACATATGACTAAAGTGTATTTTAACTATGTGTATGTTATTGGATGCCTTCCCTTTACAAGTCGGTTTTCAAATATGAGTTCTACCTGTAGTTTGTATCATTTGGTATCAAGGTTGTCATTACGTCAAGTATGAGATCGAATGGATTACCACTTTGTGGTCAAGTCCCATAGGCATAGGAGGTGACTAATAGGTTAGAGTAAAATGTTTTGGTTTATGTATGGTTATAGTGTTAAATCATTGAATACTATTAGATGAGTGGAGCCATCAATAGAAAAATAGCTACTATTAAGTTAGTGTTAATAGAGTGGACTACCGTAGACATTAGCCATAGAGCTTGGTGATATGTTACGAGCATAAGTCTTATATGACTTAAGTGCAATCTTAATTATGTGTATATGAACTTTTAAAAACTTTCTCTTCGCAAGTTGATTTTTAAAAATAAGTTGTACTTTGAATTTTACTTTAGAGATGGAGTGTTTGCCAGTGGAATTTGAACTTAGATTTGGATGCTTTAAAATATTTGAGTCGAAGTATTTACAATAGTTTTGAACTAAATCTTTTATTGATACAAATAAAGGAAAATTAACGATTAAAAAAAAAAAAACTAAAATTACAACTTTGAGGAAAATTTCGCCTCGAAAGTTTTCATCTAAATACAATATCACTAATGGGTGTGATGAACCTCTCCTAATAATTGCTATTTAAAAATGTTTCATTAAAAAAGAAAAAAAGAAAAAGCTGTTTTTTTAACGAGTTAATTCAATCAGGCCTTTAAGTTCTAAAGCCAAGAATTGGCTGATGCGTTGATGAAATTATACAGGAAAATCTTCCCAATTAATAATTTAACTTTCTTTCTTCCTTTCCTAATTTAGGATATTCGTAACTGATGTCACTTTTAAGTTTTACCCTTATAATATAATAATATAAGGCCTATGAAATGGTGCCAACTCCGGCATTATAAAAAAAAATACTCTTGAATGACAAAAATACTCTTGGCTCCATTTGTTAGTATTTTTTAGATGATAGATTTTTTTTTTTTTTTTTGAAAACATGTTATGATATGATATAAAGTAGTTTGAGTGTTTTGGATTATTTGTTAATATATATATTATTGAAAAAAAAAAAAAGAGAAGAAAAAAGTTTTATCAAACAAAGTCATTCTTTTCTAATCAAGCAAACATGAGTAATGCTAGAAGTCTTTTTTGTGGGACGATTAATGCTACATATCATTCTTATATCTCCCTTGTGTCCCCAAAAATAGATATGGCTCTTAAAATTATCATTGAATCAAAATCTAATAGTGATTTATTATAAATTCAATGATGATTTTAGGAGCCACATCAATTTTGGGAAGACACAAGGGGGGGCATGAGGGTGATATGTAGCATTACTCTTGAAAGGTAATACTATAAGTCATCTTTATATCCCTTTTATGTCATTCTGAAACTGATGTGATTTTAAAAAATTATAATTGAATTTGTAATAAATTAATATTATCACATTAGATAATAAAAATAATAATAAAAGAAAAATGAGGTTTATAACATTACCCTCATTTTAGTATTAAAAAATTTCAAAAATCCATACAAATGTTTTAATAACCAAACAAATAGGTTTTTTTTTTTTTTTTTTTTTTTAATTGAATAAAAAAAAGGGTTATATTTTTTACTTATGATCCAAAAGAAAGAAGAAGCGGACGGTCCATTAATAAAAAAGAGGTGGGCTTCCCAACAATAGACACAAATCAAACTAAAACAACACTGAAACAGTTGTTTCATTTACATTATGAGATGTCACAAAAACCCTACCAAATCGTACAATATTAATGACCGTACAAGAAGGCAAAGTGCAAGCAATTAGCATACAAATCAGCCTCGATCCATAATTAACTTTTAACCAAAAATGGCCGTAGACTTTGGTGAGCCACAAAAGAAGAACCCTTCCGAAGAACCCGAACCGGCACGTAACCGGTCAACTGCAGTAGCAATAACCGGGCAATCATGGGTTGCCCGTAACCCTTTCGTATCCTTCCCACGCTTCCCTCTCCAACGTTCATTATAAAGCAAAAGCTCCTCGTATGGAGTCTCAGGTTATTGCTGTCATCTTGTAGGCAACAAAATCTCATTCATTTTTCAGCTCTCTTTCTTTCTCTTTTCTCCTCTCTGTCTTTCAATGGAGGACGAGGAGGCCTAGAAGAATATAGGTCTCTCTCACAGAAAATAGAAAGAAAGGGGAGCTCTATCCTGGCCTTTATATAGAAAAAATAAAGAAAACCCAGAACAGAGACCTCGCCATCTTTCATCATGGCCTCCGAACACCTCTCCTTGGAAGATGTCAGGAACGAGACTGTTGATCTTGTAAGCAAATGACATACTTTTTTCTTCTCCCATTCGCGGATATGTATTGTATCTTTTCTTTTTCTTTTCTGAGTTGGATTTTGTTTTCATGAATGATGAAAAACTTAATATGACTCAAATAATCCAAAGGGGTAGTCTTTATTTATTTATTTTTATGTTTTCTCAGCCACCAAACAGTTCTACATATATTTCAATCGTGTGGAAAGTTACATCAAGCAGTTCTACATATGTTTTCTCATTTTCTGTTCCTTATCTTTTCCTCAAAACATTTGGGACGACGTGAACTTAGAATTTAGATATCGAAATTGCGATTTGAAAATGTAAAAAAGTTTGTGTTTTAAAGTTGGAAGCAAAAAGTTATTTTTTTTAAAAAAAAAAACACACATGAATTTAAATGTTAAATTGTAATTTTATCAAACGATTAATTACGTTTTTAAAACTTTATAATTTTAAATAGTATATTTTAAAATTGCTAAAATGTTTTTGTAGCATTTTTTTTTTTTTTTTAATTTGAATGTTTTTGATGTTGATGGTAATAATAAGTTGGTAATTTCATGAATTGGGTGTTGTGTGTGTAGGAACGAATACCAATTGAGGAAGTTTTTGAGGAGCTGAAATGTTCAAGAGAGGGTTTGACAGACGAGGAAGGCCAGAAGAGGCTACAAATCTTTGGCCCGAACAAACTTGAGGAGAAAAAGGAGAGTAAACTCCTCAAGTTCTTGGGCTTTATGTGGAATCCCCTTTCATGGGTCATGGAGTCTGCTGCTATCATGGCCATTGCTCTGGCCAATGGAGGGGTAACACTCACAAATCTCCCTCTCTCCGATCCTTCTCTATCCCTCTCAGTAATTAACAATACTTTGAACAATTCAGGGCAAGCCACCGGACTGGCAGGACTTCCTTGGTATTGTTGTGTTGCTTGTCATCAACTCAACGATCAGCTTCATTGAAGAAAATAACGCAGGCAATGCTGCGGCTGCTCTGATGGCAGGCCTTGCGCCCAAAACCAAGGTACATATGTTCATTCATATACAGTCCCACAACTTACACTTGTTGCTTCGTTTGATGTTAAATGAAGAAATGTAACGGTTCGTGTGCGCGCGCGCGCATGCGTGACTTAAATTATGTTAAATCGCTGCTTATCTCTTATTCCAAAAGCTTAAGTTGAGTAAATAACGGAGATGGGGTTTAAACTCAAAACTTTTGTTTTGATACCATGTAAAATCACAAGTTATTCAAAAAGCTTAAGCCGATAGAAAATAGTAATGTTAATCGTTTAATTAATATTTTAACAATTTGCAGGTGTTGAGGGATGGAAAGTGGAGTGAGCAAGATGCAGCAATGCTGGTACCAGGAGATTTGATCAGCATCAAGTTGGGAGATATCGTCCCAGCTGATGCCCGTCTCCTGGAGGGTGATCCA
This sequence comes from Alnus glutinosa, assembly GCF_958979055.1. Taxonomy (NCBI): domain Eukaryota; kingdom Viridiplantae; phylum Streptophyta; class Magnoliopsida; order Fagales; family Betulaceae; genus Alnus; species Alnus glutinosa. The sequence goes on from NC_084889.1 coordinate 34,456,755, forward strand.
CTGAAAATCGACCAGTCTGCTCTCACCGGTGAATCCCTGCCAGTCTCCAAGAACCCTGGCGATGAGGTCTTCTCCGGTTCCACCTGCAAACAAGGAGAGATTGAGGCAGTTGTTATCGCCACTGGTGTCCACACCTTCTTTGGCAAGGCCGCTCACCTTGTGGATAGCACCAACCAAGTTGGTCACTTCCAAAAGGTATATAGCATACTATATAAAATGATTCACTTGAAATCCTTCAGGACTTCTTTGTTTATTTTTTTCTTCTTCTCGATTAATTTTTGGTGGTGGTTGATGATTTGATCAGGTGTTGACAGCCATTGGTAATTTCTGTATCTGCTCTATTGCGGTGGGCATGGTGATTGAGATTGTGGTGATGTACCCAATCCAACGCAGGCCATACAGAGAGGGTATTGACAACCTGTTGGTACTTCTCATTGGAGGCATTCCAATTGCCATGCCAACGGTCTTGTCCGTGACTATGGCTATCGGGTCTCACCGCCTGGCACAACAAGGTGCCATCACCAAGAGGATGACAGCCATTGAGGAGATGGCAGGGATGGATGTCCTCTGCAGTGACAAGACTGGGACTCTCACTCTCAACAAGCTTAGTGTTGACAAGAACATGATTGAGGTTGGTGACTTAAAAGCAAAATTGTATAATTTTCCAGCGGTTAATAAAGGATCGGTGATCATTTTTTAGATCAGTGCTTATCATGGGTGTACTTTTTAATTGCAGGTGTTTGTAAAGGATTTGGATAAGGACAATGTAGTCTTGCTGGCTGCTAGGGCTTCCAGGGTTGAAAACCAGGATGCCATTGATACCTCGATTGTTGGGATGTTGGGTGACCCCAAGGAGGTATGAAAATAATCCTTTCCCCTTTTTGGTGGACACATTTTATCTCAGTTAATTACTTCCTATTCATTTAGATGTACTAACTGTGGGCTTTGCAGGCAAGAGCAGGGATCACTGAGGTGCATTTCTTGCCCTTCAATCCTGTGGATAAGCGCACTGCAATCACATATATTGACAATGATGGCAACTGGCACCGAAGCAGCAAAGGTGCTCCTGAACAAGTAACTAGAGAATCCCTTCTTGAACGATTATAGCACTTGAATTCAGATATTCAGTAATCACATATGATTTCTAACTATTTTACTTGTGAACCAGATTCTTGAGCTTTGTGAGGTAAAGGGGGATATGAAGAAGAAGGCACATGAGATCATCGACAACTTTGCTGACCGTGGTCTTCGTTCTTTGGGAGTTGCTCGACAGGTAGATTAGTTAACAGCATATACCTTCACGATTTTTGTCATCCAGGAGTAAAATATGTTAGCTGAATTGAATTGGGCTATGCCCTCTCCTTTTCAGACTGTTCCAGAGAAGACCAAGGAGAGTGCTGGAGGGCCTTGGGAGTTCCTGGGTCTCTTGCCCCTCTTTGACCCTCCAAGGCATGATAGTGCAGAGACCATCCGCCGTGCTCTTGAACTTGGCGTCAATGTTAAGATGATCACTGGTGATCAGCTTGCCATTGGAAAAGAGACCGGTCGCAGGCTTGGCATGGGCACCAACATGTATCCCTCTTCCTCCCTCCTTGGTCAGAGCAAGGATGAGTCTCTCGCTTCCATTCCTGTTGATGAGCTCATTGAAAAGGCTGATGGATTTGCCGGTGTTTTCCCGGGTAATAAAACTGTCATTTAGCCTCTATAGAGGATAGTATAGATATTGCATTGCGTAGTACTGTTAACAATTCAAATTTGGGGTCATGCAGAGCACAAGTATGAGATTGTTAAGAGGCTGCAGGAATTGAAACACATCTGTGGAATGACTGGAGATGGTGTCAATGATGCACCGGCACTCAAGAAGGCAGACATTGGCATTGCAGTGGCTGATGCTACCGATGCAGCCAGGAGTGCATCAGACATTGTCTTGACGGAGCCAGGTTTGAGTGTGATTGTGAGCGCTGTGTTGACAAGCAGGGCCATCTTCCAGAGGATGAAGAACTACACAATCTATGCTGTTTCCATCACAATCCGTATTGTATTGGGATTCTTGCTTGTTGCTCTCATCTGGAAGTTTGACTTCTCACCTTTCATGGTCCTGATCATTGCCATTTTGAATGATGGAACCATCATGACCATCTCTAAGGACAGAGTGAAGCCATCTCCTGTGCCTGACTCATGGAAACTCAAGGAAATCTTTGCCACTGGGGTTGTCCTCGGCACCTACATGGCCATCATGACTGTGGTGTTCTTCTATCTTGCATATAGCACTGACTTCTTCTCAGTAAGTGAAGTACACTAACATTATATGATTATATCAATGACTGCATATACATGATGGATTCTATGAATACAACTTTTGCAGGAAAATTTTGGCGTGAGGCATATCGGTAAGAACATGGAAGAGCTTAACTCAGCTCTCTACCTTCAAGTGAGCATTATTAGTCAAGCACTCATCTTCGTGACCAGGTCAAGGAGCTGGTCCTTCGTTGAACGCCCTGGTCTCTTGCTTCTTGCTGCCTTCATTGCAGCACAATTGGTTGGTATTTTTTAATTTTTTTACCTTGAACTGATTCTTACCACTTTCTTGTGCATGATTCCCATACCTTATACTAACTTTGGTACCTGTAAAAAATAGGTGGCCACCCTCATTGCTGTGTATGCACACTGGGGCTTCGCCAGGATCAATGGCATTGGGTGGGGATGGGCAGGAGTGATCTGGCTCTACAGCATCATTACCTACATTCCTCTCGATGTCATCAAGTTCGCCATTCGGTATGCATTAACAGGCAAGGCCTGGAACAACATGCTCCAAAACAAGGTTCGAAACAAGGCCATAACACCATGAACTCTGCATGCTCTATCAATTACTGTCATTCAATTTATTTCTCATTTTTTTTTGGTTCTAAATCACTGCATTTTCTTTGTGTATGTACCTAATGCAGACTGCTTTCACAACAAAGAAGGACTATGGGAAGGGTGAGAGGGAGGCACAATGGGCCATGGCTCAACGTACAATGCATGGTCTCCAGCCACCAGAAACCCTGTTTAATGACAAAAACAACTACCGGGAGCTGTCCGAGATTGCTGAGCAGGCCAAGAGGCGTGCTGAAGTTGCCAGGTAAATTATGAAACCATCACCATCTAAGAAATCGAAATCGCATGCCTAACTGTATGAAGAACTGTCTAAAGCAGCATCCATGAACTTAAATTTCTCATTCATTCCAATGGAAACATGAGTCATTGCTGGTGACTTTCCACGTGGTCATTTGTAGTTCCTTATAAAACTTCCAGTGGCCTTTAGCCCTTGATAACTGAAGCCAACATGCCGAATATTTAAATGAAAGAAAGGTGAATAACAGAGATAATGTTTAAATCCAGGACTTTTGCTTTAATATTATGTTAAATCACATCTTATCCCAAAAGTTTAAGTTAATAAAAAATAATTGATTTATTAATTGTATGTACCTTAAATTGGATTAACTTAAAAACAAGGTCTGATGGTCTAGTTATGGATTCAACTATTATCAAGTTTTACTACAAATCACAAGTATAAACTTTTCTTAATTTGCAGGCTCAGGGAGCTGCACACGCTCAAGGGACATGTTGAATCGGTGGTGAAGCTGAAGGGCCTGGACATTGAAACCATCCAACAGCACTACACAGTTTAAAACACAATGTGAAAGATGGAACAAAGCTGATTTGTTTAACAAGTGTATGTAGCCTAGTAAGGAAGACGGAGGCCGAAGGTCAAAGAAGCTATTTGTTTTCTTCTTTTCTTCTATATTACAGGAGGTACAATTGCTGGAATAACCAGATGCTTGAGATTTGTTGTAGCCCATTTGGAGATTGAAAAAAAAAAAAAAAAAAAAAAAAAAAAAAAAAAAAGAACTCAAAGGGATGGAATGAAGACTGTAGGGGCATTTATATATTCTATAGAAATTTGGTGTCAATTTTTAGCATGACAGAACTCCTTTGTCTTTGTTCCCAGAAAGGGATTTTGGTTCTTGTTTTTTGATATAATAATACTTCGTTGTAGTGATGATTGAAAATATAAGCATTATTTATTATTATTATTTTATTTTTTTTGGGGTATTGCAGTACCCCTTATGTTTGATCAGAGTTCTTTGCCTCCGCGTTTTGTTGGCATATTATAATATTATCCACAAACCAACTAATTTCTGAAATAAGCAGCAAGATATGTTGCTCCCTTAATATCCATAGAGCAAGGGAAATAAATCTCCAAATCTTGGTGAATCAGAATTTCAAATGATTATAAGTTATTCCAAAATCTTAAGTAGGTGTGGGTTCAAATTTATCCCCCAAACAAGTGAGGTCTAACACTTTGAATAAACTATGAAGTTTGGATTCTAACTCATGATATCTGTTATGATATTATTTTAAATTATTAATTATTCAAAAATAAGAAATACAAAGTTCGATGAAATTATTATTTGAACAAAAATTTCCTACAAACCGGTTTGTAGAAAATTTCATACGACCCACATATAAAATTGACATATGTCCTTTGGCATGTGAGAATCACGTGCTATTTTAATAGCATGTGAGAAACGCATGTTTTTCTACTAACATTAATAAAAAAAATATGTGATTCTCACATGTTTAAATGACACATGTCAATCTTTTATTGGAGACAAACTAATAATAGACCTTCCAATATGAGAAAAAGTTTGATTTTAACTACTGATCTTTTTTTTTTGTTGGTGGGAGCAGAGCAATATGGGGTTGGGATGATTTATGCCTCTTCATTGGCAATATGAATAGAGGAGTTGATGTTATCTCCCTCGCTCAAAGAAGAACGATATTCACTTTACAAAGTCCGGATATATCAGCAATTCCATGCAGATTTGATGCACACCCTTACAATGTTGGCATGCTTGCAGGAGCCACAAGTGGGGGCAAGGTTTATATTTGGACATTGGACTAGGAACCTCAGTTTCTTTCTGCACCAGATTCCTTTACAGTTAGGTGTACCGGTTAGCATAAACTGGTAACCTCCTCCCCCTCAAGTATGAGGAATTTTTTTTTTTTTTTTTTTTTTTAGTGGTTGCAGAAAGTGATTGAAGTGATATAAAGTAGAAAGAATTTATATGAAAAAGTGAAAAAATAAATAAATAAATTTATATTGTAGTGGTTTTTTTTTTATTTAAATAGTAATAAAAAATTGTTGATGAGATATAAGAAGTAAAAAAAAGTTAAGAATGTTTTGAAGTTGATATTTTTTTAGAGAAGTGAAAAGAAGGGAAAGGGGAGGGGAGGAGGTTGCCAAACGAGGCCACGTCTTGAACTTGATGTCTTTTCTCATGTGTGACAAACCGACAAGAAACCACTTTTGTTAGTCACAGCGACTAGATATGTTCAGACTTGTCTAGAAAAGAAAGTAAGAGCATTTTTTTTTTCTTTGTCTGGGGAAGAACAATTATGACTAATGACTACTTAACCAGGTTATGGTGGATTAGAATGCTCTCAAATTATTTGTCTGAATTTGAGAGAATTCGAGCCCCAATTTTTATTTGGTCATGTGTTAATGAGATTATCCCCCAACAAGTGAGGTATAACACTTAGAATAAACTGTGAAGTTGAGATTCTAACTCGTGACATCTGCTATGATATTATTTTAAATCATCAATTACACAAAAATGAAAAATACAAAGTTCGATAAAATTATTATTTTGATTAAAGTAATACTATAGACTACACTATTATTGTGGCATTTTCATCAATTTTTAGATCAACCCATATTAAATTAGCACATTAGTAATGTGAGATAATGGTGAGATAAAACCGTAGATTCTTTACTTCTCATATATATATATATATAAAGGTTAACAAAGTCTTCAAAACGTTTATTTTCTGCAGAAAGGATTATAAAAATTGAGAGTGCTGAAGATATTATTTTTAAGATTTTGGTGTTAATTGAGGAAAAAATAAAAGTCGAAAATGATGTTATAAAAAAATCTCATTCCCGCCGGTGTCATTTCCCGCCACACCCACTAAATATATATAACCCCAACCCCCCAACAATTCTCAAATTGCAAACATAACCACCCAATCTCTCTCTCTCTCTCTCTCTGTGCGTATCTGTGTGTGAGGTCTGAATCTTCGCTCTACCATGGCGTCGTCTCAGAACCTGACAGAGTACGAGCGCAAGCGCCTCGAGAATATTCGCCGAAACGATCAAATGATGGCTGCCCTTAAACTCCAGTCCAGAGCCTCCGAGCTCTCCGCCTCTTCCAAGCGCCAAAGGTCTGTCTCTAAGTTTCACCTTTCCATGAAACCCATCTTTGTATTCATCCAAAAACGAAATCCCATCATTATTTTCACCCAAAAAACAAAACCCATTTCTCAATTTTTCTTCTTTCTGTAATTGTTTTCTTCTTTTCATGGCAGAGTTGGAACAAAATCGTACAAAGTGAGTCCAGAGAAGAAACCCAAAATCGAGACGCCAATCGTGATCCGACGGTCCTTGCGTACTCGAGGAATGCCACCAGATTACTTGGACTCCAAAGGTCTAGAAGATCTCGTCGAAACAGCCGCTAAGGTTGCGAAATCTTCAACCCCATCGAAGCCTTCGCCAAGAACTTTGGGGCCTCTTAGTACGAGAGACGCTTATTGTGGAACTGGGTCCGATAAAGTGCTAATTGAAAGAGTTTTGGGCGTTTCAAGGAAACCCTATGAGGAATTTGGTGATAAAAATGGTGGGGGTTGGATGAGGGGTGCGTGCGGAAGTGGGAGTTGTATGGAATTGGGCGCTTTGAGCCTGAAACCAGAGAATATTGCGCGAGTTGTGCCGGGGAGGATCATGAATGTGCGTTTTTTTCCTTGTAAAGATGCAAGAATGGTTGTGGTGGGCAACAAGTCTGGAAATATTGGTTTTTGGAATGTTGATTGTGATATGGAGGAAAAAGATGGGATTTATTTGTATCACCCGCATCCAGGTCCCATCTCGGGGATTTCGATTCATCAACATTGCTTGCCAAAGGTAATCTGGATCGAACATTGCTTGCGTAATATTGTTAGTACTTAAACTTTCGCTATAGTTTGTAATTGATTGCCCCAGAAATCTTCAAATACTCTGGATTGAATGTTAGGCTGTTAAATAGCTGTAAACGTTATGAACCAAATGCGCTTATATTTACTGACGATGGATAACATTCGGATAAATAATTCTGCTCAAGATTCTTCTGTATACTTGAAATTTTTTTAATGATGTTGTACATGTGCTAGGAGATCTTGAGGCCATTGAATTGTAATGATGAATGCAGATGGGTCTGTTTTTTCTGTATCTTCATGTTGAGTCACATGCTTTGGATAGTACTGTGCAATGGTTTTAGTGTGGCTCTTGTATGTCATTAGACTCTAGTTGTGTCTTCCAAATTACATGCTCAGAAGTATTGGAGGTGTGTTGAGTTTCATATGGCTTCAGCTGAATTATTCTGGTTGAATTCAAGTGCAGATCTTTACCAGTTGTTATGATGGATTTATCCGATTAATGGATGCTGAGAAGGAGGTATTTGATCTGGTATATTCTAGTGATGAAACTATATATTCTCTATCTCAAAGATCAGATGATGTGAAGTGCTTATATTTTAGCGAGGGTCGTGGAGTATTGAATATCTGGGATGAGAGGGTTGGGAAATGCTCAACCCAATGGAATTTGCATGAACAGAGGATTAACTCAATAGATTTTAACTCAGAAAACTCTAATGTCATGGCTACTAGTTCCTCTGATGGAACTGCCTGCATATGGGATTTGAGAAGTATTGCAGCAGATCAACCCAAACCTCTGAAGGAAGTTGGCCACCAAAGGGCTGTGCACTCTGCTTACTTCTCACCTTCAGGAAGCTTCCTCGCGACGACAAGGTATTTTGTGCTGTATTGAACCTTTGACTTTGAGATTGAATATCTTACCTCCTGTGAGAAACATTTGTGCTAGTTCAGTTCATACAATATGAGTACTCTTCAAAGATTATCATCTATGCTTATCTATGTAATTTTATAATTAGTTTTAAGTTTTATGAACAAAATGTACTCTTTCATCACTAAGCATTTTTGTTAAACGCTGATAAAGTGCATTACCTCATAAATTACTTGCTGAAGAAGCTCAATTTCGTATTGTATCCCTTTATTTTATAGTTGTAGTGGAATTAATTTTCAATTATCTTCATGCAGCATGGATGACAGCGTTGGTATTGTGAGTGGAATCAATTTTGATGATACGGTAATGATTAAACATAATAATCAGACAGGCAGATGGATTTCTTCTTTCAGGTATGAATTTTGTCTTATTAGATTCTGATGTGACTTTTCTTTTGTTGAACCATCTGCTTGTTCTATGGCAAGTGCGGCAATCATTCTCTGTTACAGTAACTTTTTCTTAAGAGCAACCTGTCGCTGGTTTGTAGATCTTGTCTTAAGCACTTGATTAACAAAAAAAAATATTGTTTCCTATGTCGTCATCAGGATATCAGTGCTTAAGTTTTTATCTATTTTCCTGTAGAAATGGTTTTGATTCTATAAAGAATGGATTTTATTGAATGAGAAAGAGTATTTCTGTGTTTCCTATTTAAATCCAACCACATCAGTATCCTTTGTCAATGGGTAACCAAGTTTGGTAGATGAGTAATGCTACTGTTCACACCTATTTCACACTGAATGACGTAACGTGTTTTAAGTGGCTTTCCTTTTTCTTTTTTAAGTAGATGACAGATAAAGCTATTTAAAACATGTCCCATCAGCCATGAAAAGTAGCTTTACTCTTGGTAGATTCATATTCCGAGGCAGATCCTTGGACAGGAGGGATGATATCAATTCTCTGGGAAAGTTGTTCTGTAGTCCTAGTTTCGACTTTATACTGTTACCTTTCAAAACATTACTCTTGGTTGCATTACTCTTGGTAGATTCATATTCTGAGGCAGATCCTTGGACAGGAGGGATGATATCAATTCTCTGGGAAAGTTGTTCTGTAGTCCTAGTTTCGACTTTATACTGTTACCTTTCAAAACATTTATTGGAGACAAATTAATACTAGACCTTGCAATCTGAGAAAAAGTTTTATTTTAACTTCTGATCTTTTTTTTTTTTTTGGTGGGAGCAGAGCAATATGGGGTTGGGATGATTCATACCTCTTCATTGGCAATATGAAAAGAGGAGTTGATGTTATCTCCCCCGCTCAAAGAAGAACGATATTCACTTTACAAAGCCCGGATATGTCAGCAATTCCATGCAGATTTGATGCACACCCTTACAATGTTGGCATGCTTGCAGGAGCCACAAGTGGGGGCCAAGTTTATATGTGGACATTGGGCTAGGAACCTCAGTTTCTTTCTGCTCCAGATTCCTTTACAGTTAGGTGTACCGGTTGGCATAAACATGACTAATATTGTATCTTGAACTTGATGTCTTTTCATGTGTTGCAAACCCACACGAAACTACTTTTGTTCGTCCGAGCGACTAGATATGTTCAGACCTGTCTAGAAAGTAAGAGCATTTTTTATCTGTCTGGGGAAGAACTACTATGACTAATGACTGCTTAACCAGGTTATGTTCTGCTCCTGAATTTAGTTCTTACTGTTTCTGGTCGTCGAGGATTTTTTTCCATCAATTAGATTATATTTCTGAAATGGATTAGTCCACATTGTTGTTGTTTCTTCATTGAAAAAAAAAATAAAATGAAAATTCTATTGGCTTGCACCACCATGTAATGGTGAGGATCATGAGTCCCCTGGAGTGAAGGGTCCCTTCGCAAGAGGAAAGTTGCAGCATGTCTTCCAAAATGAATTAAGAAGAATTCAATAGGATGGGTTTTCTTGGTTTGGGTTATCAAAATCATTGTCCCACATCACGCTTTGGGGTGGCACCATGGCTAGACCCTACTTGTTTGGCTGTTCAAGTTATCTGCCCAACAAAGTGGAACTCAAGTTCGCTTTGATGTAGCAGTTCATTTATCTGTGACACCATACCTTTCTGTTAAGAAGCATGTATGCCTTAACGCATCTGGCCCACTCATTTTTTACTTGCCCAAAAAAGGCTCACCCTTCGTTAATGGGTGATTTTCTGCTCAAGAACCGGATGTAAACTGAACTGAACAGAAATTGATCATATTCTTATTTATTCTCACAGAGCGCGGGAGACAGGCAACACAAGATTGCAACCAAGATTTGCCAAAGCAAAGCTCTATTTATTTGAAGAGTAATGATACTCTTTACATTCATTTTACACTGGCAGATGCAGCGTATTTTAAGTGACTTTTTGAGGCTAGGATTTGAATGCTTAGGGTAAGTGCTAAAATTGAAAAGTTTCAAGAATCATTGCTTTATTTTCTTCCAAGAGGTCAGTTCACATGGAATCAATTCTTCATTAGAGGACAGCATAGCCTGTGCAATCAATTTTCCAAGCCAACCATGGTACAAAAGTCCCCTTGAACCAAGCCCTCCAAATAACCAATAATCACAAGTAAGATTTCCACCAAGAACATCATTGACACAACCCAAAAGCGGAAGTGATCCATGTGGAGTGAGAGGTGGCATTGCCCTCAGACCAGCTCTTGCATCAGTAAAAGTCCAGTCCTTTATACCTGGATAAACCGAAGAGGCCTTTGGCAGAAGCTCTTGAAGAACACTTGAGGATTCATCTGCTGAGACATTTGGTGAGGAGTTTCTTGATTTCCACTCCCACGTTGAGCCCAGGTATAGACTGCGGGGGCCCTGGAACGCAAGCCACGCATCCGACAGTATTGAGGGGCCATGGTCTGGATAATCTTCTCTGAAAAATATTGTTCCAAAAAATAAGTATAGAAAAAGGAGCAAAAAGTTCGAGGAAGCATTTTCAGACCAAATGGCAACAACATGCTGTTTGTTTGTCATAGCCTTTCCATGACATCGCAAGGGGATCATCATATTTAGAACATGACATCATCTCCACCATTAAATACAACAACATTAAACCCTGACTATGAAATAGCTTTCTTCATTTCACTTGAAATAAAGAAGATCCTAATCCCCATACATGAGGTTAACAAAGATCTATCAAATTATCAAGAAATTCTTTATACGACCCTGTACATGTTATAAAACATTTGATTTGTTTGAGTTATATGGGCCCAACCGTCCAAGACATTCGAAGTCTATTTTAAACCTTCTGGCATAACACTGTATGCAATGCATAAGATAACTTACCCCATATCAGCAGGCAGCTGCAGGTGAGCAACGACACCCCTGCAAGTCCTCAAAGGAAGCCTTCCTGAGAGCTCCGGAAGTAAATCTGCTTTGGCACCTAGACAGACTACTACCCCATCATATTCCCCTAGATACAAAATGCAAGCACGCATTAACTTCTTAGGGAAGAGATAAATACTCTAAACACAAAAGTATGCTTGAAAATCATGAGATTCCACCAGGATTAGCCACTCAAAACAGCAATTTGAAACTTAAAAAAGGTCTGACAGTCTAAAATTCCCACTGACAGCTTTCTTTTGGCTTATGCAAGGCCAAATCTTATTTTACCATAGCCAACAGAGAGTCTGATTTCCTTGCATAGTTTAGGTAATTGGGGTTAGTTCTCATGTTCAGGGTTGAATGTTATAGGGATAATCCGGTTCAAGGATACATTTCTCAAGCTATTCAACTAAATTGGGATATATTTTAAGCCAAAAAGACAATGGTCCACCATTTTAGGTAGTTCTATTGTTGGATAATTATGTGTTTAAGTATGAACTAGAACATATCCTAGTTGCTCAGGCCACAAGAGTCTCCTTCAGTTCTAACTCCTAGCTTTATAATGAGGCGCCATTTACTGTAAATTCATTGAGATATCTTATCTAATCCATAGAAAGCGACATGGCTTTTTATACTTGGGCCAAGTTTAGGTGATGGATTAATAAATATTCACATCTTCAGGTGGTACTTCATTTTTATTTTATTCCCAATTCAATTATGTTGTATTGAGATTTCTTCCAGTGTAGCTAGTCGTATAGAGAAGTTGTATCGAGATTTCTTGTGGGGTGGCATAGGTGAAAAATTTAAATTTCATCTGGTTAATTGGCCCAAGGTTTGTTCCCCTATTTCAAGTGGTGGCTTGGGCATCAGGAATTTGAGGCTCTTCAATAAGGATCTTTTAGGGAAGTGGTTGTGGCGCTATGTCCATGAGAGAGAGGCTTGGTGGAAATCTGTTGTGGATGCAAAGTTTGGACCTACTCGGGATGGTTGGTGTTCTTTAGACCCCCCTGGGTCTCACGGAGTGGGGCTTTGGAAGAATATTAGGAAGGGATGGAGTTCGTTTCGCAACCATATCAGACTCATGTTGGGAAATGGATCTAGGATCCGTTTTTGGGATGATGTGTGGTGTGGTGAGGTGCCTCTCAAGGAAGCTTTCCCAGTTTTGTATGATATTGCGCGTGACAAGGATGCTCTTGTAGCAGACCATTTGGTTGTGGTGAGTGGGTCTTATCAGTGGGATGTTAGCTTTTTCCGAGCGGCCCATGACTGGGAGGTGGATGTTTTGGCCTCTTTTTTCTCTTTGTTGTACTCTTCCAGAGTGAATTATGATGGGGAGGATAAGCTATGGTGGTCTCCTTCTCACAAAGGGAAATTTAATGTTAGATCTTTCTATAAGACTCTTGCTTGCAAAGAGGCTATTCATTTTCCTTGGAAAAGTATCTGGCGGACCAAGGTTCCTTTGAAAGTGGCTTTCTTTGCTTGGACGGCAGCGCATGGGAAGATCCTTACTTTGGACAATCTCAGGAAGAAGCGGGTCATAGTGATTGATAGATGTTGCATGTGCAAAATGAATGGGGAGTCAGTGGATCATCTTCTTCTCCATTGTGAGTTAGCTCGCGCTTTGTGGAACGCCATCTTTAGTCGCTTTAGTTTGTCTTGGGTTATGCCTCTTCGGATGGTAGATTTATTCGCTTGCTGGTGGACGGGTGGTCGCTCACGGAGTGCAGTCGTATAGAAGATGGTCTCTTGTTGCCTTATGTGGTGCTTATGGAGGGAACGCAATAATAGGCAGTTTGAGGACAAAGAAAGAACTACTGAGGATCTCATTTCCTTTTTCTTTTATTCTTTGTACTCTTGGTCGGCTACGTTCCTCGCACCCTTATCGTTTAGTTTTAATGATTTTCTTGTATTGTTTTCTACTTCCACTTAGTTGCCTTTCTTGTATACTTCCTGTGTACTTGATTGCGCTTTGCGCTTTTTAATGATATTTCTCTTACTTATAAAAAAAAATTCAATTATGTTGCATTAACATCGACATGTACATGGATATGATACATGCACCAGATACAGCAATGTGTGCACTAGCAGCAGCTTGCATTAGATTTTCCTTAAATTTAGGAAACCAAGCTACATTTTGCTTTCCTATTCAAATAATAGTTTTTTCTTATCCTTTCCCTATACCATTGAAATATTCTTTCAAATAAATGCTAGAGGAAAGAGAAATTATTATTTTTAAATAAAATAATGATAAGGAAAGCAAAAGTGCTACCCTTGGTTCCCTTGGGTTTCCCTTGGTTTTTAAAGAATACCATGGGAGTCTGTTGTAGGGAATTTTTTAGGAGTTTTGCCTACATTTAGGGAAGGAAATGACATTTAAGGAGCCTGCTACTAACGCTCTAAAAGAGAACAAAACTGGGACACAGCTATAAGATTTGTCAAAGAGTGTTCATGTATTACAAGATTATTGTGTTCATCATGGACATGGCTATTCTAAAGAATTGTCCGTGTTACTGAGTTGTATATTTCCAGTGGTGTTACTTCTCTGTATCAGAAACAGAAACTACCACAAGCGATCAACAGCTCAGGGTCAAAATATTTGCATCAAGAATTTCATTTTTTTCATATTTATAAAGGGAAGTACACCTGAAGTTCAAGTTTTAGACAGGATTATTACATACATGGAAAGAGCCTAAAAATTCTAGAGAGACTCCTTTAGCAGGTACGCGAGAACCAGCTGTGGCACACCAAATGCAATTTTATTCTTTTATTTTTTATTTTTTTTTAAAAAAAAAAAAAAGAAAAAGAAAAAGAAAAAAGTGAAACAGTAGTTTGGGTGATTACCTTCAAGGTCAAGGAGTTTATGAATAGATTTCTTACGCAAACATAACTCTTTTCTTCCAAAGCCAGAAGTTGATAATTCTTTCACTAAATTTTCACATGCTACGAAGAGTGCCTAAGAAAATAACAGCAAGAATGAAGATAATATAAAAACGAAAAACAATTACTCCAAGAAGAAAGATATAATCAGAGGCTTAATTCTCCAACCTGGAGATAGCGTTGAGGATGGATATTTACAGCTTCAGGCATATAAAAGGCGGAGTTGAATGGAACACACAAATTGGGTACAAGATTTTGAGCAGCATCCTGGTCAATGGTCTCTATTCTGCAACTGGCAAGGCAATTCTGAGCATTCTAATCACATAAAGCAAGAAATACAGATTATTATAAACAAAATATCAACTTCTAAGCTATTAGGCTTGGAAAAGGCGGATGGAATTACATCATTCAATATGAGAAAATTCTTCATGCTCATTGCTGGTCTCAAGATGCCCCTGAATCAGAAAGCTTTCATCAGGAGGATAAGCCAACACATAAATGTTAATTGACACGCAGCATAAGAAAAAGAGAAAGAAAATAATTTCTAAGAAATGAGAACTTAAACCAACTCTCTAAGCTTTCGACAAATAAGCATTAGGTAAAAACACAATGAAAGACTCCAACTTAGTTCAACATATTACTGAGACAACACGACCTTTTTCTGTCAGAAATTCATATTCCAACGTTTCAAAAAACTGTTTGGAGCCATTCCAACACAAAGGGTGCAAGGAAACATCATGAGCACCTGTCTGTTGCACCTTAAAGTGTGCTTATTTTGCACACCAAAAATTTCTAGATTTTTAAACCATGTTCAGTCAACTAATTAGCTAACATCAATATACGATAAGTGAGATAAATTATCCAAAATATAAATGTCCTTAAAAGAGTAACCAAAAATCTACGAAAAAAAAAAAAACAGTTGTATGCAATGAGAAAGGAACCTTCTCCGAACTATGAAACTGTCAGAATTTTGACCAGCTGCTGCCTCCGCAATGGTCAAAAGCTTTACACTCTCTTTCCAACACTCGGCACCCCAGGTCAGCAGCTTACCTGCCAAAAACATTCAAATTGAGTTGTACAATGAGATGACAAAATCTAAAAAAATTATTTTTTTAATTAAAAATAACAGTGAGGATCTCAAAAACTCGTGGAATTGTCCAAAAAATATAGAGGATCTCATTCCAAGCGATGCCTACCTCGAATCAAATATTTTGGCCCTTGAAATGGCACTAGGTTTCTATTTGGTCTCTAAAATATTAAAAAATTCCAATTTCACAATTCAAAATTTTAATTTGGGGGGTAATGCTCTAATGGTCTCTGAAGTAAACTTTAAAAGTTATCAAATCAAGCCCTAAGACTCACACTGTTATCAAATAACTCCTTTCATTTCCCTTTCTGCTATTTTTTTAATGACGATGAGTCACACGAGGCTTGATAGAAGACACATGTCCAAACCATTCATTCAACTAGCTTACATCAAACTCGCGTCACATTGGACGTGCCACATCAGCCTAGAACTTAAAAATTGGACATGTCCGCCAAAACCCCCTCCCACGGCAACAAATGGGCGGTGGTTGTGAGGCCACCCCTGTTTTCTTTTTCTTTTCTTTTTTTCTGCATTAATGTCCAATTTTTAAGTTATGAATTGACGTGTTAATGACGTGGAGCATCCAGCATGGTGTGTCTGATGTAAGCTAGTTGAATGCATGGTTGGTTGGACACATGTTTTCTTTTTATTAGACATGACGTCAGCCACATGTCACTCATCACCGTTAAAAAAAATAGCAGAAAGGGGACGGAAGCAGTTATTTGATAATTGTGCGAACCATATGAGGCGATTTAATAACTTTTAAACTTTAAGGAGGGATTTGATAAAACGTGAACCTCATGGGGCAGTGGAGCAATTTTTTTCCTTAATCAGGAGTCATCAATATTTGTGAATACGTCATTATTTTTTATCAAAGAAGGATTATATTGTGCAAAAATGTCCCTAAATTTTTAAAATGTTTCCAATTTCAACCCTACATAGTGCGAAAAAACTAAAAATTTAACGAGGCAAAATTCAAAGTCTTGAAAAATCCAAGGACCAAATAACAAAGACTGACCTTTGGGGGAATAAGGGTGGAGTAGTCCGCCGGAAACTCCAGAAGCTCCTCCACCGATCCCAACTTCATCGTATATGTCTATCCGTAGCCCCAAATCCCTCGGACTTTCCTGCAAATATAAATTTTAATATTTTCTGAAAAATAAGAATGCAATGAGGGTAAAATTGTTGAGAGAGAATACTTGTAACAAGTGCCAAGCGACGGAGAGGCCAGCGAAGCCAGCGCCGAGCACTGCGAATCTTTTACACCATCCAATCGATAAAAAAAAAAAAAAAAAAAATCAAATGTTACGTTGAAGCTCATAGAAGAGAAAGGAATATTATGAATTGAAGATTATGGTTGCTACCTGAGAGGACGTTGAGAGAGTGAGACTGGTGGAGTGGCTCTTCTGGTGTGGAGTCCGCTGTAGCGATTGTGGGCCGGCGGAAGGTTCGAACGGGAGAGAAGCATCCTACGGTTGCTCTGTGGAGGAGCGACCGCCCCAACTCTATCTATTTGGTATTTACTACAATTGGAGGTCCGTTTGGGTTTTGCGGGTCATTTATTAGGAAATTTAGACGATTTTAGGAATATTATGAATTTATAAAATTGTTTATTCCCCATTTCTATCGTATCCTGTGTATTTACTATTTTACTAGGGAATTCACTACAAAATTTTACGAACTAACGTGGCAATGCTAACGAAGGACAGAAGGAGTGCTACGAGTTTGTTATATTTGCTGTTATAATTTAGGTGACACTTATTATATTTAGTCATAATAATTAAATTTAAATGTGATTAATGTGATTTATGTTAGTTTGTAAGTACACATTATATTTACCACATTTATTATTAAATAATTAAATTTAATTGTAGCTTAATGTAATAAAAGTTAGAGACATGCTATAATTCCATTAACATATCAATTTCGGATCATCTTCTCTTCAAATGAATCGGAGAGAAGCTAATTTTCTTGCATTTGTAAGACATTTTTGTCCCAAAAAAAAAAAAAAAAAAAGAGAAAGAAAAGTGAATTGACAAAAATTTCACTCAAATAGAACGAACCCACCCCTATCCGATGCATTTATGGTTCCGAACATATTGGGCAGTGTGAGAGGAGAGAGAAAAAAATGATGTGATAATTTGTTATTATGTAATTGAAGTACTAATATTCATATGAGTAATTTTATATGTAAAACTCATATTTGTGAAATTCTTATAATAAAATTTTGAATGCATATGAAATATTATAAATAATATTCTAATCATGTAAAAAAAAAAAATTATTAATGATGATCTTTCTATTTTTGTTTAGGGAATAACTTCAATTCGGTTGTGGCAGAAAGTAGGCTTTGTTTGCCTACCAATGAGAAATTGACACGTAAACTTAGAGCAAGAAAATCACATACAAGCAAAACACCCGAATTTTTTTTTTTTTTTTCCTCTTTGCAGTGAAATGAAGAGATCGAGGGACAGAGATGGGCGTGTCACGCTGGAAACCTAGCCCCGACAACCAAACCGGCGTAGCCCATGGAAGCCGCGCCACCACGTGGTCGACCCGAGTTCGACCCCGACCACATTGCCGTTCACCATCTCCGGTTGAACAAGAATGCCAAGAGCACCAAATCACCGGACCAGATGTGATCACCGCTCCACAGGATCTGCCGGACCTTCACTGCCTCGCCGGAAGTCAGTTCTGGCCACCGAAAATCGCACCTCTGGCCACCGGTCGACGACCCAGAACCGGACATCACCTCCTGCTCCTCCGGCACTGGCCCACCGTTGATCGGATCCTCTCTCTCTCTCGCTCTCTCTCTCTCTCGCTCTCTCTCTCTCTCTCTCTCTCTCTCTCTCTCTCTCTCTCTCTCTTTCTCTCTCTCTCTCTCTTTCTCTCTCTCTCTCTCTCTCTCTCTCTCGGCATCTCTCTTTCTCTCTCCAACATCATCTCTCTCTCTCTGTTTTACTCTCTCCCGATCTCCCCCTCTCGAACCCACTCTCTCCCTTTGCCTCACCGTGTCCCTGTGAAAGGAAAGAAAAAGGACAGAAAAAGAAAGAACGAAGAGAAGGGAAAAATGGGAAGACGATTCAATACATCAGTAGCAATTCAATTTTTTTTTTTTTATTATTGTTTTTAGCTGACGTGTCGACTGATTATTGGTGGGCAAAAATTCCATGTTTTCTGCCAAGACTGGACAAAAGAGGCTCTCTTTTGTTTAACGAGTGGGCTACACAACATAAATTATGACTAAAAATGTTTGGTAATAATTTTGAAAAGTAATTTTTAATTTTAATTTATAAAAATATTTTCACGTGATATAAAAATAAGAATTTTTTTTTTTGGTGAGATTCACGTAAGAAAAATGTTTTTTATTTATATATATATTTTATTTCAAATTGTTTGTTAATATTTTTGGAAGAAAAAAAATGTGTTTTTGATCTTGAACAGAAATATCATTTACTGCAAAGAATTGATAGGCCAAGCAGTTTACGCATGGACTTTTTCCCTTTCAGCCTCGAACATTCAGCAATTGAAGGCCAACTTGGTAATTGGGTTTACACCACAGTAAAATCTTAACAAAATTGACCAAAGCAAGAACTCTCAAACTTTAAAGAGATAGCCTGCGCATGGAACCTAGGAGCCGAACCCCCACTAATTTGTCTTACCACAGAAGTCAAGAATCCTGCTACCACGTTCAAATCAAACAATTTGATATTGCTAGGGTTACTTAGAGCTTGGCATCTGAAACCCAACTTTCATATAAAAATACAGATGCATACATAAAAGTCATAATCAATGTATACATACTAACAATTTGCTGATAAAGGGTTAGGAATAATGGATTAGGCCTTCCGGTAAATTAGACGCCTTTCTCGCTTATATTCAACTTCATCTCTCTGGTGCATAATTATAAGAGCTCTTCTCACCTGCATATGTAAATGAACATCAATGAAAACACTACTATCATGAACTCATAAGAGATTCATCTGCGCACAAAATTTGCGGATTTGGAACAAACGTGATACAGTTGCTTAAGATTTTAATATTCAAATTAAAGGATAATTTGAATTATTTGAAATTAAAGGTAGTTGTTTTCTGGCATTATATTCTCCTAATGTGTTGCTTTTGCATGAGTTGCAGTACCTTAACAGGTAACTCACATGGCATCACCTGGCAAACTCGTGATATCTAACTTCTGAAGAAAAATGTAATTGATAACATAAATTTAGATACTCACAATAGAGTCGTTCATGCCCATTCTGGAAAGCTCATCAATCAGTTTTCTTTCTGATATGTGGTTTCCAATCCCTATTCTTCTCTTTATCTGGGTCTCTGCTTGCTGTTGGCAGGGAAAAGAACAATCAACTAGAGATTGATAAAAAAAAAAAAAAAAAAATAGAGTATGAAGGTCATAGTCTCTCACAAACCTTTATCTCATTTCCCATCTCCCCAGTGAGATTCACTTGTTGATTTATTCCAGACCGTGCTGCATCCATCGTGGCAACAGTGAATAGTCTAATTGCTTCCTGCACATTCTCCTCAGTGGCAATGTGGGATCTGATATTGTAGTGTAGGAAGAAATGATGCTTAAGTTATACAAGGACTGCGAGAAATTAAAAAATAGGAAAGATAAATTGGGGGGGGGGGATGCTTAAGACAAATTTAAGTAACATGAGTGGGGCTGTGACTCCTGTTATTGGAGATAAAATAAAATATATCAAGCTTTACACCAATACTTACAGTTTCATTTTTGCAAGAGCCTCGCTCAACCTTACAATAGCTTCGAGCTGTCTTACAGTAATTGGTATTGCAGCAGCCTCGCCAGTTTCATTTGCTTGCTGTCTCATATCCTACAGGAAGCATCACAATGATGAAGTCAATCTGGATATCAGAGCCACCCATTGAAGTTAATGTTTGAAAGGGGAATTGAGGAACAGAGCAATCAGATGTCTATTCTGAGATAACTTCTCACATCAAAATTTTTTTGGAAACCATCTCAACTAATGGGTTACTATGAACTAAGTACTCTTTTGACATATGAGCTAAACTGCATGCATACCTGTCTGATTTTGACATAATTATTCTGCAGTAAAGTGGATGCAGATTCTGATAATCGTGGGTGGCATTGAGTTCGACAATATTGTATATACCTGCAAATATAGCATTGCAGAAAGTATGAATGTTTGACGAAGCAACATCAAGGAAATGTATGACCTAGTTGCTTCACACTGTATACCTCTTCAGCCAATTATCTTCTTTAGCAGTTCTACTTTCGCCCATAGATGCATTCGCAGATGCATGCACTTTAATGATATGACTAGCTATAATCTGTCATGGAAGAACTTTGGATCAGGATGCTGCCTTAACTAACAGGGCATTTGGAAGCCACATGAACAGACTTTTCCATATCAAGTTATATGGTATCTGAAATGGGCTTTTTGATACAAATATAAAGATGAATCATTTTAAGCTTTTCAAGAAACGAAGCAGTTTGCCCAGAAAAACAAATGAAGCAGTTCTAATATTTAACAATTATTTGACAGAATGCAGTTTGCTTCTTGAAATGCAATGAGAAACACAACAAGATAATTGAATTTCTTTGCATAGCCAAATTGCATTTTGAAATGAAACACTTCGTCTGAGCAAGTAATTTAAAATTACCTTGTCTTGGCTGTACATCCTGATATCTTTCACAATGAAGATTAAATCAAATCTAGAGAGAATTGTTGTCTGCAAATCAATATTATCCTGTGCAGTCTGGAAGAAGGTGAATGTTTCATTAGTTTCTTAGTGGAAAATTATGGGGTTAAGATCCTCTCCTTTGGTCCTTGTCCAGTCTGGTCCAGTGTGTGCCTCCTAATGAGTCAGCAAATCTATTTGTCTGTTTGTCCCACGCATTCACTATATTACATTTGTGCAAACACAATCATGTAAAATCAAGGTTTATGTAAATTAAGAGAACACCCCAATCAATTTTTCCAAGTAACTGCATCGTGGAGTTTTTTGGCAGTGTTGGGAAGTCCATAGGGGCCAAGCTTTTTGTCCTAGCTTCAATCTGGTGTGTATGGTCGCGGTATTCCATTCAGTGTGTGATTTCCTTTGTGTTTTTTCTGGTCTATGGAGATTTGGGCGATTCTTCAGCGGTGGTTGGTTTTGATTTGTACAGAAAACAGGTTCCACTATTAGTGGGGTTTAAATCTTGTGGCTGGGGAGTAAGTAAACATTTGACGATGTTGACATAAAAGGGAGCTTTTGGTAACAAATGACAGGACATGTCTATAGTCGTTGGATAGTCTCCCTAATGAGTTGTCCTTTTGAGAATCAAAAACTGGAGAAAACTGGACAATTGATTACTGGAGAGGAGCTCAACCCAAAAGTACAATTATGCCTTCAAAAAGCTGAGAAAGAAGAAACGGAATATATGGCCTTGGACCTTCAGATCATCATATCGTCCTGATGGAGGATTAGCAGCTGCAAGCACTGAAGTTCTAGAATTAAGAACTGTTGTTATTCCTGCTTTAGCAATGGATATGGTTTGCTGTTCCATGGCTTCATGAATAGCAACCCTGTGCCACAGAATTAACATTAAACTTCATTACTATGACAGATAAACAAAACGACTATCAAGATTTATTTCTAGTTTACAATACCTATCTTCAGGTCTCATTTTATCAAACTCATCAATACAAACAACACCTCCATCTGCCAAAACCATGGCTCCTCCTTCAAGATAAAATTCACGCTGTAGTGCACAGGTGAACTCAAGTCAGATTTTTTTTTTCCCAGAACAAGGGAACAAATATCAGTCCACTGGAAAGACTTTCCAGTAGCAAGATAAAGCTAAAGATGACACAATATGCCCGCTTACTAGTAAACAAAGTTCAAGAACTTACAGTGCTACTATCTTGAATCACAGAAGCTGTTAAACCAGCAGCTGATGAGCCTTTTCCTGAAGTATAAACAGCAATAGGAGCAGTCTTTTCAACAAACTTCAGAAACTGTACAGGGTAATTATCAAATCAGCACCTCCCCTTGTACGGCAACAAAAGCACGAGAACTATCTTAAAAGTATGATTAGCATGTCTCTTCAAAATCATATGCATGCAAGTGGAGAAATCATTTCACAAGGAGGATAAAAGAGGTAAGCAGGACATTCTGCAACTTCCAGTGAGTCTCACAGCTCCTGGACCACCGAAGATGTATAGAACTAACCTGTGATTTAGCAGTAGATGGGTCCCCCAAAAGCAACACATTGATATCACCCCTCAATTTCACACCATCCGGCAAATTCTGCAACAGAGAAAATGGTTATGTAGATAAATAAAGCGTGTCGATGTTAAAAGATCAAAGTTCGAGATGTACCTTCCTTGATCCTCCAAACAACAGACAAGCCACAGCCTTTTTCACGTCCTCATGACCAAATATGGAGGGAGCTATCTTGGAGCATATGTTTTTGTATACATCAGGTTCCGCAGCAAATTTTTTGAATCCTTCTATCTGCAAACAATATCCATTACAATATAACAACTGAAAATGAAAATAAGGCAGATCAGAATCATCTTATCCTACGTTGCACTCTATGGGAAGTAGAAGAAAATATATCTTCAAATCAAACGACAAAGTCCAAATATTACAGAAAAAGAAATGCCAAATAGAAGTTGAGAATCTAATGAAGGCACTGTCAATTCCATTCAATACTGTAGCCTTATTATGTCAACAGATAAGATAAGCCACCAAAAAGCTTTATATTGATTGTCACCTATTATAAGCTCTCCTTAAATAGCATATTTCTCACCATATAAAATCTCCAAAAATATACAAAAAACAGACCCTGATAGAGAATAACTCTGAGCATTCCAATTATTTACTAATGTATAGAAGATGTAAAAATACTTAGCAATAACAAACACATACACTATGATAAGAATTATGCAGTCTTGCATGATGAAAAAGCTGGCACTGCATTGGCAAAGAGGGTAGCCTGGTACAGCTTTAACTAAAGTTTACACAACGATTTAAGACTAACCTCTTCTGGCATAAAAGCAGCAGGGCCTCGAGAGTTGGCCTCATTTCCTTCTTCAATTCCTACAACTCTGATATAGGGCTGTCTAACCGCGACTGCTCCTTTGTGGCTGCACACAACCAAAAAAAAAAAAAGACCCGTAATAAAGGAGGGAACACATCCAATATAGCAAAACATTCATCCATAGGTGTAGAGATCCTTACGATGTGGAAGAATTGGCAGCCTGATAGATACTATAAATACCCATGATGGTCAATCTTGTGCCTGGTACGATTGTTTGAACAAGATGGCGATCTACAGACAGAAGCATGTTCCTCGGAAGCTCCCCGGTAGGAACATCCTGCAATAATCAAGTAAAACACCCATCAATTAACTAAAAAATGTAATTCAAAACCAAACTTTTCTTCATCAAATTTTTTTTTTTTGATAAGTAAGAATTCATTAAAAAACACAGAGGGGCGCAACCCTAGTACACAGGAAGTATACAAAAGTGCCCATAAACAGAGGAAATGAAAGAACAAGAAAGTAAAAAGTCAACGAACAACAAACTACCCGGGCTATGCGCTGACACCCAAAGATATAACAAATTAAGAACATCACCTCAGGATTCTCCTGTAATTTCAAGGTTTGTTGATCAACATACTTGCTCCTATCTGGAACCACAATCCATGGATCAAGTGGGCACGGCTCCTCTCCCGGCTACAATTATCATGAAAACTCATATCAAACCTCATCAAAACCACAAAAATGAGAGAAATCTAACTAAGTTATTTGAAATAAAACCTGAGGAATATGATCACAGGAGCGAGGGACAATCGCACCACCGAGGCCTGGTCGACAAGGAACTTGCTTTGTGTTTTTACAGTTCTTACAGATAAGAGACACATATGTCGCCTTTGCTTTAGTCCTAGAAGCAGCTATGGTGATCCCAGCTATTTTGACAAGCTTCGATATATATTGCGCCTACCCGTCAACAACAAAAAGCTCAAAGTCAAAAAGGGAAAAACAAGGAAGAAAAAAAAAACCCTGAATGCCCTGTTTGGTTACTTGGAAAATGTAGATAAAAATCAGAGCTTTCAATCCCACATTCTCATTGAAAAACGAAAGAAAAAACTCAAACCATACAACATCAGATTCAAATTTTCGTGCTTCCTACATTCTACTTATTTTTTCCTTTTCATTTCCTCAGTTTTCCAATCAACCAAGCGGGGAAAAAAATAAAAAATAAAAAGCACCCGCTGACCCCAAGCAATCGCATCGAAACCGAATTCTCCTTCGAAGTCAGCAGAACCTGCACATCCCCGGTCACCGGATCCTCCATCTCTCCAGTCTCCCCCGCCACTCTCGACCTCAAACTCACCAAGACCTCCGCCGCTGCCGTCTCAAACTGCAAAACAAACACACACATCAAAACCCCCACAAATTCCAACCATCCAATTCATCGCAACCATCGAATCTCCTGTGATTGATTCATTGGTTTGTTCCATTATCTCTTCTCAACTAGGTTGGAACCTAGAATCCTAACCTTTCATAACAGAAATTTTGAGAATTGAATTTCCAAACCACAAAACACACAAAATTGCAAGAAGTGATCGATTATTACCAGGGGCAAGTAGTCGGCGGGGGCGGAACGGAGCAGGGAGGGGACGTCGGGGTCGAAGGCATCAAGGTCTTCCATGTCGACGAGGAGAGACTTGGGGTTGTGAACGAGGCTCTCCCTGTAGGGGAACACGTTCTTGTCGGTCTCGAAGCCCCGGATGAACTCCTTGAACTTCTGGAGCACCGAGTGACGGCTCGCCGCCTCGGCGTCCGCATGCTCGCCACCGTTTCCGCCGCGCCACGAGTGCGCCTGGTCGCTGTAGTACACCGCTCCCTCGTCCCACCCTGACATCTCTCTCTCCCTCTCTGTCTCTCACTCTCACTTAGAAGAAGTCGGGGGTTTTGTGGTGGGTTTTCTTTTTGGCGGGAAGAATTTGGCGGGAAAGAAAGGGTGAGTTGGCACTGGGCACGTGGTCCGAGCACGTGTGTCTCTTCAAAATAATCATGCCTATATATTATTGAACTTAAAACTCCATTTAGTTAGGGATGAAAACTTGAAGTCCGTTTTTGGTTATTAACTAAAATTAGTAACCGATTGCCCAATATTGCCAACCGACTCTGGTAATCAGATAGCCGGTTAACCGAGTTGTAATAACCGGTGGTTAATCGGCTACTTCGGTTGGTACTCGGTTATAATCAGGCCGGGACATTTATGCAATCGTTCGCACGATATTCTGGTGACATGTAAAGCATTTCTGCAATCATATGCTGACGCCTAGGCCGTCTTCAACAACTGCTCCACCCTCCAAGAAGTCCCTCTATGACAACGAGCTCAGCTTCCTCTCCAAGGTTTCACTAGATCTGAAACAAAACCAATAAAACAAAGCGTAAATTAAAAGGTCTCATCTTGTTGTTGCCGCCTCAAGTGTCGGGCCAGGAGGCTTACTATTGTTGCTGGGGTCCTAAGTGAAGTGCATAAGTGTTGAGTGAGGCAGAAAGGAAAAGTCTAAAAGAATGAGAAATGAGAATCAGAGTAAACCCTAAGGCTAACCAAGAGTATATTTTAAATTATTATTATTATTATTATATATACTCGGTTATTGGTTATAACCGGATATATATAAATGTCAAAATTGGTAACCAGCTCCGAGGTAGCTGGTTACTGGTTATTGCCAATCGGGTACCAAATTGATTTCTCGATTACCGGTTGGTATCCCGTTACGAATTCCTAGCTGGATTTACATTTAGTTTTAAATAATTCATTTTATTAATATTTTAATATTTAATCTGACCATAGAAGTTATCCAATTAGATAGTTATTTAATAAATAACAATAATACTTGCCCCCACTCTTGTATATTACTCTTGATATATTAAATTATCTAATGGTAGTCTTTTGAGACTTAATAGAGGTTATATTTAGTTTAAAATTTCAAGGAAATATAGTTTACAATTCATTAAACAAATATATATATATATATATATATATATATATATATATATATATATATATATATATATATATATATATATATATATATATATATATTCTTCTGAGCACAATGAACATACATGTTTTAGGGGAAAAAAAATAATAATGCAAAGATACATGAGCTTAACATTTTATCAAATCATTCTCTAAAATTGATCAAATCACCGTTAAGGAATGCTTAATTATCAAATCGCTCATTTCGTACACATGCCATTAGAATTTTTAACAAAAAACATTGTGTAACGTAGGCACAAGATTACGTTAAAACTAATAAAATAGCCCACATGGACATGTCACGTCAAAGATGATCTCAAATTTAGATCTTAATGACATTGTTGCTATTTGTTTCACACTTTTGGTGGGGACTCATTAGTTATATGTTCATTTATTCCTTAGTTTTCACAGCTCATTCTGCAGCTGTTTTGAAACTACTAATCTTTTGAGTATCTTTTGTACTCACAAATACCAATATGAGCCGCTACCACCAGCGTTGCTAGCAACTTTCCCTCTTACTCCTTTCATCTTAAGATTCTTCTTTGACCGAGGTTGTGGAATCACCGAAATAGAGCGTCGTAGTGGATCATGGTTTTTTTTTTTTTTTTTTTTAGAGAAGGAAATGAGGTGGATGGGTGGGTCGCAACTCACGCCTTTGTCCAATGGGATGGGTTCCATTGGCAGAAGGGGGAACTCCCCTGAATATGTGGAAGTGACCCACAAACGGCAACAAAGGAGAGGCGTTTGTTGTCATCCACCCGTGCCCCTCCTCCGGTGAGTATGCAAGTAGGTCGCCTCATCCACCCACTTTCTTCTCCCTCTTTCTCCCTCCCCCTTCATTATTTATTTATTTTTTGATGTGCCAATCTGAAGTCACATTCATGTATACATAAAATTATTTTATTAAATCAGACGTGATCTTACACTTACATGTCATAATTTCCGTTAAAAACTCCAACGACGAGCATACAAAAAGAGAGAGTGATTTAATAACAGTTCATATCTTAAAGAACGATAAGATCAATTTTAAACTCTAGAACTTTGTAACCACATGAATGTGTTTATGCATGGATTGCATCATGCAAAAACTTAATAGCAGAATGATGCTTACAAACAATAATGACAAGTAATTTACTTCACAAGAAAACGGTATTTTGTTCACAGGAAGGGCTTGCAGTTAAACATAGAAGTTCAATAATACAAAAAAAGTAATGTTAAATAGCACCTCCATCCCACTTCATTCTACTTGCCACATTGCCACATCAGCCCTTGGATATTTTTTGTTTTTTTAACAAGAGTCGATAACACGACTACAACAGCTCAGAGAGATGAAGGTGTAGTATGTAACATTACTCAATATAAAAAAGAGATAATGTTAGAAATCACACTTTTATTCCGTTACTATCCATTCTGCTTTGCTGATGTGACGGTTTCGATTGTTTTAAAAAAAAAAAAAAAATCTTTGTTTAAATAGTAGTAAAAAGTGATCGATGTAATATAAAGTATAAAAAGTTTATATATATATATATATATATATATATATATATATATTATTTGACTTTTTTAGAAAAAGTGAAAAAAATAGAGGGGAAATGAGAGTTGTGTGCCAAACATGCTCTAAGACTTGATTGACACTACTACATCAACAAAGTAAGACAATAGTAGGATAACAATGTAGCTTTTAGCATTCCTCGTACAAAATATAACTCAAGGAAAACAACATTCTTACATAGTATGGCTTGCATCCACTGAAAATATCACTGAAATCTCCTGTGAAAAAATAAATAGAAAAATATTGCAAGTTTGGGAAAAAAAATGCAGTTAAACATGTACTAGAATGCGATTTCCAAAAACTGAAAGAATTTTTGCAGTTTACATGGAACAAAAAGGAAAAACTAACATACATTCGTAATATAACATGCAGTGGGTTATTGCACTACAATGATTCATGATTTCCATACAAGTGGATACAGTTCTATGTTAATCACCATTTACAATTATATTAACATGTTCTATGTATAATTAGATATTGCAACTTGAAGTTGTTAGATTCAGTCTAAAGCTTCCTTCATTGAGATCTTCAAGAATTTACAAAAACTGCCGCTGTGTCAATGTTCCCTCTATCTCATCAGCAAAAAATTTGTGTATGTTAGTCAGTCTCAGGCAAGTATCCATCGTGCTTTAGGTACCAAAGGGCCCCTTCTGCTGCATGCTCTTCTGCATCTTTCTTTTTCGCCCGGGGTTCTCCAAAGCACTCTAAAACCACATCTTCGGCATCTTCTATTTCCACAACAACCTTGAAAGTGAATCTGCAAAACGCCCGAATTGAGCATTGAAGAAGTAGATAAATCAACAAGGAGTTCAGTTGATATGTTTGTCGCTTGAAAAAGGAAGCAAATTGAACAGAAAATACAATGGTTCCTGAAATGGTGAAAACTACAGGAAATGGTTTTTCTATTTTATTATTCTTTTTGGGTGGCCGCTTTCCAAAAAATGGGCTGGACAGCAAGCTACACCATCTCTAGTTAAGCAAATTACGGAGTGATATAGCATAATAACATTACATGCACAAGACTCATTCAACAAAACTGAGCCAATTCCATTTTATATTATTAGAACAAACGGAGCACTGACTTCAATTTCAAGAAAATGGACTTTCTTCAACTTCCATTTCAGTTGTTAAATGGAAATGGCATTTACGTCCTCCATAAAAAAAGTCAATATAATTATGGACTCAAAATTTGAAGTCCTTGATAAAATCATGAACTTACAACTTTAAGTGGCTCGGTCCTTCCTCTCTGCAACATTCAAATGAAGGGGGTTTCCAACAATTAGCAGCGCAGAGTTCACGCAAACGTGATCTTGCTGTTCCTTTGTGTGACCCGCCTGGAAGATTACTTTAAGTTTAGAGAATGAGAATGAAACAGTTGCTCCTTACTTGATACCCTGCAACAACAATCACTATACCTGTGGTCTGTGAGTCAGGGTCACACCTATGATTTTCAATTGTCCCAGAAGGCTGCCCCCTTAAGGCTCCAAATAGATTTTTAATAACAGGTGTTATGCAGCTGATATTATTATCAGACGCTTTAGTGAGGCGAGAGATTTGGGGCCCAAAATCTCTGCTAAAAGGTTGTACCGTTAATTTTTCAAATCCTATGGCTTCAGGGGTATTTACATCAATAGGTGTTTTGTCATATCCGATCAGCTTGGCTTCCATCTTGCAGCTTGACTTGAAAACTTCCTCCAAAGTTTTTGACTTGGGTACGTAGCCCTTAGCCTGCACATCCACAGTCAATGAGCGCCAGAAATTGAAGTTACATACGAGGGGGGAGGGAGCGGTCTTTTAAGTTAGGATATATGTTGGCAAAGCTAGTCAATAGTTCAATAAACAACAAAATAATGTCTGTAGTATGAACAATATAGATGAAGTTTATGGATAAATAAAAAAAATACCATATTTTATTCTACCAATCATTTTTTCAGAGTGCTGAAGTATTAACAAAACAAGACTATCGAGCCGTTTATCATTACGATAAGTGTCAAGTGGAAGTGCAGTGATGTATGCAGCTGAAGCATCCTAACAGACTGGTATTGAACCTTGTTCCTACATGACCCGATCAATTCGATCAGGCACTCGCCATCTATTTTCATTGTTCAACTCTTCGACAACACGAAAAACCATTGTTCAACTCTTTGACAACATGAAAAAAAATACAAAGGATAAATTCAACTTTGCCCCTCAAAATTACCACTCCATTTGCACTCATATCTCTAAACTTTGGCTCCCTGCAACTCGCCCTGACAAACTACAATTTTATTCCGAATTGCACCTCGGGTTAGATTGGGCTATTAAATGTGGATGGGAAACACATCACACGTGTGGGGTATGTTGCAATGAGTGAAAGTTTAGAGGTGTGAGTGCCAATGATATAGTAGTTTTGGGAGGGGGCAAAGTGAGTCAAAGTCGCAGTGTGATAAGAACTCACTCTAATGAAATAGAGATAAATTGATAGTGAACTCCAATTAGGGCTGGAGACAAACCACAAGTCACACTTTTGATTACAATTTGCAATGCCTCAACTGTATCTCGTCTCCTTGTCTTATACTAGTGTTACTGCTGCATGATAACTAGATAAAATAATATAGCCGATGATAAAGTGCATAAGATAAAGATAAAGATGTTGGACAACTAAGATGACCAGCTATCCTTTATTGGTCTTCCACGATAACCCTATACTCCTCTTCATGCTTGTTAGGTCGATCACGTTCCTTGCTTTCCTTATCTGATACTATCACGTCATTGGGTTGTTCCTTGCTCTTCTGATCTGCTACTATCACATCTAAGTAACGAGGATTAGGATGGAATGTCCTTGTGGTCCTACATGCATGGAGTGCTATCACAGTGAGACTCACGTGTAACGGATTCTGTCAACTTTAACAACTCAATTTGACCTAGGGTGCAACTCGAAACAAAATGGTAGTTTGTAGGGGAGAGTTACAGTGACTCAAAGTTTAGAGGTACGAGTGTAAATGGAGTGATAGTTTTGGGGAGGGGGGCAAACTATAATTTACCCAAAAACAAATGAAATGAAAGAAGACATTTTTTTGGGGGGGTTGGGGGGGGGGGGGGCGGGGCGGCAGAAGCAGATAAGCCAAATGACGATGCTTACTCCCTAAAGCCTGGACAGAAAAGCATAAAGAAAGCAAACAGGTTTGACCTTCAACTTTGTGAATACTGGCACCAACAAAGAGACCATGTACAATTGAGGTCATGCACAATTAAGTTTAATTAGCAAAGCTTATCAAATCCAATACTCAAGTTAATACCACATGCGAGAAGGCCTTACTCTATAGCAAGTAACTTCAGCTCCTTCGGGAAATGCAACAGATAATGTGTGCTTCAGTTCAATGGCCACAAGCAAGTTTTCCAGAAGATGCATGATTGATGGCAACAAAGATATTGAACTCCCGATATCTTTGGAAAAGCCAATGATCTTCAACTGACATAGCTCGGGAGGCAAATCAATAAAGTACTCCTCCAGTTCATGTGATTCTGTTTTTGACATATAAAGCTTATAAAAAATAATCGGACAGAGAGTTATAAGAGACATTGACTCATTGAGATGACTCCAATTTAAGCAAGAAGCTAATCTTATAATCATATATTTTTAAAATATTTTTTATTATTAAATAAATAATTAAATTCACCATTTTGTTTCAGCTTTTAGAACATAAAGAAAACAAAAACACAACAATAGCGTAACTTGTACAAGGGAGAGCTATAATGAAAGTACCTTTGCTTAGACATAATATATTGTGTATCATTCAATCTAACAAACATGATTAATATTTCTACAGCTGCTCCATACTTGATCCACAATGTAACACATGATTTACACTAGCTTAAGGGTTTGGTGGTTCCAGTACCCAACCCTCCTCTTTTCTGGGAATTTTTTTTTTTTTTTTTTTTTTTTTTTTCACACTTTACCCTTTAGGCCACTTCCATGAAATTATGTAAGTGGCACCCTCAAGATAACATGTGTTTGAGCAAGGCCCCCTTCAATTAGAAATATTGTTATTGAACCTCAGTCTTTCACATTAACAATTTCAATATTAAGTAACCATTTGCCCAATGAATTTGGAGCATCCGCAAAAATATTATTAATAATAGCTAGCCCTCCTATTTTATTCTTTTTAATTTAAATTAAAGTGCAAATTACTGTAGCACAGCTATCATTCACACAACTTAAGTAGCAAAAGATTATGGTATTTGCCATTTCTGAGTTCTTATACTTAGGCTTTGATAAATGGTAATGATTGACACTATTATAAGTCTAGGATTCAATGGTTACTAGGGTTTCTAGCCCATATAATGTTCTGACCCTCTTTTCTGAGGCATGGCAGATAACTTAGAGTACACAACTACTTTTTTAAAATGTCATAGAGCCTAGATTCTTATCATCTTGCTCGATCTCTCCATATCTTTTATTCTTCTTCTCCTACTTCATCTTTCTTTTTTATTATTATTTGTCCCTCTGCTTAATTTCTGGGATTAATATTTGCTGGTTTAAGAAAGCAAATAAACAGATCACAAAATTAGCCCAAGTCCAGTTTCTAATCCCAGTTTCCCATTCTTAAAATCCTCTGCCATTAGAACAATCTACTATAGATCCACTGGGTGCATATTTAATTTCCCAATTCAAAACAACAGCTATGTCAGTCGCAAAGAAGTTCTATGGTCCTGTTTGCTTTCAGTACAGTGGTCAGTGAGCAGAATATTTTCTGCAGCATGATCTAAATTACACATTGAATTGTGTGTGTGTGTGTGTGTGTGAGAGCGTGCATATTTATACAAAGGATGCTGCCTGATAAAACATACAGCAGAAAACTAATTGAGATATAATTTTTTTTCTTAAGTATGATTGAGATATTAATAGATTCCAAAATAACACAATTGGAACACATGTTTCACTTCATGCAATACTCCCAACAAAGAGAGAACTATGACAGAAAACAAATAAAATAATTACCTGAATCTTCTGATTTTCGGTTGCGTAGCAAGTTATGCAAGCAAAAAAGTGGTTTTGCATGCAGAAGAGGTTGTCCAGGGTATTTAAGTTGAATGCCAAACCTGACTTCCAACATTTAAGGAAATAAATGCCAATATAAATTTAAAAATAGAAAACCAACAGAAGTAATAGAATATTTTGTAAGATGAATGCCAAAGTTCTTTATATATTGTATTTATAAATTCTTAAAATTTTTGATAAGTAAAAACGAGGGAGGTAATTCTTAAAATTCACACAAATGTCACATGAATAAGCATTTTTTTTTTTTTATAAGTACATCAATAAGCAGAAATTAGGCCTTGCGTGATATAAAATGTCCTGAGGAGGAATCTAAAATGACATAAAAATATAAATAGTCAACCAAGTGTCAAGAAGTTTAGTCACATACTGCTCTAAGTGCTCCAGGTAGCTTGAAGTTTCTGATTCTTTATAAGGGCTGTATCCATTCTTTCCATGAACAATGTGAGTAATGAAGAAAAACTCCTTTCTGTGTGGGGCATACACTAAACTATTCTCAACATCACTTATACTTCTGTAACCATTGATAAGTTGCAAGTGTTCATCATCCAAAGGAAAATGTTCTTTAACCATGTCATCTTCTGAAGCCCTGAAAACTGGGGATGATAAACATCTCATAACAATCTCCCAATCTACAGTTATTGTACTTTCATTATCAAGCAAAACTACTGGAAGCAACAGGTAGAATGTTGATGAACTCGATTTACTAATATCATTCCTTCTCAAGGGAACAAATTCAGGAATAAATTCTGATCGGTCAAGGATGATCTTGAGATACATTTCTTGAAAATTCTGTGCAAACATAATCTGCAAGAATATAAGTCAGGGACTGTCAGAAAGTAAGTTTCACAGTACAAAATTTTGTCCAAAAAACACAATTTACCTCATTTTTATCAAATTCTGCAATTCCTGATGGGACAAGCTTTGTCATCACAGATCTACCACGAGCCAGATGAAGATCAAGTTCCATTCTCTCAGCCTCTAACGGGAGAGGTGCTTTGACAAATAGACCAAACTTTTTATAGACCCTATCTTCAGGATCAGGACTAAATTTTATATAGTAGGAGTTAAGACGGACAGAATTTTCCAAGTTAGTCCATGGTTTTCTTAGTGCAGCAGGTACAAGCATCTCCTGTAGTTCGCATCGTAGATTATCATCTGACGACATACAAAATCAAAGAAAATTGATATGACATAATAATGAAAAGGGAAGAAACTTTCAAAAGAAGAATTGCCTCAATGGCTCAACCTTTGCAGCTATCCGAGTCTGAAGAATCCAGCTCCAATCCATCTACATTTGCATCATCTTTCCCAGGCAAGAGGTAGTCATTCAAGGCCCCCATTTTATGCAATGTTTCAATTGCTTTCAGACAAGCATCTTGTTTAGCAGCTTCCATTGAACATTGTGGTGTACCAACAATTTGATTTATTGGAGCATTCAAAGGTAACTTTATGTGGCAGACAGTACCCCCCAAGTCATCAAAATAAAAGAACTCTGGGCAGGGAAGAAAAAACCTGTAAAAAGAGATCAATACAAATTTCAGTCTTTTAAGTGATTGACTGCATGGTTTCTTGAGTGAAACAACCGTGATAATTAGTACAAGGGCATACTCATCATGCGGGAGTTTCGAACAATACTGATGGAGTAATGATATGCTAAATCCAGAGCTGACAGAAGCACCAGATGAAACAACTTTATTGATTCTTTCTTCAGGACCTATAAATGTACCATTTGACATTCGATGAGTAATTTCCTTGTTCATTTGATCTTCATCCTTTTGAAAATTTTCTATCAAATCTAGCTCCTTCTGGTTGCCACTGAAACATCAACATTAATGACAGTTACTCCCATGTGGAAGAAGAAAAAGAACCTAATGGATGGAGTTACATACAACACATGCTTTATAAAAGCACCTGTTCACCAAAAAGGCATATTCAGACTGAGGCATTCGTGCACGACCTCTTGACTGTATGAAGCTAGAAACAGTTTCTGGGAGATCAAACCGAATCACAAGGCAGCATGTCTGAATATCAAGTCCTTCTTCACAAACTTTAGTTGCAACCAATAGATTTAACTGCCAAACAAACAAGCAATAGAAATAAATACACAGCCTCAATCCCTGGAGAGTCAATATCTTGCATAAATGTCTTTCTACATCATCACCGGCATCAAAGCTTTGTTCAATATTACTCTAATTACACAATAAAAGCACATTTGAGTGCCACACTATTTTATTCCCATACATATTTTCCACCCACTATATACTCGATGGGTGCCACAAGTAACCTGACTCAAGATATAGAGATGATTAATATCGATTCTCTAGCAGCAATGTAGCAACATAAAATATTCCAAAACCGTTTCTGAAAAATAACGAATTCCCTAAAAGAGACTTGAGTGCCCTAGCTCCTAAAGCTATATTATATCAAATGCATCCATTAATCACTTAATGTACCCAGCTATTGCATCGGTCATACTGGATAATGATTCCTTAGTAAAAATCCTAAATTATTTAGTCTGGCCTCTGTGTTTCCTTGAAACTTAATAACATACATGAAGTTACAGCTGTTCCAGTCATGGACAGCATTGTTCTCATAAAAACTAAGAGCAAGTACCTGTATGTTACAATATTCCTTTAGCCATCTCCAACGAATACATGTCCCACAGTAAGCATGTAAGAAAAATCTCAATACCAACAACCTCGCATTCGTGTCTGACCAATTATGTGCCCATTGAACAGAATCTGCATCTATGACATGCCACCTTGTATGCACAATATATACTTTAATGAAGAGTTCTTCCTCAGCTATAAACAAAGTCAAGCTCAAACTTTGTCTAATGCATCTTATAATATATTAAGCTAACACAAGACATACATAAAAATTGATGAATTTTGACCTGCCATAAAAAAAGAAGCAACCAATGTTAAAACCTTGAAAATAAGCATTACCTCTCCAGATCGGAATCTCTCAAGAATAATGTTCATGGTCTTCCGTGACATACTTTTTACTCCAGAGTGGACTCCCACAAGAAAATCACACTTCCAAGATGCTAGAAACTTAAGCTTCTGTAGTATGTATGACAACAATCTTGCCGTAACAATCCTATTTACAAATATTATACATTTCATATTTGGTTGTAACCTGAAAAAAAAAAAAAAAATCGAAGTTTCATCAGAATAATTGAAGAATCTTGCTCCATATTTTGTCACTCGCTTGTATAATGTATGCAATAATGCAAGCAATATTTTAGCCTTGAACAATGCAATCAGAGTTTGGCAGAGCACTATTCTCAGGTCATGAGAGATGGAGGTTTATTCCCCATCTATAGCGTTCTACTCTTTCTGAGATGGACTTGGTTCCCAATGAGCACTCTGCCCTTGTTGCCTCTCATGGGAATTCTAGTGGATCTCAAGGAGGCAGTAGTGGTAGAGGTGGCCATAGTATACGCGGTGGTGGACGCTCTGGTAGCCGGGAACGTAAGAAGTGCACACATTACGGCCACAACAATCATTTTGTCGATTATTGTTGGGATTTTCATTGCAAACCCACTGCGGCCAATCAAGCCGTTGCCCAAGATGATTCCACCCCAGCATCTACTTCCTCTACCCTCTCCACCACAGTTTAGGAGACCGAAATAATCTCCCTCCCGAGAGATGAGTATGCTCAGTTTCTTGCTTATTAGAAGCAAGCTTCTTCTTCCACAGCCACCCTAGCCCAATCAGCTACTGCATCCCATTGTCTCTTATGCTACTTACCATATGTGGGTCACCGATTCTGGTGCAAATGAGCAAATGACTGGTGTGTCTACTCATCTCTTTGATTACCATGTTATTACATCACCTCGTAGTGTTACCCTAGCCAATGACTCCTTACCCAAAGTTCACAACTCTGGAACTACTCATCTGTTTTACACATTCCTGATTTTCCTTTTAATTTGTTGTCTATTTGTAAAAGCACAAAGATCTTCGGTGTTCTGTGAGTTTTTACCATTCTCTTTGAATTTTTCAGGATCTCGAGACGACAAGGATGATTGGTATGGGGTATGAAATCGGTGGTCTCTACTATCTAGATTTGCTCCCCTCACACCTTCACATGCTCATCAGTCATTGCTATCTCCTTTTCAATGACACTATCGCCTTGGTCATCCGTCTCTTTCCACTTTGAATCGTCAAGTAGAGAGTCTTGGTTCCATATCACTTTTTTCATGTGAAACCTTGTTAAAAGTAGTAAACACCATCCTGGGTCTTTTCCATCTAGGTTGGTTGGTCGGGTTTCTAACCCTTTTGAGTTAGTCCACTCTGATGTATGAGGTCCATTTAGTGGAGTCCAATCAATTTCAGTATTTTGTTACGTTTGTTGATGACTTCTCTCGTATGACTTGGTTGTTTTTAATGAAATTTCATTTAGTTAATATCCATTTTTCACCTTTTTCGTAAAGATATTAAAACTCAATTTAATAAGAAAATTTGAGTATTACAGTCCAACAATACCAAAGAATATGTTTCTCATTCCTTCTCCTCTTAATTATTTGACAAAAGAATGGTGTTGTTGAGCACAAGAACCAGCACCTGCCTGATGTTGCCCAAGCTTTCTTGTTTCATATACATGTCCCCAAACGTTTTTGGAGTGATTCAGTCCTTACCGAATGCCATCTCATCAGCAAGATGCCGTCCACTCTCCTTGATGGAGCCTCTCCATCTTGTTTCCTTCCTCTCCGGTCTTCCCTTTGCCTCCTAGAGTTTTTGGATGAGTTTGTTATTGTTTTTTTTTTCATAAGTAATGTAATTTATAAAAAAGCGTAAGGCACCTCTAAGTACACAGGTAGTATATACAAGAGGCTCCAAACGAACAGAAGAAACCCAAATGATACAACAACAACAAAAATCCCCTGAGGCACTCAACGCTAAAAAGCATGAGTCTTGCTTTTCCCCCGCCTAGAGGATGCTCCCTTAGCATCATGGTTGATGGAGCATTCTAAGTTCAGAAGCTCCCTTCTACCCTTTATTTTCTGAGGGGTAACCTCTAAGGTAACATCGATCTCCTCACACAAATCCCCCATCAAAGCCCAGTCCAAACGGGTGGCAGAGGGAAATTACCCAAAGGGTAAAGAAAATCTTCGTCTTCCCAACCCCAGGAAACTCTATCCTCCTCCTCACTATCCACCAACTCTAAAGATGGACTGAATTCAATCGGCCACTTTTGGGACTAGACCAAGCCTGTCATTGCACCGAAAGAGAGGTGGAGCACCAAATGCCGACATTGTCTTGGCAATCAAGCTATCATCCACATTCAAAAATTTGTTCTCCCTCATCTTGCGGTTATAGCACTTCACGGGTTTAGAGGTCAGCAATGATGGGGACCCCAAATCAATAGCCCGAAGCCATGACACCCGGCGAATTCTCCGGCCCAGGAAGCCCTCTTGGAGTCAACGCAATATTCAAGTCTACACCAAAGACCCTAACCGTAGGAGCGGATGGAGGAGGGGCCATACCTGAAGCTTCCTTGCTCGGACCCATAGCAACCGGCAGGGACAAAGGGTTGAGAAAGCCACGCCACAGAAGACTCTTCATCGGTTTAGGGTTCCCTCCATCACTGTGTCGAGCCACTAAAGCGGAAGATACCGAAATCTGAGATTCTAGTGTTATCTAGATGAACGCCAAAGACGAGCTTGTCGTCTAGGAAACATTAGCGACACCAAAACTCGTCGGAGCAGGCCCAATAGAGACCCCTGCCGAAATCTCTAGGACCAAACTATGTTGGTGGCATGCACGCGCACGCAAATCACACACACACACACACACACACACACACACACAACATATATATATATATATGCATTATGAGGTAAGAGAGGCTATGTTCAACACTTAGCCTCGTCTTCCACAATTTTCTTCCCACGCAAACCCTACAACATCGTATGAGAGCCTTAACTACATCCTCTGACTGTGTCTTATTAGATCCATTACTCTCTACTTCTCCCTTTTGTTTCTTTTTTCTCTCTGTGTTTTGTGCTACTGTTCGTGGACTTTTGAGAATTGGGCTTTATGCCCGTGATTAGAGGCATTGCTCGATTGAAACTACTTTTGCAGCAAAGGTTTCATACAAAAGATTTGGGAAAACTAAGATATTTTCTGGGAATTGAAGTTGCTAGATCTCAAATAGGTATCAAATTATCTCAGAGAAAGTATGATCTTAGTTTGTTAGAAGATACAAGCCTTCCGGGTGCTCGTCCTGTTGACATTTCAATGGATCCTAATAAAAAATTACTAGAGGATGAAGGGGAATTACTTGAAGATCGTATTATCTTGCTATTACCAGGCTAGACATCTCTTATGCAGTTAGTGTTGTTAGTAAGTTCTTGGAGGCTCCTAGGGTTTCACAATGCGAAGTTGTTGCTTCACATATTGCGTCTAACCCAATTTTTCATGAAAGGACAAAGCATCTTGTGGTTGATTGTCATTTTATTCGAGATAAGATACTCAACGAAGATATATCTACACCATCTGTGGCGTTTGGAGATCAGTTAGATGTGGTGTGGACTCTTTCTAAGAGGAGAAATTTTGAAGTGAAGACTTTCTATAGAGCTTTAGTTTGTCACGAGGCGGCTTCTTTTCCGTGGAAGGGTATATGGCGTGTTAAAGTTCCAAAGCGGGTGGCGTTCTTTGTTTGGACTGCGGCTTTAGGAAAGATTTTAACTCATGACAATTTACGTAGGCGTGGTATTGTGGTGGTAGAGTGGTGTGTTATGTGTAAGAAGCATGGGGAATCCGTTGATCATCTTCTCCTTCATTGTGACGTGGCTCGGGTTGTTTGGAGTTCTTTTTATAGCTTGTTTGGGGTGGAGTGGGTTATGCCTAGTAGTGTCTTGGATTTATTGAGTGGGTGGGGTACTTTGTTGGGTCGTGGTACTGTTAACCGAATTTGGAAGCAGGTTCCTTTATGTGTTTTGTGGGGCCTGTGGCGTGAGAGAAATTCTAGGCTTTTTGAGGATGTGAAGGTTCCGGTGGGGGCTCTTTGTAGAAATGTGCTTCATATGTTATATCTTTGGGTGTCGGTGCATAGCCCGGGTAGTATGTCGTTTGCTGATTTTTTACTTTCTTGTTCGTTCATTTCCTCTAATTAGGGGCTCTTTTTGTATACTTCCTGTGTACTAGGGTTGCGCCCCTTTGCGCTTTTTAATGAATTTTTACTTATCAAAAAAAAAATGTTTACAAAATCCTTGTGTTAAAAGAGGTCAGAGTTTATTTGTTCAAAGCTAGGCCTATATGATATATATGCTTCAGCTTGAGGGGGAGTGTTAGAAGAGCTTCTTAGTGTTAAAAGAATATGTTGGTGAGAGGAATAAGTTACCGGGGTATTTTGGTCTTTGTATTGAATGTTACAATATATATTTATGTTAAAATATTAATTAAATGATTAAATTTACAGCTTCCTATAAGCTTAAGCTTTTAGGACAAGTGGTAATTTAACATGGTATTAGAGCAGAGGTCCCGAGTTCGAACCATGTCTCCTTCATTTACCTCTCATTTCAATTAAATATTCCATATGTTGGGCCTCACCTTTAAAAAGGAGTTTGAGCCCATACGTGAGGGAGAGTGTTAAAATATTGATTAAATAATTAAATTTACTTCTTCTTATAAGCTTAAGTTTTTAGGACAAGTAGTAATTTAACAATATATATATATAGGCATTATGAGGTGAGAGAGGCCACGTTCAACACAGCCTCCTCTTCCACCATTT
The DNA here is from genome assembly GCF_958979055.1 of Alnus glutinosa. NCBI lineage: Eukaryota > Viridiplantae > Streptophyta > Magnoliopsida > Fagales > Betulaceae > Alnus > Alnus glutinosa. The sequence goes on from NC_084889.1 coordinate 34,497,334, forward strand.
TCTTCCCATGCAAACCCTACAACAATTACGTTCACAACCTTGGACCAGCTTTTGACAAACTTGAACCTCATTCCACCAAGTGTCTTTCTTGGTAATTCACAGACTTATAAGGGATATCGGTGCTATTCTCCAGTCTTGCAATGCTACCTTACTAGTGTTGATGTTATTTTTATTATGTCTCAGTCATATTTCTTTGGAGCTAGTTATCCTGAAGACTATCAGTTAGAGTTGTCTTCTTCATCTTCTACCCCTTTTCCAACTTTGAGTTCCCTACCTTCCTCTTCTACTGTTTACTTGCCTCTTCAGGCACCAACTCTGTTTTAGGTATATTCCAGACGTCCACACCCGCTAGCTCTAGTACCCCCCCCCCCCTGCGAAGCACCAAATACAAGTCACAGATCACATCAATTGGATCATTATTGGGGTTTTATTTAGTTGCACAGTTTTTATTATTATTATTTATTTTCAAATGGGTGTGTTGTTTTAGTTTCATTTGGACTTTATTTATTTTCATTTGGATTTTAGGTTATTTTACCGGCCCGTTAGCTCAAGTATCAATAGGGTTAGGGTTAGGGTTTAGCTATTAGCCTATTTAAACATATTTTTCTATTGTAATCGATAGCTTTTGATGAATAATATTATTAACATGGTTTTGTCATCTTCTCCCCTCTCCCGAGCTTCTTCTTCTCTTTCTCTGGCTTCTTTTTGTTGAAAATAACGGATCTTTCCATATTGGGTTTTTTTTTTATAAGTATCCATATTGGGTTTTTCCTGATTGGGTTTTATTCTCTGAATTTATTCTGATTATATTGCCTATTTTCTTTCCATATTAGTTCGTAGGGTTTCTCTATTTAAACAATGTAATCGCATGAGATTATGAGGTAATAAGAATAATTCTTCTTCCTCTACGTTTCAACATGGTATCAGAGCCACCCTAGGGTTTCGTTCGTCTCTGGGTGCTTGGGTTACACGTTCGTTTCCTAATTTTCTCTGCCGCAACATTGTTTTGCCGTGTCTTTTTTTTAGGATTGTGCAACTAGATGTGGCTCACCATAATCTAGGTCGCACAACCCACAGAAGGTATTAACGGCGGTTTCTGGGCTGGTCCTCCGACAGATGGCGGCGTTTTTTGGTGAACACCGATCCATCCCGAATACTACTTGGTGTGTTTGATGGACCAATTGCAAACAAGGTGGCCTTCCTTGTTCTGTTCGGCGAGTTCTGGTTCATCTTGAAGTGTTTTGAGGCCTACCGGCGGACGTGATCGGCGGCGCATGGAGCTCCGGCGACGGCGAGACGGTTCTGTCTCGGCTTGACTAAACGAGTCTCGGTTTGACTAAACGACACGTCGTTTATCACAAAACGACATGTCGTTCAGAAAGGGATCCAGGTTTGTCGTTCCACTGCTAAACGACCTGTAGTTTAGTTTTTGTGACAAAAAAAAAAAAAAAAAAAAAAAATATTTGCAGAATGAGTCATCTATTTTTATGGTTCAATTTCTAGTTCCATCTTTCCTTGTAATTTTCTTTTTGAGTCCACCGGTTGTGTTGGAGCGCTATAGTTGGTAAGATGTCTGATTCAAAAATGTCGGAGACAAATCAGACGAAAGGGGCAGTGAGTCAGGTGGTGACCTCCCTTGGTGAAAATCCAACTCTTCAAATCACAACTGTCAAATTGGATGGGCTCAATTATCTTGCTTGGTCACAATCAGCTCTTTTATCTATTAAGAGCAGAGGGAAGATGGGATACTTGAATGGCAGAATTCAAGAACCACAGCCCAATGATCCCGCTTATGATAAGTGGGAAGCAGAAAATTCCACAGTTATGTCATGGTTACTGCATTCAATGCAACCAGAAATCAGTCAGGGGTACTTATTTCTCCATACGGCCAAAGAAGTTTGGGATGCTGCTGCTCAAACATATTCCAAAGTGGGGAATGCTGCACTGAAGTATGACTTGAAGCGCCGGATCCATGGTCTCACGCAAGGTGATTCTCTAGTAGCCACTTATTTTCATAAACTCCGCAGTTTGTGGCAGGAGTTAGATCATTATCAGAATTTGCAGCCTATGTGCGCTGTTGATGCCGCTCAAATTAAGAAGATGATTGAAGAAGAACGCATTTATGAGTTCTTGGGTGGACTAAATTCAGAGTATGATCCTGTGCGGGTTCAGATTTTTGGGAAGGAGCCACTTCCATCACTACAAGAGGTGTTTTCTTACATTCAAAATGAAGAGAGTCGTCGTAGCACTATGCTCCATTCCGGTTCACAGTCCCAATCCGCTCTTGTGGGTGCCACTCAACGCACTACGAGCAACAGTTCCAGATTTCGAGATAGGGACAGAACAGCAGATGCGACCTCAGATGACAAAGACAAATTATTCTGTGATCACTGTAATAGGTCACAACATACTCGGGAGACTTGTTGGAGGCTTCAGGCCATCCTACCCGAGGTCGTGGGGGTCGCACAGGTGGAGGATTTAGACCTCGAGCCCATCATACTTCTACAGTTGAGACGACCACTCCCACACTTGATACGTCTTCCTCTACTACAGATATAGGGGGCCTGAGTAAGGACGAGGTAGAAGCACTCCGTCGACTTATGTCTCGATTGGACACACCTGCTACTGCAGCATCATCCTCCGCTCTTACAGGTAATTTGGCCATTGCTCTGAATACATCTGCTACTCCACCTGATGATCCGTGGGTCATTGATTCTGGTGCCTCTGATCATATGACTGGTATGTCCCCTTTATTTTCGTCATATAATCCTTGTTCAGGCAAAGACAAAGTTAGAATAGCTGACGGTTCTCTGTCGTCAGTATCAGGTAAAGGATCTATTTCTGTGACCCTTTCTATGACCTTGGCATCTGTTCTTCATGTCCCTAACCTTGCTGCTAATCTTTTATCCATTGCTCGTATTACCATTGAGCTAAATTGTCGTGTAATCTTTTACTCTTACTATTGCTTCTTTCAGGACCTAGCCACGGGGAGGATGATTGGCAGTGGTAGCTTGAAGGATGGCTTGTACTATCTGGACTCTCAGCCCGACACACATGGTCGGCTCATACAGGCTTATCATACAGTTCGGGCGGATGACTTGGCAGGTAGAATCTGGCTCTAGCATCAACGTTTAGGGCATCCTTCTTTTTTAATTTTGCAACGCATGTTTCCAACGTTATTTTTACATAATAATGTTTCTAAGTTTCAATGTGAAACTTGTGAACTTTCAAAACACCATCGTGTGTCTTTTTCTCCTAGTATCAATAAAAGTGATGCACCTTTTGTTCTTGTTCATACTGATGTGTGGGGTCCTTCACGAGTGGTTTCTTTATCTGGTTATCGATGGTTTGTATCTTTTATTGATGATTTTTCCCGAACCACATGGGTCTACTTGTTAAAGGACAAAAGTGATGTATTCTCTGTGTTTCAGATATTTTATAAGATGGTTCAGACTCAATTCAATGCCACGATTAAAATTGTTCGCTCTGACAATGGGGGCGAATATATGTCTAGTAATCTTGAGGCTTTTTTTCGCGACCACGGCATTATCCATCAAACTACGTGTTGATACTCCACAGCAAAATGGTGTCGCTGAACGGAAAAATCGGCATCTGTTAGAGGTAACTCGTTCCCTTATGCTTGACACGCATGTTCCCAAATCTTATTGGGGGGATGCCGTACTTACTGCTACATATCTCATCAATAGGATGCCTTCTCGGGTTCTAGATTTTCCAACACCCCTCGAGGTGTTGTCCCCACCTCACTCTACTACAAAAGGTGTTTCTCCAAAAGTTTTTGGGTGTGTTTGCTTTGTCCATATTCATGGCCCTACTAGGAGTAAGTTAGACCTTCGATCCCTCAAATGTGTCTTTGTTGGCTACTCTCCCACTCAAAAGGGATACAAATGTTATCACCCTCCATCCAGAAAATACTTTGTCTCTATGGATGTCACTTTCTTTGAGCAACAATCCTACTTCTCATCCACCCCTACTCCTCTTCAGGGGGAGAGTCAGATTGAAGAGGATGAGGAGGATTTTTTGAGTCCGTTACCTGTCCCTACTCCTATACCAGAGCCAGAGGTTACTAATGAGTCTCCAACTAAACCTACTGATCAGCCATGTGCACCACCTGTGGAAGAGTTGAGAGTTTACTCCAGGCGCCAGAAAGCTAAGACCATTCCTGATGCTACATGCCAAACATCTGATTCGGGCTCAGGTACTACTTCTTCAGGTACTACTCCATCTACTGTTGATATGAATTCTGTAATACCTGTTGTTAATGATACAAGTCTGCCCATTGCACAACGCAAAGGAGTTAGGTCATGTACACACCATCCATTGTCTGATTTCGTTTCTTATCAACATCTCTCTTCACCATATCGTTCCTTTGTTTCCAAATTGTCTTCTGTGTCTGTTCCTAGAAATCTACAGGAGGCACTTAATGATCCAAAATGGAGGACAGCGATGCATGAAGAGATGAAAGCTCTTCACAAGAACAAGACGTGAGATTTGGTCAAATTACCTAATGGAAAAAAGGTTGTTGGCTGCAAGTGGGTGTTCACTATCAAGCATAAGGCCGATGGTTCTGTGGAACGATACAAAGCCAGACTTGTTGCAAAAGGCTTTACCCAGACCTATGAGATTGATTATGAGGAAACATTTGCACCTGTAGCAAAGATGAACTCAATTAGGGTTCTATTATCTATAGCTGCAAACTTAACTTGGCCTCTACATCAATTTGATGTAAAGAATGCATTTCTTCATGGAGACCTCGAAGAAGTTTATATGGAAATTCCCCCTGTATTGGAAGATTCATCCTTAGCAGGAAAAGTGTGCAAACTAAAGAAGACTTTGTATGGCTTGAAACAATCTCCAAGAGCATGGTTTGAGCGGTTTTCCCGGGCTATGCAGAGATTTGGTTACAAGCAGAGTCAGGTTGATCATACACTTTTCATCAAGCATTCCTCTCAAGGAAAGGTAACAGCTTTAATTGTGTATGTTGATGATATTGTCTTGACAGGCAATGATGATGGGGAGATGCAGAACTTAAAACATCGCCTTGCAAATGAGTTTGAAATAAAAGACTTGGGGGCTCTGAAGTACTTTCTGGGCATTGAGGTAGCAAGGTCAAAGCATGGTATATTTATCTCCCAACGAAAATACATACTTGATCTTCTTAAAGAAACAGGAATGCTTGGGTGTAAAGTTACTGACAATCCAGTAGAGGTAAATGTTAAACTGGGAGAATGTCGTGAAAGCCCCTTGGTGGATAAGGGTAGATATCAGCGATTGGTTGGGCGATTGATTTATCTATCCCATACCCGTCCACACATTGCATATGTTGTTAGTGTGGTGAGTCAATTCATGCATTCTCCGCGAGAGCCTCACATGGAAGCTGTTTATCGGATTCTTCGCTACTTAAAATCCTCACCGGGTAAGGGACTGTTGTTTTCTTAACATAATCATTTGAAAATAGAAGCCTATACAGATGCAGATTGGGCTGGCTCGATTACAGATTGAAGGTCTACATCAGGTTATTGCACATTTGTGGGAGGTAATTTGGTTACATGGCAGAGCAAGAAACAGTCCGTAGTTGCTAGATCTAGTGCAAAGGCAAAATTTAGAGCTATGGCTCAAGGAGTGTATGAAATATTATAGTTGAAAATACTCTTGACAGAGCTTGGGTTTGACTTCAAGGACTCAATGCGACTGTATTGTGACAATAAGGCAGCCATCAGTATTGCTCATAATCCAGTCCAACATGACCGAACCAAACATGTTGAGATTGATAGACACTTCATTAAAGAAAAACTCAGAGAAGGTATCATCTGCACACCAAATGTGAAGACTGGAGAACAATTGGCGGAGATGTTGACAAAGGGTGTTTCTAGTGGTACTCTTCATTCAACCTTATTCAAGCTGGGCATGCGAGACATCTATGCCTCAACTTGAGGGGGAGTGTTGAAAATAACGGATCTTTCCATATTGGGTTTTTCCCGATTGGGTTTTATTCTCTGAATTTATTCTGATTATATTGCCTATTTTCTTTCCATATTAGTTCGTAGGGTTTCTCTATTTAAACAATGTAATCGCATGAGATTATGAGGTAATAAGAATAATTCTTCTTCCTCTACGTTTCAACACTTTTCTCCTCTCTCTTGGCTTCCCCCTCTCTTCTTTGTCTCTTTCTTCAAGCTTTCTTCTCAAAGTATTTTGTCATGCATCAACTTTGGGGTCAAAGACTAAGTTTTGATTGTTTCCTATAACAATCATGATCCACAATCCCTAGTCAGGCCAAACTTCTATCACGTAAACACCCCAAAAGAAACTCACCTGCCACCACCAGCAAATAAGCCACCCCAACCGGCCACCACAGCCATTCCAAAAAAAAAAAAAAAAATCAAGAGAAACCCAAATAGAAATCGTTGTTGCTGCCACCCAAGACCCCAAAACCACCACTGTGCCACCACATTACCCATCATAATGCCTTGCACCATCGAGCAACCAGCAACCCAGAGGCGCTGCCACCTACTAGTCGTTTCAACCTCCAGCCCACCACCAGATAGCGCCATGAAGACCCCAAAACCAACACCCCGCCCCTGACGGCCTCTCTCCGTCAGTCCACCACTCAGAAGGCACCGTCCCAGCCACACCTCACAACTACCACCTTCTCTCTCGCTTGCACCACGTCACTTGTGCTTTGTGTCTGTTGTGTGTAGAGTTTTTGGAAGAGAGTTTTTTTCTAAGACCGAGAAAGATAATAGAACGAACAAAAGCAAGCCTTTTGTTTTGTTCCTTTATCACGTAGCTGAGGAAGAATAAAGAAACAAAGAGAAAGGAAGTCTTGTTTGTGGTCAATGGGTCTGTTAAATCACCACTTATCCCAAAAGCTTAAACTTATAGGAAGAAATAAATTTAATCACTTAATCAATACTTTAACATCCCCCTTCACGTGCGGGCTCAAACTCCCTTTTAATAGATGAGACCCAACACGTGAAATATTTAATTGAAATGGGAGGTAAATGAAAGAGACAGGATTCGAACTCAAGACTTCTACTCTGATATCGTGTTAAATCACCACTTATCCCAAAAGCTTAAGCTTATAGGAAGAAGTAAATTTAATCACTTAATCAATACTTTAACAGGATCAACTACTCTGAAGGGAATGTAGGGGGCAACACTTGGGTTCACCACCACTTGTGCATCCTTGGTGGATGGCTTTTAACTAAAGCCCAAGGTGCAATACAATGAATCCAAATTGGGGATAGGCAGCAGTAGACTCGCCCAAAATGGTGAGTGCAGTAGACGTCTGAAAAGGTGCCCATTTCGCCTATACAATATATCGAGACCAGGAGCTCTCTTCAGATAACGAACTACTCTGGAGGGAATATAGGGGGCTGTTAAAGTATTGATTAAGTGATTAAATTTACTTCTTCCTATAAGCTTAAGCTTTTAAGATAAGTGATGATTTAACACTGATGGCAGGGTGAGGTACCTTCCTTAAGCTCCGATACCATGTTAAATCACTTAATCAATACTTTAACAGGGGCAGCACTTGGGTTTACCACCACTTGGGGATAGGTAGCAGTAGACTCACCCAAAAGGCTGAAGTTTGCTGATTTATTTTACTTAGTATATTACGCTTGCCATTAAAATTACACAAATATTTTTCTGTGCTTGGTGTATGGCCTTAGATAAATCAGTTGCCTTAAATAATTTGTGCAAAACCTTTAGTCGGCATCCCACCTGTCATAGACCCCATCCAAATTGAAGCTTTTTGCCAAAGTCTGCTAGCTCCTTTAAAAAGCATGCAAAAACAAATGGAAGACTTCAACAACCAAATTGAAGACCATAGTAATTGGTTTCGGAGTTAAAATGAGTGAGGTCAGTGAAAAAGTGGTATTGAAATACCCACAATGGGTATGGTAAAATGTGTATCTGAAAAGCCTAACGAGAGTCCAGTGGATTCTCAAAAGGAGTTATCATGTGTGTCTAAACAGCCTAAAGATAGTCTTGTGGATTCTCAAGAGGATTCATTAGAATAGGAAAGTTTCAGGAAAGTTTCTGATATTCCCAACCCACCGTGTGATCTTGTCAATAGGTCTACAAGCGTTGTTCCATTGGAAGTGTCATGTCCTAGACCTAGGAAACCATTGGACATATTCCGATGTCGATGTCAATGTCTGCTAGAGTTCCTATGGCAACCAACACAATTGCACAACAAGGTCAACCAACACAAACCACACCATTAGCTCTGATCCTTTGGAAGAACCTCCCCCTTTTCCCAACACCTATCCTAGGCATGACCCTACACAACAACCTCTCTCACCAGCACATCAAGAAAATATTGATGTCTTTTTATATGAGCAAGTTGTTTTTGCCAGGGATGGAGGAGTGCACTATTTCCTAGTCCATTGGAAGCGCTGACCAGATTCAGACCATACATGGATCCCCACTGGCGTGTTGCAGCAGGCGATTATGATTTTAGCATACTACCAAGTTTACCAAACTCGATGGGGTCGAGTTCTTCCCACCCCGGCAGAATGATGCGGAGCACCAAATACGAGCCACAGATCACATGAGCTGGATTATTATTGGGCTTCATTGGGCTTTTTATTCTTGCTGTTTTTTTTATTATTTATTTTCAGATTGTTGTATTAGTTTCATTTGGACTTTATTTATTTTCATTTGGATTTTACGTTATTTTAGTGGGCCGTTAGCCCAAGTATCACTATGGTTAGGGTTAGGATTTAGTTATTAGCCTATTTAAACAGATTTTTCTATTGTAATGGACAGCTTTTGATGAATAATAATATTTACATGGTTTTGTCATCTTTTCCCCTTTGATTTTTTGTCTCTCTTCTCCCCTCTCCCGAGCTTCTTCTTCCCTTTCTCTGGCTTCTTTTCTCCTCTCTCTCAGCTTCTCCCTCTCTTCTAGTCTCTTTCTTCTCAAAGCATTTTGTCCTGCATCACCCTCTCATCCTCCCAGCTTACAGATCCTGCATCCTCACCTGACTTTGATTCTCTTCCCATTGCTCTCCGGAAAGGTACTCGCTCCTATGTGACCAAGCATCCCATTGGTAACTTTGTTTCCTATCAATCTTTATCTGCTTCCTTTTCTTGTTTTATCTCCATGCTTTCCAGCGTTTCCAGTCCGAAGACTGTTCAGGATGCACTCTATAACTCGGGTTGGCGAAAGGCTATAGAATTACAAATGCAAGCCATACATCAAAATAAGACTTGGGAGCTTGTTCCTCTACCCTCTGGAAAGCACAATGTTGGTTGCAAATGGGTATATAATATCAAATATCACCTTTATGGATATGTTGATCGCCTTAAGGCTCGACTGGTTGCTAAGGGCTACACTCAGGTGTATGGTGTTAACTATGATGAGACATTCTCTCCTGTGGCAAAGATCTCTAATGTTCACGTGTTAGTGTCTCTTGCTGCTAATCCTGATTGGCTTATTTATCAATTGGATGTAAAAAAAAAAAAAAAAAGAAAAAAAAAAAAGAAAAAGAAAAAGAAAAGCCTTTCTTCATGGTGATCTACTTGAGGAGGTTTATGGAGCAACCATCTCGGTTTGTTGCTCAGGGGGAGTATTGGGGCAGTGTCTACAAATTGAATAAAGCATTCTATAGTCTCGAGCAATCACCAAGAGCATGGTTTGAAAAGTTTTCTGAAGTAGTAATGGATTTTGGTCTCCATCGGTGCCAGACAAATCACTCGGTCTTTCACTTACATATTGTTGTTGGGTATATCATATTGGTTGTCTATGTAGATGACATTGTGATTACTGGAAGTGACTCTGGCAGAATCATCAGACTGAAACAGCTTTTTCCAGCAGCGCTTTCACACCAAAGATCTAGGTAAACTTTGGTACTTCTAGGGAATTGAGGTTGCAAGGTCAAAGATAGGCATCAACTTATCTCAAAAGAAGTATACATTTGGCATCCTTGAGGAGATTGGATTGTTAGGTGCTCAACCTGTTGATACTCATGGATCTGAATCATAAGCTTGTGAGACATGGAGAGTTATTCCCAGATCCTAGCAGATATCATCGATTAGTTGGGAAACTCAATTATCTCACCATCACAAGGCTAGATATCTTATATGCAGCTAGTGTAGTGAGTCAATTCTTAGCGGCTCTGAGACTCCCACATTGGGACACTATTATTCGTATTTGCTCGATTTCTTAATAGAGAACCAGGACAAGGCATATTGTTTAGAAAAAAATTGTCATCTCAGGGTGGAGGGCTTCACTAATGCAGACTATGCAGGGTCACCTTCAAGTAGAAGGTCCACTATGAGATATTGTACCATTTTGGGGGGAAATCTCGTAACAGGGAAGAGTAAAAAACATAATGTAATTGCACGATCAAGTGCAGAAGCAGAGTATAGAGCTATGGCTCATAACGCTAGTGAGCTGACTTCATTACGACATTTTCTTTAGGAGATAGGCTTCCTGGCACCTATTACTATTCCATTGTTTTGGGATAATCAAGTTGCTCTATATATTGCCTTCAACCCTGTGTTCCACGAGAGGACCAAGCACATTAAAGTAGATTGTCATTTTGTTCGAAACAAGATATTGAGTGGAGACATAGCCACACCATTTGTAAAGTCTGAGAACCAACTTGTTGATATTTTCACAAAGTCATTATGTACAAATCGGTTAGTCAATTTGTTCCAAGCTAGGCTAATATGAAAAATATGCTCCAAATTGAGGGGGGAGTGTTAGAATGCTAGAAGCTAATATTTGCGCACTTCTAGAAGGAACTGCTGCCCCTACCAGCTGGCCCTAGCACCTGTCATTCTAAGAATATTTTTTTTTTTGATAAGTAATTGTAATTTTATTAAAAACAGCGTAAGGCGCCCCTAGTACACACGGAGTATACAAAAAGCAACAGCCTCACAACCGACCCGACAAGGAACAAACCACAAAAACCACCCAACCCTAATCCCCTAATCCCCTAAGCCCCTAAATCTCACAATCTTCAATCAAATCCCATCGCCTATGTTCCTCATCAAGGGCAGAGAGGAAAGCCAAAGATCTATCCCCCTTATCCCCGAAATACATAGAGCATGCCATAGACAACTCCATAGTAGTTAAAGGCTGGAGTTGTTTTCCTTGACCCATCACCGGCTTTGTCTTCCTTCCTTGACATTTGTCCTGAATTAACGGCTTGGAGGTGGGATCATCCAGGGAGGAGGGAGGAAGAATCCTCCCTACCGGCGAGCCCATCTCAATGGAAACAAGTGGACCCACGGCAGAATTCTCTGACCCACTCCCTAAGTCCTCAAGAACAGAATATTTCCGACCAGCCTCTGAGGAAGCCAAAGAAGAAACCGGGAGAGGAAAATGAGAAGATTCGGTGACAAGAACGGGATCCGGCACCGAAACCAAGTCCGACCCCATGTTCGAACCCTGACAAATCCTCCGACCGGCATTCCTACGCCTAGAGGGATATTTCGCGTCACCGTAGTTGATGGAACTCTGCAAATTAAGAAGTTCCCTTTTTCCTTTAGACTTCTGGCGCGCAAAAACCTGGAACTCCTCTTCCAAGGCGTCCCGAACAGCCAAAGCCCCCTCCCCAAAATCCCCATCCAACGCCCAATCTAAAGGCAAAACTTCCGAATAATCATCTTCATCCTCCCCCCATACTCCAATCTCCCCATTATGATCTACGCCAACTGGCCAATTCCGAGTTTGGGAGCAACCACTCGCAGGAGTATAAGGAACTACCACCCCATCATAGTTAACCTCCTGAGGCACCACCGTTGAGACTGAAATCGGGGGAAGATTAAGAAACCCCTTCCTAAAAAGGCCCTGACTCACTGACGTCGTTGCCTTCTTTATAGCAGGATTTATAACCGCCTTCTCCGCAGTCGGCACTAGACCTGAGGCCCTCTTATCAACGAAACCGACTGACATCTTCATAGCTTGCAAAGAGTCAGAAAGAAGCCCCTCATCCCACTTTAAAGAATGCCTTTCCCTCAATATTTTCGCCCTTCTGTAGTAGCACCGGAATGGCTTAGAGGCCATCACGGGGAGGGGAGAACGCAGCTTCTCTCCTAAAAGAGTTGCACCAGCGAGAGACGGAGCGGCAAAAGAGTGATTAGGAAACTGAATCTTCCCCAATGGCCTAGACTTGAATGAATTAGAAGTAGAACCCACCGGAAAACCCCACTCCGGCGCCGGAGCAGGAGGGAAACCGAACCAAATAGTGGCTGGAAACACCCTCGAACTAGAAACCTCCGAATGCACCTGGGATCTGCTCGTCTCACCCCCGAAAATAGTCACCGATCTAGAATCTGTCCCTGTAACAGTCGCCGATAAGGACTCCGGCCTAGGATCAGCCGAAGACGCAAGACTCACGCCCACTTTCTCTCCCACCGTTGACACCTCCACACCCCCAGGAAGATTCCGATACAGATCCAACCCAGAGGACTTCTCTGTTGACGTCTCCGGCGAAGTTGTCGGCGAGCAGGAAACAATAGGTTTCCGCTTGATACGGGTCACTCGAAAACCCACATGTTTTCGAAAATTCCCTGACCCGGTAAAACGGCTCAGAACTCTCCCCACAGCCCGGCCCAAAGCCAAATGAAAACCGGACCCCAACTTTCGCCACGTCCGCGTATTTTAATCACATATTTTTTCAATTTTCTTCAATTTTTTCAAGGAGCCATATTTGTCAAGAAAGCCATATTTTAAATCAAACACCATTCCTTCCATAGTTAATGATGGTTTATTTTTTCTCTGTAGATGGGATTGCATTCAATTTGTCCTTTGTGGAGATCTTAAAGGAGCCATATTTTTCAAGAAAGCTTTTACGCCTTATTGGAATTCTTTCATCCTTCAGGTTGGTATTGAAGTGTTCATTACTGCCTTTTATGACAAATGTCCCTTGATTATCAGATTGAAAACCGGACCCCCGATAATTCTACCAAATGATTGTAAAGTTTTCCAATATATGTGGAATAAATTGAGGGCTGTTGTAGTAAGAAAACAGCCCTTCTTTATTTACAATTCTCTTCAATTTTTTTTCTTCCATCACATATTTTAATCTGATAATCAAGGGACATTTGTCATAAAAGGCAGTAATGAACACTTCAATACCAACCTGAAGGATGAAAGAATTCCAATAAGGCGTAAAAGCTTTCTTGAAAAATATGGCTCCTTTAAGATCTCCACACAGGACAAATTGAATGCAATCCCATCTACAGAGAAAAAATAAACCATCATTAACTATGGAAGGAATGGTGTTTGATTTAAACCCCATTTTTATTTCGAATATTTAATGGGCCAGTAAAAGATTATAGATCGAACAATTAAATTCCCATTAACAGACACTGTTTATAACAGAATTAAATCACACAACATGACTGATACAGTAAGTTATGTTGTTTGAATAGAGACAATGCCAGGATGAGATGACATTACAGGCTGCAACCAAAAAAAATCTAAGCACATTATAATACCTGTCTTACAATCAGAAGCAAAGACTTCAGCAGCCAGAGCTAGATATCTATCACATACAGAGTCACCACTGAAATTTCCTTCCACCTCTATTAATACATTTCGCTCAGAGTGGTCACCACTTAAAAGAATTTGACTAGCCTGGAAAATGGGGAAACAAAAAAAGATAGAAAAGGTAAATTATAGCATTCCAACAACCTCAAATTGAAGAACACAAAATGACAGCAACTGGCATTGAGATAACACAAACAATACAGATGAGACTAGAACATTAAGAATTATCCCTACTTCTGCTTCCACACCAACTTTAAGAAGTTAACTCACCCTAGCAAAACAATGGAAGGGTTTCTATAGACCCATATGGGTATATTAATAAAGCACTAAAATATACAATATAAGAAAAAAAATGCCTATATGGAAGGGAACACCTAATACATATATCATGTTAGTCTATCTGATCAATGGTCTCGTGTGGAATGGACAAGATGAATGGTGCAAAACTACATGAGTAAAGGCAACTCTCATCTTCAATTACAACCCAAATTAGCCAGGGAATGCACTGCTTCATCACAATCCCGGTTCACCCCTTCCCCCAAACCCCGTCTGGAAAAAAAAAATGTGGGTCAAGACAGCCAATAAAGACCTTTCCTAAAAGTACCTTAATATGCAGCAGTCCAAAAAGATACAGTACAAAGTGTAATTGCCTTGATATCCACGAAAACACACAAATAAAGTATTTCAAGGGTATGAAAACAAATATAATTTAACTTACCAAAAAAGCATGCAAAGTCAATAATATGCTCCAACATTACTCCACAGCTTCATCCCGAGGACTTACCACACCCATCCACATTAATATCTCATAATAAGCAACATGTTTCACCAGCGTCATCTAATAAACTTCATAGTATTTCATTATAGCATTTTAAGCTAGAACTTTCAAATTAGTTTTATTTTCATAACATCCAAATCTAATAAAATTCCACTGCAATAGTTTCTCTAAAACTAAATCACAGATTCTTATTATAATTACATTGTTATGTGGCAGCCCAGAGAAAAGAACCACCTGAGAAACGGATCACTCCATAATCGACAGCATGTTGAAACACTCTAGCTCAAAACATTAGAGAGCGAAAAATTTGCACTTACATTTGATGGGGAAAGGACAGGTTCACCACAATTTACCATTCTCAATCTCTATTATGCATTATTAGTCATTCACAAATGTCTATATCGGTCTAGAGAATATATCATTTTCAAATTTTCAAATCAAAATTAAAAGGAAACCAGAACCACTCCAACATGACCCCCTCCCCCTCCCAACCTTTTTCTATATATAACAGTAATCTCAAAAAAACCTTCCGACCATCTCATCACTCTCTATGATCTCTCCTACACACCTATTCATCCTCTTTCTACATTCTTGAACTCTGCTAAGATGCAGATTTTTGTTTTTCAGAAAAGTTCGAGATATTTGCATGGGTTTCTTCTAGATATAATTGCATAAAAATGATATGAAATAAGCAGAAAGGAACCCTTCAAGTTTTACTAACACACACACACACACATACAAAAAAAAAAAATAAATAAATAATTTGAAGAACCAAGAATAATGGTTGAATGCTACAAGAGCTTACTTTTAATGCTCCCCAAAGGCCAAGGTTTTCCAAACAGAATAGTATGTTATCATGCATTCTCCTTAGTAGTTTCTTTAAGTTCCGTAGACTTTGATGATCATCCGTCTTCTTATTTAGTGTTGATATGCACTGCTCTTATCAGGGGGAGATAGCAACAAGTGAAACTTAGTTGAAGGAAAACAAGTTATGACTAAAATATATGTCACAACAAAATACCTGGCGTTTCAGCTCTTCAAGTTTACTACAGTATGTCACATAGGAGCTAGATGTGCCATTTATAGTGGGGTCATAATAATATACTCTAACTGCAGGAGATGCCACAAAATTATCCAATTCTTCCTTTTTTCCAACAGAATAAACCTAAAAGATTAGGGAAAAAATGAAGTGAATACTTTGATCAGACAGATTTTGCAGCATCAAATCCAAATGCTAAATTTAGTTTAAAGTTTGGTGCATACGTGTAAAATCTTTGTCCCACATTGAGAAGATAAGAAATAGCCCAAATAAAGTGTGGTTTATAAAACGATGGTCATGAGTATTAAGTCTCACATAAATTAATTATTAAGTGAAACTAGGCTTTATGAGGGATTCTAGGAAAACTCAAAAATGATTAGTTCTTTTGGAGTGATAGCGCAGATGTGGATAGCGTTTTTTCCTGGGTCGCTACAAATGGTATCAGAGTTATCTAGTAACGCCATGTAGATACTGGAGCACTACATGATGTCGCCCTGACGAGGATGTCAAGGGTTTAACGGAGAGAGTTTGTAGCACCCATGTCTTACATTCAGAAGATAAGGAGTAGCACACATAGAGTAGGTGGTTTATAAAAAGATGGTCATAAGTGCTAAGTCTCATATTGCTTGGTTACTAGGTGAAACTAGATTTTATCAGGGATTCTAAGAAAATTCCAAATTGACTAGTCTTTTTAGGATGATAGTGCAGATGTGACTACCGTTTTTCCCTGGATCAATACACACATAAAATTTTTGGAGTCAAATTTGAGTGCATGTCAAGCAGTATTTAGGGTCAAACATAAACACAACTAAGAACAACCTTGTGAGCTCTCCATAAGTTTATCATAGTTTGCATTTTGTAAAGCCTTGGTCAGACCAAGTAGTTTGGCCCAAGTAAACAGCACCCATAGGCCATGAAGAGCATCAGTGTAAATAAACTAGAATACAACACCTAAAAACATAGAATCAATGAGGCTTATGTAAGGGATACAAAAAGAGCTCTTAGTCAAGATCAGGACATCCCACCATGGCTAGGACCATAACAATGGTTTTTTATATTAACAGAATGAGGACAAATTCATAGGTGCAACAGCTCTTTGTAAGGTACATAGACCATTCTAGGTGCCCAAGCTCATCTTGTGAAATTTATAAGTAACCTTAAGTAATCTAGTTAACAATGTTATCTTTTTTGATAAGTAAAGATAACATTCTCTCTAGATGGTTTATAGAGAATGTTATCTAAGCCATGATTAATGTAGAAAGAAAGCGAAGAATTGCATCAACCAACTTCAATTTTTTTTTTTTTTTTGAGAAATAATTCATTTCATTGAAAAAAGTTGAGGGGCGCGACTCTAGTACACAAGATGTATACAAAGAGAGTCCCCCATAAAGGCTAAAAGAAGAACAAAAATCCACAAAATATCGTAGCTCAAATTAATAGTCTCAGCATCCCACCTTTGCATCAAGTAATTTTTCAAGACTATTAATGACTTTTGGTAAATTTGCATGATCGGAAGCACCTGAAAAGAGTAACAAAAATATGTGAAAATTAAGGTATTATGAAACGAGACATAAGTTATTGACATTCTAGACATCAACTACACAAAGAGAACAGTGTGTCAAGAATTATCATTAGTCAGCAAGGCAAGGATTCGTAATATAGGCCATATCACAAAGGAATTGAGATTATAAAGTACCTGCTCATTGCACATGCCAAGTTAAATCTCTCATTAGAAATTCTTAACAAACTTTACTAGGCCAACTTTTTCTTTTTTCTATTTTCTCCTTTTGGACTTAGGGTAACAATGACCTACACAGCTAGGGGAGTACTCCCACTACCCCCACCCCGCTCTCAACTCCCACAGCCCTACCCCCTTCAAATCCCAATAAAAGCATAATCATTCTCAGGTTTGTTGAAAAATCCGCTCTAGACTTTACTAGTAGTCTAATTCACACTTTCGACCTAAAATGATGTTTACTTGGTTCATTTATTTTTACCATTCTAGGTGTAGGAAAGGCAAGGCCCACATATTGTAGAGTTGTATGCCTTGGGGGTTTGTGGGTGGGCACATTGCTGGGTTCTTTTGTGGGTTGCTTTTTGGCTGTTATTTTGGATTCTAAGTTTTAGCTTTTAGGGTTTTTGTTGGGTTTTCGCGGGTCAGCTTTGGCTCTCCTATTATACTCAGTGTACTTAGGGGCGCCTTACGCTTTTTTCAATAAACTTTTGCTAAATAAGCTTATCAAAAAATACTATAAACGTTTAAGAACTTGATAAACTTATATATATATATATATATATATATATATATATATATATATATATATATAACTTGATAAACTATAAGACTATGGAGAGTCACCTAATTAGGTCAGTGCTATTATTTCTCAAAATTACTTCTGTGACATCATATTAGCAGACATAGAGACATAAATCCAAATTACTAATAAAAAGCATATGAATACTAGTAAATTTTATTTGAGAGAATTTCAAAATTACAAATTCAAGAAATCTTAAATATCTTGTGCATTATCATCCAAGAGGAGAGTAGCACCTAAGTTATTGTTGCATATATCTAATAACACACCAACCCAATAGGATGTAAGCATGCTAGAAACTATCCATCACTGACACTCTTCCGCAGCTCATTTTATTTAAACTTCTACAAGTCAAATCCCATGTATCAGTGACACATACCACATAAATTGTAAATTGAAATTATGAAATAGCCGGTACATTCAGACAACTCGTCAAGGTTAGAGCTCAGAATTTTAAACAAAAACATAAGATTACATTACCTCTTCCTACAACTGGAGATGCAGTCATGCCAAATATACGGGGAAATTTTCCAACATCAGTTTTGTAGAAGAGCTACAAAATGATGAAGATAATACATGTAAAATTAATGACAGGAAAGAAGCATTCGGAAAAAGTGAGGCATGTTAGTTGCAAGTGTGAAAAACAGCCCCTTTACTTTCATGATTTCTGCATAAGGATGGTTGCTTTGTACTTGAGCATGATGACACTCGTCAAATATCAGGAGCGCAATGAACTCCATCTTGATAAAGCAGTGATATAAGTTGTGAAGAAGTATTTGAGGCGTCATAACAAGAATCTGCACAAAACAAATAGCACAAACAGAAACATTTCAAGAATTAGAGCAGTAACTTCTATTGGCAGAAAGAGATATAATTTGGTTTTTCAAGAGGCTGAAAGAAAAAAACAAACAGTTAATGGAAGCTTTTCTTATTAAAGGATAGGGTGAAACTAATGCAGATTTTAAGAAAATCTTAGCAAGGTGAACACATTTTATCAGTTAATGGCAGCTTGATCTATGAAAGAATAATGATACCTGTATTATCAGATACGTCCAATAATAACTTAACATTTATCAGAAAGGTGAACATAAACATATACAGAATGCATGTAACTATTAACTTTTAGATCAGTTCACAAGTATAACTACCTCATATTGTTCAATCTCTTTTTCCCAATCTTCATGGTTTTTCAAGCGCTTAGAGCTCCCACAATAGACCCCAACCTTGAAATCAATTGAATTTTCTATAACCCTGGCTTGCTAAGACAAAAATAATAATAAAAAAAAAATAATAATGATTAAAAACCATATGACAACGGAATGAAAAGATGAATGTTTAGGCTTCAAATTTTTTGATAAGCAGCTGTTTAGGCTTTACATTTACACTACAAAATAAGTTCCAAATACAACTAGGCTACTAGCTAATTAAAATATCTCTT
Source organism: Alnus glutinosa (assembly GCF_958979055.1). Taxonomy (NCBI): domain Eukaryota; kingdom Viridiplantae; phylum Streptophyta; class Magnoliopsida; order Fagales; family Betulaceae; genus Alnus; species Alnus glutinosa. The sequence continues at coordinate 34,516,438 of NC_084889.1, forward strand.
GAATAAACTTGATCATGCCTTGAATATCAACTGAATTAATCAATAGAAAATAGCAACCTTAGCATAAAAGGTTTGGTACATAGGAAATTACAAGAATATAACAGACAGCTAGGATGACAATCAAACAAATAAGTACGCAGATGGTTACAAAATTTAAACCAAGGTACTAGCATTATTTCAATGTTGTTAATATATTTCAAAGAGTACATAGCATAATCATGATTCTATTTATAAAATTCCAAGCTCCCTTCCAAGGTGAACATAATAAAGCATGTAGAATCAGCCCTTCCTTGAACTCTGGGTTCATAATGAGAAATTGCATACGTGGGCATTAAACCAACTATAAGCAATAACTGTTGAATAATAAACTTAATTTTTAGTAACATTTATTTGAGTCTTTTCTTATTCTTGTAAGTTACTAATTAAGTGACTTGAAGAGGTTGTGTTTTTGAGTCTTTTCTTATTCTTGTAAGTTACTAATTAAGTGACTTGAAGAGGTTGTGTCTTTTGAGTGTTCAAGAGTTATAGGAGTTACATGGGAGTTATTTGAGATGTAAATGAATGGAGTTAATGTGAAGAAGTTAGAAGGGTCATTTGTATCCTATAAATACCCATGTAAGCAAGTTATTTTGAATCAAGTTGAATAAAAGTATACAAAGTCCTCTATCAATTTATTGTCTCTCTTCCTTTTCATTCTCTCTCTTAGTGTATGTGTGGTTTTTCAATTTCCAACAAACTGGTATCAGAGCTCACTTTATTGATCCTAGAGAAATGGCCAATTCAACCTTTCCATTTCAATTCCCTCACCTTTCCAAAGACAATTTTGATAAATTGGTGCATTCGTATAAAGGCATTGCTTGGATCGCAAGATACTTGGGAGATTGTAGAAAAAGGCTACGGTGAGCCTAGTGACGAAACTCCTTTGAGTCCCAATCAAAGAGATGCTTTGCAGAAACTTCGAAAGAAGGATCAACAAGCTCTCACCCTTATTTATCAATGTTTGGATGAGGCTATGTTCGAGAAGGTGGCGAATGCAACCACCTCCAAGCAAGCATGGGAAATTCTCACAAACTCTCATCAAGGAGTTGATAAAGTGAAGAAAGTTCGCCTTCAAACGTTAAGAGGCGAATTTGAAGTTTTGCGAATGAAAGAATCCGAGTCGATTGCGGATTATTTTTCAAGGGTGTTGGCCATAGCAAATCAAATGAAGAGATATGGAGAAAGATTGGAGGATGTTCGTGTCATTGAAAAGATTCTTCGTTCCTTGCAACAAAGATTTGACTATATCGTTGTTGCTATTGAAGAGTCAAAAGATTTAGAAACCATGAGTATTGATCAACTCATGGGATCTCTTCAAGCCCATGAAGAAAGGCTCAACAAGAAGAAAGAAGAGCCATTGGAACAAGTTCTTGCTACAAAGATTTGTTTCAAAGATAAAGAAGAAGAACAAGAAATGAGTCAAAGGGGACAAGGTTCAGGACGTGGACATGGATGTGGACGAGGCCGTGGCCGTGGCCATGGTAGAGGAAGAGGAAGAGGCGGACGTAATAGTTTCAATTACGAAGAGAGAGGTGAAGCATCAAGAGGACGAGGACGAGGAAGAGGAAATAATTTGAAGCAATATGGAAGAAGGTATGATAAATCTCAAGTTAAATGTTATAATTGCCAAAAATATGGTCATTATGCTTGGGAGTGTAGAAGCCATACTAACAATGTTGAAGAGAAAGTTAATTATGTTGAAAATGAGGAAGCGGAGCCCACTTTATTGCTAGCTTATAAAGGAGATGAAAGAGGAGAGAATAACTCATGGTATCTTGATAACGCGGCAAGCAACCATATGTATGGAGACAAAAACAAGTTTGTGGAGCTTGATGAATCGGTGAGCGGAAATGTTACTTTTGGAGACTTGTCTAAAGTTCCAATAAAAGGGAAAGGTACAATCTTAATTCGCTTAAAAAATGGAGAACATCAATTTATTACAAATGTTTATTTTGTTCCAAGTATGAAAAGTAATATTTTGAGCTTGGGACAACTCTTAGAAAAAGACTATGAAATTCATATGAAAAATCGTAGTCTTTTACTAAGAGATGACAAGAAGAATTTGATAGCCAAAGTTCCCATGACAAGCAATAGAATGTTTTTATTAAATATTCAAACGGATGTGGCTAAATGTCTCAAGACTTGTTTGAAAGATTCATCTTGGCTTTGGCATTTGAGGTTTGGACATGAAAATTTTGGCGGATTAAAATTGTTGGCACAAAAGAAGATGGTGAATGGCTTGCCTTCCATTAATCAACCGGATCAACTTTGCGAAGGATGTCTTGTTGGTAAACAATTTCGGAAAAGCTTTCCAAAAGAATCTACTACAAGAGCAAATGAGCCGCTTCAACTTGTTCATGCGGATGTTTGAGGACCAATTAAGCCATCTTCATTCGGTAAAAACCGTTACTTCCTTCTTTTCATTGATGACTTTAGTAGAAAAACTTGGGTCTATTTTTTGAAGGAAAAGTCTCAAGTCTTTGAAGTTTTCAAAAAATTCAAAGTCTTTGTAGAAAAACAAAGTGGTTATTGTATTAAATCCTTGAGATCCGATAGAGGAGGCGAATTCACATCTAATGAATTTAAAGAATTTTGTGAAGCAAATGGAATTCGTCGTCCTTTAACGGTTTCAAGATCGCCACAACAAAATGGTGTTGTTGAAAGAAAAAATAGAACAATTCTCAATATGGCTCGAAGTATGTTGAAGACAAAGAGAATGCCTAAAGAATTTTGGGCGGAAGCTGTTGATTGTGCTGTATATTTATCAAACCGTTGTCCTAAAAAAAGCCTATGGAACAAAACACCACAAGAAGCATGGAGCGGAAGAAAGCCAAGTGTCTCTCATTTGCGAGTTTTTGGAAGCATTGGCTATACACACGTACCGGATCAAGAGCGGTCCAAGCTTGATGATAAAAGCAAGAGGTACATTTTCATTGGCTATGACTCAAGTTCTAAAGGCTACAAGCTTTACAATCCAAATTCTGGCAAAATTGTGATTAGTAGAGATGTGGAGTTTGATGAAGAAGATTTTTGGGATTGGAGCACTCAAGAGGAAGAAAAATATGATTTCTTTCCTTTTCTTGAAGAAGAAGAAGAAGAGTCAAGAAACGAAGATGTCACTGCACCTTCTCCATCACCAACAAATTCCGGTACGCCGTCGTCATCATCTTCGAGAGGAAGTTCTCGTGAAAGGCCACCACACATGAGAAGTCTCCAAGAACTCTATGAGGTAACAGAGAATTTAAATGATGATCTAACTCTTTATTGTCATTTTGCGGATTGTGAACCAATAGGTATTGAAGAAGCGGTGAAAGATGAAAAATGGAGAAATGCCATGGATGAGGAAATCAAAGCAATTGAAAAGAACAACACATGGGAGTTGACGACTATTCCAAAAGAACAAAAACCCATTGGAGTGAAGTGGGTGTTCAAGGCAAAGAAGGATGCTAAAGGAGAAATCGAGAGATACAAAGCAAGGTTGGTTGCCAAGGGTTATAGCCAACGACCCGGCATTGATTATGGTGAAGTTTTTGCTCCTGTTGCACGGTTGGAAACCATAAGGATGGTAATTTCTCTTGCGGCTCAAAATAAATGGAAGATTTATCAAATGGATGCAAAATCCGCTTTCTTGAATGGAATTCTTGAAGAAGAAATTTATATTGAACAACCTATGGGCTATGTCATCAATGACAAAATATTGACAAAATATTATGTGAATGGCTATCTAGCCTTTGAGTTCTGTTTTTAATATATATAGACTTTACATGAATGCTATACATTGAAAAAATAAAGTCCCCCCCATCATTCACGCCTCCTATCTACCTATATCTACCAACTACACAATTATGGACAGCATGTGCTGTCACCGTCCATTGACAAAGGAAAGAGTAATTATGGACAGCATGTGCTGTCCATTGACAGCCCCCCTCAAATTGATGCAGGGTGATCAACAAGCATCAATTTGCGACTTAGAAAGCCATGTCGATGACGAGTGAGCGCCTTGGTGAAAATATCCGCAATTTGGAGATCAGTGGAAATATGTGGAAGAGTGATAATCTTAGCTTCAAAGGCTTCCCGGATAGAGTGACAGTCCACTTCAATATGCTTGGTGCGCTCATGATAGACAGGATTGGCCGTGATCTGAATAGCACTGGTATTATCGGCATGTAGTGGAGTAGGGTCAGTTTCAATAAAACCTAATTCAGCAAGCAAACCACGAAGCCAAATAATTTCTGAGCAAGCAAGAGACATAGCGCGGTACTCAGATTCCGTAGATGACTTAGAGACCCTGTCTTGCTTCTTACTTTTCCAGGAGATCAAGGCATCACCTAAGAACACACACCAACCAGTGATAGAGCGACGAGTATCCGCACAACCAGCCCAATCAGCATCACTATAAGCGGCAAGACGAGGAGAATTGCCGGCTGGAAAGAATAAACCACGGGTAGAAGTACCGCGAACATAGCGTATAATTCTTCGGACAGCAGTCAAATGCAGATGACGAGGAGCCTGAAGAAACTGGCTGACTTGCTGAACAGCAAAGGAAATATCCGATCTAGTAATGGTGAGATAAACAAGGCTTCCCACCAACTGCCGGTACAGGCTGGGATCAGCAAGTAAGTCACCCTCCTCTTTGCGAAGCTTGACATTTAATTCCATTGGAGTATCGACGGAAGGAGCCTCTTGAAGACCAGCTGTTGCCACCAAGTCACTAGCATACTTATGTTGATTAAGAGAAATGCCGGAGAGACCACGATGCACCTCAAGACCAAGAAAATATGTGAGAGAACCAAGATCTTTCATATGAAAGGACCCCGAGAGATGAGTTTTGAGCTGGTCAAGTAAAATAGAATCGGAACCTGTGATCACAATATCATCAACATAAACCAATAGAAGAACAATACCCATGTCCGAGTGCCGAAGAAACAAAGAGGTGTCATACTTGCTCTGCTTGAATGAAAATTGCAATAAAGTGGTGCGAAATTTATCAAACCAGGCCCTCGGAGCCTGTTTGAGACCATAAAGGGAGCGACGAAGCTTACACACATGTGAGGTCGGAGATGAAAACAAGCCTGGAGGTGGCTTCATGTAAATACATTCTTTCAGATCCCCATGGAGAAAAGCATTCTTAACATCCATTTGATGTAAGGGCCAATCATTAGAAGCAGCAAGGGCAAGAATCGTACGAACAGTTGTCATTTTAGCCACTGGGGCAAAAGTCTCTTCATAATTGACACCATACTCCTGTTTATTTCCAAGAACAACAAGCCGAGCCATGTAACGATCCAAGCTTCCATCAGATCGAACTTTGACTGAGTAAACCCATTTGCATCCCAGGGGCACAACAGTAGGAGGACAGGGCTCAATATCCCAGGTGTGATTAGCCTTTAGAGCAGCAATCTCTTCCTGCATAGCCTGTCGCCAACAATCATGCTTGGCAGCATGTGAGTAACAGGTGGGAATATCAAAAGTGGCCAATGTAGCAGTAAGGGCTGAAATAGAACTGGCAGCACTTGAAGAAGAAAAACCATATCTATCCGGAGGTACAGACACTCGAGAAGAGTGACGTACCAAAGGCTCAGAAGATGTAGCCACGGGCTGAATCTGGAGCGCGGTAGGATCAGATACCGGGTGAGCGACCGGAAGAGACTGTGGGCGGGAGCGTCTTGTATACACAATACCTGGTTTAAATCGGGAACTGAGAGGAGGAAGATCTGAGAGCCACTCCTCAAAGGAGGGAAGGACCATAGTAGAGGTCGATGACAGAGAGGACACAGGAAAGAAATGTTGGTTTTCAAAGAAAATAACATTCCTAGAAATACGAGTACGACGTAAGATAGGATCATAGCAAACAAATCCCTTTTGACACACATTATATCCCAAGAAAGCACAACGGACAGATTGAGCAGACACAACCAAAAGTACGAAGGTTATCATAACTAGGTTGCTTAGCAAATAAGCGGAAATAGGGAGACTCCATATGTAGAACTTGAGAAGGTAAACGGTTAATCAAGTGAGTAGCAGTTTTCATAGCCTCGACCCAAAACATGGACGGAACAGAAGATTCTAACAAGAGAGTACGTACCACATCAAGAAGATGACGATTTTTACGTTCGGCTACTCCATTTTGTTGAGGAGTAGAGGGACATGAACGTTGATGAAGAATACCCTTAGATGCCAAGAAAACCTGAAACTCAGTAGACAAATATTCACCACCAGAATCGGTGCGTAATGTTTGAATAGAAGAAGAAAATTGATTGGCAACATATGCAAAGAATTCAGTAAAAATACGAAAGACCTCAGATTTAGAGCGAAGAAAATAGACCCAAGTAAATCTGCTATGATCATCAATGAACGTCACATAGTATTTAAATTTCTCATGTGAACTCACTGGAGAAGGACCCCAAACATCACTATGGATAAGTTCAAAACAACGAGATGCCCGACTAGCATGCAAAGGAAAGGGAAGAATTTTACTTTTACCAAGTTTGCAAGAATCACACTCAAGAGAGAAAGAAGGACTGTTTTTATTACCAAGCAAACCAGAATTCAATACATGAGATAAAATCTGAGTATTGGGATGGCCCAAACGACGATGCCACACCATACTAAGATCGGAAACATTATTACAAGCAAAAGACTTAATAGAAGAAACTGGAGACGAAACTGGAACAGGTAAAATTAGTGGAAACAGGCGCCCCACTCTAGGTCCCTTCGCGATCTGCTCCCCCGTTTCCTGGTCCTGCACAACACAACCATCACTAGAAAATTTAACATCACAATTGTTTTCAACTAATTGGCCAACCGAAATAAGATTTGTGGAAAGCTGAGGAGCAAGAAACACATCAGTGAGCGTGGAAGAGGCATCTCCGACAGCAGCTATTGGCAGAGAACTGCCATTGGCAGTCTGAATAACAGAGTTACCAGCATAGGGCCGAACATGGCGCAAAGCGGTGTGAGTAGGAGTCATGTGGTTAGAAGCGGCCGAGTCCACATACCATAGTTTAGGGGAAGGTTTACCTTGAAACCCCATTGCAGATAAGGCTGAGATCAGAATCTGTTGGACCATTTCTGGAGTGCAAAAATCTGGTGCAGGAGGAGCGGCAGGAGCAGCAGTAGGGGTGGCAGGAACTGAAGTCCAAAATGCCTGGGCTGGACGATTTGAGGGACGAATGCGACATTCCTTGATAATGTGACCCTTCTTCTTGCAATAAGAGCAGAATTTCTTAGGACAATTAGCAGCAACATGCCCAGACCCCTTGCAGCAATAACACTGCACCGATCGAGAATGCATAGATGGTCCACGACCTTGGGCAGAGAAGGCCACAGTGGCCGCCCCAGAACTGCCATGAGATTGCTCCAAAAGAACTTGAGTACTAAGACGTTGTTCTTCACGAAGTAATTCGCCAAAACAAGCATCAAGAGAGGGAACCGGAGAACGATTCAGTAAAGAGGACCGAACAGGTTCATATTCAGGGCGAAGTTTCATAAGAAACTGATCACGCTGTGTAGAGGCGTGAAGAGTTTGAATAGCAGAAAGCGCGGCAGCAGGAACGTTCGCAGTAACCAAGGCCGCATATTCGTGCCAAAGAGTAAAAAACCCCGAGTAATAATCTCGGATGGAAAGGTTATGATGCTGAAACATGGCAATTTCATGTTCCAACTGAAAACGACGAGCATCATTAACTTGATGATAAACCTGCTTCAAATAAGCCCACATAGCTTGAGCAGTGTGATGAGGCCGCAAGTGAGTAACAATATGAGGCTCCACTGAACCAAGAAGCCAGGACATAATACGGGCATCAAGTACAGCCCAGGACGGGGAAGACCCGTCAGCCTTAGATTTTTCAGAAGTTGACGATGACTCAACATCCGTGCCATCAATATGACCCCAAAGCGCCTTGCCCTTGAGAAAGAGCTCAAACTGAAATGCCCAGGTAGCATAGTTGAGGCCGGTAAACTTAACACACACAGGAGCTGAATCCATAGAGGAGAAACAGAGACTCTGCCGAGATGAAAAATTCTACCGAGAACTCCACTGAGAGGGACCGAGGCCGAGAACCACCGAGACACCAAGAAGCCACCGAGAAACCAAGAAGTCACCGAGAAACCAAGAAACTACCGAGAATCACCAAGAAACCACCAAGAAGCCGAGAAACCACCGAGAATCACCGAGAATCACCGAGAGTCACCGAGAACCACCGAGAATCACCGAGAACCACTTAGAATCACCGAGAAGCCGAGAACCGAAAAAAAAATCAGGAAGCAAAAAATTTAATAATTGGGCTCTGATACCATGACAAAATATTGACAAAATATTATGTGAATGGCTATCTAGCCTTTGAGTTCTGTTTTTAATATATATAGACTTTACATGAATGCTATACATTGAAAAAATAAAGTCCCCCCCCATCATTCACGCCTCCTATCTACCTATATCTACCAACTACACAATTATGGACAGCATGTGCTGTCACCGTCCATTGACAAAGGAAAGAGTAATTATGGACAGCATGTGCTGTCCATTGACAATCAAAGGGGATGAGGAGAAAGTCTTGAAATTGAAAAAGGCCCTATATGGCTTAAAACAAGCACCAAGGGCATGGAATAGTAGAATTGATAACTACTTTCAAAAGAATGGCTTCACCAAATGTCCTCATGAATATGCTCTTTATGCTAAGGTGTGTGAAAATGGAAATATTTTGCTTGTTTGCTTGTATGTGGATGATTTAATTTTTACAGGCAACAATCCAAGTATGTTCGAGGATTTCAAGAAAGCAATGACTCAAGAATTCGAAATGACAGATATTGGCCTCATGTCCTATTATCTTGGAATTGAAGTAAAGCAAATGGAGAAAGGAATTTTTATTTCTCAAGGAAGTTTCGCAAGGGAAATGCTCAAAAGGTTCAAGATGAACAATTACAATGATGTTAGCATTCCGGTAGAATGTGGGATTAAATTGTCAAAGCACGAAGAAGGAGAAAGGGTGGATCCAACAATCTTCAAGAGTTTAGTTGGAAGTTTGAGATATTTGACATGCACAAGGCCGGATATTCTCTATGGAGTTGGGCTTGTTAGTCGCTATATGGAATCACCTACCACAACTCATTTCAAGGCGGCTAAAAGAATTCTTCGTTATGTCAAAGGTACAATTGATTTTGGTATACTTTATCCATCCTCTAATGAATTTAAACTTGTGGGTTACAGTGATAGTGATTGGGGTGGAGATGTAGATGATAGAAAGAGCACAACTGGATTTGTTTTTTATTTGGGGAGTTCGGCATTTACTTGGAGTTCTAAAAAGCAACCAATTGTGACACTTTCAACATGTGAAGCTGAATATGTTGCCGCTACATCAAGTGTTTGTCATGCAATTTGGTTGAGGAAATTGTTGAAAGAGCTACACATGCCACAAGAGGATGCTACAGAAATTTTTCTTGACAACAAGTCGGCAATTGCATTGGCGAAAAATCCGGTATTCCATGATCGGAGCAAACACATTGACACGAGGTATCATTTTATTAGAGAGTGTATTGCCAAGAAGGAGGTACAACTCAAGTTTGTGAAGACTCATGATCAAGTTGCGGATATTTTTACAAAGCCCCTAAAGAATGAGATTTTTAGCAAGTTACGAGCATTACTTGGAGTCACTAGAAATTAAGTTTAAAAGGGGATGTTGAATAATAAACTTAAATTTTAGTAACATTTATTTGAGTCTTTTCTTATTCTTGTAAGTTACTAATTAAGTGACTTGAAGAGGTTGTGTTTTTGAGTCTTTTCTTATTCTTGTAAGTTACTAATTAAGTGACTTGAAGAGGTTGTGTCTTTTGAGTGTTCAAGAGTTATAGGAGTTACATGGGAGTTATTTGAGATGTAAATGAATGGAGTTAATGTGAAGAAGTTAGAAGGGTCATTTGTATCCTATAAATACCCATGTAAGCAAGTTATTTTGAATCAAGTTGAATAAAAGTATACAAAGTCCTCTATCAATTTATTGTCTCTCTTCCTTTTCATTCTCTCTCTTAGTGTATGTGTGGTTTTTCAATTTCCAACAATAACACCACTCCACTGTTGTGGAGCAACGTAACAACCATATAAACTACGAAAATGTTCCCAAACTTAAATATTTCCCAAAACTGAAAAAACGAACTATAAAATCAATAAAATGATAAATAGCAGCTCACCTGCTGAACCAGAGCCACCGTAGGTGCAAGAAAGATACATATGTTCTTCTGAGGCTTCCTTATCAAGTGACCCAGTTCGTATATAAGCAGCACAGCAATGTGGGTCTTCCCATAACCTGTCCCCAAATAAACAATTATATTCTCCTCCAAAGCTTTCTTGCATAGCTCCAACTGGTACCTTCAGAAAAGAAATGTATCAAAGAGCAAACCCCACGTTAAGCTCCTCCTATTTTCTGGCTAAAACGCATCATTTGATGTAAAGGAAAGAAAAATTAAGCCAGCAGAGGAAAACAAGATTGACTTGCTTCAGCTGTGTTTATATTTCTTTTAAAAATATACATATACCAGAATAAACTATAAAGCATAAATGCCAGCATTTCGTTTCTTCTATTCCTTACGTTTCTAAGGAAGGACAGCCTGGACAAGGATCCCCCAAGTAAAATGTAGGAATAGAAAAAGAAATGTACGTTTCAATGAGACCCCAGAAAGCTGAAAACTCAAGAAACTAAGCCAGATTTCAGTCAAGCATTTTACGTTTCCGAAACTAAACCATCAAAATGAGATAAAACCCAAAACTTTGTTTGCTTTTTCACGTTTACTCTCCTCGGCTTGCCCCGCAGCCAAACAGCGAAGAAATCACGTGCGCAGACACAAAATTTAAAAACCCAAAACTTTAGTTCAAAGAAGACGAACTTTCTGGCAAAATACGGCGCTCGTGAGAAACGAAGTAGACAGATTGAAATACGTACTTTCTGGCGATCTTTCTTGGGTCTTTTTCAGTCGTCTCTGCTCTCGAACCCGGTTCCACTCCATTCTCATCAACCCCAGCGACATCCAAAGACGGTTCCACAAGCGGTGAGGTGGTGGCAGCACTGACCCTCGAGTGACCAGCGGTACTACGATCGGCACCACCGGACGCTTCGCCGTCTTGCATTGTGATGGAATACCAGAGTTCCACGAGAATACGGAGCCCCGCGGCCGCGAGAAGACCTGTGTTGATAAGCAAGAGGAGTCCCACGAGAAGACCCATGTTGCCGTAGAAGAAGAACTCCCTTTCCAACGCGCAGCAGAATCAGACTTGTCCCTTTATCTGTGGTAGCCTACTCATCTTTCGGAGCTAGGTGTAGACTCCGTTGTTGTAGTATTCCTAACACCGACTTCATTCGTGCTTGAATTGATAATTAAATAAGTTATTTATAAATATGAAATTAAGTTCAATTATTAAATAATACAAACTTATATAAACTTGATTCGACTTGATCAAAATTCGTGAACTCACTCATCTAAAGATTGACTCATGTATATATATATATATATATATAAGAACATATATATATTTCTTCTCTTGGTTTGAGTATAATTATGAAAAAATTAACATTAAAGAAGATAATAAAAATATTTAAACTAAAAAAGAATATGATACTATAACACATTTAGAATCACGAATAATTGTTTCTCCTCTTAAAATAACAAGTCTTAATGATGATAATAAAAATATAAATAATATTATACAACAAAATAATTTTCATAAAAATCATTTACCTAATGAAATTATTCATAAAGAATATACTCATAATGAATCATTAAGCCTTATACATAAAAAATCACAATTTTTACTCATCCTCTTACAAAAGCTAGTCTTAGTGATGATAATAATATCATACAGCAGAATAATTTTACAAATACATGTATAACTCGTGATGAAAAATTCAAAAGAATTGAACATCAGATAAATCCATTAACAGTTAAAAATCAAGAAAAAGAAACTGAAAGACCTCTATTATATGAAACCCCTCAAAATTTACCATTTTCTTTTAAAATGAATAATACAGAATTATTAAAAAAAAAATTCCAAAATACCAGATACCTTTAAAATAAAAAATCAAGAGATTAAAAAACATGTGTCTACAACAAATCATAATAAAAAGATTTTTTCAAAAACAGAAGTAGATACAGAATCAGACATAAATAAGTTACAATCTCAATTCAAAAATATAAATCTAAATAGAATGACTTTAGGAAATAGAAATGATAGTGGAAGAATACATAGGAATAATAAGGGCAAATATGTAACTCATAATTGGTATCCTAAACCTCCTGATTTACAACTTGAAGAAAGAGAATTAGGAATAAGAACTGTTTACACAACTGATGTTTTGAATATAGATGATTTATCAGAATATGAAATTTTGAATATTTTATATGAAATAATGATGATAGCAAATGTTTATAAAGATAATGTTTATAAAGATGCTAATAGATCAAATCATCAAGTTGCAAATAGTTTAATAACATATTTTAAGCGATATAAGGATGTCTTTCTTTCAAAATTATTAATCAAAATGGATAATAGAGCACCCTATTGGAAATAAAAATTTATAAATTATTTTGCCCATAAGGTTAAAGAAAAATTTAATAATTGTCACAATACGAGTCTTACATATGAAGAAATTATTAATATAATAAAACATATAGAATTAAATTTGTGTATGATTAATGATCAATTAAAATATATGAAATATGCTAAACTAGAATTAAGATATTTTTATAAACAATATAGTTTTCCCCCTTTAATAGCACCATATAAGAAATCATACAAATCTACAAAACTTAAGCATAATAAGAAACAACTTGTATATGGTCAAACTAGTAATTATAAAAATAATTGCGAAGATAAAATTAAAGAACTTAATATTAATGATAAATTAAAATTTCAACTCTTAAATATATTATCTGAATCTGATACAAAATCTGAAGAATTATTACAAATCGATGATAACAATACTACATCCCAAGATGAATATTCTGAATCAAGTAAAGATAATAAAATAAGATTTTGTTTCTGCAAGAATAAGAATATGTGTAGCTGTATAAAAGAAATTAATACTTTAACAAGAGAAGAAAGAATAATATTAGAACTTATAGACCAGATTGAAGATCCAGAAATAAAAATAAAGTATTTATCACAAATTAGTCAAAAAGAGAAAATAATTACTGGTGGCATAAATTAAAATTTTACTAATAAATTTAAAAAAGAAAAACGTCCTACTGCAAGTCAAGATTTAAAATTTGAAATAAATAATATAAAACAAGAGATAAAAGAATTAAAATATAATTTTAAAATCTCTAATGAACAATTAGTACAAGAAATTATAATATTACAATAAAAAAAACAACATACAAAGGAAATTTTACAAGATGATAAAATCAAAAAGATTCAAGATCATGACAAACAAAATTCAGTAGATAATGAATTATTCATTAATCTTATAGATAGAATAATCTTTCAAAAATGATATGTTGAAGTTACTTTAATAATTAATGCTGAATTTCAAATTACAATTGTAGCATTATTAGATTCAGGTGCAGATATGAATTGTATTCAAGAAGGAATTATACCTACAAAATATTATGAAAAAACAACTGAAAAATTGCATCAAGCTAGTGGAGCAAGATTAAATATAGACTATAAAATACCTAATGCCCATATATGTAATGATGAAATATGTTTTAAGACTACGTTTATTTTAGTAAAAGATATTACTTCTAGAATAATATTAGGAAATCCATTTTTAGCATTACTTGATCATTTTATAAAAACAGAAGAAGGAATTAGTACTGAAATTATGGGAAAGAAAATCTTATTCAGATTTATTTTACCACCTATGACTAAAGATATTAATATACTAAAAGATACTTTCATATTTCAAGATATTAATGTTATTTCGAAACAAATAAGGAACAAAAAAGAAAAACAAATAATGTTCTTAAAACAAGACTTAAAACACAAAAGAATAGAAGAACAATTAAAGGATCATTTATTACAACAAAAAATTAAAAATTTTCAAGAAAAAATAAAATCAGAAATTTGTGCTAACATTCCAAATGCTTTTGGGCATAGAAAGAATCATGTTGTTCAATTACCTTATGAATCAAACTTTAATGAGAAAACAATACCGACAAAAGCTAGGCCTATTCAAATGAATCAAGAATTATTAGAATATTGCAAAAAAGAAATCAAAGATTTATTACAAAAGGGTCTAATAAGAAAAAGTAAATCACCTTGGAGTTGTTCAGCTTTTTATATTCAAAAGAATGCTGAATTAGAAAGAGGAGCCCCTAGATTAGTTATAAATTATAAACCACTAAATGAAGCTTTAAAATGGATAAGATATCCAATTCCTAATAAAAAAAGATTTACTTTCAAGATTATATGATGCTACTATATTTTCAAAATTTGATATGAAAAGTGGATTTTGTCAAATTCAAATAGATGAGAATGATACAGTTCCTTTTGGACACTATGAATGGAATGTCATGCCTTTTGGATTAAAAAATGCTCTCAGTGAATTTCAAAATATTATGAATGATATTTTCACTCCTTTTACCAACTTTTCAATTGTTTACATAGATGATGTTTTAATCTTCTCTAAATCAATCGAACAACATTGAAAACATTTACATACTTTTGTTCAAATCATAAAGAATAATGGATTAGTAGTTTCACCAACTAAAATTAGTTTATTTTATAATAATATTCGTTTCCTTGGTCATAATATTGTTCAAAATACTATCACTCCCATAAATAGATAATTACAATTTACAGATAAATTTCCTGATGAAATAAAAGACAAAATCCAGTTACAAAGATTTCTAGGAAGCTTAAATTATATTTCTGATTATTATGAAAATCTTAGAATCATTTGTAAACCTCTTTATCAGGGTTTACAAAAGATCCCCCTCTTTAGTCCAATGAACATACAAAAATTGTTAGGCAAGTTAAAAAACATGTCAAAGTCCTCCCTTGTCTAGGTCTCCCTTCTCATAATACTTTCAAAATAGTTGAAACAGATGCCTCAGAAATAGGATATGGAGGTATCCTTAAGCAAAGAACTTCTAATTCAAAAGAACAATTAGTTCGTTACCATTCTAGTATATGGAATACTGCACAGCAAAATTATAGTACTATCAAAAAAGAAATTTTATCTATTGTATTATGCATTCATAAATTTCAAGATGATCTTTTAAATCAAGAATTTCTTGTTCGTGTTGATTGTAAAAGTGCAAAAGATGTTTTATAAAAAGATGTTAAAAATATTGCTTCCAAACAAATATTTGCCAGATGGCAAGCAATTTTAAGTTGTTTTGATTTCAAAATTGAATATATAAAAGGAGAATCAAATAGTGTTCCTGATTTCTTAACCCGTGAATTTTTACAGGGAAAATGAATAAGCCGGATAGATCAAAAATTCAAAACCCTGGTGATTATGCCATGAATAAGGAATCATCTTCGACTAACCCTTCCTTCACTTCTCCTTCCATGAATCATATTCCTACTCAGAATAAGTTTACTGTTCTAGGAAATTTTCCTCCCTTGCCTACTAAATTAACCACCTTTGCTCAAGCTGCATCGTCCTCCTCAAAGAATCAGTCAAAAGAATATTCTTCAGAAAGCATGAATTCTATTTCCCTTTCTAATCCAATTTCCCAACCTTCACAAATTTTGCATAAGTATAAATCATATCAGCCAAAATTATTTCCTGTTGAGCCTGAATACCAACATATGAAAAATACTAGGGAATTAGCCACAAAAGTCTTCCCACCAGGATGGGATTTTCTGCCAGAAGATCAAAATAAAAATAAAAAATTTTATGAATTTATACTTGTTGACTCCGGATCAGTCCTTTTGTCTCATACCCCTTGCAAATATGATCCAGATCATAAAAGGATTGCTTTTTCTAAATGCACAATTAAAAATGTTCTTTTTCCTGCCTAGTGGAGGCATAACCCTTGGCAACGAAAAAGATTTACTCAACCTTTTGTTCCTCAAACTTACAATTATTTTGATTATCAAAAAGCTTGGTATAATACATTTTTCTTTCAGAATAATCGCTATCAACATTCTTGGTTTTTTACCTTTGACAAGATTCATGAGATTAGAAATTTGCCTTTATGGTTTGATGAATGGTGGAAGCTTTTTGGAGCTGAAACTAGTATTTTTCCTTCTCTCCTTTGCAACAAATTATTAGAATATTCAAAGAGTTTTCCTTCACCTTCTCCATTTAATCTCTTTCCCCCAGAATTATATTTCTTCCTTCATTTTAATATCCCTTGGATTCTGTCCTGGGATTACAACTTTGTCTCTCCAGATGAAAATGTTTATAATCCCCAGTATCCTGATCATAGCATTAAATATATTGTTCGTACCATCTCAATCAAGTGGTGGGACAAGTATGATTATGATGATATTATTACAAAAATTATAGGATTATTTACAGATCAACCTTCAGTATCAAATCAGAATCAGTTCCTTCTAAAGAAAAGTATCAATCAAGCAAAATTAGCATCCTCCAGTTCAAAGCAAGAATTCAGAAAACATTTATTAGAAACCTTATCTCAATTATCGGATGATGAAGATGAAGATGAACCAGTATTAGCAGGATATTCACAAGATTCTTATACAAATTTAGAATTATGAAAAATTATGGCATGAAGACTTTCTTGAAGAATCATTTATGAATCAGTTGCAAATGAAGACTTTTTTGAAGAATCATTTATGAAGACTTTATGAATTAGTTTCACATCCGCCGATTCAAATGAAGACTTTTGAAGAATCATTTATGATATGAAGACTATTTATGATCAGCTTTACTGTATCAGTCGACGCAAAAGACAAAATGAAGACTTTAATGCAAGAAGACTTTATGAATCATTATCAACTTTACTGTATCAGCCGATGCAAAAGACAAATGCTGCTCAGAAGACTCAGAATTATTGCTGTCGAAGACTTAGAATTACTGAATTATTGATGCCAAAGACTCAGAATTATTACTGCCTAGAATTATTACTTTTACTGTTTAGAAGATATGCGGAATATTTACTACTGTTCATATTTGTAGTTTTTCTTTTCTTTTCACCTATAAAAGGCCTGTATAATTTGTTAGAACTCATTAGAAGCCATGAGAGAGAAGCTTTTAGAGAGAAGCCACTTAAGAGCCAATCTGTAATCGCCAATCTGTAATCGCCTATCAGCCTTTCGAATCCTTTGTATCCAGTATTATATTTCCTTTCCCTTTCCTTGTATCTTGAATCTTGTATCTTCAGCCTCCGCATCAAAGGCTTAGAAGCTTGTATCTATTTCCTCTTTGAATCAATATAACAAGTAAGAATGTTTATTTCTTCCTCTTTATCTTCACTATATGATTTTCCTTTATATTATGTTTTTGAATTATTTTGCTAAATCATTATCTTAAAATTATCTTTCATTATCTTCATCTTTATCTTCCATAATACTCAGTATCTTCATTATTATACTGTACTGCATCATTACTATCACCTGGGTCAGTTTATGGTATCAGAGCCAAGGGTGAATAGAGAGAGGGTTCAGAGTCTGCGATAATATTCCGAGTTGTAGGTGGTCAGTCCGAACTGCTAGCGTTGGTTTAACGTGAGTCCGTTAGTTAGCCCGGTTGCCAGGAGAGCGTTTAAGGTGGTCCCGGCAGTGGTCCAGTTAGAGTTTGAAACTGATTATTGAAAACTTAGAGTGTTAAAGTAAATTATGGATTCGTTCTTTAGGAGCTCTTTCTCTAGATCTCGTATGCTTTCTTCTTTTGATAGTAGTGATAATGTCGTTAATAATGAATAAATTAGGGTTATGAGAGATTCACAAATCATGATGATAATTAGAGATTATGAAACAAAAAGAAATTATGAGATAAATAAAGAAAAATTAAGAAAAGATTTTATGTCTCCTAAATATGAATATAAGAGAACATGGTTTTTTAATAAGTTTTCACAAATAGAGCAAAATTGTATAAGAACTAGATGGTATAATCATATGAATGAATTAAGAACAGATATATATTTCTTCCCTTGGTTTGAGCATAATTATGAAAAAATTAACATTAAAGAAGATAATAAAAATATTCAAACTAAAAAAGAATATGATACTATAACACATTCTTTGTTAATTTATAACTTATTTTTCATAATATAATATATTAATAAACAATATACTATATGTAAGCATAAATTAAGTAATAAATAACAATAGTTATTGGTCAGTATTAGGAGTGGGTATCGGGGGAATCGGGGATGGTAGGGAGTTTTCCGCCTACCGTCCCGACTTTGTCGGTGAAGTCGGTAATTTCACTGACTTCTTTTCCGATTTGGTATATTTCGACCGTTACCGTCACCGGTTAACGGTCGGTAATCGGTTAGAGAGAGGCTTTGCTGTTAGTTTGATTTTAGACCAATGATAAAACTGGCTTCCACGTCGCTTGTTCATGAGGAGACAAGGTTGTGGTTAAGGTGGTGGAGGTGGCGGTGATGAGTTGGCCGATCGCAGAACCATAAAACCATCAAACTAGAAAACCAAGATGGCTGGGTATTCTTGGAAAGAGCAAATGAGAGACGAAAATGAGGGAGGCGCAAATGAGAAAGACGCAGCGGTAGATGGCTAGTTCAAACTTGGACAGACTACTGAGAGAGATATGTTATCATGTTAGCTTTGTATCTTGTAGAGGAAGTTGAGAACGAAAATCAGTAATGTTTTTCAGATAATAGTCACTTTGTGGCTTAGCACTAAGTAGAGTAAGAATTTTTATGATTTTTTCTTTTTGGGTAATAAATCATGATATAAGTTGGCTGTCAGCTAATCTTCCTAGGCTGTCATTGTAGCAGAAGATGAAAGATGCATGGAAAGTGGCAAGCTGGCTACAGGCATTATTAAAAGAAAGTTGACACAATGACAATTGACAAGCTTCCCCTCAGAGAAAACAGAGTGGCGTGCAGCCTTTTGGTTCCACAAGAAAGAGGGACAGGAAATGTAACTAGTTGACACAATAGGATTATAGAACTCTCTTCTTTCACTGGTTAACAACAGGATCAATGTATAATTTTGTTGCCACTAACTTATCACAAGCCGTACTGTTTTAACACAAGGCCATGGCTTAGTTCACTGCAAGTACAAGTTGGTTGTTGTATATTTTAAACAAATATTATATACATCATACTCATCTGACAAAAGAGAAAAAGAAATTAGGATATATATATATATATATATATATATATATATATATATATATATCACCACGCTGATACAAAAAAAATTAATGGAGGCAAAGGATATTATAATATATATTGTTTTCCACTATATCATCGTTCAACCAATAGAATACGTATTGTAGTCCGGATATATATATATATATATATATATATATATATATATATATATATATATATATATATACACACACACACATACTATAATAGAGACTCCATTCTCTTAAAGAAAAAAAAAGAAGAAGTAGAAAACTGATCTACACAGTGCAAAGTGCACAGTGAGGCTCTCACTTAGCATTGTCCGTGATTGGCACACACACATAGTGATTGACACAGGCTGTGCGGCACAGTGCTCCAAACATTGTGTGTCAGTCTAACCATCTCCAGCCGTTAAAGTTAAAGTAGCTACTCAAAAACTATAAATATTTACTTTAGCTACTCCAATAGTTAAAAACACTCCAACAATACTCTTTATTCTACTCTTCATTTCATTAAAAATATTGTTTTTTAATCATTTTCTTTTATTAAATGATAGAGAGGGAGAGAGAGAAAATATTAATAAAAAATTCATAAATAGATGAATAGTGAATAGCCAGTGTTGGCTATTCACTGTTCAATGTTGAATAGAAAAAGTCATAGTGGCTAATCTGTTGGAGGGGAAAAAATGTTCAAAATAGTCAAATTTGATCCTTTTGGTTAAAGTAACAAGTCTGTTGGAGATGGCCTAAGACGTGTACTCAAGTAAAGCTAATACATGTTCTGATGTTCTCAAGACGTGTTCAGGAGAAAGTCCAATTCACCCAACCAATGTCTCAAGAAGTGTGTATGATTAATAAACTCCAATAAGCAAAAAACAAATACATAAGGAATCTAAGGAATAAGGCATAAAAGAAAGAGTTGTTTACCCCTTAG
The DNA here is from genome assembly GCF_958979055.1 of Alnus glutinosa. Lineage (NCBI taxonomy): Eukaryota > Viridiplantae > Streptophyta > Magnoliopsida > Fagales > Betulaceae > Alnus > Alnus glutinosa. The sequence goes on from NC_084889.1 coordinate 34,536,637, forward strand.
AACTAAGTCATGGACTCATGGCTCGACAAGAATGACTGAGAGAGAATGAGTTTCAGAGTTTGACGGTGCTGGCAACAGCAAGAGACGGAAGGAATCTGACTTCTTTTATTCTTAGAACGGCAAAGGCAAAGGCAAAGAGCGATTTGAGCTTTTTATTTGCTGAATGGTTAACAATGTTTCAGTCTTGCTGGTTAGGATGGAAGAAGACGTCTGTTTTCATAACACAAAACGAAGTCGTTTTGATTAATATATATTTTTTTAAAGAAAAAATCCACTATCGGTTCGGGTCAGTGCGAAAACCGACTCCAAGGAAAACATTTCGCCTACTGACCGAATCGACGTCGGTAGGCAAAATCTGTGCTACCTACCGGCCGCTGGATGTCGGTGGCGGCTCGAGGGCGGTAGGCGGTTGATCTGCATAGTCTTAGTCAGTATATATTAATTGGTTATAATTTATTAGTTATATGTATACAAAATAGTAAAAGTGAATAATATCAATATTTAATTGTTAGTCATATGATATAATGACAATCCATATACTTCATCATATTATTCATGTAACATAATATGATTATAGGACTATATAATCATATAATAATATAACATTGTGGCATATGACATGTAATCATTTTATTATATGTTATAAGTATTATCGTTAAATATTTACTAATCATTACATCATTTGATCTAATATCTAAGATCATACGGAGTGTTAGATCATGTTAATATGTTAAATATATTATCATATGATAATACTTAGATCGTATGATCATATGATATTAGTAGATAGTTATGAATTATGATAATTATGATTTATGACTCATAATGATCATACTTAATTACTTATCATAGATTCATATATAGTCTCATAAATCAAGTGATATGATATGAATCATATGATTCATAATTCATAATCTTAAATATATATACATATATAGTTATAAATTAAGTTACAAGTATAAATTATAAGTACATAATGTCGTATAAGTATACAAATTCATACTAATATAATGGTTAAGTATTTGGATACTTAGATACACTCATAAACTAATTAAGTATGATTTAAGATTTTAAGTATTTAATAATTAGGGGTAATTACCTTTTCCCCCCATGAACTACCAAAAAATGCGCGATGCCCCCATAAACTACCAACTCGACCAAAATAGAGCATTCAACTACCAAAGATAACCATTTTCCCCCCTTCCGTCAGTCACACGCCGTATTACCCTCATTTTCTTCATATTTTCCCTCTATGAACTACCACCATCTTCCTCTTTTCCCCCCATGAACTACCATCATCTTCCAACATGCCCCCATATAAAACGGCACATGACCCGTTGACCGTTTGTTTTAACCCCTTTGACTGACGGAAGGAGGGAAAATGGTTGTCTTTGGTAGTTGAATGCTCTATTTTGGCCGAATTGGTAATTCATGGGGGCATTGCGCATTTTTTGGTAGTTCATGGGGGAAAAAGGTAATTACCCATAATAATTATTAGTAATATTTAGATACAATGACTAAGTATATAAATTACAAATGTAAGTATGAATTCACATTAATCATATGATATAATGACACTTTTGAAACTTAATCATATTATTTATATATAACGACAATATAATTCATATAATCCCAAATTAAGTTATTAGGACTGGTCGATTGGTCCAATTGAAATTACCAGTGTGTTAATTATAATCACAATTTAGGCATTATGATTAGAATTTAAATCATATGATATAACATTGTGCATTTGTGCTATATAACCTTTAAATATGATTCAAATGATCTAAGAATTATCATTAGACTTAAAAAAAAGAAAAAAGAAAAAAGAAGAGAGTATTATTATCATTAGATGTATAGGATCATATGAAAATATAATAATTATCATTATTAATGTTTTAACTTAATATTTATATTGACTATTGTTACATTCTTTTTATTATAATTAAATACTTATGAATCGACAGAATCGTTATATATAATATACTTATAAGTTATATCGCATGATTCAAATGATTTAAGATCAAAAATAAAATGATAATACTTTTTTGTTTGAGATCATATGATAATACTTATATTATATGATACTATCATTATATTTATATCTATATTAACTTATTAAGTATGTAATTATTAAGATTGTGAATTGTTGTATTATAATTCATGAAGTATTAAGATTAAATATTAAATTAGAATCTTATAATTATAAAAGATATTGAAAAAAATGCAAATATTATATGGGAAACGGGAATGAACTTGAGTCACTTGACCAAATTCACATGATAAACCAAGATTTATTTTTCTTTCTAGACTATTAGTTGCATGATCTTTTTAAGACTCAACTCTTGAATTTTTAAAATTTCAGGACAAAACCAAAACGGAAAGAAAATTTAGGGGTAATTACCTTTTTCCCCCATGAACTACCAAAAAATGCGCAATGCCCCCATGAACTACCAACTCGACCAAAATAAAGCATTCAACTACCAAAGACAACCATTTTCCCCCCTTCCGTCAGTCAAAGGGGTTAAAACAAACGGTCAACGGGTCATGTGCCGTTTTATATGGGGGCATGTTGGAAAATGATGGTAGTTCATGGGGGAAAAAGAGGAAGATGGTGGTAATTCATAGGGGGAAAAGAGGAAGAAAATGAGGGTAAAACGGCGTGTGACTGACGGAAGGGGGGAAAATGGTTATCTTTGGTAGTTGAATGCTCTATTTTGGTCGAGTTGGTAGTTCATGGGGGCATCGCGCATTTTTTGGTAGTTCATGGGGAGAAAAGGTAATTACCCCGAAAATTTATTTTAATGAAACAGATTAAGATTAATTTTCAAAATTCAAATTTTACATTAAATTTCACTCAAATTTCTATGAGTTTCCTATAATTATTATTAAGTATATAATTATGTAAACAAAGTTTTTTATTTAAACAAAAAAAAAAAATTAAGTTGATTTCAACAAGTTTTTATTTTTAACGTTAGCTTAGAATCTTTGATTAACTATTAGTCTATTATTAATGATTAACATTTAAAAAAAAAAAAAACTATTTTTAAAACAAAATTTTCAAGAAAGAAAGTAGGAAGGTAGAAACGGTTCATTTTATGAGTCATGATGCATGAGTGTTTTTTTTTTTTTTTTTTAAATTATTAAATTATATATTTATTAATTCAATATTATTACTATTTTTTTCTACGCATTTTTTTTTCTCAACCATTGCGATTATTTTCTATTCAATCGCATCCGTTGAATTTTTATCGTGAGTTACAGTTCTAACGCACAGCTCGAACAAGAATTTTTAGGGTGTTTCTCACACGCTATCATTCATTTGATCTAACGTCTGCAATTGAATCATCATAAAAATTATTACAATTTTTATTTTTTGATTGGCTACGCAGCCTATGATGCCGTGGTGAAACCCAATAAATTTAAGCCAGGATGTAGGGATCAGGATCCCCTACAATTTCAAAAAAAAAAAAAAGAGTTTCTCAAATTATGTAAATTTAGGTTGTTTCATGCATCGAACGACATGAAAAATACTACATATTAAAAATGTAACATGTTAACAATGAGAATTAAGTATATTTTTATCAGGTTCTTACACTTTTTGTCGTATAAAAGCTTTGAGCAAAAAACTGTATTTTAATTTAGTAAAGAATAAGCATCTCTTCAAAAGTGAAGCGTCTCTTCAAAGGATTTTTTTTCCCTAGTTTTAAAGGATCAAGATCCACGACAACTTTTTAAAATGTTAGCCGTTATTTATATCAACGGCTCAAACAAGAGCCACGTCATTGATCCGCGTGAAGGGATTTAAAATTTTAAAAACTCCTCAATTTTCAATTTTTCTAAATTCTCTCAGCTCTGTCATATTCTTGCCCCCATCTCTTCTCCAATAAAACTTTCCATTTTTTTTTTCCTTCCATTTAGCTCTCCGAAGAAGAAGAACAAGGGAAGTCTTTTGAGTGACAAGTGTAAATCTTGTCTTCCTCTTCACACCGCTCTCAAGGCATCTCTTAAGGGATCTAGCACGGAACAGGAAAAGAAAGAAAAAGAAAAGAGACCTAAAAAACCAGACCACCAAAAGAAGTTCCTCTTCCCCTGCCGATATATATCATTTTACGTCTGCCGTCAAGTCGCAGATGGGAGGTGGCGTGTCTTGCCACGACCAAGATTGCAGGATGCATAGATCTGGGCAACGACGAGCCCAGATATGCGATGGTGATGCTCAAAAAATCTTGTGTGATGGAGCTTAAAGAATCGTTTTTAACCTAATCTTGTGTGACAATCGTTTGAAAAAAAAAACTCATTAGCATGGAACTCTTGTGTGTTTTGGATCCTTGTTTATTTGGCATTTATTGGGACTAGAAATTCTGTTATGGGCCTGCTTGGTGGATCGGTTGTATTGCATCATGGGATAATAGGCCAAGAAGGAGAGATGGTTTCGGGTAGCAGATTGGATATATTCCATCTTCTAGAAAAATTCCTCAATTATGTTGTTTTACTGTTATAGCCCTGTAACGATCTGTTGGTATAACAGATCAAGATGCTTCTAGGCGCGTCTTTTTATTTATGCATTTCAAGTATTAGTTAGTCGTTCAAAAGAGCGGGAAAAGGCTTGAATTTGGTTAGAATATATTCTAACCGAATTGCCTATTTAAGAGGGGAGTGAAAATAAATAATGACTTCTAAACAACCAAGTGTGTGTTCGTGTGCAACAAAATATCTTAAATGCAGAAAATAAAAGAAGCAAGATATTTGTTGACGAAGTGGAAACTCTGTGAAGAGAAAAACCACTCCGGGGCAACCAAACCCTGGAAATCCACTATCCAAAGACAAAGCAAGTTACAAAGCACTCGTACTCACAAAACCTATTGCAATAGTCATCAGAGACAGAGGAAAGGGGGGGCCGGTAGGGGCCATGGCCCCCCCCCCCCTCTCCCAAATTTTTGAAATTTTTTTTATAAGGTTTTAAAAAAAAAAAAAAAAAAATTCAACCAATTGGCCCCTTCTCAATAAATACCAATAAACAATTTGGCCTTATTCACTAAATTAATTTGGCTTCACCCAACTAATTTCTTTCATTACCCAATTAAACATAAAAGCCCAAACAAAAATTCCTCTACTACAATCCAGAAGCAAAAAAAAATAGAGAACAATTTGAACAAAAATTGAAAATAATCGACCTCTCTGTCCTGACTCCTCCCCTAACCTCCTCCGTCACTGAACTGTGATTCCCACCGGTAGTCGGCCAGTAGCTGTAGGCAGATTGCTTCCGCTTCGTTTTATCTCAATTGGTGACGAGGGCGGCCTATTGGACGGATCTCTCGTCTCAACTTTGTAAGTTCTCAAAACCCTAACTTCAATGTATTTTTTTTCATTTTTTCTGGAATTCTGGTCATTATAAGCTATAACTCATAAGGTGAACTGAAGCAGAAAACATGAGAACTAAGAAGATTAGTCAAGGTAATGGCAATTTGGATTTGGGTTTGGGAGTGGCCGAGTGGGATTGGGAATTTGGGAACCTGGGATTAAAAAACAAGGGAAGAGATTTTTTTTTTTTTTTTTAAAAAAAAAGGAATGAAGATCATGAGAACTGAGAAGATAATGGCGGAAATTTGGAGGAAGAAGATAGGAAATTGGGAAGAACTGGAAAAAGGAAGTCTTTGGAGTGTTGAGTGTGGACCGTGGAAGAGTCTAGAGAGTCAGTTAGTCAGAGACAAGACTCAAGAGAGAAAAGGAGAAAACAAGAAATAAAGAGGAGAAAAAAAAAAAATAAAGTGATTAAAACAACTACTAATAAAAATAAAGTCTAGAAGACTCAGGAAGAGTCCATGTCCTGCAGTCGTGGTGTACTGGTGTCCATCACCACTAGGTACTAGGCACTAGGCACGAACTTGTCACTCGTGATTCGTGAAATGTGAATTTAGAATAAGAGTAATCACCAGTCCTTTGTCCGGACTTTGCCCACTCACTATTAATTGTATAGTTTTTATTTTATAGTATTATAAAATTTTAATTTTAAAAATTATTGATGTAATTTAATTTTTACAGTACAGAACAATAATTACTTCACAATACAGAAGCATTATAAAACCACTCAAGACAAGTCACACTTTTTGAGGTTAGTTTTCTAAGCTCAATTCCTAATATAAATGGTTTTGTAATTTGAATATTATGGTTATTAAATATTGAGAATATTAGTTTTTATAGTTTATTAGTCTAAACAATTAATTTGAGAATTTGACACGCGAAAGCTATTATATTCTATTATTTTTTATGTGAATTTGTTAATTTCTGACTTACAAATATTTTTTCTTACTTTTTTAAAGACTTCAATGTAAGCATGTAAATTTATTTATAGATAATGGGAAAGCTCAATACAATAATTGATTTTTTTTTTTTTTTTTTTAAAAATGCACAAAATGCTTTGGCCCCTGCTCAAAATATTCCCTGGCTCCGTCCCTGGTAGTCATACCTTTAACCATAACACGTAACACATTGTGAACACTTCCCAACCAAGTCTCCTACTTGAGGGGGTCTTTGATGGAATCATTTACCTTAGGGTCGGCCCCTACGATAGACTTCACACGAACAAGGTAGCACACACCGGCAGGGGCTAGAGAGCTAGCAGATCTTCAATTCTCTCTAAACACTATAGAATTTTATACTAAATTCTTACAAATAACAAGCTTAGAGCCCTCTCTATATAGGCTTACAAAAAACCTAATTCTGCTCAAAATCAGACTCTGGCTGTGGAGGGTTCAGACGGAAGTTAGCCTCGTCCGGACGGTCTTCTGCGACTGCCTTTCCAGAATAACGCAATTCTTCCCATAATAGGACCACGTTCGGACGGCTTGGCCGAGCGTCCGGACGGTCTTCACTGTCACTCATTTCCCCATCCGTAAAGGAAACCCAGAATATTCTAGAACGCTAGGTAGCGTCCGGACGGGTTGCTACGTCGTCCGGACGTCTTGTAGAAACTTCCCAAATAGTGTCGGCTAAAATCCAACTCCGTGTAGAAGTCGAAGAACCTTAACCTAGGGTTTAGACGGTGTTGATTTGACGTCCGGACGTCTTCAAAGCTGAAGCTTCTAGACATTGAGGGGCGTTCGAACTCCTTCAAAGGCCTGTCCGGATGGTTGCACAGGAACTGATTGATCTGACTTGGAAAATGCATGGAGTCTTCATGGACATCTTCTAGAACGTTGTGACTAGTCACACGGCTTGAAACAAACACCGTCCATATAACATGAAGACTCTGAAATGAACCGATATGCCTGTTAAAAAGCAACCGTTACATAAAGTGTTTTTGTCATCTAGAATGTAACCAACATAAAATACTAACAAACTCCCCCTTTGGTCATTCTGGGACAAAAAACACTTGATCGGTTTGGAAATAAATTCCCGATCCAAAAAAAAAAAAACTCTCTTTTTGTCACAAAAGGACAAAGGGTAAACAGAGTATAAGAGAAAAGCCATAACCAAAAGCCAAAACAAAAACATGAGAATAGAACAAGGTTAGGTCTTCAACAAGAATTCAACACACACATGTATCTAAACCTATGAATACAGTCAGATAACTGGTCAAAAATACACAAATATATAGAAAAGAGTAAGAAATCAATGAGCAGGAATTTCTCGCAGGTATTGATATTTCAATAGTTAACTTAACTCATGCAATGCCCGTGTGTGTGTGAAGACTTTCTCAATAAAGTATGATATTCACTGATATGATTTAAAGCAACTGAATTTTCTAAATAAGAGAGAAATTCATAGTTATATCAGTCAAAAATCAAACCTTACTTACTAGGGCCTAGTCACCCTCATCTGATACTCTCCCCTTAAGAAGCAGAACTATTTTGAATTTTTACTTGCATCATATAGTTGAATAAGCACATAAGCAGTGTGTGACGACCTTTTTTTTTTTTTTTTTTTTATATATATATTTTTATTTATTTATTTTTTATACAAATCATTTGCTTAAACATTAATCTCTTAAAATACAAATGGATCCTTACAGTGGCACGACGATGTATCGCAAAGCCAACATACGGTACATACCCCATAATATGTACCTGGTAAATCAGAGTACAACATCTAACTACCATGCAGTGGAAAACATAAACCTAATAGCGGAAATCACATCTTAAACATCTATCATAAATTAATAACAAGAAGAGCCATTTAACATCTATGTGTTTAAGTCTTTCCTCAATATAAATACATGACAGAAATGACTTTTTACAATAATAAGTGACACAGGTGTCACAAGCCATCAACGAAACTTATAAAATAGAGGACGCCCATGGTCCTGCAATTACGACTGTCGCGGCGAGCTTCGGTCATAATATCCCACGTGCATATCTATAACTCCATCACTACGACCGGAGTACCTGCAGCCAGAAGAACATCATCTATACGGTTGTGGGGGTTTGCCACATCCGTATAGGTGAAATGATGAGTTCATCGCCTCAGTACAATATACCGAGACCTCAATGATATTAAACTAACTGAGTTTTCGCAAAGAACCAACTTTTTTTTTTAGTCTCGCGTACACTATAACAGCTACTAATTTATAAAATTTTGTTTGAAAACCCCATAGTTGATATAACAAACACCGACTATCAGAAAAACATTTAAAACATACTATGTAGTTGAATCCATACGTAGGAGTTCCATTGGCTTGGAAGCAATCACGTATACACCCACCTACAATAATACTTTTATGTTGGTAGCTCAAATTCACAGAGATCTAACGTTATTAACTGTGATAGCACCGTGCCTCAGGGCATTACAACTTCATGTCAAGGCACATAGTTGTCCATGCGGTTACTAGAGTAAGACTCTGAGATCAAAACACTTCTTACTGATGTGCCACGACAATCCATCTACCTACTCCCAAGTCACTTTGATATCCCAACCAATAGCATCACATCAAAGTACACCAAGCTTAAAACATGCCATCTTGCTCCATAGTACGAGCTTACTATCATTTCCCAAATATGGTTAACATCGAATCCTAGGGCATTACAACTTCAGGTCAAGGCACATAGTTGTCCATGCGGTTACTAGAGTAAGACTCTGATATCCAAGCATTTCTTACAGATGTGCCACGACAATCCATCTACCTACTCCTAGGACACTGTATTACTCATACCGAACCATGACAATACTCTTGTACCTCCAAGCTCAACGTTCTAAAATCATGCAACTAGACGATAACAGTATACATAAGCTCTTTTGCCATTAAAACTCTTAAACATACTAATACGTCTAGCATAGAAACTACAATATTTTATATCATGAAAACATTACATAATTTAAATCATGCTATATATGCTATGCATGCTACTGTGCTGCTGTTAAACTGCTGAACTGAGCTGTTACTGGGCTGTTGTTGGGTTACTGCTGGGTTACTATATGCTTTATGCTCTATATTACATGCTCTATGCTCTTTGCTTGACTAGTAAATACTGTCTTACTGTATCATGTTGATAAATCAAACTTTTCTAAACATTTTAATATTTCATCCAAAACATGCAACACACTGTACTATATTCTGAAACTATCCTTGATATATTTGAACATACTCTAAAGTACTCAAACTAAGCAAAACAAATATATTCAACATACAGTTGGTTCATATTTATAAAACATATATATTTTGCAATTCTATAATATATAAAAATAATAGTTTCTCAGTGAGTAAAATATCACCTGGCTGCATTGGACTCACGACCCCAACTCTACATTGAAGAACCCATTGAAGTCTCCAATTATGACACGACCCTGCAAATACTCATAACGTTAGACAACGCTATGAAACTCTATACTCTATGACACATAAGCTACTCGCGTGCTCACACGTCGCATTACCCGCTTCTAAGGCTAGCTAGGTACCTTAAGCTATTATTAGGTTGACGTTTAGGCCTTGGTTCATATTTTATTCATCTAATCATCTTTAAGACACATTTACTATTTTATTTGTCTACTTACTATTATTAAGTCACATTATCATTATTAATTTATTAGTGACTTGTTACTAATTTACTAAGTTAACAACATATATTTAACCCATATACATGCATGTGTATATATATATATACATTTATACATTTACACATGCCTCACTTAACAAGCTTAAACCAAATCCGATGATACACTCGAGTACTTTGTGTACATAGATAGGTGAATTAGTCACTTAGTTATCTCCTTATCAGTGTTAACTATTAAGCCTTATAGTTTGTTTATCCACTTAAGCTAACTAAGTACACTTGATCCATATATGTATACATATATATATATATATATGTCAAATGCTTATAATGCTCAAGTCAAATTCAATAATGCACTAGAGTACTTTTAATATTTATATTTTCCATAATTTATTTCTAATTAGGTAGACATTCCGATAATTAACTCATAGAGCCTATTGCTTAACACTTGCTCTTTATTAATTACTAACCCTCTACGTTATCTAGGCTATAGGACTTTAAACGATTTAATAGGCTATGGATCCTAAATAGATTGAACTATAAACCCTATATTTTATTTGCTTTCTACCTTAATATTGGCACCCTTATCCATTAACATAATTTCCAAACACCACTTAGAAAACCATCCAACATTCCAATTTAGCCCATCAACAACCCTTTAGGAATTCAAAGAACCGTAAATGCAAGTAGTCAACCCAAACGGTTTCTAAAGAAACACTCCAAGGAAGCCCGCAACTTAGAATTCTACAACCCCAAAACCTTACCTAACAAAACAACAAGCAAGGCCAAGACATCATCCACAAGAAATCACCATAACTCAAGAACCTAACTTCAAACTCAAGGAAAAATAATCGTTGAAGTTCCAATACTCACAATTGGCTAACACCCAACCGTTTCCAAACAACATCAACCAATCTAAACAAATTCTACCATTTAACATCAATATCCATAATTACTCCAAACCAGAATTTCAATTAATCATAGCTTCCACCAAATAAAACCCCAAGTTCCCTAATCGCCAAGACTCAAAAGAAACCACAATCCAACCCAAAACACCAATAAATTAACCACAACATTAAACACCACAGAAAACTACACCCTTCAAAATCTCTCGCTCCATACGGCTAGCACATAAAAGGATCCCAAAATCAACTTCAACCAAGGGGCCAAGACATCATCAACATAAAAAAAAACCCAAAACTAACTCCCATATCATTAAAACAGAAAATCCACATCAAAGTCCCAATCGGGACCTAAAATCGCAACTAAAATCACATCTTCCTATAACCGATTAAACATCAAAATAGGGGAATTAAACTAAGCTTCAAAACCTAAGGAATCCATGCCCACTTTCGGTTATCACCACAACTATTCACTACCAAAACAACACCAAGAAAATCAATAGCGAAACAACCCAAATCGGTCCATACATCCGATACAAAGGAGATCATCACACAATCGGGTATAACAAGGGTTTCTACCAAGCTTTCAAGACCCACCTAATTCCAAGAATTTACAAGAAATCTGACAACCCTAAAATTAGCAAGAAATCCAACTAATGCTATAACACTAAACAACTACAAATAATAAAACTCCAAATACCCATGATCGGCCGAATCCTTATCAACAACTAAAACCATCAACACCCAATTACACATACACACACCACCGATCCAAATCCAAAGCCATCGAGAAAACACCCATATCAAAAGCTACAAACCTACAACAACCAGGAAGGGGAAACCATTCAACAACATCTTACAAAAATCAAACCCAACCGGATGCTACAAGGACCCAAACCAATTTCCAGAATAATCTAAACAAGAAGAAATCCAAAATTTTCAACAATACCCATTCAGGTTCTTAATAGAAATTTGGATGAAAAATTCAACAAAATAATAATAAAAAAAAAACAGGGAAAAGAGAAATTCTACCTCCGTCGACCCACCGAAGACCTAATCAGTTTTACCCCAAAAATCTCAACAAGAATCAAACCCAAAAGCTAGGGAAATAGGGCCTTATGTTTTCCTTTTGTTGTTGTTGTTGTTGTTGTTGTTGTTGTTGTTCTTCTTCTTCTTCTTCTTCTTCTTCTTCTTCTTCTTCTTCTGCAACTCGATCTCTCTCTCTCATGATTCAGGTGTTTCAGCTTCTCATAATCTCGGTCCCGATCTCCATTTCTGGTTCGTTGGGTAGAAGAGACTAGAAGGGAGAAACGGGAGAGGGGAAGGGGTGCTGGCCGGGCGTACGACAGAAATGAGAGGGAGAAGAGATCCGGCTGAACGGGGAGGGGCTATACGTGAAAGAGGAGGGAGAGAAGGGAGAAAGAAGGGGCTGTGTGTGTGTGACAGTGAGAGGAAGAGGGGAAGAAAGACGAAGGGAGGAAGAGAAGGGAGAAATGGAAAGGGGGTCGGCTGGAGCGTGACAGTGAGGGGGGAAGGGAGAAGAAAAGAGAAAAAGAAGAAGAAAGAAGAAGAGAAGGGATTGGGAGAGGGGGAAAGAGAAGAGAATAAAAGAATTAAAGAAAGTAAGTAAGAGGCGTGAGAGAGAGATGGGGGTATAACCGTATAGGAAAAAAAAGTAAAAGAATGGATAAGGTGGCCATGTGTCACATTGTGATTGGTTGAGAGAGGATAATGTAATCTTCTCTTGATCAACCCGGTGGTGACATGTGGCAAGTTAGGATTTCCTTTTATTTAAAGCCTCCATCTATTATTAATTATAGCAGGACCCCATTTAATTTTATTTCTATCATTTATCAATTTATATTTGACCACACATTTAATTTAATTACATTCTATGCACCCAATTAATTATTTGTTACTCTACGACTCATTATTATAACTATTATAATTTTACTATTTTATTTTAAACTTATTTAATTTTGTTAATATAAATACTATCACCTAAAATATAATTATTAGTTCCATTATTTAATAAATACAGTTTATTAAATGCTAAATTCCTATTAATTTCTCTAGGTCTTTACATCAGTGAATTTATTCATATATCATTTAGAAGTATAACTGCTTATTTCTTTTAGGTGCTGCAACTTAGAGAGGAGCTAAAATTTTTGGGGTTAGGTTCAACTAGCGAGTTGGTCAATTTGACCATCTTAACACATAAAAATATCTTTAAAAAGAATTTTCAGAAGCAAAAAATAAAAGATAAAAAAAAAAAAAAAAAAAAAGGTACCTTAGGGGAGCCTTGGATAGTACACATTTTCATCGCATGAGAAAAACAACTATCTAGTAAAGATACAGCAGGAAAGCTTAGCACATATCAGTCTTAGAAACTTAATTATATGTAGACATATTCTATCAAAGCACACATAACTGTTAAAACAGATAAACATACATGAAATACCTGAAAAACTTTAGAAGAAACCTTGCATCTAATCCTTAAAAAAAAAAAAAAAAAAAAAAAAAAAAAAAAAAAAAACCAGCATGCATAAATGGAAAAAAAAAAAATTAGTCCAAGCATGTAGGGTAAGGGCAATCCTGACCTCAGGGAGAAAGGTTTACCTATACCAAGACAAAAAGCAGTTGCCCGACGTGCTTTGTCGGTCATCCCTATGAAATACCTGCAGATATTTCTCAAGACAACAAGAGAAACTATATAGGGATAAAAAAATGGTTCCATAACAAATATGCAAAGCATGTACTATATATGACAATAAAAAAATGCAATGCAAGTGTACCTGTCACGCACTAGGATTTAAGAACCACAATCCTAGGCATGTGTGACCTCACCTACTAGGTGGGTCTGCTCCCCCTAGGGAAGTGAGTGTGCCTATCCTGTCCTCCATCCTTTGGTTGCAGTTCCATATATATGATCAAACTCCGCATAAAGCTGCTAGCAATGGGCAATTCTTCATAGGATGGATCCTTTTTAGGCATCTGCGGCTTTTCCTTATGATGCTAAGATTTGTTCTTATTTGGCAACCAAGCCTGTTTTACAAGAACAAACCTCTGTTGTTGTCGCTGATGCCTTGGAGTGGGATATCTTGTATAAGGTCCAAACTTTATAGGTGGGTCCTTCTGAAGCTGAGGACCCCTGGGTCTACCATGACTATGAACTCCACATTGGTGACATATGGGAGTTTTGTGCACTGGTGGAGCATACCTTGATAATTTCCTCTAAGCCTGATGCTTCCTAGGAGGTCTAGTGCCAACAAAATCTTTCTTTGGCAACTCCTTCTTCACTTTAGACCTCTGAACAAGTACTTATGGGCACTTGGGTCGGATGTGACTGCTTAACCCGCAGTGATGACAATAGGGACAAACTTTTGAGAGAGTTGTCTCCTATATGGAGGAACATATTTTGTCTTGGAATGTTTTTCAACATCTTTTTCCTTCTTATGAGCATTCTTCTTATTCCAAGTTCTTGGGAATTTTAACTGACCACAATTTGGTCTAATATGTCCCACCATCCCACACTAATGACATATAGGTAGGCTTCTCTATGTAGAATGCTCAGATTTTGCAGGTGTAGTATTATCATTCTCACAAGAAACCATAATAGCCTTACCTTTGTCATTTTGAGGCTCTGAACCTGAGGATTTCACAAACACAGTTCTGGAAGTAGAAGCAATATTGGAGGAATCAGTAGCTATATACTCGAGACCAATTTTATCATATGAGCACTTTTGACCTGTCAGCATCTGAGCTATCTTGTTGTCTGAGAACTTCTCCAACTGTAACTGTGCATCCATCAGTTTATCTTCCAAGTCTGTGATCTTCTGAAGTAATGTGTGTCTTTCTGTCTTCATCGTGTTCAGCTTTATCATCTTCTTCTGATTGGACTCTCTCAGCTTCAAGAGTTCGATGTACAAGATACAATATTCTTCTTTTAGTTCTTCGTCACCATGCTCAAAGTAGTGAAGATTGTCCTGGTCTTCATGTGGAGCCACACAGGCTAGAAAATTCTCAGGAGATTCTTCTTCTTTCTCAGACTCATCGCTGAGAGTTGCATGTAGGCCTTCCCCTTAGCCTGCTTAAGATTTGCACATTCAATTTTCATGTGCCCAAAGTTGAAGCACTCACAACATCTTTGACCTCTAGGATCTTCTTCTAGCTCGGCTTTACTGGGAGTTTCCCTCAGTCCTTTAATGAATTTATCAGTCTTCATCAATTTATTGATCATGTTGGCGATCATGGCTAACTCTTCTTCATTGTCTAAGTCTTTATCTGATGAGACTTTGCTTTTAGCTGCTTTGAAGGCCATCCCCTTTACTTTCTTGACTGGGGGTAGGGAATACTCGTAAGTTTGAAAAGATTCCACCAACTTTTCAATCTTCATAGAATCTAAGTCCTTGCTTTCTTCAATGAAAATCACTTTAATCCTGAAATGCTCTGGCAAAGACCTTAGAATCTTTTCGATAAGTTTTGCATCAGAGATCTTCTTCCCGAAACTCACCATCGAGTTTCTCAAGTCGTTGATCCTAGTGTAAAACTCACTGAATGTCTCATTCTCTAACATCTTAATTTCTTCAAATTTAGAAATCAACATCTGGAGCTTGACAGATTTAACAAGTTTGGTGCCCTCATATGTTGTTTCTAAGATTTGCCATGCTTCTTTAGCGGATTCACAATTCGAAATTCTTGTGAATTCAGATGGAGAAAGTGCTTGACATAGAGCATGGAGGGCTTTATCATTGGAAAGTCGTGCACTATTTTGAGCAACAGATAGTTCGGCAGTTGTAGCCTCTGGTTTAATCCAACCAGTTTCTACAATTTGCCAAACATCAATAGATTTTAAAAAGAAATACATATGAGCTTTCCAATACCCATAATTCGTGCCATCAAAGACAGGAATGCAATGAAGATATTGAGACATTATAAAAAAATAGAAGTAAAAAAGATCACACTCAAGAAATAAATCTTAAACAGAGTGTACCAAGCTCTGATACCAATTGAAAATAAATAATGACTTCTAAACAACCAAGTGTGTGTTCGTGTGCAATAAAATATCTTAAATGTGGAAAATAAAAGAGACAAGATATTTGTTGATGAAGTGGAAACTCTATAAAGAGAAAAACCACTCCGGGGTAGCCAAACCCAGGAAATCCACTATCCAAAGACAAAACAAGTTACAAAGCACTCGTACTCACAAAACCTATTGCAGTAGTCATACCTTTAACTATAACACGAATCCCATCGTGAACGCTTTCCAACCAAGTCTCATTCTTGAAGGGGTCTTTGATGGAATCCTTTACCTTAGGGCCGACCCCTAAGATAGATTTCACACGAACAAGGTAGCACACACCGGCAACGGCTAGAGA
Source organism: Alnus glutinosa (assembly GCF_958979055.1). Taxonomy (NCBI): domain Eukaryota; kingdom Viridiplantae; phylum Streptophyta; class Magnoliopsida; order Fagales; family Betulaceae; genus Alnus; species Alnus glutinosa. The sequence goes on from NC_084889.1 coordinate 34,552,906, forward strand.
GCTAGCGGATCTTCAATTCTCCCTAAACACCCTCTCTAAGTACTATATAATTCTATACTGAATTCTTACAAATAACAAGCCTAGAGCTCTCTATATATAGGCTTACAGAAAACCTAATTCTGCTCAAAATCAGACTCTGATTGTGGAGCGTCTGGATGAAAGTTAGCATCGTCCGGATGGTCTTCTACGACTGCCTTTCCATAATAGCGTGATTCTTCCCATAATAGGACCACGTCCGGACGGCTTGGCCGAGTGTCCGGACGGTCTTCACTGTCACTCCTTTCTGCGTCTGTAAAGGAAACCCAGAATATTCTGGAACACTGGGTAGCATTCGGATGGGTTGCCACGTCGTCTGGACGTCTTGACGAAACTTCCCAAATAGTGTCGACTGAAATCAAACTTCGTGTAGAAATCAGAGAAGCTTGACCTAGCGTCCGGACGATGTTGCTTTGACGTCTGGACGATGTTGCTTTGACGTCCGAACGTCTTCAACGCTGAAGCTTCTAGACACTAAGGGGTGTCCGGACGCCTTTAAAGGCCTATCTAGACGGTTGCACAGGAACTGGTTGATCTGACTTGAAAAATGCATGGAGTCTTCATGGACATCTTCTAGAACTTTGTGACCAGTCACATGGCTTGAAACGAACACTGTCCATATAACATGAAGACTCTGAAACGAACCGATAAGCCTGTTAAAAAGCAATCGTTACATAAAGTGTTTTTGTCATCCAAAATGTAGCCAACATAAAATACTAACAAGGAGAAAGGAAGGTAGAAGGCAGACTGAAAAATTGACTGTAATTGTTTCCATTTTGAGAGATCGGGCCTCTCCAAGAGCCCTTCTCTAATATTCAGTACAATTCATCTCCCTTTCAATTTGCCATTTCTCATTTCCCTTAATATAGCCCTTACAAGTTGTATCCAGAGCCATTCTTTCTCACCCATTGCTTCTGCTTTCTCATTCCTTTCCACAATTTTTTTTTCTCTTCTCATGGCCGACGGTACCCGTCTTGCCCACCTCACTGACTCATTGAAAACTTGCCATGACCATATCGCCCAACAAGAATCCACCAATGTTGCGGTCCAGCAGCAGTTAACTGAGCTCACTGAAATGTTTCGTATGTTTATGGCCAGTCAGTCCAGGCCACCTCCGGAGCGCCCTCCCCTTGAGGAACCTCCCCTTTATCACCTTCCCTTTGTTCCAGGACGTGATGACCATAGAATCCATGCATGAGAAGGTCGTGATGGGCCGGATGGGCGTGAAGACCACCGTCTTACTCGGGACAACCATAGCCCAATGGGTCACAATGGTTGGAACGTCCATGATGACCGCTAGCTCTGTTTTGAGGATGATTATCCCGAGCATCATCGGGATCGCTGATTCCAGACTCGACCCTTCCGTCTTGACTTTTCACAGTTCGATGGCGATAATCCAACCAACTGGTCTTACAAGGCAAACCGGTTCTTTGAGTATTATCAGACCCCTCTTTATCAACGTATCAGAATGGCCTTCTTGCACATGGAAGGGGAGGCACTCATTTGGTTACAAGACGCAAAGGAATCTGGCCAGTTTCCCACTTGGGATGCCTTTCTCTAGGCGCTGCTCACCAGATATGGGCCAATTTATGATGATTTGATGGAGGCCTTGATGCAGCTCCGACAGTCTTCCACTATGACTAATTACACAACCCAGTTTGAGGCTCTCTCAAACCGCCTGCGGGGTAACTCTGAGAAAAAAGACTCTGCTGTTTTCTCAGCTGCTTGAAGGATGACATTTGCTTGCCCATGCGGATTTTAAATCCGTCTAACTTGTGTTGCAGCCTTCGATCTTGCAAAGCTGCAAGAAGAGTACCTTCTGACGTCCCGACTGTCAGTCCGTGCGTCTTCGACGTCTTTCTCCTTTGGGCGCCAACAGGCTTATGGGCAAACCAGCACCTTGTCGGTTCCTCCAGTGTCCCAGTCTACTGGCCAGCAGGCCTTACCAGCCAAGACTACTTCGGACGTTCCTATTCTTTGTATTTCCCCAGCCTAGATGAAGGAAAAGCGTGAAAAAAGGCCTCTGTTATTATTGTGATGAGAAATGGCTGTCAGGCCATAAGTGCAAGTCTCATAGGCTTTACCTCATGTTCGGGTTAGAGCTTCCCCCGGATGACACTGTTGAGGATGTCTACTATGACTCCACTGACGGGGTCGAGCCTGTTCCTGAGTTTGATGTCGTTAAATGCAAAGAACCCTAAATTTCCCTCAATGCAATTTCTAGTTCTTCCGGTTCGAAATCCATGAGGATCATAGGGGTTTTGCAGTCTCAGAGGGTGAGCATCCTCATTGATTCAGGAAGCACCCATAACTTCCTAGATCTAGCGCTTTTAACCAAAGTCCATCTCCTTATGGTTTCCACTCCCTTGCTAAAGGTGAAGATTGCAAATGGAGATGCCATTCCGTGTTGTGGGAAGGTCACAGCCGTAGCCCTCAAATCCCAGGGCCATCCTATTATTGTTGAATTCTATCTCATCTCCTTATGGGTGTGTGACATGGTTCTTGGGGTCTAGTGGTTACAGACCCTTGGCCCGATTCTCCGGGATTTCTCCCTGATGACAATGCGGTATACCTACAGGGGGTCTCCAACCTTGTTGAAAGGTTTAGGGCCTAAGGATCTGTCCCTGGAAGACAGATGTCACTTACTTAAACCCTATTCTCTTGCCAATAAAGGGTTTTTATTGAAAATTATCTCTGGTGACACTAAAGCTAACCCACAATACCCACCTGCCATTCAATCCCTTCTCACCACCTTTAATGCAACCTTTGCTGAGCCCACAAGCCTACCCCCTCCACGACCTTAGAACAACAAAATTCCCTTAACCAGCCTTCAACCAATCAATGCCAGATCTTACCGCTATCCTTATTTCCAAAAATCTGAAATAGAAAAGCTCATTCAGGAGATGTTACTCTCAGGCGTCATACACCTAAGCCAGAGCCCGTTTTCTGCCCTAGTCCTTCTAGTTCGAAAGCCAGATGGTAGTTGGCGATTATGTGTTGATTACCGGGCTCTTAACCATGCTACTATCAAGGACAAGTTCTTGATTCCGGTCATCGATGAGTCGCTCGATGAGCTCCATGGTGCTATGATTTTTACCAAATTGGACTTGCGCTCCGGTTACCACAAAATCCAGATGCATACTGGGGACATCCCTAAGACGACCTTCCGCACACACAAGGGACATTATGAGTTCCTCGTCATGCCCTTTGGTCTCACCAATGCTCTCGCCACATTTCAAGGGCTTATGAACGATATTTTCAAACCTTTTCTCAAATGGTTTGTCCTCGTCTTCTTCGACGATATCCCTGTGTATAGTCATTCCTTGGATGAACATTTGCTACACTTGCGGGAGGTGCTTCAAGTTTTGATGCAGCACAACCTTTTTGCCAAGCTCTCAAAATGTCAGTTTGCTAAAACTGAAATTAAGTACATTGGCCATTTGGTTTCTCAGCAGGGTGTCCGGGCAGACCCGTCGAAATTGGAAGCTATGTGACTTGTACTCCTCCCCGTTCTGTCAAATCCTTATGGGTATTTTTGGGCTTAACCGGGTATTACCGAAAACTCATCCGCAATTATGGTCTTATCGCGGCTCCTTTAATAGCCCTTTTAAAGAATCAAGCATTTCTCTGGACCCCAGCAGCTACACAAGCCTTTGAGGCTCTCAAACAAGCAATTACCTCACCTCCTATTCTCCGCCTTCCTGATTTTACGCAACCTTTCATCATCGAATGTGATGCAAGCGGTACCGGGTTGGACGCGGTTTTGATGCAAGAAAAGTTGCTGATTGCCTTTCTCAGTAAGGCTTTAAAGGGCCAGGAACTCCTCCTCTCCACCTATGAAAATGAGCTACTCTCTTTAGTCACAGCGGTTCATAAATGGCGGCCCTATTTGCTTGGGCATTCGTTCGTGGTCCGTATTGACCATTGAGCTTTCAAATTCCTCTTAGAGTAAAAAGTCGGCATAGTGGCCCAGCAATTCTGGCTTTCTAAGCTCTTGGGATACGATTCCGTCATTGAATTTAAAAAGGAACGAGACAACAAAGTGGCAGACGCTCTCTCTCGCCAAGCTGAGTCTCGGTCAGACCAGGCTGACATTTCTATTTTCTTGATTTCCTTTCCTACCCCGACTTGGGTGACTGACCTGAAGTCTTCTTATCAGTCTAATCAACAGGCGTTGGACCTCTTGAATGCTTTGCAAACCGATGTTGCCAGTCCTAAGGGATTCTCCCTCCAGCAAGGGTTGCTCCTTTACAAGGGTCGCATTTGGTTGATAAAGGGCTCTACCTTCCAACAACTTTTGGAGTTCATCCACTCCAATCCTGTAGCTGGCCAATCAAGATACCATAGAACCTTTCATCGAGCCAAGGCAAACTTCTTTTGGAAGGGTATGAGGACTGACATCAAAACATTCGTTTGCGAATGCCGGGAGTGCCAAGAAAATAAACATGAAACAGTCATGCCAGCCGGGTTATTCCAACCCTTACCTATCCCCTCACAGGTTTGGGCGGATATCTCCCTTGATTTCATTGAGGGCCTTCCTTTTTCTTAGGGGTTTTCCATCATACTGGTCGTCGTGGACCATTTGACCAAATATGACCATTTTCTCCCTTTTGCTCACCCTTACTCGGCCTCTACGGTTGCACACCTATTTTTGGCTAATATCTTCAAACTCCATAGGATGCCATCCACCATCGTTTCGAATAGGGACCCGGCTTTCATCAACTCGTTTTAGCACGAGCTTTTTCTCCTTCAGGGTATTACATTGGCCTTCAGCTTTGCCTACCACCCACAATCAGATGGCCAAACAGAAGCCCTGAATAAATGCCTAGAGACATACCTTCGCTACTACGCGGGGGCCAAATCTAAGACGTGGAATGCCTGGCTACCCTTGGCAGAGTGGTGGTACAACACCAGCCATCATTCCTCCAACGAGCTAACTCCGTTTCAGGCTGTTTATGGTTATGCTCCACCAACCCTTCTCTCTTATGGTCTGGGTACAACAGCAAATCGAGCTGTGGATAACCAGTTGAGGGATTGCACGGTGGTGCTCACTTTACTCAAGGAGCACCTTCACAAGGCTCAAAACCGCATGAAGACTTATGCGGATAAACACAGAATAGACTGTCAATTCAACGCGGAGATTGGGTTTACCTGCGTCTCCAGCCTTACCAAAAGAACTCCATTGCCGTCCGGAAATATCTGAAGCTCTCTCCTTGATTTTTCGGGCCTTTTCAGATCTTGAGCAAGATCGGCACAGTGGCGTATAAATTGGATCTTCCTCCAAAGTCCCGCTTGCATTCAGTTTTTACTCTCTCCGCGTTGAAGAAGAAGCTGGGCCAGTCAACCTCTCCGCTGTCCACCCTGCCTCCAATTGACCGCCATGACGACTTCAAGCCTGAACCAGAGCTGATCGCCTGATCCTTGAGCGTTGTTTGCTGAAATGCTGTGGACGTGCCGCTACCGAGGTTCTTGTTTGTTGGACTCGATCCTCCGTGGACAACGATACATGGGAACTTTTGTGGGCCTTGCAAAATCAGTTTCCGCACATTGTGGGCAAAGTGCGCTGATGGGGGAGGCCTTGTTATGGGCTTCCTTGGTGGATCAGTTGTATTGCATCATGGGATAATAGGCTAAGAAGGAGAGATGGGTTCGGGTAGCAGATTGGATATATTCCATCTTCTAGAAGAATTCCTCAGTTATGTTATTTTACTGTTATAGCCCTGTAACGATCTGTTGGTATAACATATCAAGATGCTTCTAGGCGCATCTTTTATTTCTGCATTTCAAGTATTAGTTAGTTGTTCAAAAGAGAGGGAAAAAGCTGGAATTCGTTTAGAATATATTCTAACTGAATTGCTTATTTAAGAGATGAGAAAGGAAGGTAGAAGGTAGAAGGCAGACTGGAAAATTGACTGTAATTGTTTCTATTTTGAGAGATCGGGCCTCTATAAGAGCCCTTCTCTAATATTCAGTACTATTCATCTCCCTTTCAACTTGCCATTTCTCATTTCCCTTAATATAGCCCTTACAAGTCCTAGCCCCTTTGATGGAGCTTAAAGAATCAATTGGGTCCAAAATAGAGAACCCCATCCCCATGGCTGTCTTTTTTGAACTCTGAAGAAAAAAATCATACATAATATGAAAACTAACATTAAGAATTCATCCAAAAAAACTAACATTAAGAGTGTATTTTGAGAAGTGTTAACGGCAATAAAATGAGAAGAAAAAGAAGAAGAATAAGAAGAGTGTGGGGGAAAGCGAAAAAAAAAAGAAAGAAAGTAGTTTGACAATCGTACTTGTTATTTTGCATGTAACTTATTGTGGCATGATTCTGGCCGTTGATGTTAAAATTGCTGATTCGGGATCTGATCGAGTTTTAAAAATGCCTTAGACCCTCGAAATTTAGAATCCTCAAGGACCTCAACAGTCATGCGTGGTTTCCCACTTTCTTGAATTCCCGCCCCGGGTTTTGTGCCTTTTGATTTTTGAGAAACCGACGCACGCGGCACGTCAATGATGCCAATCATAGTCTATCGCTGACTACTGACTGAGGTACGCACGATCTACTAAGCACGTAGCACGCACGTCAGGTGTTGCTAAAAAAAAAAAGGTCAAATTTTCTTAATTTTTTGGGTCGTGCGATCTTCTGTTGGTGAATTTGAACAGTTGATTGCGAGATTAATCTAAGCCGTTGGTAACAACTGTAACCAACTATCCGGTTTAACTACCCCGAGAAAATACATGGTGTGTAAACTAATCGTGTGCTCACTCTCACTAGATTTGATCCAACGATTTTTTCAAATCTCGATTTTTTGAATCCACTAACCAGAACCAGATGGAACTTGCGGCTTGCCAACTTAGAGTATTCACAGCGGATTATCTAAATTTCAATCTAAAATAGCTTATCAAAATCTACTTTATCTAGTTTAGCTAATGAGTTTTAAAAGGCATCTTCCATCTGATTATCTATCATTAACTATATATATATATATATTTTATTGGCAAGTTCGCACCAACTTTTTCAGAAAATTGAACAACTTCCCATACTACACGAAAAACACAGAAATTCCATAGTGAGGTTCTCTCACATCTTTCGGTCACCAAAACACACAAAGAAAAACTTGTAGAATCAACATATTGAATCACCCCAAAGCACCCATATTCTGCCATTGAAACCAACCGAATAACCTTATAAATTCCTCTAAAATTTCGATCACACTCACCCAAAAATCAAAACCTCACACTTAAAACCACCCCATCTTTCCTCCCAATTTTGGTCATTCGGCCAATCCAGAAAAGTCACCCACCGGAAATTTCCAACAATCAAAATCAACAACTCCTCCACCTTCGATTTCCAGAAAATCAAAACCCCAACATCGTTGAACAACCACACAGAACCACCAAACCCCAAAAATCAGACCCACCCAATGAAATTGAAAACCAAACCAACTATCTTTTGAACCACAGTAGCTAAAAATCCCATTCTCTGACAAATTTGAAAACAGGCCCAAGTCTTTGGCCTCCGAACCCGAGAACCTCTGACCCGTCAAAGCCAGCTCCATAGCGTGACCATACCCGATTATAGCGGCGATCACCGGCTTCCGGGGCCGCTCAATCGAGGTGACCACATCCTGTAGGAACTTGATCTCTTGCCTGAATTTCTCTTCGGCGCGGTCTCGATCGCTTATGGAGAGTGACTTGTCGGAGATCGAGCCCAGGGTTGTGAGATCGATACAGGCGCAAAAGTGGGCGCCGACGCCGGAGAGGACGACGACGTCGACGTCGGGTTTCTGGTCGAGGGCGGCGAGGGCGTTGGGGAATTTGGAGATGAAATCGCGGGAGAGAGCGTTGCAGAGAGAGAGAGACACAGACGCTAACGGGAGAAAGAAGAAAAGCCGAAAGAAACAATTAAAAATGAATGCATCTGTGAACAATGTAGAGTTGCACTATTCATAAATGGATGAGAAATTTATTCTAGCTTTTATTTAAATAATCTAATGGAGTGGGTTTTTTTAGGTTTTTTGTTATTTATTTTAGCCTAAAGGTAAAAATAGACAATCCAATGTGAGTACTCTTAGACTCGCTTTCTGCATTTCTTCCTCATTCGGTCATTCCTCACTAAACGAATTTTGCCTTTCTGATGCGAACCAACTTATCACAAAGCACATGAAAATGATAGATTGGCTCGTTCAAGGGAACTATGACCTCCAATGGCTAATTCGAAAAAGCATGATCTTCCAAAAAACACATTAACTGTATTTCACATAACAGTAATCAACTTATATCTTATTCATTAGTAATCCCCTTTAAATAGACGAGCAATACTGATTGGTTACAAAGATAATTATTAATCAAAATAGATCTCTTAAACTATCTAGCTGACCCACTAGGATTAAGATAGACTCTATTAATTATAGACTAGAACTCTATTAAGAACTTGACTCAATCTTAAACTAGAAGATATAACTCCCCTTATTGAACTCTAACACGAGTCAAGACCAAATAATAATGATCATATCATACCATTCCCCTAATAATTTCCTTGTCCCCAAGGAAAAATTATACAACTTCTAAAGATAAATGCCAAATATGATAACTAAGTATAAGATATTTGACAAAGTAAATAAATAAATCTTTTTGGTGGCACTTCACTTCATGTTTATCTTGGTTGCTTTGTTTGAAGTCACGTGACCCAATGTCTTCAACAAACTATTTTTTCTTTTTCCGTTTCCTTCTGAAGCCAAGCAAGAAGACAGAACATCTTCTTCTTCTCTTTCTACCCCAAATATATTTGCTTGAAAAATAGAAAAAGCAAGAACATAAGAATGGATTAGTAAGAGGTGCGGCCTCGTAAGAGTTTTAGGGCTTTCGGCGTGGTTTTTTGATTTGTTGGCAACACAGGCTGAGGAGATTGTTGCAATATGGACCCTTGCAGTCTTGCCGACGTTGTTGGCTCTAGTGACGTCTGAATCTGCAGCTGGAGTGGGCGGATCTACGGCTGGTCGACAGTGGTTTGGTTGAATGTTGACTTGTATGGATCTTTGTTCATTCAACAGCTCTTTTCTTCCTCTTTTTTGTGATGGTGGCAGCCGGGGGGTAGGCGTTATGGGCAATGATTGGCTTGCTGGAGAGGGGCATGATGGTGAAAAACTTTCAAGTTTTCTCATATGCTCCTCAATCTTTTTATTGACTTTTTCATTCCACACGAGAAATTTTGATCGCATATTTTCTATCTTCTCTTGTTCCTCTTCATTCCAGAAAAATTAGAAAGACATGGTGATGGTGTAGATCGGAGATTGATGTAGAAAACAATCAACCTAGCTTTGATACCAATTGATGCGAACTAACTGATCACAAAACATAGGAAAATGATAGATTGGCTCGTTCGAGGGAACCGTGACCTCTAATGGCTAATTCGAGAAAGTTTAATCTCCCAAAAAACACAGTAAACTGTATTTCACATAACAATAATCAACTTATATCTTATTCATTAACAATTCTCTTTAAATAGAGGGGCAATACTGATCGATTACAAAGATAATTATTAATAAAAATATAATTCTTAAACTATCTAACTGACCCACTAGGATTAAGATGGACTCTATTAATTTTAGACTAGGACTTTATTAAGAATTTAACTTAATCTTAAACTGGAATATATAACTCCCCTTATTGAACTCTAACACGAGTCAAGACCAAATAATAATGATCATATCACTTTCTTCCTCATTGTATGAAATGAAGCCTGAAGCTGTTGATTGCCAATAAAACCAAAGAAAAAAAAATCAAACTGACCCGTTGATTGCTCGATCTCTTTCAAAATCCTTTTCAAATCAAACTTTGTTCTTAGAAGTTAGAATCTTAATCTTAACTCTCAGTCTCTAACGCACTAACGCACGCAACTGATGCAAGAATTTGATGCTTAGGAGGCCGGTGACTCAGGTGAGTGGTTAAGATATTATTGTATTTGTAATTTTATTTTATCGTATTTGTATTAATTTGGTTTAAATTTGATTTGTAAGGTTTACCTGATTAGTTATAAATTTTCTTTGTAATTGTTTTTGGAGAATAGAGAGTCATTAATAAAACTGGTTTATTTTTTTGTTGTTTTATTTTTATTTTTATGCTAAAATAAAAAAAAAAAATTTAAATAATTTGATTCAGGTGAGCTCAAGTCGAGTACTCGATCTTAAGATCGACCAAAATGATCGAGCTCGAGTTCGATCATGAATTTTACATTAACTAGTTGATCTCAAACACAAGTTTTAGGCTCGTGTTGAGCTCAAGCCCAAGCTTGATTTCAACTTAAATGAGTTGAGCTCGCACAACTGGTACTCTCTCAAAATCGGCTCGATTACAGCCCTAATGTGAGGGGTTGGAATCGCGTCTTATGCGAGCTATCTAAAGTCTTGGCTTTTCTTGAAGATATTGGGAAGATGGGTAAGACAATTGGGTCTATATCGTTCGTAGAGGTGGTGCATATGGTGGCTCTCATCTCTGTAACGAGCTTTGGGAAGAAGCGCGTTGGTGCGCTCGAAGTGTTTGAGTTGGAAATGCGGCAGGCGGTGGCTTGGGGAGTTTTGGAGGAGAATTTTCTGATGGTTTGGACTGCTCCACGGTGGTTCGGCAGCTGGTGGATTGTTCTGCTTTGGAAAAGCAATCGTTTCATCCCATAGGTAATACCCTCCGTGTTTCTGATGGCTTCAAGTGCAGTTTGATGAGTTGGAGGTGCGAGGTTGAGAAAACCCATCCGCTAGGGCTCGCCTTGGAGAGAACTTCTTCTGATTCGTTGGGTATAGATTGTCGTGTTGTTTGCTCCAAGGTTCAATGTTGCAGAGGGTGCAAGAAGGCGTGCTCACAGTGCAAGATTATAGAGGGTGTTGTTGAGTGGGGTAGTGATGTTTCGGGGCAAGAGCAGGGGTACGTTAGTAAGATTCTCGAGACTTTTGGTGACTGGCTGGATTGGGTTTGCGGGCATCCAACGAATTTGGGCAGGACCTTCCCTTTTGAGCTAAAACGGAATCTAGGCTGTTTGGGTTTGGGTTGGGTTTTTAAGCGTTATGTGCTTAGAGGGATTCGTCTGCGAGACTGGATCTAGGAGGCTGAGCTATATGCAAAACATCAAGAAGGCCAAGAAGTTTGGGTTTGCTCCGACTCATGGACCCGTGCGGGTTTGGGTTCTGAATTTTCGGGCTTGGGTGCTCCTGCACCGGAAGTGTTGGGCTGCTCGACTGCTACTTTTCCGGCATTCTTAGAGGATTCCTGTCCCACTCCTTTGGTGGTTTCTGCCTCGGAGATCTTCTTGGAAAAGTCCTATGCTCCGTCCAATTTAGAAGTTGTATTCGTGTTGTCAATGATCGCTACGTTTGTTTTCGGGGGCTTCGCAGGTCCGGCGATCAAGACTGGTTCGTTATCGGGCTCTTTTTCAGCTTTCTCCAGTTTCCTTTCAGGGGTAGCAGCGCTGGGAGTTAGACCAGCTGTCTCTGCCTTGGTGAGGTCAGCTTTGGGTGGGGATCCTCCTTTGCCGCCTTCGTCTGCGGCCAACTCTAGGTTGCTGGGACTGAGTGCTCCATCTCCGGCTCTAGTTGGGTTTGGTCCAGCGTTACTGGATGTCTCTGGCGACTGCCCTTCAGGCACAGATGTGCTAGGTGAAAGGCTGTGTTATTCTCTCCCTGTGATGTCGGAGTCTGGCGCGCCTATTTATTCGTTGGAATCCAAGTAGGTGCTTAGATACTCCTGGAAGCATAAGGTTGGCAAATTGGATAAGCATCTGCTTTTGGAGGCTCTAAAGACTTTCAGTGATCCCAAAGCTCATTCCTTGCTGTTATTTGGGGTTGCTACCAAGCCCATGTCAGCGCCAACAAAGGATGAGATAGTGTCTACGCTGCTTGAGACGAGGGTTGTCAGCCTTTTTTTCGGCGTGGCTTCCTTCTCCCAAGCGGCACGACCCCTTCTCCATCAGAAGTGGGTGAGCCTCCGCTCTTTTCGGTCTAGTCTGTGTTTGGGTGCCCTCCTTTGTTGTCTTTCTCAGAGGTGGGTGAATCTTCACGGGGAGGTGGTTTTGAAGAGATTGGTGGTCCTCCTGAGGTAGCGATCGATCTTAGCTTCTGTTTTCAAACTTTGGAGGTCTCCCTCGAGGGGAATGTGAAGGACTTTTTAGACTTTATGGCTCAAATTGATGCGGAGTAGTGTCAATAGGCTCCAATCTTCACTTCTAAGTTTAAAAGGAGTCATGAAGTGAAGAACTTAGAGTGCTCGATTAATTATGATGTCAGGGGTTTTGGTTCTAGTCGGGTCAAGGCAAGAGTGCCTCTAATATGATGTTTTAGTCTCTGAGTTTTGTGGGCTGGTTTTGTAGGGGTATCTGGATTTCCTCCTGTTTTTAGGTTTTTCGGGTGTTTTTCTTCTCTCCTCTCCCTTTCCTGTTTTGGTATCCTTTTTGTATACTTCAAGTATGCTTAGGGCACCTCTACGCTTTTTATAAAACTCTTTACTTAAAAAAAAAAAAAAAAAAGAGTTTCTTTAACAAGTGGCGTCAGTATTTCTTTTACGTATTAATGTAGTAATTAGGAAGTAGTAATGTAGTATAAATAAGAGACATAAGTGTGAGGAACAGATAATTGGGAATTTTGTTCCGTTAAAATGTTTTTTGTCGTAAAATATTTTCAATAAAATCATTTTTCTTCTTGAAAATATTTTTTGGCGTTTGGCTTATACAAAAAAATACAAATGGCGAAAAAACCATCGGAGACGAGATTCCGGTGATGGAGGCCGGAATCCAGCAAAACTAGAGAAATTCCGTCACCGGCTGGTCAGAATCTGGTAGCATTGGCCAAATTATGTCACCAGCAGGCCGAATTTTGGCGACAGTGGCCGGAATCTGGCACAGTACAACCAGATTCCGACAAAATTGGCCGGAATCCAGCAATAATTGCCAGATCCTGTTGACGATGGTTGGAATCAGTGCAAATGGGATTAAGGTGTTACTATCTCCCCCTTAAACTCCTAAACGTTCTCGTGAGGGTCACTTCATGCAATGCTCTAGTACCACATGGCTTACTTTATGCTCTTATACTATTTGTAATGGCAAAGGAAAAGTGCTAGCCATATATGCACTCTCACTTCAAAATAACTAGATGTCAGGGGTTTTAAGAGGGGTGATTAATAGTAACACCTTGGTCCCAATTTGGAAAAATAAGTAACCGACATAGAGTAAATAATTTATAAAAACACTCATGAGTACTAAGACTTACATTACTTGCTTACTAAAAGAAATTAAGCTTTATAATTGAATATGAGAAAGTTCCAAATTGATTAGCCATTTTGAAATAATACCGCATATGTGACTTGTGCTTTTTTCAATAGTTACAATATGAATCTACGTCTTTGTAATTTCTCCCTACGGATTAAATGGGCTGATTGTAAATATGAGTGTATAGTGGGCTATTCTATTAAATGGTAAGAGAAGAAGTTGTTAAGGGAATAAAGGCCCAAGTGCAGAAGGGGTTATTCATTCAGAACTTCAAGAACTGGATTGTATTTTTCTTTCTTGGAGGCTAAGGTACACTCAAGCACAGCTATTTCGTTGTTACACAATATTAATCAATACAATTTCGTATTTTTTCTTTCAAACTCCATTTCAATACACCTCCATTTACACTTCAGAAATTCATTACATTCCATAAAAATCCAAAATCAGAAAATAATATTACATATTAACATGTTCGATGTATAATCAGATATTGCAACTTGAAGTTGTTAGATTCAGTCTAAAGCTTCCTTCATTGAGATCTTCAAGAATTTACAAAACCTGCCGCTGTGTCAATGTTCCCTCTATCTCATCAGCAAAAAATTTGTGTACGTTAGTCAGTCTCAATCTAGTATCCCTCGTGCTTTAGGTACCAAAGGGCCCCTTCTGCTGCATGCTCTTCTGCATCTTTCTTTTTTGCCCGGGGTTCACCAAAGCACTCTAAAACCACATCTTCAGCATCTTCTATTTCCACAACAACCTTGAAAGTGAATCTGCAAAATGCCCGAATTAAGCATTGAAGAAGTAGATAAATCAACAAGGAGTTCAGTTGATATGTTTGTCGCTTGAAAAAGGAAGCAAATTGAACAGAAAATATAATGGTTCCTGAAATGGGGAAAACCACAGGAAATGGTTTTTCTATTTTATTATTCTTTTTGGGTGGCCGCTTTCCAAAAAATGGGCTGGACAGCAAGCTACAACATCTCAAGTTAAGCAAATTACGGAGTGATATAGCATAATAACATTATATACACAAAACTCATTCAACAAAACTGAGCCAATTCCATTTTATATTATTAGAACAAACGGAGAACTGACTTCAATTTCAAGAAAATGGACTTTCTTCAACTTCCATTTCGGTTGTTAAATGGCAATGGCATTTATGTCCTTGATAAAAAAAAAACAAAAAGCCAATATAATTATGGACTCAAACTTTGATGTCCTTGATAAAAATCATGAACTTACAACTTTAAGTGGCTTGGTCCTTCCTCTCTGCAACATTCAAATGAAGGGGGTTTCCAACAATTAGCAGCACAGAGTTCACGCAAACGTGATCTTGCTGTTCCTTTGTGTGACCCACCTGGAAGATTACTTTAAGTTTAGAGAATGAGAATGAAACAGTTGCTCCTTACTTGATACCCTGCAACAACAATAACTATACCTGTGGTCTGTGAGTCAGGGTCACAGCTATGATTTTCAATTGTCCCAGAAGGCTGCCCCCTTAAGGCTCCAAATTGTTTTTTAATAGCAGGTGTTATGCAGCTGATATTATTATCAGACACTTTAGTGAGGCGAAAGATTTGGGGCTCAAAATCTCCGCTAGAAGGTTGTACCGTTGATTTTTCAAATCCAATGGCTTCAGGGGTATTTACATCAATAGGTGTTTCGTCATATCCGATTAGTTTGGCTTCCATCTTGTCGCTTGACTTCAAAACCTCCTCCAAAGTTTTTGACTTGGGTATGTAGCCCTTAGCCTGCACATCCACAGTCAATGAGCACCAGAAATTGAAGTTACATACGAGGGGGGAGGGGGCGGTCTTTTAAGTTAGTTAGGATATATGCTGGCAAAGCTAGTAATAGTTCAATAAACAACAAAATAATGTCTGTAGTATGAACAATATAGATGAAGTTTCTGGATAAATAAATAAAAAAAATACCATATTTTATTCTACCAATCATTTTTTCAGAGTGCTAAAGTATTAACAAAACAAGACTATCATTAAATACAAAGGATAAATTCAACTTTGCCCCCCCAAAATTACCACTCCATTTGCACTTATACCTCTAAACTTTGGCTCCTTGCAACTCGCCCCTACGAACTACAATTTTATTCCAAATTGCACCTTGGGTTAGATTGGGCTATTAAATATGGATGGAAAACACATCACACGTGCGGGGTAAGTTGCAATGAGTGAAAGTTTAGAGGTGTGAGTGCCAATGATATAGTAGTTTTGGGAGGGGGCAAAGTGAGTCAAAGCAGTGTGATAAGAACCCACTCTAATGAAATAGAGATAAATTGACAGTGAACTCCAATTAGGGCTGGAGCCAAACCACAAGTCACACTTTTGATTACAATTCGCAATGCCTCTACCCTGTCTCGTCTCCTTGTCTTATACTAGTGTTACTGCTACATGATAACTAGATAACATAATATAGCTGATGATAAAGTGCATAAGATAAAGATAAAGATGTTGGATAACTAAGATGACCAACTATCCTTTATTGGTCCTCCACGATAACCCTTTACTCCTCTTCATGCTTGTTGGGTTGATCACGTTCCTTGCTTTCCTTATCTGATACTATCACGTCATTGGGTTGTTCTTTGCTCTTCTGATCTCTTACTATTACATCAAAGTAACGAGGATTAGGATGGAATGTCCTTGTGGTTCACGTGCGTGGAGTGCTATGACAATGAGACTCACGTGTAACGGATTCTGTCAACTTTAACAACTCAATTTGACCTAGGGTGCAACTCGGAACAAAATGATAGTTCGTAGGGGCGAGTTACAGTGAGTCAAAGTTTAGAGGTACGAGTGTAAATGGAGTGATAGTTTTGGGAAGGGGGGCAAACTATAATTTAGCAAAGAACAAATGAAATGAAGGAAGCATTCTTCTTCTTTTTTTTTTTTTTTGGGGGGGGGGGGGGGGGGGGGGAAGAGCATAAAGAAAGCAAACAGGTTTTACCTTCAACTCTGTGAATAGCTTTTGCGAAACAATTCGACTAGCATCTTTCTTGTTCAAGTTGTCTTCAGAAGCAGTTGTACAATCATCTGTTCCATTCACTTGTGCTTCAACCGAAAACATTTTACCCTTCTTTGATGCTAAAAACTGTAGATTCAAATTATAAGCTTGGCAAAGTTCTTGCAGTTCCCGAATAGGACTAACTTGCAGACTCGAGAACCTTATGATTGGATCCAAAAAGGAAAGCGATATCGTCCATACAAGGTCCAGATTAAACCCTGAATCAAGAAGAATGGCACCCAGAGAAGACTCTACCAAGTCACCCAAAACCTGAGGCAATAAGCGAAACCATTAGAAACTAGAGATATAATGCTAACATTCATAGATTCCTTTTTAAACATTAGAAACTAGGCAAGATTTTTTATTTGATTTAGACATTATGTTTACATTCTTATGTTTCTTTTAATTTGACATTGCAGCTTTAACATCTTAGGAACAAGCCATGTTTTCCAAGAATTTCCATGTAAAACCACTGTAAGAAGCTACGGAAGATGCCCAATCAAATTGATACAACACCCCACACAAAAATGAACAAAAGTTTACAATTTTTACCTTTGGACATTTTGGCCCATCAATAAAACTCCCTTCTGGTGCACGTGTTTTAATCCAGTTGACATAAATATTAATGGCCTCACTAAGGCCACTGGTATCAAAAATAAGATATTTGTCGAAAGATCGATCTACTGCCACATTAGCAAAGGCCTTATTATTCACAAACACTGATCTCAGATCAGTCAGTTGACCAGGCTTCAACTTTGGATAAACTGAATAAAGATATGATGTGATCAAGTAATCCAAGACAGCATCTCCAAGAAACTCCAATCTCTGGTAAGAAGGATAAAATTCTAACAAATTAAGTATGAGGAATCATTGTTGTCTAACACCTGAGGTAGAAAAGAGACGTTAGTGCATACCTGATAGCAGCCTCCTCCATTGTTATTGTAAGAAGGATGTACAAATGCCTGTACAAGCAGACCTCTATGAAGAAACTGATACCCTAGTAAATTTTCGAGGGCATCAATGTCCAGACGAGAAGCAAGTGGGATGTAGTTAGTGCTTGATCTGCAGGCATTAACAACTTGTGAGGCTTCAAAGTCCACTTGTATGCCAATCCATCGAAGAAAGGAAGTTGCAGCACGGAAGCCACTATCAACTATGAACGCTCCAACAAGAGCTTCAACCACATCAGCGATTGTTTTCTTATGTAACCAGAGGTGTCCTTTACTGCATCTAACTCCACTATAACTTGCATCATCTGCTTGACTACTTGAAGGTCGGGAATGAATATTGCCTTCTTTTTCCTTGTTACAAATTACTAGACAAGGGCGGCCCAAAGCAAAAAATTGGCAGGGATCAAATGGATTATCGCGTATGTATACCTGAAATAAGAGAGTAAACACATATGCACTTGGATAGTAAAACCTATTCAACAAACCAAAAAGAAATTTAGAGAGTATTAATTTTACCAACAGAAATTTTTACATGCAGCAATTGCAAACAAGAAGCATAGGTTAGTGGGAAAAATATTAGCTAACAAATTTCTCAAATATCAGATAAGTTGGGAATTGGCCAGGCCACACAGAGAGAGAAGACAACATTTATTTATGCAGAAAGGAAACATGCGCCATGCCAAACACCATTTAATCCTGTAGATCACTATTACTTGCTTGTGACTGTCTATTTTGTCATCCTGTAAAGAATGACAAAATAAAACTTACTAAGAAGTATGATATTAGTTCATAATTAAGAAATAAAAATCACATTCTAAAATTCAATCGTACCTGTAACTTGCACCTAATTGCCAGTCTGTACAAATTGGAATTGCTTACAAAGTCAGAACGTTTCCTTGTAAGTTCTCCTTCATCAAGGGTATGATGCAGAAGAAAAAGGTGCCGCCCAACTGCAAATTTTAGAAAAGCATCCCCAAGTATTTCAAGCCTTTCAAGGGAAACGGGCTCTTGGCACTTCTCGGTGGTAAGTGCTTCTAGAACCTAGTAAAAAAATTCACAGTTCTTATTAGCAATTAAGGTCCATGTAAATATTGGCACCAACAAAGAGACCATGTACAATTGAGGTCATGCACAATTAAGTTTAATTAGCAAAGCTTATCAAAGCCAATACTCAAGTTAATACCACATGCGGGAAGGCCTTACACTATCGCAAGTAACTTCAGCTCCTTCAGGAAATGCAACAGATAATGTGTGCCTCAGTTCAATGGCCACAAGCAAGTTTTCCAGACGATGCATGATTGATGGCAACAAAGATATTGAACTCCCGATATCTTTGGAAAAGCCTACGATCTTCAACTGACATAGCTCGGGAGGCAAATCAATAAAGTACTCCTCCAGTTCATGTGATTCTGTTTTTGACATTTAAAGCTTATAAAAAATAATCGGACATAAAGTTATAACAGACATTGAGATGACTACAAATTAAGCTAGAAGCTAATCTTATAATCATATTTTTTTTAAATATTTTTCTTATTAAATAAATAATTAAATTCACCATTTCGGTTCACCTTTTAGAACATAAAGAAAACAAAAACACAACAATAGCGTAACATGTACAAGGGAAATTGAGCTATAATGGAAGTGCCTTTGCTTAGACATAATATGTTGTGTATCATACAATCTAACAAACATGATTAATATCTCTACAGCTGCTCCATGTTTGGTCCACAACGAACACATGATTTACTCTAGCTTAAGGGTTGGTGGTTCCAGTTCCCAACCTCCTCCTCTTTTCTGGGAAAAAAAAAAAATCTAATTTTTTTTTTACACTTTTTGGCTACTTCCAAGAAATTATGTAAGTGGCACCCTCAAGATAACTGTGTTTGAGCATGGCCCCCTGGCCCCCCTTCAATTACAAATATTGTTATTGAACCTGAGTCTTTCACATTAACAATTTCAATATTAAGTAACCATTTGCCCAATGAATTTGGAGCATCCGCAAAAATATTACTAGTAATAGCTAGCCCTCATATTTTATTCTTTTTAATTTAACTAAAGAGTCAAATTACTGTAGCACAGCTATCATTCGCACAACTTAAGTAGCAAAAGATTATGGTATTTGCCATTTGTGAGTTCTTATACTTAGGCTTTGATAAATGGTAATGACCGACACTATTATAAGCCTAGGATTCAATGGTTACTAGGGTTTCTAGCCCATATAAAGTTCTGATCCTCTTTTCTGAGGCATGGCAGATTACTTAGAGTACACAACAACCTTTTTTAAAATGTCATAGAGCCTAGATTCTTATCCTCTTGCTTGATCTCTCTGTTAAAGTCCATGGGCCAATTTCACTCTCAAAAGACGTCTTGAGAGAGGAGGGGACACCATGGCTTATAAAGAGACCAGGTGAATGTAAACTAACCAATGTGGGACACTTTAACACTCTCCATATCTTTTGTTCTTCTTCTCCTACTTCATCTTTCTTTTTTTATTATTATTTATCCCTCTGTTTAATTTCTGGGATTACTATTTGCTGGTTTAAGAAAGCAAATAAAAAGATCATAAAATTAGCCCCAAGTCCAGTTTCTAATCCCAATTTCCCATTCTAAAAATCCTCAGCCATTAGAAAAATCTACTATAGATCCACTGGGTGCATATTTAATTTCCCAATTCAAAACAACAGCTATGTCAGTCGCAAAGAAGTTCTATGGTCCTGTTTACTTTCAGTACAGTGGTCAGTGAGCAGAATATTTTCTGCAGCACGATCTAAATTACACATTGAATTGTGTGTGTGTGTGAGCGTGCATATTTATACAAAGGATGCTGCCTGAAAAAACATACAGCAGAAATCTAATTGAGATATAATTTTTTTCGTGAGTATGATTGAGATATAATAGCTTCCAAAATAATAGCTTCCAAAATAACACAATTGGAACACAAGTATGTTTCACTTCATGCAATACCCCCAACAAAGAGAGAACTATGACAGAAAACAAATAAAATAATTACCTGAATCTTCTGATTTTCGGTTGCGTAGCAAGTTATGCAAGCAAAAAAGTGGTTTTGCATGCAGAAGAGGTTGTCCAGGGTATTTAAGTTGAATGCCAAACCTGACTTCCAACATTTAAGGAAATAAATGCCATTATAAATTTAAAAATAGAAAACCAACAGAAGTAATAGAATATTTTGTAAGAAGAATGCTGAAGTTCTTTATATATTGTATTTATAAATTCTTAAAATTCACACAAATGTCACATGAATAAGCATTTTTTTTTTTTAAGTACATCAATAAGCAGAAATTAGGCATCGCGTGATATAAAATGTCCTGAGGAGGAATCTAAAATGACATAAAAATATAAATAGTCAACCAAGTGTCAAGAAGTCTAGTCACTTACTGCTCTAAGTGCTCCAGGTAGCTTGAAGTTTCTGTTTCTTGATCAGGGCCGCGTCCGTTCTTTCCATGAACAACGTTAGTAATGAAGAAAAACGCCTTTTTGTGCGGGCAATACACTAAACTATTCTCAACATCACTTATACTTCTGTAACCATTGATAAGGTGCAAGTGTTCATCATCCAAAGGAAAATATTCCTTAACCATGTCATCTTCTGAAGCCCTGAAAACTGGGGACGATAAACATCTCCTAACAATCTCCCAATCTACAGTTATTGTACTTTCATTATCATGCAAAACTACCGGAAGCAACAGGTAGAATGTTGATGAACTCGATTTACTAATATCATTCCTTCCCAAGGGAACAAATTCAGGAATAAATTCTGATCGGTCAAGGATGATCTTGAGATACATTTCTTGAAAATTCTGTGCAAACATAATCTGCAAGAAAATAAGTCAGGGACTATCAGAAAGTAAGTTTCACAGTACAAAATTTTGTCCAAAATACACAATTTACCTCATTTTTATCAAATTCTGCAATTCCTGATGGGACAAGCTTTGTCATCACAGATCTACCACGAGCCAGATGAAGTTTAAGTTTCATTCTCTCAGCCTCTAACGGGAGAGGTGCTTTGACAAATAGACCAAACTTTTTATAGACCCTATCTTTAGGATTAGGACTAAATTCTATGTAGTAGGAGTTAAGACTGACAGAATTTTCCAAGTTGGTCCATGGTTCTCTTAGTGCAGCAGGTACAAGCATCTCCTGTAGTTCGCATCGTAGATTATCATCTGACAACATACAAAATCAAAGAAAATTGATATGACATAGTAATGAAAAGGGAAGAAACTTTCAAAAGAAGAATTGCCCCAATGGCTCAACCTTTGCAGCTATCCGAGTCTGAAGAATCCAGCTCCAATCCATCTACATTTGCATCATCTTTCCCAGGCAAGAGGTAGTCATTCAAGGCCCCCATTTTATGCAATGTTTCAATTGCTTTCAGACAAGCATCTTGTTTAGCAGCTTCCATTGAACATTGTGGTGTACCAACAATTTGATTTATTGGAGCATTCGAAGGTAACTTTATGTGGCAGACAGTACCCCCCAAGTCATCAAAATAAAAGAACTCTGGGCTGGGAAGAAAAAACCTTTAAGAAGAGATCAATACAAATTTCAGTCTTTTAAGTGATTGACTGCATGGTTTCTTGACTGAAACAACAGTGATAATTAGTACAAGGGCATACTCATCATGCGGGAGTTTCGAACAATACTGATGGAGTAATGAGACGCTATATCCAGAGCTGACAGAAGCACCAGATGAAACAACTTTATAGATTCTTTCTTCAGGACCTATAAATGTATCATTTGACGTTCGATGAGTAATTTCCTTGTTCATTCGATCTTCATCCTTTTGAAAATTATCTATCAAATCTAGCTCCTTCTGGTTGCCTCTGAAACATTAACATTAATGACAGTTACTCCCATGTGGAAGAAGAAAAAGAACCAAATGGATGGAGTTACATACAACACATGCTTTATAAAAGCACCTGTTCACCAAAAAGGCATATTCAGACTGAGGCATTCGTGCACGACCTCTTGACTGTATAAAGCTAGAAACAGTTTCTGGGAGATCAAACCGAATCACAAGGCAGCATGTCTGAATATCAAGTCCTTCCTCACCAACTTTAGTTGCAACCAATAGATTTAACTGCCAAAAAAATAAGCAATAGAAATTAATACACAGCCTCAATCCCTGGAGAGTCAATATCTTGCATAAATGTCTTTCCACATCATCACCGGCATCAAAGCTTTGTCCAATATTACTCTAACTAGCTCATAACCAGTGCATAACGCGGGATTCTTCATTATAATTTAATTTCATAATTTAAACATATTTTCATCATATTTTTTATTATAGGCTAAAAAATGCGTGTAAAAAAAACTATCACACATCTTTCAATAAAATGACATTTTTTTTTTTTGATAAGTAGATTTTATTGAAAAGAAAGCGTAAGGCACCCCTACGTACACAGGAAGTATATACAGGAGAACCACAGCTGACCTGAAAAACCCGAAAACAACCCAGAAAACAGCCCCCAAGTCAAAACCTAGAAAACAAAGAACCAACTAAAATACTACCCGCAAAAGAAACCAAACAGCACCCCAAAACCCAAGAAAACCTGAGAACAACCCACCAAAAAACCCTCAAAGCAACCAACCCTACGATCTATTGGCATTGTCTCTCCTACACCTCGAAGAAGCTTTGATGTCTCCGTAATTTACGGAACTTTGTAGATTCCAAAGCTCCCTCTTACTCTCGCGTTTCTTGTTCTAAATCATCTCACCCCAAATCTCCCGATGCTTCTGTCTCTGTTCTTTAGTCACCAACGGATACACCTCGGAGATCTTCCCCCAGAGCTCTGCCTTGATTCTCCAACAATCTTTCTCCCAATTCTGATCGCAAACAATAGGCTGATCCTTCTTCTCTTGAAGCTTTGATACCTCCTTCCTCCATCAATAGACTACATCTCGGACTTTCTCTCCCAAAGTCGAATCAATAGAAAACTCTGAAATCCAACTAGGATCTTCAGCAGACTTCTTCTCTTCTACTGGATCTGCAGAGACATGTA
Organism: Alnus glutinosa; assembly: GCF_958979055.1. NCBI lineage: Eukaryota > Viridiplantae > Streptophyta > Magnoliopsida > Fagales > Betulaceae > Alnus > Alnus glutinosa. Next base: position 34,576,185 of record NC_084889.1, read on the forward strand.
AAGAAGAAGCTGCATGGGCATGTACAGAAGGAACCGCAGGGAATATTGAGTAGGACACCGGAGAAGAGTTCAACTCAGAACTGACCAACAAGGAGACAGAACCCAGAGAAGCTGCCGGAGCCACCGGAAGCAACAACTCCGGTGCCGGTAGAGGAGGATGACAGAACCCCAAAGAACCCGATGATACCATACCCATACCCTCAGAAGATTCTTTAGAGGCTGGAGTCTGGCTTGAGAGCACCGTATGGACGTTGCTCGACTCACCCCCGGTGGAAGGCATAAACGACGTCGTCCCTGTAACTGCCGACGACGAGGGCTCCGACCTAATGGAACCCCCAACAGAAATAGAGATCGCTGGACCCGCGCCCTCAGTGGCTACCGACGCAACAACCTCCAAACCCCTAGGAGGAGGTCGAACCAGAATTAGCCCAGATGACACCTTCGACGTCATCTCTGGCGGCGAACTCGATGGACGGGAGACTTTAGATCTCGGCATGAAACAACCCACGCGGAAGCCAGAAGATTTACAACTTAGCCCCTACCCGGCAAAACGGTCCAGAAGATTCCTTACAGCCCGGCCCAAAGCCAAAAAAAACCCGGTACCCAACTTACGCCATGTCCGCAGCCTCGAACGTTCGATTTTCAAATTTGAACAAGAGGGACGCTTCTTACCCTGCAGACGAAGAGGACGGTCTTTGTCCAATAGGTTGAACTGATGCGACTCCACCGAGAAGCAATCCACTGCTGTTCTTTGTACAAACTTTGCATGCCACACCGTCGGAAGAAGATCAAGCTCACAAGGCTCCGACAACGAAGCCCTTGACTTGGAACGACCGCCACCCACGATGGACAACTCCCTCGCAGCAATGGCCGGAACCGACCTCAACACCTCCGCAAAAGAGGGTCCCGTCCACTTCGGAGCCAAACCCAAACTCAACTGAACAGCCTTCACTTCCTTCTTGTCCGAAGAAGAAGAGGAACCACTTCCACTACCCACCGGGCCAGAGAGAAAATCGACAACCTTTCTCAACTCATCAGAGAATTTGATCCAACCCCACCCTCCACAACCCTCGAGGATAACAATGAACCCTTTCCGACCACCCAACCTGAATGAAGAAACCTCTAAAAAGCGCCCATCTTTGTTCCCACCTCTTCGAGCAATCAAAAGTTTCGATCCCTCTCTGAACGACTTTACAATTTCTTGCTCTTCCGGTAAACCCAACAATACTTCCAACATCGATGCAAGCCATTCGGAGCTCTGAGAATTCAATATGACCACTCCCAAAAAAAATTTCCTCTTCTCCTCCACCCTCAACGCCGACGCCCCAGCCAAAACAGAGAAAGCAAAAGACTTCGACTCCACCAAAAATTCCTTATCCATCTCACAACACCCTCGGAGCACCGACGACCAAGCCAAGCCAAAAATTACATCGCAGGAAAAAGAACCACCCAAACCAAAGAGCACGCTGACAGACTACCCTGCGAGAATCACACCCCAAAAGACTAGCAAAACGGAAACTTGAAAATCGGAGTACCAAATGAAAGACTAAGAAAGATAGAGGAAGCGGTAGGCGACGAGAAGAAACGAATCCCTAGCTAGACGCGCTCTCACGCGCCGACGCTAGGGCAGAGGGGAGAGAGAGAGAGAGAGAGAATAAAATAACATTAAAGGTTAAGACTCTTAATTTTATTTTAATCCATAAAAAGTAAAACTTTTTAAAATATTTGCCCACATAGGTGTAGTTTATAACAAAATAATAAGTATAAAAAAAATATAGCAAGAAGAAAATCTAAATTACAAATATTATAGTATAGGTGTTGTAGTTTTTGCAATGGTAAAGATGGTGCTGTAGTTTTTTTTACAGCACTTAAGCCAAATCCTACAAATTAAAACAAAATTTTTCACTCAACATTACTGCAATCAAATAAATCTTCTCACGTGATACATATTATATTTCGATACAAATAAAACTCATTTAATTCTGAACATTATAAAAACATACATAGCAAACTAAATAAAATATTTTTTTTATGAATACAAAATAAAATAAAATCTTTCACTAAACATTTAAGGCAATAAAATAAAACTTATATTAGGTTCAATGCTTAATATCTCTTTAGTGTTTCCAAAGTATTTATGTTCATTTTATGCACAACAATCAAATAAATTTTTGCCTTATTTTGCTTTCAAAAAAAAAAAAAAAAACACTTTAAAAAAATGGCTGAAAAAATCGAGTAAATCATACAAATGAAAACAAAAATATTCCATAAAACATTCAAATGAATTAAAAAATAAGACCCTTAATTTTAGTTTAATCCATATAAATTAAAACATGCTAAAATATTAGTGCCCATATGAATAGTTTATAATGAAAAATAAGTATCAAAGTATTAATAAAAAATAGAAAGAAGAAAACATGGTTTAATCTAATTATCAAAGTATTAATAAAAAATTAACAGGAATCTATAATATTGTTAGTATGATACCTATTATATTTAAATACAAATAAAACCCATGTAATAAACATTTAAAAAAATACTGAACAAACTAAACAAAATAATTTTTTTTTTGAATACAAAACAAAACAAAATTTGTCATTAAACATTTAACGCAATCAAATAAATCGTCACATCATGACAAAACCGGTTCAACCTTTAAAATTCACCGATTTTTTTACTTAAAAGACAGGTTCACCACTTAATACAGCTATAATGACACTTAATGCTATAATGCGAAAAAAATCCTTATTTTGGTCTTATGAAGATTCACACCCATGATCTTTTCATTAAAGCACAATAAATTTATTAAAATCATGACAAAATCGGTTCAACCTTTAAAATTCATCGGTTTTTTTACTTAAAAGACAAGTTCAGTGTTTAAAAATTATGAGTTCGCACCACGTGTCATAATTCTATGGCAATTCTAAGTTGGAACTTGGCTTTTATATATATATATATATATATATATATATATATATGATTACACAATAAAAGCACATTTGAGTGCCACACTATTTTATTCCCATACATATTTTCCACCCATTAAATACTTGATGGGTGCCACAAGTAACCTGACTCAAGATATAGGGATGATTAATATCTATACTCTAGCAGCAATGTAGCAACATAAAATATTCCAAAACCGTTTATGAAAAATAACGAATTCCCTAAAAGAGACTTGAGTGCCCTAGCTCCTAAAGCTATATCATATCATATGCATCCATTAATCACTTAATGTACCCAGCTATTGCATCGGTCATACTGGAAAATGATTCCTTAGTAAAAATCGTAAATAATTTAGTCTGGCCTCTGTGTTTCCTTTGCTTCCTTGAAACTTAATAAGATATATGAAGTTACAGCTGTTACAGTAATGGACAGCATTGTTCTCATAAAAACTAACAGTAAGTAAATGTATGTTAAAATATTCCTTTAGCCATCTCCAACGAATACATGTCCCACAATAAGCATGTAAGAAAAATCTCAATACCAACAACCTTGCATTCGTGTCTGACCAATTAAGTGCCCATTGAACAGAATCTGCATCTAATACATTCCACCTTGTATGCACAATATATACTTTTATGAAGAGTTCTTCCTCAGCTATAAACAAAGTCAAGCTCAAACTTTGTCTAATGTATCTTATAATATATTAAGCTAACACAAGACATACGTAAAAATTGATGAATTTTGACCTGCCATAAAAAAGAAGCAACTAATGTTAAAACCTTGAAAATAAGCATTACCTTTCCAGATCGGAATCTCTCAAGAATAATGTTCATGGTCTTCCGTGACATACATTTTTCTCTAGTGTGGACTCCCACAAGAAAATCACACTTCCAATATGCTAGAAACTTAAGCTTCTGTAGTATGTATGACAACAATCTTGCCGTAACAATCCTATTTACAAATATTATACATTTCATATTTGGTTGTAACCTGAAAAAAAAAAAAAAAAAAAAAAATTGAAGTTTCATTAGAATAATTGAAGAATCTTGCTCCATATATATATTTTTTTTGATGAATAATAATAAGTTTTATAGAAGAAAGAGGAAAATCCTCGTACACGAAGAGTATACAAGAAAACAAAAACACCAAAGAACTAGTTGCTATACAATGAGCACTAAGAACTAGGTGTTATTACAATCTAGAAAACAAATCAGATCTACCAAATTCCTGAAGAGAACGTAGGAACATGAGCAAGGACCCAATCCAAGAGAGATCTCAAAAGGGAGGATTTAAGAAGCAGCACATTGGACTCACTAACCTCAAAGATCCGACGATTTCTTTCTCTCCAAACACTCAACATTAAGAGGGCTGGAATAACTTTCCAGATAACTTCTCTAGGATGTCCATGCCCAAGGAATTTCCAACCCAAAAGACCCCAAAGCTGATAAGCATTAGGTACCAGATATCTACAGAAAACTCACAATGGAGGAGAAGATTAATAGTTTCTTCATCCTTCTTACAAAGGCAACATCGATTAATCAGCTACAACCCCCGCCTCTTAAGATTGTCCACCATGAGGATTCTACCCAGAGTTGTGGCCCATAAGAAGAAAGCAATGTGCGGAGGGGCCGTCACCTTCCAAATGCTTTTCCAGGGGAATGAACTAGGCTCTTCACTGTAAGGAGAAGATAAAATAGTGTAGTAGCTTTTTACCGCAAAACCATGCCAGCTTGAAGGAGTCCACACCATGCTATCTGTAGCTCCCGAACGTGGTTTCATGAAGTATAAAAGAGTGAGAAACGAATCTAGAGATTCAATTTCCCAATCATGAACATCTCACATGAAATTAAAATTTCAAAGGGTGTGCGGACTAGAGCGATCCATGTACTCTGAAACCAAAGCCTCGTTTTTACGAGTTAAGGCAAAGAATTCAGGAAAAGAACTCTTTCGAGCACTATCACTGCACCAATTATCATGCCAGAGTAAGGTTTTTGACGCCTAAGCCCCCTCTTGCCATTGGGGACCAAACAGTCTTCTAGTTTACCAAATGTAAATTATGTTCCCCGCCTGGACTGTCCCACAGAAAATCTCTCTGAAAATGCTCAAGTCTTTTGGCTATGCCAGTTGGTAAGGGGAAGAGAGAGAAAATAAGTAGGAATACTAGAAAGCATACTCTTGATGAGAGTAAGGCGTACTCCCTTGGACAAGTAAATCTTCTGCCAACTCGCCAGCCTTTTTTCCATTTTCTCAATTACTGCATCCCAAATGGCTTTAGATTTAAAGGGAGCACCAAGAGGATGACCCAAGTAACGCAACGGAAGAGAAGAGATATTAAAACCTAGGCAACTAACTCGGATTTTTGAAGGTTAACTTTTAAACCCGAGATGGCCTCAAATCACAGAAGAATGTGGTTCAAATTATGAATTTGATCCACGTCAGCATCAGACATAATAAGAGTATCATCCACGAATAACAGATATATAATCTCCAAGGGGGAGTTATTGTGATTGTCACTCGCTTGTATAATGTATGCAATAATGCAAGCAATAATTTAGCCCTGAACAAGGCAATCAGAGTTTGGCAAAGTACTATTCTCAGGTCATGAGAGATGGAGGTTTGTTCCCCATCTTCAGCATTCTACTCTTTCTGAGATGGGCTTTGTTCCCAGTGAGCACTCTGCCCTTGTTGCCTCTCATGGGAGTTCTAGTGGATCTCAAGGAGGCCGTAGTGGTAGATGTGGCCGTAGTATACGCGGTGGTGGGTAGCTGGGAACGTAAGAAGTGCACACATTACGGCCACAACAATCATTTTGTCAATTATTGTTGGGATTTTCATTGCAAACCCACTGGGTCTGCCAGCAAGCCGTCGCCCAAGATGATTCCACCCCAGCATCCAGTTCCTCTACCCTCTCCACCACAGTATAGGAGACCGAAATACTCTCCCTCCCGAGAGATGAGTATGCTCAGTTTCTTGCTTATTACAGGCAAGCTGCTTCTTCCACAACCACCCTAGCCCAATCAGCTACTGCATCCCATTATCTCTTATACTACTTCGCATATGTGGGTCACCGATTCTGGTGCAAATGAGCACATGACCAGTGCGTCTACTCATCTCTTTGATTACCATGTTATTACATCACCTCGTAGTGTTACCCTAGCCAATGACTCCTTAGCCAAAGTTCACTACTCTGGAACTACTCATCTGTTTTACACATTCCTAATTTTCCTTTTAATTTGTTGTCTATTAGTAAAAGCACAAAGATCTTCGGTGTTCTGTGAGTTTTTACCATTCCCTTTATATTTTTCAGGATCTCGAGACGAAAAGGATGATTGGTATGGGGTTTGAAGTCGGTGGTCTCCACTATCTAGATTTGCTCCCCTCACACCTTCACGTGCTCATCAGTCCTTGCTATCTCCTTTTCAATGGCACTATTGCCTTGGTCATCCGTCTCTTTCCACGTTGAATCGTCAAGTAGAGAGTCTTGGTTCCATATCACTTTTTTCTAGTGAAACCTTGTCAAAAGTAGTAAACACTATCCTAGGTCTTTTCCATCTAGGTTGGTTGGTTGGGTTAGTCCACTCTGATGTATGAGGTCATTTAGTGTTGCGTCCAATCAATTTCAGTATTTTGTTACGTTTGTTGATGACTACTCTCGTATGACTTGGTTGTTTTTAATGAAAATTCATTCCAAGTTAATGTCCATTTTTCACCCTTTTCGTAAAGAGATTAAAACTCAATTTAATAAGAAAATTCGAGTATTACGGTCCAACAATACCAAAGAATATGTTTCTCTTTCCTTCTCCTCTTAATTTGACAAAGGCATTGTACGCCAGACCACTTGTCCTCACACTACAACAGAATGGTGTTATTGAGCACAAGAACCGGCACCTGCCTGATGTTGCCCAAGCTTTCTTGTTTCATATACATGTCCCCAAACGTTTTCGGAGTGATTCAGTCCTTGCTGAATGCCATCTCATCAGCAAGATGCCGTCCACTCTCCTTGATGGAGCCTCTCCATCTTGTTTCCTTCCTCTGCAGTCTTCCCTTTGCCTCATAGAGTTTTTGGATGAGTTTGTTATTGTTTTTTTTTTCATAAGTACTGTAATTTATAAAAAAGCGTAAGGTGTCCTTAAGTACATAGGTGGTATACACAAAAGGCTCCAAACGAGCAAAAGAAACCCAAACAATAAAACAAGAACACCCAAAAATCCACACACCCGACAAGCCCTTAAACCCAAAACCCACAAAACAACAAAGCCCAAAATCCCTCGAGGCACTCAACGCTAGAAAGCATCAGTCTTGCCTTTCCCTCGCCTAGAAGATGCTCCTTTAACATAATAATTTTTTTTTGATAAGTAATTGCAATAATATAAAAAAGCGCAAAGGGGCGCAACTCTTTTACATGGAAAGTATACAAGAGAACCCCTAACAGGGACGAACAGAGAATATATTTAAAAATTCAACATAAGTAAAAGAGCTCAAACTATGATAGGGCGCTATCCAAAAATATAAAGTATTGAGCAACCGCTTCCGTAGCTCCACCATGGATGTCTCTACATCTTCAAACAGCCTAACATTACGCTCCCTCCAAATACACCACAGCAAGCATAAATGAGCTAACCGCCAAGCCTCTATAGCATGACCACCCCCAAGCGCCGCCCCCCAACTATTCAGCAACTCCAACACCGTACGTGGCATAACCCACTCAACCCCAAATAAAGTAAGGACAAAGCTCCAAAGAGCCTGGGCGACCTCGCAGTGAAGCAACAAATGATCAATAGACTCCCTACTCTTCTTACATAAACAACACCACTCAATTACTATCACTTTCCTCTTACGCAAGTTATCATGCGTCAATACTTTGCCCAAAGCAGCTGACCGAACGAAGAAAGTCACCCTAGTTGGAGCCTTAACACGCCAAATATTCTTCCAAGGGAAACACGGGACAAAAGGGCCATCTTTCCCAATAAGCTCTTTGTAGAAGGATCTCACCTCAAATAAACCTTTTTTAGAAGGATTCCACACTAACCTGTCACCCTCCCCATGACGAGCCGAACTGGAGTATAGACGATCGAAGAAAGAAAGGAGCATATCCAACTCCCAACCTGGATTTGTCGCGTGAATAGAACATTCCACTGAATAGCACCATTATGAACCACCAAATTATCTTCTACCGTCGCGTCTTTATACCTTGCTATTCTAAAAAGAGCTGGAAAGCATTGCTTCAAGGATTTATCCCCGCACCACCAATCTTGCCAAAAACTAATATTTGATCCATTCCCCAGTTCAAAACGAACAAAATTACGAAATTCCTCCCACCCCCTCCTAATATGCTTCCATACACCTACTCCAAATGAACGCGAAGCCTCTTTCGAACACCACCCCCCCTTTAAACTCTCAAACTTGGCATCAATCACCAAACGCCATAAAGCCTCTCTCTCCCTACCATATCTCCACAACCACTTACCCAGAGAGCTCGATTGAACTGGACAAAATTGTGAACTCCCAACCCACCTGTATGCAAAGGTGTGCAAATCTTGTTCCAATTAACTAGATGAAATTTGGTCTCGTCACCAATGCCACCCCAAAGAAAATCCTTTCGAATTTTATCAAGACGATTAGCCACCCTCACAGGAATAGGAAACAATGTTAAATAATATATGGGGATGTTGGAGAGCGTACTATTAATAAGAGTCAACCGAGCACCCTTCGACAAGTACATCCGCTTCCAACCCGCCAACCTCCTTTCCATTTTTTCAATAACACCATTCCAAATAGAGGTGGACTTGTAAGAAGCACCCAACGGCAAACCCAAATAAGTCATAGGCAGAGAAGCAACCCGACATCCCAAAAGATTAGCCAGCCTTTCGACATCCTCTACTCCACCAATAGGAACAATTTCTGATTTTCCTAAATTAATTCTCAATCCAGAAACTGCATCAAAGCATAAGAAAATACATCTCAGATGTCGAATCTGTTCTTCTTGAGCGCCACAAAAGATCAAAGTGTCATCCGCAAACAGCAAGTGATTCACAACTACGGCCTCGGAATCCCTGGAGCCCACTGAGAACCCAGTCAAATTACCCTGATCCAAAGCGGCAGTCAACATCCGACTCAAAGCCTCCATAACCACCACAAATAACAGAGGAGAAAGAGGATCTCCTTGTCTCAACCCACGAGAGCTACTAAAAAAACCGGCTGGGGTTCCATTAACAAGAATAGAAAATCTCACCGTAGAAATACAAAAACGTATCCACTTCCTCCATTTTTCCCCCAAACCACATCTCTGCAGCAAATGAAGCAAGAAGTCTCAGTTCACATGATCATAAGCCTTCTCCAAATCCAGCTTACACAGAAGTCCAGGTTCCCCCGATCGAATATGATTATCCACACATTCATTTGCAATAAGCACAGAGTCTAATATTTGTCGACCACCAATAAATGCATTCTGAGTGTTGGATATAATCTTGCCCACAACGAACTTAAATCTGTTTGCAAGAACCTTTGAAACAATCTTGTAAATCCCCCCAACCAAGCTAATAGGGCGAAAATCTCTCACATCCATGGCACCAGTCTTCTTGGGAATCAAAGTGACAAAAGTAGCATTCAGACTCTTTTCAAGCTTGCCTCGAGCATGAAATTCTGCAAAAACATCCATAATGTCAGTTTTTAAAAAACCCCAACACTTTTGGAAGAAAGCCACAGTGAATCCGTCAGGGCCCGGCGCTTTATCTCCATTCAAGTCCCTGATAACATCCCACACCTCCTTCTCCTCAAAAGCTCTTTCTAGCCAGGTGCTCTCCTCCTCATTGTAGAAACAAATAATATTTGGCTTTTGAAGCTTGCTCATCTCGTGAGCATCTATTGATTTATATAGAGTTTATACAAGATACAAGATAACATCAAAGTACTTGCTTCCTAGTCTAATACTAATTCTTAGGGATAAACCTAATCTAAATACAAAACTGTGATCAGCTCTTTAGTAAATACAAGTAGGACTCTATCTCTTTAGAAACCGTATTTTAAACTCTTCTAGTAGATACAAAACAGGACTCTATCTCTTTAGGAACCGGTTGTCACTAGTAGTTGTGATCAACCGGGTTTCTCCTTAACACACTCACTAGGACTCTTTTTAGGTTGAACGGAGTTGGAAGTGGATTGTGCTTTAATACTCATCAATGGATCAATGTAGTCTTATACTCATACTTCGACGCGCCCTAAACTTGATACAGGATATTTAAGACTAACAAATTTTTACACGATATGTAAACTTGACACGAACCCAACATGAAATTAATTGATTAGGGTTGAGAGATATTAGTCTTAGATACATATATTGGCATGACCCGAACCTATATGTGAATAAGAATTGATACCCCAAATAGTATCTAGCAAAAAGAACAATAAATACTAAAAAAAAATGATAAAGCAACCCATTTTATTAAGTTGTGTGCCTAAAAATTTAGTTATAACGATTTCTTTGTATTGCTTTCTTCTTCTTCTTCTTAATTGTCTCTCTTGTATACCCCCTGTATACTTGATTGCGCTTTGCGTTTTTCTAATAAAATTCTCTTCTTACTTATCAAAAAAAAAAAAAAAAATTGGCACTATTGTTAAGATAGTGCCAATCTTTTTATCCATTGATGAGTATTAAAGCACAATCCACTTCCAACTCCGTTCAACCTAAAAAGAGTCCTAGTGAGTGTGTTAAGGAGAAACCCGGTTGATCACAACTACTAGTGACAACCGGTTCCTAAAGAGATAGAGTCCTGTTTTGTATCTACTAGAAGAGTTTAAAATACGGTTTCTAAAGAGATAGAGTCCTACTTGTATTTACTAAAGAACTGATCACAGTTTTGTATTTAGATTAGGTTTATCCCTAAGAAGTAGTATTAGACTAGGAAGCAAGTACTTTGATGTTATCTTGTATCTTGTATAAACTCTATATAAATCAATAGATGCTCACGAGATGAGCAAGCTTCAAAAGCCAAATATTATTTGTTTCTACATCTCATGAGCAAGAAGATGTCCATAGATTTCATCTAGGGATAAAGGATCCAGTCGAGTAGTGATGGAAGTAACGAACGGATCGTAATCAGATCCGAGACCAGCCAAAAAATAAGAGGTGCGCTCAAAGTCGTTGAGATGTTGGCCGACAGCAGCAAGGTTGTCACAAAGAGCCTTGAATGATTGAAAATATTCAGTGATCGATGCACTTCCCTTCTTGGAGGTAGCAAGCTGATAATGAATCTGGAGGACCCGGGATCGGGCTTGGGAAGCAAACATGGACACCAAGGTAGTCCAAAGTTGATGAGCGGTGGCACAGCCGACTGCATGAACCACAAGAGGTTCGGATAGTGTGGAGATTAACACACTGAGGAGCATCTGATCACGTTGGCACCAAGCTAGAAATTCTGGATTTGCTATGGTGGCAGGAGCACCTTGAGTGGTGCTCGGATTCGGAATAGTCTGGGCTGGAGGCTGAGTAGAACCATCCAGGAAGCCATATGAATCTTGAGCTTTAACAAAAGCCATGATTTGAGTTCTCCAACTGGGAAAGTTTGCATTGGAGAGCTTGATTTGCAGGGTGTGGTTCATGTTGGGAATAGTAAAAACAGCATTAGAAGCGGGTGGAGTAAGAGTAGAATTTGTTTCTCCTGAGGAGGTTGTAGAATCGGACATGATGATGAAAAAGACGCTAGTCTATGGAAGGCTCTGATACCATGTAGAAACAAATAATATTTGGCTTTTGAAGCTTGCTCATCTCGTGAGCATCTATTGATTTATATAGAGTTTATACAAGATACAAGATAACATCAAAGTACTTGCTTCCTAGTCTAATACTACTTCTTAGGGATAAACCTAATCTAAATACAAAACTGTGATCAGCTCTTTAGTAAATACAAGTAGGACTCTATCTCTTTAGAAACCGTATTTTAAACTCTTCTAGTAGATACAAAACAGGACTCTATCTCTTTAGGAACCGGTTGTCACTAGTAGTTGTGATCAACCGGGTTTCTCCTTAACACACTCACTAGGACTCTTTTTAGGCTGAACGGAGTTGGAAGTGGATTGTGCTTTAATACTCATCAATGGATAAAAAAGATAGGCCCTCCACCCTAGGCCGCCAGGAACAGTTCTCTGAATACAGCTTGTTGTAAAAGTTAACTAAATGCTCCTTAATCTCCGCAGGATTTCTTGAAATTATATCGTTAATATTCAAAGAATCCACTTGATTGAATTTGCGATGTGAGTTGGCCACCCTGTGAAAAAATTTTGTATTCTTATCCCCCTCCTTTAACCACAAAGCTCTAGACTTTTGCCTCCAGCTCATTTCCTCAAAAAGAAGGGTCTTCTCCATCTCTCTCGCCATATGCACCCTACGAATTTTTTCATCCTCCTCAAGACAGCGGCATTCTTTGATTAAATCCAGCTCTCGAATACCCTCCAATAGTTCTTTCTTCTTCTTCCCTAAATCACCAAACACTTCTTCATTCCATTTCCTCAAATCAGCTTTCAAAGCCTTCAATTTATTGGCCAAAACGAAGCTTGGCAAACCAGAAAAATCATAAGACATCCACCACTTTTGAACCTGCTCAACAAAACCCTCGTATTTCAGCCACATGTTTTCAAACTTAAAATACATGTTTCCTCCTCTATTTGTCCCACAATCTAATAACAAGGGAAAATGATCTGAGAAAAGCCTTGTCAATCTCCTCTGAGACACATCAGGAAAGCGTTCCTCCCATTCCGAAGAAATTAAGAATCTATCTATTCTAGACCAAATAAGATCTTCCTGACCATTAGACCAAGTAAACTGGCCATCATCAAGGGGTAAGTCCACCAGATTATGCAAGAAAATGAAGCCTGAGAACTCTTCCATAGCTGCAGAGAAGCCAACACCACTAGATCTCTCACTAGGAAAGCGAACCACGTTAAAATCCCCCCCAATACACCAAGGCATCTCCCACCAACTCATCAATCCAGCTAACTCATCCCACAACACCCTCCTCTCCCTGTCATCATTCGGACCATAAACACCCCCAAACGCCCAAATAACGTTATCACCAGTGTTGCGCAAAGAACAAGCAACAGAGTATCTACCTATACACTCCTCTACTTTCTCCACCACCCTTCTATCCCACATTAGCAAAATCCCACCCAACGCTCCGTTGGCACCCAAAAAACACCAATCAACGTGAATGCAGCCTCATAGACTTTGCACCACCTCTCTAGAAATAACTGCCATCTTCGTCTCCACCAAGCATACAATATCCGCCTTCCAAACTTTTAGAAGCCCTCTAATCTCCAATCTTTTCTCGATCGCATTAAGCCCTCTAACATTCCACGACAAAATTTTAGGCGTCATAATATCGAGATGTGCCCTTACCCTTATGCCTACCTCTATCAAACTGAACCCCTTTCTTCTCATAATTAACAGACCAAGTCAGCCTATTTAATTCCCTCTTCCCTTTCACCCCTTGAGCAGGCATAACCTTATTTTGGAATCTGCCAAAGAAAGGTCTCTAGCCACTTCAATTTCCTCAAACAAAGCCAACAATCTGTCCTCCAAGTGACCACAAGAAAGCCCAATGATTGGATAAAACCTCTTAATTCTTTCCACCACCCATCTAGGTGATACTCTCTGCCTGTCGCATCTTCCACTGCCAGTGGAGCAATAACTAACGGCTCATAGCTCTCTAATTCCCCCTCACCGTCTCTGGTCTTATCTTGCAGCAGGAGTCCTTCATGAAAATGCTCAAGCAGCATCGAAGAACAATCAAAGTGAGCACACTTCTCAGCCACCACACATTCAACATAAGCCCCACTCTCCAATTTGTCTCCTAATCCTTTCCAGAGGCAATTTTCCATCGGAGGACCCCCTAAAATAGCTTCTGAAACAATACCCACTTCTCCTTCTATTGCGGAAGACATCACCAACTCAAGACTACCTACTCCCTGCCTCTGAGACACTGGGTCCACGCCAAACCCAAAGCTACCCATTCCAACACACAGCTGTGAAGTTCTTACCTGAGGAGTCACCAGAAGACCTCCACCCTCTGCCGACAACACCAAGCTGAATTCATTGCCAACGACAGTACCCCCTCTCTCCTGGATCGGAGGTCTCTGAAACTGCCGTTGAGTCGAACCCAGACTGACGAGAGCCGTCTGAATCCAGCCCAAGTAAAGAAGCAACAGACTCCTCCGACTGTCTATCTGCTAGCTGCAAGACTTTCGGCACTCCAGCCCCACCACCCAGCACCACCTCGGACGCCGGAGATGTGTCCTGATCCCCCATCTTCGAAGAAATCGCCTCCTTCTCCCTGACCTGGCTAGTTCCTGCATCCAGAATGGGCTGCCCTGTCTTCACTCTCCAAACAGCCGAAGAACGCTGGTTCCGCCTCTTCCAATGCTGATAGACCCAGCCAGTGAAACCTGGTCTACATGCAAACCGCGAGACGGCCGACCCCAAACCCAACGACTCCGACTGCACCGCAGAAGTGGAGGCACCGGCGTCCAACGAGAACTGGCGAGCTGGAATGGGGCGCAGAACCGACCCTGCCTTGGGCTTAAACAAAAGCTTGGGCCTTTTGATTGGAAACTGCAAAGGTGCTTTACCTTTAGAAGGTTGAGCAATCTTTGAAGGACCATGGGTCGAAGAGGGTCTATCGGGTATCAAGAAATTGGGCCGAGAGAAGCTGGAGCCCAAAGAATTGGACCTACCCATCAACTCATCTTCCCACAGATGCACACGTTCCAGGCAATGCCCGACTTCCACGTACAACTTCTCTAACGTCTTCCTGATACTGCGCAGCTCGAGGCAATCATTGACGTGAGACTTGCGTGGAGCAGTGGCCAACATAGAGTGACTAGAGCCCGCCCCCCTACCCTTTAGGTCTGACGCAATCTCACTGCTCGACGTAGCAGAGAGTGAATTTTGAAACTTCATCCCGGCAGGATACGCCGGAAAAACCTTCTTCATCTCTACTATCTTCAGCCCAGCAGGTTCCGCAGGAAAATCCTTCTCCAACATATCTAACTTCAGCCCAGCATGATTCGCCGTATCCAAATTTGCCGTTAAAACCGCCTGATCAAGACAACCCTTCGCCGTAGACGTCGCCCGGATCCGGGAATCCTCCTCCGTAAAATAAAAAGAAGCCGTATCTTTCGGCATGGAAGCTCTCAGCACTTCAGCATAACTCCTCCTCTCAGAATGATACTTGGACTGTGACACTTCCTTACCTTTGGCATGCTTCGGGAAGCTGCCAGCGAGCAGACTATTGAGAGCTAACCGAAGCTCCTCCCCAAAACGCTTCCACCCTTCACCAAACATTCCTTTTGGCACCAAGACAGATCATTTCCTTCTTCTTCCCTCATATTCTTCTAAGGTGAGGAAGTAACCATGCCTATTTGCACGTTGTTGTGCAAGAATCTGCGGAAAACCCGAGACGGATTGATTCCAGAACACTCTACAGTCCTGAGCCGTAACCAGATCATGAAAAGACTTAAGCAACCATGCAGCCTCATCTTTGTCTATAAGAATGGACCTCGTCACTCCTTTTCGACGTTCATGAATCCTAATGCCTGTGAAACCACCCACTACCGACAAATCAAACTCCTTAGACTCTACTGACCACCGACGGGACGAACTCATTTTCTCCTTCTCCTTAGGGTTTAGATTGACCATTCTAAGTTCAGAAGCTCCCTTCTACCCTTTACCTTCTAAGGGTTAACCTTTAAGGTAACATTGATCCCCTCACACAAATCCCCCATCAAAGCCCAGTCCAAATGGGTGGCAGGGGAAAATTACCCTAAGGGTAAGGAAAATCTTCGTCTTCCCAACCCCAGGAATCTTTGTCCTCCTCCTCACTATCCACCAACTCCGAAGATGGACTGAATTCAATCGGCCACTTTTGGGACTAGACCAAGCCTGTCACTGCACCAGAAGAGAGAGGTGGAGCACCAAACTACATCCTCTAATTGTGTCTTATTAATTCCATTGCTCTCCACTTCTCCCTTTTGCCTTTTGCCTTTTCTTTTCTTTTTTTCCTCTGTGTTATTGATCGTGGACTTCTGAGAATTGGGCTTTATGCCCATGATTGGGGGCATTCCTCGATTGAAACTACATTTGCAACAAAGGTTTCATACAAAAGATTTGGGAAATCTGAATTATTCATAAAAATAAAAATAAAAAACAAAACAAAAGATTTGGGAAAACTAAGATATTTTCTGGGGATTGAAGTTGCTAGATCTCAAATAGGTATCAAATTATCTCAGAGAAAGTATGAACTTGGTTTGTTAGAAGATACAAGCCTTTCGGGTGCTTGTCCTGTTGACATTTCAATGGATCCTTATCAAAAATTACTAAAGGATGAAAGGGAATTACTTGAAGATCCCAGTAGGTATCGCCGTCTAGTTGGAAAGTTGAATTATCTTGCTATTACCAGGCCAGACATCTTAGATACAGTTAGTGTTGTTAGTCAATTCTTGGAGGCTCCTAGGGTTTCACATTGCGAAGCTGTTGCTTGCATTATTCAATATTTGAAAATAGTTCTTGGCCTTGGAATATTGTATAGACCGAATGGACAAATCCGAATAGAAGGTTTTACTGATGTAGATTGGGCAAATTCTCCCTCGGATAGACGATTTAATACAGGATATTGTACATTCTTAGGCGGTATACTAGCCATTTGGAAAAGTAAGAAACAAAAAGTAGTGGCACGATCCAGAACCCAAGTAGAATACAGGGAAATGGCTCATACTGCCAGTGAATTAACGTGGTCACAACATTTTCTCTAGGAGATTGGATTCTCAGCTCCTACTCCTACTCCTATCCCATTGTTTTGTGATAACCATGTTGCTTCACATATTGCATCTAACCCAGTTTTTCATGAAAGGACAAAGCAACTTGTGGTCGATTGTCTTTATTCGAGATAAGATACTCAACAAAGATATATCTACACCATCTATGGCGTTTGGAGACCAGTTAGATGATATGTTTACAAAATCCTTGTGTTAAAAGAGGTTAGATTTTATTTGTTCAAAGCTAGGCCTGTATGATATATACACTCCAGCTTGAGGGGGAGTGTTAGAAGAGCTTCTTAGGGTTAAAAGAATATGTTGGTGAGAGGAACAAGTTACAAGGGTATTTTGGTTTTTGTATTGAATGTTACAATATATATATATGTGTGTGTGTGTGTGTGTGTGTGTTAAAATATTAATTAAATGATTAAATTTACATCTTCCTATAAGCTTAACCTTTTAGGACAAGTGATAATTTAACATAGTATCAGAGCAGAGGTTCTGAATTCGAACCATGTCTCCTTTATTTATCTCTAATTTCAATTAAATATTCCACATGTTGGACCTCACCTATTTAAAAAGAGTTTGATCCCATACATGAGGAGTTAAAATATTGATTAAATAATTAAATTTACCTCTTCTTATAAGCTTAAGTTTTTAGGACAAGTAGCAATTTAACTATATATATATATATATATATATATGAGGTGAGAGAGGCCACATTCAACAAAGCCTCCTCTTCCACTACTTTCTTCCCATGCAAACCCTACAACAGTTATGTTCACAACCTTGGACCAGGTTTTGACAAACTTGATCCTCATTCCACCAAGTGTCTTTCTTGGTAATTCACAGACTCGTAAGGCATATCGGTGTTATTCCCCAGTCTTGCAGCGCTACTTTACTAGTGTTGATGTTATTTTTATTGAGTCTCAATCATATTTATCTGGAGCCAGTTATCTTGAAGACTATCAGTTAGAGTTGTCTTCTTCATCTTCTACCCCTTTTCCAACTTTGAGTTCCCTACCTTCCTTTTTTACCGTTTAGTTGCCTCTTCAGGCTCCAACTCCATTACAGGTGTATTCTAGAAGTCTACACCCACCAGCTCTAGTCCCCCCCCCCCCAAAAAAAAAAAAATGCGGAGCACCAAATACAAGTCACAGATCACATCAGTTGGATCATTATTGGGCTTTTATTTAGTTGCACTGTTTTTTTTTTTTTTTGTCAAATGGGTGTGTTGTATTAGTTTCATTTGGACTTATATTTATTTTCATTTGAATTTTATGTTATTTTATCAGCCTATTAGCCAAAGTAACACTAGGGTTAGGGTTTAGCTATTAGCCTATTTAAACAGATTTTTCTATTGTAATCGACTACTTTTGATGAATAATATTATTGATATGGTTTTGTCATCTTTTCCCCTCTGATTTTTTGTCTCTCTTCTCCTCTCTCCCGAGCTTATTCTTCCTTTAGCTTCTTTTCTCCTCTCTCTTGGCTTCCCCCTCTCTTCTTAGTCTCTTTCTTTTCTTTTCTTTTTTTGATAGGTAAGAAAAGATTTATTAAAAAAGCGTAAAGACAACTTTTGGTACACAGGAAGTATACACAAGAAACACTAAAAACTAACCCACAACAACTGACAGAAAACGGAAAAAGAACCCAAGAAAGAAAGCCCAAAATAACCCATAAAAGAGCCCAACCAGACATGAGAAAAAACCCAAAGACCCAAGAGAATACCCACAACCCACCAAAGCACATAACCCTACAACATGCGGGCCTTTCCTTTACTACGCCTAGAGGAGACTGAAGCGTCGCCATAATTTATGGAGCTTTGTAGATTCAGTAGCTCCCTCTTACCTTTTGACTTCTAGCGTGCTATCATCTTCTCTCGTAAAAAAATCTTTCTCCATGGCATCTCGAATAGCCAAGGCCTCCTCTTCAAAAGAACCATCCAAAGCCCAATCCAAGGGTTCTTTCTTCAAAATCTTAGTCTCTTTCTTCAAGCTTTCTTCTCAAAGTATTTTGTCAAGTATCAACTTTGGTGTCAAAGACTAAGTTTTGATTGTTTCCTATAACAATCACGATCCACAATCCCCAGTCAGACCAAACTCCTGTCACATAAACACCCCAAAAGAGACTCACCTGCCACCAGCAGCAAATAAGCCACCACCGCCATTCCAAAAAAAAAAAAATCAAGAGAAACCCAAACAGAAATCTTTGCTACTGCCACCCAAGACCCCAAAACCACCACTGTGCCACCACATTACCCATCATAATGCCTTGCACCACAAGCAACTGGCAACCCAGAGGCGCCGCCACCTGCTGGTTGTTCAACCTCCAGCCCACCACCAGATAGCACCGTGAAGACCCCAAAACCACCACCCCACCCCTGACGGCCTTTCTCCATCAGCCCACCACCTAGAAGGACTGTCCCAACCGCACCTCACACCTACCACCTTCTTTCTCGCCTGCACCACGTCACTTGCGCTTTGTGTCTGTTGTGTGTAAAGTTTCTGGAAGAGTTTTTTCTAAGACCGAGAAAGATAATAGAATGAACAAAAGCAAGCCTTTTGTTTTGTTCCTTTGTCACGTAGCTGAGGAAGAATAAAGAAATAAAGAGAAAGGAAGTCTTGTTTGTGGTCAATGGGTCAACTACTCTGAAGGGAATGTAGGGGGCAACACTTGGGTTCACCAACACTTGTGCATCCTTGTTGGATGGCTTTTAACTAAAGCCCAAGGTGCAATACAATGAGTCCAAATTGGAGATAGGCAGCAGTAGACTCACCCAAAAGAAGGTCGAAAGGCGTGAGTGTAGTAGACGTTTGAAAAGCTGCCCATTTCGACTATACAATATACCAAGACCAGGAGCTCTCTTCAAATAACAAACTACTCTAAAGGGAATATAGGGGGCAACATTTGGGTTCACCACCACTTGGGGATAGGTAGCAGTAGACTTACCCAAAAGGCTCAAGTTTGCTGATTTATTTTATTTAGTATATTACACTTGCCATTAAAATTACAACAAATATTTCTATGTGCTTGGTGTATTGCCTTAGATAAATCAGTTGCCTTAAATAATTTGTGCAAAACCTTTAGTCGGCATCCCACCTGTCATGGACCCCATCCAAATTGAAGCTTTTTGCCAAAGTCTGCTAGCTCCTTTAAAAAGCATGCAAAAACAATTGGAAGACTTCAGCAACCAAATTGAAGACCATAATAATTGGTTTCGAAGTTGGAATTTGGAAGACTTCAGCAACTAAATTGAAGACCATAATAATTGGTTTCGAAGTTGGAATGAGCGAGGTCAACGAAAAAGTGGTCTTGAAATACCCACAATGGGTATGGTAAGATGTTTATCTGAAAAGCCTAACGAGAGTCCAGTGGATTCTCAAAAGGAGTTATCATGTGTACCTAAACAGCCTAAAGAGAGTCCTGTGGATTCTCAAGAGTCATTGGAAGAGGAAAGTTTCAGGCCATCCGACGACCCTCTGATGGTCAATTTTTCTGATAATCCCAACCCACCTTGTGATCTTGTCAATAGGCCTACAAGCGTTGTTCCATTGGAAGTGCCATGTCCTAAACCTAGGAAACCATAGGACATTTTCCTAGTGTCGAAATCGATGTCGATGTCGATGTCTGCTAGAGTTCCTATGGCAACCAACACAATTGCACAACAAGGTCAACCAACACAACCCACACCATTAGCTCTAATCCTTTTGAACAACCTCCCCCTTTTCCCAATACTTACCCTAGGCATGACCCTACACAACAACCTCTCTCACCAGCACATCAAGAAAATATTGATGTCTTTTTATATGAGCATCTTGTTTTTGCCAGGGATGGAGGAGTGCACTATTTCCTAGTTCACTGGAAGGGCTGGCCAGATTCAGACCATATCCCCGCGGGCTTTTTTTTTTTTTTTTTTTTTATAGGTAAGAAGACTTTATTAATAAAAGCGTAAGGCACCCTTAAGTACATAGGAACAACCACCGCAAAAACCCAACAGAACCAATAAAACCCGAACCCCCGAAAACAAAGAAAAACGCCGAAACAAACTACACTAGCACCCAACTAAGAACAAAACAACCCACCACCCACCCACCAAAGCACACAAACCTACATCATGTGTGCCTTGCCTTTCCTACTCCTAGAGGGACCTTTAGCATCACTATAATGGATGGAGCTATGTAGATTTAGTAGCTCCCTTTTTCCTTTAGACTTTTAGCACGCAATCATCTTTTCCCGCTGAAAATCTTCTTCCATGGCATCCCTAATTGCCAAGGCCTCCTCCCCAAAATCCCCTTCCAAGGCCCAATCCAAGGGCAATCCATCCCAATAATCATCTTCCTCCTCCTCCCAAACTACAATCTCCCCGTTGTGGTCAAAACCGACAGGCCAATTTCGAGAGAATCCATTTCCCTCAACGGAACAAGGAGAGATGCAGCCACTCGGAGGAGAGGAAGGTCGAACCACCCCAACGTCCTTAACCTCCCGCGGCAAAACGGGGTGGGATAGAAACAATAGGGGAAAGATTAAGAAAACCCTTCCTAAAAAGACCCTTTTTCGCGGGCATGTTGCAGCAGACGATTATGATTTTGGCTCTCCTGTGTATACTTCATGTGTACGTAGGGGCGCCTTACGCTTTCTTTTCTATAAAATTTTACTTACTTATCAAAAATGGGCTTTTATTTAGTTGCATTGTTTTTTTTATTATTTATTTTCAGATTGTTGTACTAGTTTCATTTGGACTTTATTTATTTTCATTTGGATTTTATGTTATTTTAGTGGGCCGTTAGCCAAAGTATCACTATGGTTAGGGTTAGGGTTAGGATTTAGCTATTAGCCTATTTAAACAGATTTTTCTATTGTAATCGACAACTTTTGATGAATAATATTATTGACATGGTTTTGTCATCTTTTCCCCTTTGATTTTGACTCTCTTCTCCCTTCTTCCGAGCTCCTTCTTCTTCCCTTTCTCTGGCTTCTTTTCTCCTCACTCTCGGCTTCTCCCTCTCTTCTTAGTCTCTTTCTTCTCAAAGTATTTTGTCCTGCATCACCCTCTCATCCTCCCAGCTTACAGATCCTGCATCCCCACCTGACTCTAATTCACTTCCCATTGCTCTCCGGAAAAGTACTCGCTCCTGTGTGACCAAGCATCCCATTGGTAACTTTGTTTCCTATCAATCTTTATCTGCTTCCTTTTTCTTGTTTTATCTCCATGCTTTCCAGCATTTCCATTCCTAATACTGTTCAGGATGCACTCTATAACTCGAGTTGGCGAAAGGCTATAGAATTATAAATGCAAGCCTTACATCAAAATAAGACTTGGGAGCTTGTTCCTCTACCCCCTAGAAAGCACACTGTTGGTTGCAAATGGGTATATACTATCAAATATCACCTTGATGGATATGTTGATCGCCTTAAGGCTCGACTGGTTGCTAAGGGCTACACCCAGGAGTATGGTGTTACTATGATGAGACATTCTCTCCCATGGCAAAGATCTCTTATGTTTACGTGTTAGTGTCTCTTGCTACTAATCCAGATTGGCTTATTTATCGATTGGATGTTAAAAAAAAAAAAAAAGGCTTTCTCCATGGTGATCTACTTGAGGAGGTTTATGGAGCAACCATCGCGATTTGTTGCTCAAGGGGAGTATTGGGGCATTGTCTGCAAATTGAATAAAGCATTGTATAGTCTCAAGCAGTCACCAAGAGCATGGTTTGAAAAGTTCTCTGAAGTAGTAATGGATTTTGGTCTCCATCGGTGCCAGACAAATCACTCGGTCTTTCACTTACATATTGTTGTTGGGTATGTCATATTGGTTGTCTATGTAGATGACATTGTGATTACTGGAAGTGACTCTAGCAGAATCATCAGAGTGAAACAGCTTTTTCCAGTAGGGCTTTCACACCAAAGATCTAGGTAAACTCTGGTACTTCTAGGGAATTGAGGTTGGAAGGTCAAAGATAGGCATCAACTTATCTCAAAAGAAGTATATATTTGACATCCTTGAGGAGACTGGATTGTTAGGTGCTCGACTTATCGATACTCATGGATTTGAATCATAAGCTTGTGAGACATGGAGAGTTATTCCCAAATCCTAGCAGATATCGTCGATTAGTTGGGAAACTCAATTATCTCACCATCACAAGGCTAGATATCTCATATGTAGCTAGTGCAGTGAGTCAGTTCTTAGCGGTTTTGAGACTCCCACATTGGGACACTACTATTCGTATTTGCTCGATACCTTAAGAGAGACCCAAGACATGGCATATTGTTTAGAAAAAAATTGTCATCTCAGGGTGGAAGGCTTCACTAATGCAGACTATGCACGGTCACCTTCAAGTAGAAGGTTCACTATGAGATATTTTACCATTTTTGGGGGAAATCTCGTAATAGGGCAGAGTAAAAAACATAATGTAATTGCACAATCAAGTGCAGAAGCAGAGTATAGAACTACGGCTCATACCGCTAGTGAGCTGACTTCGTTATGACATTTTCTTTATGAGATTGGCTTCCTGGCACCCATTACTATTCCACTGTTTTGGGATAATCAAGTTGCTCTATATATTGCCTTCAACCCTGTGTTCCACGAGAGGACCAAGCACATTGAAGTAGATTGTCATTTTGTTCGAAACAAGATATTGAGTGGAGACATATCCACACTATTTGTAAAGTCTAAAAACCAACTTGTTGATATTTTCACAAAGTCATTATGTACAAATCGGTTAGTCAATTTGTTCCATGCTAGGCTTATATAAAAAATATGCTCCAGCTTGAGGGGGGAGCGTTAGAATGTTAGAAGCTAATATTTGTACCCTTCTAGAAGGAGCTGCTGTCCCTACCAGCTGGCCCTAGCACCTGTCATTCTAAGAATATTCTACCCAATGATTGTAACGTTTTCCTACATATGTGGAATAAATTGAGGGCTGCTGTAGTAAGAAAACAGCCCTTCTTTATTTACAATTCTCTTCAATTTTTTTTCTTCCATCACATATCATCTATTTTAATCTGATAATCAAGGGACATTTGTCATAAAAGGCAGTAATGAACACTTCAATACCAACCTGAAGGATGAAAGAATTCCAATAAGGCGTAAAAGCTTCCTTGAAAAATATGGCTCCTTTAAGATCTCCACACATGACAAATCGAATGCAATCCCATCTACAGAAAAAATAAACCATCATTAACTATGGAAGGAATGGTGTTTGATTTAAACCCCATTTTTATTTCGAATATTTAATGGACCAGCAAAAGATTATATATCGAACTATTAAATTTCCATTAACAGACAATGTTTATAACCCAAAATTAAATCACACAACATGAGTCATGACTGATACAGTAAATTATGCCGTTTGAATAGAGACAATGCCAGGATGAGATGACATTACAGGCTGCAGCCAAAAAAATTCTAAGCACATTATAATACCTGTCTTACAATCAGAAGCAAAGACTTCAGCAGCCAGAGCTAGATATCTATCACATACAGAGTCACCACTGAAATTTCCTTCCACCTCTATTAATACATTTCGCTCAGAGTGGTCACCACTTAAAAGAATTTGACTAGCCTGGAAAATGGGGAAACAAAAAAAAGTAGAAAAGGTAATTATAGCATTCCAACAACCTCAAATTGAAGAACACAAAATGACAGCAACTGGCATTGAGATAACACAAACAATACAGATGAGACTAGAACATTAAGAATTATCCCTACTTCTGCTTCCACACCAACTTTAAGAAGTTAACTCACCCTAGCAAAACAATGGAAGGGTTTCTATAGACCCATATGGGTATATTAACAAAGCACTAAAATATAAAACATAAGAAAAAAAAATGCATATGTGGAAGGGAACACCTAATGCATATATCATGTTAGTCCATCTGATCAATGGTCTCATGTGGAATGGACAAGATGAATGGTGCAAAACTACATGAGCAACTCTCATCTTCAATTACAGCCCAAATTAGCCAGGGAATGCACTGCTTCATCACAATCCCGGTCCCCCCCACCCCCCCACCCCATCTGGAAAAAAAAATGTGGGTCAAGACAGCCAATAAAGACCTTTTCTAAAAGTACCTTAATATGCAGCAGTCCAAAAAGTAACAGTATATAGTGTAATTGCCTTGATATCCCCGAAAACACACAAATACAGTATTTCAAGGGTATGAAAAACAAATATAATTTAACTTACCAAAAAAGCATGCAAAGTCAATAATATGCTCCAACATTACTCCACAGCTCCATCCCAAGGACTTACCACACCCATCCACATTAATATCTCATAATAAGCAACATGTTTCACCAACATCATCTAATAAACTTCATAGTATTTCATGATAGCATTTTAAGCTAGAACTTTCAAATTAGTTTTATTTTAATAACATCCAAATCTAATAAAATTCCACTGCAATAGTTTCTCTAAAACTAAATCACAGATTCTTATTATAATTACATTGTTATGTGGCAGCCCAGAGAAAAGAACCACATGAGAAATGGATCACTCCATAATCAACAGCATGTTGAAACACTCTAGCTCAAAACATTAGAGAGCGAAAAATTTGCACTTACACTTGATGGGGAAAGGACAGGTTCACCACAATTTACCATTCTCAATCTCTATGATGCATTATTAGTCATTCACATATGTCTATATAGGTCTAGAGAATATATCATCTTAAAATTTTCAAATAAAAATTAAAAGGAAACCAGAACCGCTCCAACATGACCCCCTCCTCCTCCCAACCTTTTTCGATATATAACAGTAATCTCAAAAAAACCTTCCGACCATCTCATTACTCTCAACGATCTCTCTTACACACCTATTCAACCTCTTTCTACATTCACGAACTCTGCTAAGATGCATATTTTTGTTTTTTAGAAAAGCTGAAGATATTTGCATGGGTTTCTTTTAGATATAATTGCATAAAAATGATATGAAATAAGCAGAAAGGAAACTTTCAAGTTTTACCAACACACACACACACACACACAAAAAAAAAAAAAAAAAAAAAAAAAAAAAAAAGATGAATAATTTGAAGAACCAAGGATAATGGTTGAATGCTACAAGAGCTTACTTTTAATGCTCCCCAAAGGCCAAGGTTTTCCAAACAGAATAGTATGTTATCGTGCATTCTCCTTAGTAGTTTCTTTAAGTTCCGTAGACTTTGATGATCATCCGTCTTCTGATTTAGTGTTGATATGCACTGCTCTTATCACAGGGGAGATAGCAACAAGTGAAACTTAGTTGAAGGAAAACAAGTTATGACTAAAATATATGTCACAACAAAATACCTGGCGTTTCAGCTCTTCAAGTTTACTACAGTATGTTGCATAGGAGCTAGATGTGCTATTTATAGTGGGGTCATAATAATATACTCTAACTGTAGGAGATGCCACGAAATTATCCAATTCTTCCTTCTTTTCAACAGGATAAACCTAAAAGATTAGGGAAAAAATGAAGTGAATACTTTGTTCAAACAGATTTTGTAGCATCAAATTCAAATGCTAAATGTAGTTTAAAGTTTGGTGCATACATGTAATATCATTGTCCCACGTTGAGAAGATAAGAAGTAGCCCACATTAAGTGTGTGGTTTATAAAAAGATAGTCATGAGTATTAAATCGCACATTGCTTAGTTACTAAGTGAAACTGAGCTTTATAAGAGATTCTAAGAAAACTCCAAAATTACTAGTTCTTTTGGAGTGATAGCGCAAATGTGGCTAAAGTTTTCCCTAGGTCGTTACAAATGGTATCAAAGACATCTAGTAACGCCATGTAGGTACTGGAGCACTGCATAATTTGGCCCTGACGAGGACGTCAAGGGTTTAACAATGAGAGTTTGTAACACCCATGTCTTACATTCGGAAGATAATGAGTAGCACACATAGAGCAGGTGGTTCATAAAAAGATAGTCATAAGTGATAAGTCTCATATTACTTAGTTACTAGGTGAAAATGAGTTTTATCAGGGACTCTACAAAAATTCCAAATTGACTAGTCTTTTTAGGGTGATAGTGCAGATGTAACTACCGTTTTTTCCTGAGTCATTACAATACAACACATAAAAATTTTTAAGTCAAATTTGAGTGAATATCAAGCACATTTAGGGTTAAACATAAACACAACTAAGAACAACCTTGTGAGCTCTCCTTAAGTTCAGTCATATGAAGATGGGCTAGGGCTAGGGCTTTCCTTAAGTTTATCATAGTTTGCATTTTGTAAAGCCTTGGCCAGACCAAGTAGTTTGACCTAAGTAAACAGCACCCATAGGCCATGAAGAGCATCAGTTTAAATAAACTAGAATCCAACACCTAAAAACCTAGAATCAATGAGGTCTATGTAAAGGGGTACAAAAAGAGCTCTTAGTCAAGATCAGCACATCCCACCATGGCTAGGACCATAACAATCGTTCTTTATATTAACAGAATGAGGAGAATTTCATAGGTGCAGGGGCCCAAGCTCATCTTGTGAAATTTATAAGTAACTTAAGTAATCTAGTTAATAATGTTATCTTTTTTGATAAGTAAAGATAACTTTGTCTCTGGATGGTTTATAGAGAATGTTATCTAAACCACGATTAATGTAGAAAGAGAGCGAAGAATTGCATCAACTAATTTTTTTTTGAGAAATAATTCATTTCATTGAAAAAAGTTCAGGGGCGCGACCCTAGTACGCAAGATGTATATAAAGAGAGTCCGCCATTAAGGCTAAAAGAAGAACAAAAATCCACACAATATCATAGCTCAAATTAATGGTCTCAAAATCCCACCTTTGCATCAAGTAATTTTTCAAGACTATTAATGACTTTTGGTAAATTTGCATAATCGGAAGCACCTGAAAAGAGTAACAAAAATATGTGAAAATTAAGGTATTATGAAACGAGACATAAGTTATTGACATTCTAGACATGAACTACACAACTAGAACAGTGTGTCAAGAATTATCATTAGCTAGCAAGGCAAGGATTCGTAATATAGGCCACATCACAAAGAAATTGAGATTATAAAGTACCTGCTCATTGCACATGCCAAGTTAAATCTCTCATTAGAAATTCTTAACAAACTTTACTAGGCCAACTTTTTCTTTTTTCTATTTTCTCCATCTAGACTTAGGGTAACAATGACCTACACAACAAGGGGAGTACTCCCACTATCACCGCCCCGCTCTCAACCCCCGTAGCCACACCCCCTTCAAATCCCAATAAAAGCATAATCATTCTTAGGTTTGTTGAAAAATCCGCTCTAGACTTTACTAGTAGTCTAATTCACACTTTCGATCCTGCAATTGTTTGGCGTGGTGTAGGTAATGCCGTATTCGGTGAAACATATATTGGGGAGTTGGAGGGGGCAAAAGAGCAACTGGACGTTGATACTGATTTGTCAAATGGCTCCATTGTGTTTGATATGGTGTGTATGGAGGGAACGGAATGCACGCAGTTTTGAAGATTGTGAGACTGGTTTAATTAACTTGAAAAAGCTGGTGATACAAACTTTGTTTATGTGGAGAGTGAAACTACAGTCTATGTCTGAGTGTTCTTATTCTGATTTTCTAGATAGATGCTCTCTTTTCTCTTTAAATCAGGGGTTTCATGTATATACTTTACTTATAAAAAAAATGATGTTTACTTAGTTCATTTATTGTTACCAAAACTCTAGCCAAATAAGCTTATCAAAAAATACTTCAAACATTTAAGAACTTGATAAACTTCTTTATATATATATATATATAACTTGATAAATTATAAGACTATGGAGAGTCACCTAATTTGGTCAGTGCTATTATTTCTCAAAATTACTTTTATGATATCATATTAACAGACATAGAGACATAAATCCAAATTACTAATAAAAAGCATATGAATACTAGTAAATTTTATTTGAGAGAATTTCAAAATTACCAATTCAAGAAATCTTAAAAATCTTGTGCATTATCATCCAAGAGGAGAGTAGCAGCTAAGTTATTGTTGCATATATCTAATAACACACCAACCCAATAGGATGTAAGCATGCTAGAAACTATCCATCACTGACACTCTTCCAGAGCTCATTTTATTTAAACTTCTCCAAGTCAAATCCCATGTATCAGTGACACATACCACATAAATTGTAAATTGAAATTATGAAATAGCCAGTACAGTCAGACAACTCGTCAAGGTTAGGTCTCAGAATTTTAAACAAAAACTTAAGATTACATTACCTTTTCCTACAACTGGAGATGCAGTCATGCCAAATATACGGGGAAATTTTCCAACATCAGTTTTGTAGAACAGCTACAAAATGATGAAGATCATACAGGTAAAATTAATGAAAGGAAAGAAGCATGCGGGAAAAAGTGAGGCATGTTAGTTGCAAGTGTGAAAAAGAGGCTCTTTACTTTCATGATTTCTGCATAAGGATGGCTGCTTTGTACTTGAGCATGATGACACTCGTCAAATATCAAGAGCGCAATGAACTCCATCTTGATAAAGCAGTGATATAAGTTGTGAAGAAGTATTTGAGGCGTCATAACAAGAATCTGCACAAAACAAATAGCACAAACAGAAACATTTCAAGAATTATGAAGCAGCCATGAGAGCAGTAACTTCTATTGGCAGAAAGAGATATAATTTGTTTTTTCAAGAGGCTGAAAAAAAAAAACAGTTAATGGAAGCTTTTCTTATTAAAAGATAGGGTGAAACTAATGCAGATTTTAAGAAAATCTTAGCAAGTTGAACACATTTTATCAGTTAATGGCAGCTCCAATAATAACTTAACATTTATCAGAAAGGTGAACACATACATATACAGAATGCATGTAACTATTAACTTTTAGGTCAGTTCACAAGTATAACTACCTCATATTGTTCAATCTCTTTTTCCCAGTCTTCATGTTTTCTCAAGCGCTTAGAGCTCCCACAGTAGACCCCAACCTTGAAATCAATTGAATTTTCTATAACCCTGGCTTGCTAAGACAAAAAAATAATAATGATTAAAAACCATATGACAACGGAATGAAAAGATAAATGTTTAGGCTTCACATTTTTTGATAAGTAGCTGTTTAGGCTTTACATTTAGAATACAAAATAAATTACCAAATACAACTAGGTGATACGTTCATAATTTTAGGGCTTATGTGGCAGCACTTGGCAATTCTAAAGCCCAAGTCGGCAGAGAATAAGGAGTATATTCTCCATGGTTTATTTCCTTAAGTATTTAGTTTAATAAGGAATGTATTTTCCATTAGTTATTTCTTTCTTTGTTTATTTTCCTGCATTGTGTTATGACGGCTAGACCTAATGGTTATGTCTTATGACCTAGCCGTTATCTATTTAAGTGTAACCCTACTCAATGAATAAACATGCTGAATATTATGAAAACCTAGACCTTTGTGGTTGTTTTGAAGATCAAGGCTCTCTCGAAGTAGCCATTAGAGATCACGGCTCTCTCGAAGTAGCCCATATCCTTTTCTTTTGTTTCTTTTTATTATTTGATTGCATCAAGTGGTATCAGAGCGAAGGTTGATTGTTTTCTACAACAATCTCCGATCCACACCTTCACCATGTCTTCCCGATTTTTTCAGAATGAAGAAGAACGAGCAAGGTGGGAAAAGCTGCTGTCAGAATTCCTCACGTACAAAGAAGAAGCAAGCAAACGGATGGAGGAGATTAGGAAAAGAATTACTTATAAAAAAAAAAGGAGATTAGGAAAAGAATTGAAAGCTTTTCTCCACCACGCAGCTCTCCGGCAAGCCAAGCCTCACACATAATATCTACCTCATCAGTTGCCACCGGCACAAAAAAGAGGAAGAAAAGAGCGGTTGAAATAACAAAAATCCATCCACACCGGCGTTCCACCAAACCACCATCAATCAGCCACAAGTCAGCCCACCTCAGCCGTAAATTTAGAAGGCTCCAGACCCAACCCTTCAAACCCGCCGTCATCAACTCACGCTGTGCCTCCATGCCTCTAGGAGTCACTCGTGTTCACAGTGGTGCGAGAGAGGTAAAGAAGAGAGTAAAAGGAACTCTTGCAGCGAAGTTCCATAACACTGGACAGACATGCGTTTGTGCAAATAGAATTCGTGTGCAAGAAGGTATTTACGAGAAATCAGTAAAAGCTTTTTCAAAAGCTGTCCAAAATCTCCAAGTTGGGAATGGCTTTACTGTGGGTGTGGTCCAAGGTCCTTTGATCAATGAAGCTGCAGTGAAAAGAGTGGAAGGGCAGGGGCTGATTTTTGCAAAACCAGAATTCTTCCTTGGGGACAAGGAAGATGTTAGGGGAGAGGGATGATACGTTCATAATTTTAGGGCTTATGTGGCAGCACACGTGGCAATTATAAAGCCCAAGTCGGCAGAGAATAAGGAGTATATTCTCCATGGTTTATTTCCTTAAGTATTTAGTTTAATAAGGAATGTATTTTCCATTAATTATTTCCTTCTTTGTTTATTTTCCTGCATTGTGTTATGACAGCTAGACCTAATGGTTATGTCTTATGACCTAGCCGTCATCTATTTAAGTATAACCCTACTCAATGAATAAACATGCTGAATATTATGAAAACCTAGACCTTTGTGGTTGTTTTGGAGATCAAGGCTCTCTCGAAGTAGCCATTGGAGACACGGCTCTCTCGAAGTAGCCCATATCCTTTTCTTTTGTTTCTTTTTATTATTTGATTGCATCACTAGGCGACTAAATATCTCTTGAATAAACTTGATCATGCCTTGAATATCAACCTCAGCATAAAAGGTTTGGTACACAGGAAATTACAAGAATATAACAGACAGCTAGGATGACAATCAAACAAATAAGTATGCAGATGGTTACAAAATTTAAACCAAAAGAACATAGAAGTGTGTACTAGCATTATTTCAATGTTGTTAATATATTTCAAAGAGTACATAGCATAATCATGATTCTATTTATAAAATTCCAAGCTCCCTTCCAAGGTGAACATAATAAAGCATGTAGAATCTGCCCTTCCTTGAACTTTGGGTTCATAATGAGAAATTGCATACGTGGGCACTAAACCAACAGCCCAATCCCTTCTCATGGCCCGTATGTAAGCAGTAACACCACTCCACTGTTGTGGAGCAACGTAACAACCATATAAACTACGAAAATGTTCCCAAACTTAAATATTTCCCAAAACTGAAAAAACGAACTATAAAATCAACAAAATGATAAATAGCAGCTCACCTGCTGAACCAGAGCCACCGTAGGTGCAAGAAAGATACATATGTTCTTCTGGGGCTTCTTTATCAAGTGACCCAGTTCGTATATAAGCAGCACAGCAATGTGGGTCTTCCCATAACCTGTCCCCAAATAAACAATTATATTCTCCTCCAAAGCTTTCTTGCATAGCTCCAACTGGTACCTTCAGAAAAGAAATGTATCAAAGAGCAAACCCCACGTTAAGCTCTTCCTATTTTCTGGGGAAAACGCATCATTTGATGTAAAGGAAAGAAAATTTTGGGAGAAAATTTAAGCCAGCAGAGGGAAACAAAACTGACTTGCTTCAGCTGTATTTATATTTATTTTTTAAAAAAAAAAAATACATATATCAGAATAAAGCATAAATCCCAGCATTTCGTTTCTCTTATTCCTTAAATGCAGGAGTAGAAAAGAAATGTACGCTTCAATGAGACCCCAGAAAGCTGAAAACTCAAGAACTAAGCCAGACTTTAGTAAAGCATTTTACGTTTCCAAAACTAAACCATCAAGATGAGATAAAACCCAGAACTTTGTTTGCTTTTTCACGTTTACTCTCCTCGACTTACCCAGCAGCCAAACAGCGAAGAAATCACGTGCACACAAAAAAAAAAATTAAAAATAAAACTTTAGTTCAAAAAAGACGAATTTTCCGGCAAAATACAGGGCAACCCACATGAGACATGAAATAGACAGATTGATAAACGTACTCTCTGGCGATCTTTCTGGGGTCTTTCTCAGTCGTCTTTGCTCTCGAACCCGGTTCAATTCCATTCTCATCAACCCCAGAGACATCCAAAGACGGTTCCACAAGCGGTGAGGTGGTGGCAGCACTGACGCTCGAGTGACCAGGGTTGCAACGATCGGCACCACTGGACGCTTCGCCGTCTTGCATTGCCTTGCGGTTTCTTAGCTTTGCTTGCTCTCTGTCTCTTCTCTCTCTGAGGCTTTTCGTCAGACAGTGAGTGCGTGTGCAATGTGAGTCCAACGCTAACAGACCAACAAGTCATTTGAAAGAGAGAAGGGAGGACTCCGTACACTGAGATAGGGCCCAATCCTGGAATATAGATGACTTTACTTGTGAGCTAAGTCAAGCGCAGCGGTGGCATTTTCCCCAAGGGTATATTGGGATTAGGATGTCTTTTACAAGATTGTAGATTCTTAAATTTAGGAAATTTATGTCGTCTGAAGACGTTAAAACGTTTGAAAAATGTCATATATCAAATAGGTAGCATGTTATCTAAGCAATCAAAAAGAACTTTTTTTTTTTATTTTTTTTATGAATAATCATAAAGAATTTTCCTCTAACCAAGAGATTTATTCTTCACTTTTGCAAATACGTCTCTTATTTAGAAAATTAAAATACAATTTTTTATTTAAAGCTTTTTTACAACATGTAAAGTAAGAACTTGATGAAAATATACTAAATTCGCAACTGTAACATGCCACATTTTTAATATGTGACATTTTTTAAGCATTTTTATGCCTAAAATTTGTAATTTGAGAATCTATAATTTTGTTAAAATTGTGCAGTGAATCCGATCCATATCTTAGAGCAAAGATGAGTGTATCCCAAAGCTTTTTGCCATTTATTTTTTTTTATAGTAATAAAAATTTATTGATGTGATTTTTTTTTTAGAATAGTAATAAAAAAATAATTTATGTGACATAAAGATGAAATAATTTTTAATTTTTTTGTTTTTTAAAATAAAATAAAATAAAAGAAAGTTGTTTGTCACCATGAATATGAGTTTTAGTTTTTAAGAGAAACAAAAGAAAGATACAATAAAAAAATAAATAAATAAACAAAAAAAGTTGCCAAACACACTAAAGAAAGTGGAGAAGGATCATCTCCATTTCATTAGATCCCAATCAATGTATTTAGGAAGGTTGAAATGGTAAAAAATTAAACTAATCATTTTACCGCTCTTAAATGTACTAAAGAGCTCCTCTCAATTTCATTTGAAATAAAAAGGATCCGATTGGTTTGTCAATACTTTTTAAATTTTAGAACCAAAATACAAAATATTTATGAATTATTTAAAATTATTTTTATTTTTATGTCACACCACAACTGAGAAGTAAAAAATTAGTTATAAAAGTGAGCTTTGGAATCTTTTATTGCAAGTTTCGGTACATTCTTTCGTTGGAAGTAGGCTCAAAGAAATTTCTTTAATTTAATTTATTAATATTGATATTTATGAATGTATTTTTAATAAAATTAATAAAGTAGGTTCCGTTTGTTAATATATTTTGAGGGGAATTTTTTAAAATAAAAATATTTTGATGTGATATAAATATAAAAATTAGTTTGTATTTTTACAGTTTTTTTGTGTTTGGGTAATTTTGTTAATGTTCTAATTTTGAAAAGATAAAATAAAAATATTAACAAACAAAGTCATATCATTATTCCATACATTTAAAAATTGACACGTCCTAAAAATAAAATTTAATAAATTAAATTGAAGAAGTCTTATCTAACTCAATTTAGATGAAAATTTATCCTTTTAATTTGTAACTTATCCACGCAGTTCTATCTTCGATGAAACAAGATCCATTTGAAATAGAGAAAAGTTTTTTTTTTTTTTGAAAGGTTTTGTTCTTTCTAAATAAATAGCAGACTCCTCTCCAGAATCCTTCTCCATCTTTGATGAAGTGTCTTTCTTTGTTCATCATTCTCCATCTTTGATGAAGTGTCTTTCTTTGTTCTTTGATGAAGTGTCTTTTTTGTTTTTCTGAACAATTATATGTATAGTTGACAAAAATAACTGTATAAGAGCATTTGAAATAAAGAAAAGTCGATTTTTTATTTTTTTTTGAAAAAGTTTTGTTCTTCTTATATAAATAACAAACTCCTCTCTAGAAAAGTCGATTTCCTCTCCAGTTGTTCGGTTGTTCATCCCCACTTGTTGAGACCTTTCTTTGTTGTTGTTGGAATCCACTTTTTAAAGTGATGAATTTATGTTTTAATCCAAGAATGTGTGTATTCTTGATGTGGTGATAACCTCTAGATATTGTTCTAGAGAAGACATTTGTAAGCCCATTATTGTTGATAGTGGAAGTTTTAACTGGACTAGGTCCCGTGGTTTTTCCCTTCACACCGGAGGGTTTTCCACGTACAAATTTTGGTGTCTTGCTTGTGGTAGTTGCTGGATTTATTTTTCTGTATTGTTAAAGGATGAGTTAATATTTTGGTGCTAGCAAGATTGACTATTTAATTTGCACGAAGAGGGATAGATAATTTTCGCTGCATATTTTGTTATTGGCCTTCACCCCAACACACTTTTAGTTAGAATGGTAACAAAATCCTCAAACACTCATCCAATGGATTGTGCAAACCAATGCCATAATAGATTTTCCATGCATTTGTGAACAGTATCACGCCTCATTTAGCGTGACATTGTTCACAAACATATTCATTATTTTATTATTTTTCTCATCTTCTCTCACTCTCTAGAAGTTTCGAGCTTCTCTTCTCCTGCCGTTCTCTCTCAACTTGTAAGAGAACCAATGTTCTCTTAAGGAATTAACAAAGAAAAGAAGAAAGAAATGAGATTGAAAAGAAGAAACTAAGAAAAATTCTATTAACTATGGCAATTCGAGGAGCCACGGCCTCCAAGTTCACAATGAATAATCAACTCTCAACATACATCTCTCAATCATTTTCCTCTCTTTTATACAATTCAGATGAAAGACTTAACTAACATAACAACTTCAACAAACAAAACGATTAACAGTTTTACAGCTGCAATGTAATCGACTAGAAGTCCAGGTGTCCTTTCTTCCATCTACCAGCTTGTCTTCTATAGTTGCCACCTGTGCTTTACATTTCACCTCTTCCTGCTGCCATGTGTAACTCCATCTTCTGACTCCTTACACAACTCTCCCAATCAAACCTCCTCCATGGATCCGGCTTCCATGCGGTAGTTCAAAACTACCGCATGAAAAATTTGCAAATTTTTTTTTAAAATTTAAAAATTAGAAAAATAATAATAATTAAAAACAAAAAATATAAAAACCTAAAAAAAATTAAGGGGTGGCCGGCAACCCCCTTGGCAACGCCGGCCACCCCATTATTGGCCAAGGGGGTGGCCGGACCACCCCCTTGGCCGATCTGGGGTGGATCGTCCACCCCAGTCGGCTTTGGGGGTGGTCCGGCCACCCCCAAAAAGCCAAAAAACAAAAAAAAAACAAAAAAAATGTTAGGGGTTTGGGGGTGGCCGAACCACCCCCAAAGGCCATGGGGGTGGCTCGGCCACCCCCATATCGGCCGTATGGGGTGGTCGAAACCACCTCCAGGCCCTTGGGGGTGGTCCGGCCACCCCTAAAAGGCCTAGAAACCAAAAACAAAAAAACAAAAAAAAAGTTTGGGTTTTGGGGTTGGCCGGTGACCGGATCACCCCCAAAGGCCTTGGGGGTGGCTCGGCCACCCCCAGATCTGCCGTATGGGGTGGTCGAAACCACCCCCAGGCCCTTGGGGGTGGTCCGGCCACCCCCCAAACCCCTACCTTTTTTTTTTGTTTTCTTTTTTGGCCTTTTGGGGGTGGCCGGACCACCCCCAAAGCCGACTGGGGTGGTTCGTCCACCCCAGATCGGCCAAGGGGGTGGTCCGGCCACCCCCTTGGCCAATAATGGGGTGGCCGGCGTTGCCCAAGGGGGTGGCCGGCCACCCCTTAATTTTTTTTAGGTTTTTATATTTTTTGTTTTTAATTATTATTATTTTTATAATTTTTAAATTTATTAAAAAATTTGCAAATTTTTTTAAATGGAAAACGGTACCGTTTTGTGGAAAACGGTACCGTTTACCGTTTTCCACTACAACACCTATGCGGTAGTTTTGAACTACCGCATGGAAGCCGGATCCCTCTTCCATGCATGTTATGGTGACAAAGAATGGACCTGTGGAGAGGAAGGACGCGGCCGCATCGGCTACGAGCATCAATTTCTCGCCTTCGCCGCCAATGTCCGCTACAAAATAGTTTGACCAAATTATGGGCAAAAAGCCTGGCTCTTCTTCCTGGACCACCAGGTAGCCTCGCTTGAGGAGATCTGCTGGGTCTCTGCCGCCCACATTAACGTCGCCGATCGGAGGATCCAGTTCGCCTCAGAACAACAACAACAACTTGATAGTTGGAGGAGGAGGAGGGGGTGTGGGGAAGGGGAAGAAGAATACTGAGGGGGTGAAGCTGTGGATGAGGTTCGACCGGTTGGAGCTGGTGGAGTGCGACAAGAGCGCCATTGTTTGGGGCACATATATTCCCGTTGGCCGCTAGGGATTTGAGGGAGATTCAAAGAACTGAGAGAGATGGAGAAGAGAAAAAGTAGAGAAAATATTATTTTAATAAAGTAGAGAAAATTTTATATAAGCCGTTGGATGGGGTTTTGAAAATTGGTTAGCTAAAAGATAGCAAACAGAGGTTTTGATTATCTATTTTGGCTCAAAATTCTCATAAGCCGCTGTGAATGCTCTAAGAGCATCTCCAGTAATAATAGCCAAAGTTGCTATTGAAAAAGTACAACTCTCTCTTTATCTACCGTTTTTTCTATATTCTCTTCAACATTCTCTATTATACTCTTTATTTTATTTACATATTATTTTATGTGGAAAAAAGTGTGAAATAAAGAGGGAGAGAGAGTGTGTGATAGAAGGAAATGAATAGAGAGAAAACATTAAAAAACTGTTTGTAGCCTGAATAGTGAATATACTCTTATGTCTATTTAATATTCGCATTTTACACTATAAGGAAAAACTATATATTCAGCATATTCTACTATAGACAAAAAAACATTTATGCTCCGTTTGTTTTGGCATTTTTCTGTGTTTGGTAGTGGCGAAAATAATAGTCAACCGGAAAATGATTTCTGTTTGACAAAAAATGCTTAGTAAATTTTAGAAAATGATTTACGCTTTTTAAAAGTGTAAATCATTTTTCAAAGACGTTAGACGCATTCGACCCCTTTTAAACGACACAGTCGACCTTTATGTTCAAGTAGTCGACCATCACCGAAATCCGATAATATCCGGTCAATGTCGCCGAAATCCGGCAACGGAATCCAGACATCTTCGCCAAAATCTAGTCAGCCCAGATTCCAGCAATCAAACTGGTCGTATTCCGGTCATCTGGCCAAAAAGGCCGAATCCCGACCAGCTGGCCGGATCTGGCTAGAACGGTAGGCTGGCCGGATCTAGCCAGAACATCCCAACTAGAACGGTTGGCTGGCCGGACAGATCTGGCCAAAAAATCTCGGCCAAAATGGCTGGATCCTAACGATTGGCCGGGATCTGGCCAGAACGATTGAATTTCGACCTACTGGCCATATTCCAGCTGTTCTGGCAGGATTCCGGCCAATGGGCTGGAGTCCAGCCAACCCAGATTCCGACGAAACTATCTGGATTCAGGCCTTTCTCTCGGATTCTAGCTATAGTAGCCGGAATCCTGTAAAAATGGCTGAAATCCTGTCGATCAGTGATGGAATCTCGCCACGGTGATTTTTATATTATTTTACATTAATATTTATATGTTTTGAATAAAAATTGATTTTTATAGGTTAATGTAATTGAATAAAAATATAAAAAAAATATTTGTGATTTTTTGTACGCGCCAACACACAAAAAAATGCTTTCGGAAAAAAAAAATTTCAAGAAAAATAAATTTTCTGAAACCATTTTACGTCGAAACAAACGAAGCATTATAATAATCAAATTTTACTATTATGAGTCAATTGCTTATTCTATTGGAGATGCTCTACACAGCCTTATATCATTTGAAAAATAAATGGTCCTTTGGACTATTTGATGTGTCACATAATTAACAATTTTGTGAATTTCTGATCTTTGAATAAATGCCTGGAAAAATTTATGAGTAAGAACTTTTATTGTGTAATTAACGATTGTTAAATCTCTAATACTTGTTGGCATGTTGAGACTTTATGTTATAAACTTACACCTATATTGAAATTTAAATATAATCTATAATTTATTACTTAATTTATAATTTATGACTTAATCAAAATGAACGTATATTACAGTTACATAATCAAATGAAATTAGTATTAGATTTATAATTTATTTGTAAGACTTAAGTTTAAGCCCATAAATTAATAATCTCAATAAAATTTCATTTGTCAAGAAAATAAAGCTTTGTTTGATAAAAAAAAATTTCCTTATTACTTTTATTTTATCTTTTCAAAACAAAAATATTAACAAACAGCTAAAAATACAAAACACTCAAAAACTACATTCACATTTATATCCATCAAAACATTTTTTTTTTAAAAAAAAAAAAATGAATAACGTCTAAAAAACATTAACAAGCAGAGCCAAATTGCTCATTTGGTAAAATTTTGAGAAGTATTCTGGGTTTTAGTTTTGAAAAATGTAAAAATTGAGAACTTATTTCGTGGGCCCACAGTTGAGAAAAATTGAAATTTTGATTTGACAAATTTTTGAAAGAGTGTTTTGTAAAAATTTAAAATTGATAAATAGTTTTATTAAATAAAAATTAAAAAGTATTGCCACCATGGTGGTGAACTGGTAGTTGCCATATCTCTTTGGCGACCCATTTATGGCCACCATTTCTATTTTTGGCATCCACCACGTGTGGCTGCCAATTTTGTCTGGGTAGCAGCACCAATCAGTTTAGTTTTTATTATTATTATTATTATTATTATTATTATTATTATTATTATTATTATTATTATTGTTTTTAACAATGTTTAAGATATTTTTTAAAAATAAATTTTGTGTTTTAGTTTTATTTGTTAGTGTTTTGAGCCAACAAACTTGTGTGGAGCATGAGTGTGTATTCATGAGGAGACTCCACGTAAAATTATTCACTAAGATTAGCATTGAGGAATATGTTTTTACATTTATCTTAAAAAGGTCCCAACAATACACAAAGGCAACTATAAGGAGAGATTATAAAAAGGTAAGTTAAGTCACTGGCACAAATGTATCCTCATAATTAATGTCATACTCTTGGTTGAACCCTTTAGCCACAAGACATGCCTTGTATATTTCAATAAACCCATCAAATTTGATCTTAATCTTATAGATCCATTTGCACCTCACCATACCTTTTCCCAACGGTAAATCAACTAAGTCTCAAGTGTAAGTTTTGGTAAAAACAGTAAGCTCTTCAAACATAACTTTATGCCAAAAATGGTCATTACAAGTCTCATTGAATGAATGAGGTTCATGTAGAGTATCAATGGCATAATAACAATAATAATCACGAAGATGAGTATGGAGTGTTGTTACCTGAATTGATCGACGAGGGGTAGAGATGTCACACTCAAGAGGGGTAGTAGAGGAATCAGCAGTTTAGTCAAGTGCATTGGAGCTAACCATCGTTAAGTCATTAGGAGAGCTTGTCGTCCCTACAACAAGATTGGTGGGTTTGGGGAGCAAATCAACCGAGCCATTAGTGAAAAATAGATAAGGAACTAGAGGGACCAAAGGGAAAAAAGACTTCATACTACTAAATTATATATGCTTCCAAAATGTGACATGACACGAGATGAGGAGGAGTTTATCGATGGAATCATAACAACGATAGCCTTTATGTTCGATATCAAAACCGAGAAAACAACAAAAGGCAAGAACGGGGTTTTAATTGATTGCATTCATGATGTTGAAGAAGAACAAAACAAACACAACCAAAGACTTTGAGGGACTAATAATCATGAGGAGTGCCAAACAGGAGTTCATAAGGAGACTTATTGAGAGTAGTGGGAGACGAGACGAGACTCGATAGATAGTGTAGACAACAGAGAGTGCAACCTCTTCACATAAATGTTCAGGAACAAAAGCATAAATGAGTAATGCCTTAATCGTGTCTAAGAAGTGTCCGTGTTTGCATTTAGCACGACCATTATATTGAGAGGCACTAAGACAAGAATGATGGGGAACTGTGCCATTTTGTATGAGAATGGTAAGAAAGGTAGATTCACAATACTCCCTAGCATTATTACAACGAAAAAACATTTATGTTTTGGGAAAACTATGTTTGAGCCATTTTCTAATATTAAGAATAAATTTATGGAAGTTCATATCGATTTTGTAAAAGACAAAATCATGTGTATCGAGATTAATCATTCACAAAATTAACAAAATAGTGA
The DNA here is from genome assembly GCF_958979055.1 of Alnus glutinosa. Classification (NCBI taxonomy): domain Eukaryota; kingdom Viridiplantae; phylum Streptophyta; class Magnoliopsida; order Fagales; family Betulaceae; genus Alnus; species Alnus glutinosa. Next base: position 34,617,236 of record NC_084889.1, read on the forward strand.
GATCCCCCATAGTGAGAATGGATGCAAGCCCAAACGTAATAATGAATTAAATCAAAAGGTGTAGAAGAAATTGAGTTATTATTATTAAAAGGTAAATCAATTTGCTCTCTAAGTTGACAATCAACATAATCAAACGATTTAGAAGTTACCGACCCTAACTGACAAGTGGTGACTAGAGAATGTATAGGTGAAAGAGAAGCATGTCCTAAATGAGTGTCATAAACTAAGTGTAACAAGACATAAAAAAATTAGTCACATATGTGCTATCACCTTAAAAGAATTAGTCAATTTGAAACTTTCATAGAACCACTTATAAAGTCCACTTTCACCTAATAAGTAAGTAATGTGAGACTTAATACCTATGTGTGTCTTTATAAACCACCAACTCTATGTGGGCTACTACTTGTCTTCCTAATAAAGGACCAAGGTATCACAAACTTCCACTTTAAACCTCTGACGGCCTTGTTAGAGCCACAACATATGGTGTTGACATCACCATATGACATTACAACTTGGCTTTAATACCATTTGTAACGTCCTATGACAAAACAGTAGCCACATATGCGCTATAACCCTAAAATGACTAATCAACTACTCTATGCGAACTAATACTCATCTTCCTAATATGAGAGCAAAGTGTTACACTACTCACTTAATAGTATTCAATAACTTAATACTATGCTTATACATAATTACAAAATATAACTAAAGAAAAACAACAATTTTTATGAAGTCTGGCTTATCTCCACGGAAAAAACCATTAGAGATCTCATGTGTAAAGAGTAAACGGTAGAGATTGGAAGATTTGGAGAAAACTCCAATTAAACATGTATTGGGATATGGCCTCGAAAAACTGTAAGAATATGCAGCTTACAAAAAGAAAATCTCACATATCGTCGTATTTTTCAAACTATAATATAACATGTAGAGTAATGTTTCATACACAACTTTTGTACAACTCTAATAACTTTTTTCAAAATCAATCATTAGATATTTAGAGCCCACATGTAGAAAAACAGATCAAATGGTTGATCATTAAAAAAAGTGTTAGAGTTGTACAAAAGTTCTACGACAATCATTTCTCTAACATATAATATAACTCCAATGATTCATGACCTCCATACAAGTGGATACAGTTCTATATTAACCATCATTTACATTTATATTAACATATTTTATATATAATTAAATGTTGCAACTCTAAGCTGTTAGATTCAGTTTAAAGCTTCCTGCATTGAGATCTTCAATAATTTACAAAAATTGTTGCTGCGTCAAGGTTCCCTCTATCTCATTGGCAAAAATTGTGATGTAGGACGGAATTTATTAATATTTTCGGTGAAAACGAAAATAGAAAAGATGTCCAAAATAATATTGAAACAGCATTGTTTGATTAGAAGCTTACGTGTTTGCAGACAATAGAAGTACAAAAGGAAATGCTTGATCGTCGAACCAAGACTTTATTTTATTTCCTTACTAGGACTAGATTTGCTAGTTGCTTTATTTATTTTCCTTTTAGGATTAGATCTTTATTTTCTTTACTTACTAGGATTAGATTTGCTTTATTTATTTCTTTTCCTTATTAGGATTAGATTTACTTTTAATACTAGAATAAGGTTTACTATTGTTACTAAAATAAAGTTTACTATTACTATTAGGATTACTTTCTCTATAAGTATTTATCTTTTATAAATAGACTTGCTTATTATGTAAAACTCAATCTATTGAATTATTATTGAATCAGAAAATTATCTCTCAAATACTCTGCGAAGTTTTATTTTTCTTTTAGCCTGCGGGCTTGTTTTATATTTTTGGGTAGAAGACGAAGACGAAGACGCTTCTCCTTGTAGAATCAAAGACGCTGCTCTTTGATTGGTTACCTAGTCTTCCGCTACCTCAAAATGTGTGTATGTTAGTCGCTCTCAAGCAAGTATCCATCATGCTTTAGGTACCAAAGGGCCCCTTCTGCTGCATGCTCTTCTGCATCTTTCTTTTTTGACCGGGGTGCTCCAAAGCACTCTAAAACCACATCTGGGGCTTCTTTTTTCTCCACAACAACCTTGAAAGTGAATCTATAAAAATTGAGCATTGAAGAAGTAGCCAAATCCATAAGGAGTTCAGAAAAGAAGCAAATTGAACAGAAAATACAATGGTTCCTGAAATGGTTCATATAGTTGAAAGATGTAGTTACATTGCCATGCATTTGATGTCTGCAAAACGAAGAAAAAAAAAATGAAAAATCATGAACTTACAATTTTAAGTGGCTTGGTCCTTCCTCTCTGCAACATTCAAACAAAGGGGTTTTCCAACAATTAACATCACATATTTTTTGTAAACGTGATCTTGCTGTTTCTTTGTGTGACCCACCTGGAAGATTATTTTAAGTTTAGAGAACGAGAATGAAACAGATGCTCCATACTTGATACCCAACAACAACAATAACTATACCTATGGTTTGTGAGTCAGGGTCACCATTATGATTTTCAGCTGTCCTAGAAGGCTGCCCTCTTAAGGCTTCAGGGGTATTTACATCAATAGGTGGTTCATCATATCCGATCAGTTTGGCTTCCATCTTGGAGCTAGACCTCAAAACTTCCTCTAAAATTTTTGACTTGGGTATGAGGTCATGAGCCTGCACATCCACACTCAATGAGCACCAGAAATTGAAGTTACATACAAGGAGGGGGTGTTATACCTCTTTTAATTTAGTTAGGATATATGCTGGCAAAGCTACTCAATAGTTCAATAAACAACAAAATAATGTGTCTGTAGTATGAACAATATAGATGAAGTTTCTGGATAAATAAAAAATAGATTATATTTTATTCTACCAATCCCTTTTTTAGAGTTCTAAAGTATAAACAAAACAAGACTATCATACAATACAGAGGGTCCCCCCTCCCCTATCCCCCACACACACACACACAAAAAAAAAAAAAAAAAAAAACGACCACCTTATTTACACTCATAGCACTCATATCTCTAAACTTTAACTCATTGGAACTTCCCCCTATGAATTATCGTTTTGTTTCGAGTTGCACCCTAGGTTATATTGGGCCATTAAATGTGGATGAAAAGTATGTCACATTTTTTTTTTTGGGGGCAGGAGGGGGGGGGGGGGGGAGGGGGTGCAAAAGTGAGTCAAAGTTGCAGTGTGATAAGAACCCAATCTAATGGAATAGAGATAAATTGATAGTGAACTCCAATTAGGGTTGGAGACAAACCACAAGTCACACTTTTGATTACAATTCTCAATGCCTCTCCTTTGTCTCGTCTTATACTAGTGTTACTGCTATGGGAGAACATCATAATGATCACTAGATAAAATAACATAGTTGATGATAAAGTGCATAAGATAAAGATAAAGATGACCAGCTATCCTTTATTGGCCTTCCACGATAACCCTTTACTCCTCTTCATGCTTGTTGGGTTGATCACGTTCCTTGCATTCCTTATTTGATACTATCACATCATTGGGTTGTTCCTTGCTGTTCTGATTTGCTACTATCACGTCTAAGTAACGATGATTAAGATGGAAAGTCCTTGGGACCCTACGTGAAGTGCTATCACAGTGAGACTAAAGTGTAACAAATTCTGTCAACTTTAACTACCCAATTTGACCTAGGGTGCAACTCGAAACAAAATGGTAGTTCGTAGGGGCGAGTTGCAGTGAGTCAAAGTTTAGAAGTACAAGTGTAAATGGAGTAATAGGTTTAATGAGGGGGCAAACTGTAATTTACTTGAATACTTTTTTTTTGGGGGGGAGGGGGGGTGGGGTGTTGAAGCAGATAAGCCAAATGACGATGTTTATTCCTTAATTTGATATAAGCTATATACATTTCTTACAGTGTAGAATTTGATAGAGTTGAGACAGCATGACAGAAAAGCATAAAGAAAGCAAACCTTCAACTTTGTCAATATTTTTTGCGAAGCACTTCCAATAGCCTCATTCTTGTTCAAGTTGATTGCAGAAGCAGTTGTAGAAACATCTTTGCCATTCACTTGTGCTTCAACCAAAAACATTCCTTCCATATTTGATGGTGAAAACTGTAGATTCAAATTATAAGCTTGGCAAAGTTCGTGTAGTTCCTGAATAGGACTAACTTGTAGACTGGATAATCTCCTGATTGGATCCAAAAAGGAAAGCGCTATTGTCCATACAACTCCTAGATTAAACCCTGAATCAAGAAGAATGGCACCCATAGAAGACTCTACCAAGTCACTCAAAGCCTGAGGCAATAAGCAAAACCATTAGAAACTAGACATATAATGTTAACATTCTTACATTTCTTTTTAAACATTATAAACAAGACATAATTTTTGACCTTGATTCACACATAATGCCTACATTCTTATGTTTATTTTAATTTGACATTGCAAAAACAATAATATCTACGAAACTAGACATGTTTTCCAAGAATTTCAATGTAAAATCTATGTAATGACTACGTAACGACAAGTAAGAGGTAATATCACTAACCCACAACAAAAATGAACAAAAGTTTACAATTTCTACCTTTGAATAGTTTGGCCCATCAATAAGACTCCCTTCTAGTGCACCTGTTTTAATCCAGTCCACATAACTATTGATGGACTTAGTAAGGGCACTGGAATCAGATATAAGATATTTGTTGAAAGATAGATCTATTGCAACATTGGCAAAGGCCTTATTATTCACAAGCACTGATCTCAGAACTGTCAATTGACCAGGCTTCAACTTTGGATAAACTGAATAAAGATATGATATCATCAAGTAATCCAAGACAGCATCTCCAAGAAACTCCAATCTCTGGTCAGAAGAATAAAATTCTAACAAATTAAGTATCAAAACAAAAAAATGCCGAATTGTATGGCCACTCCCCCAAATAAGCAAGAGAGGAATCACTATTATCTAACACATGAAGTACAAAAGAGACATAGTGCATACCTGATAGCAGCCTCCTCCCTTGTTTTTGCAAGAAGGATGTACAAATGCCTGTATAAGCAAACCTTTATGGAGAAACTGATACCCAAGTAAATTTTCAAGGGCAACAATGTCCAGACGAGTAGCACGTGGGATGTAGCTAGTGCTTGATATGCAGGCATTAACAACATGTGAAGCTTCAAAGTCAACTTGTATGCCAATAAATCGAAGAAAGGAAGCTGCGGCTCGGAAGCCACTATCAACTATGAACACTCCAACAAGAGCTTCAACCACATCAGAGATTGTTCTTTTTTTCAACCAATGGTGTCCTTTGCTGCATCTGACTCCACTAGAACTTGCATGATCTGCTTGACTACTTGAACGTCGGGAATGAATATTGCTTTCTGATTCCTTGTTACAAATTACTAGACAAGGGCGGCCCAAAGCAAAGAATTGGCTGGGATCAAAGGGATTATCACGTATGTATACCTGAAATAAAGAGAGAAAAAATTATGCACTTAGATAATAAAACTTATTCATAGAACAAATCAGTAATTTAGAGGGTATTAATTTTACCAGCTGAAATTTTTACATGCAACAATAGCAGACAAGAAGTATTCGTTAGTGGGAACAATATTAGCCAACAAATTTCTCAAATATTAGATAAGTTGGGTGTTGGCCACACCACAGAGAGAGAGAGAGACGACAACATTTATTTATGCAGAAAGGAAAAACGCGCCATGCGGCTATGCCAAACACCATTTAATCCTGTAGGTCACTATTGTTCTAATCAATTATTATTTTTTCAGTTTTTTGAAGGTGCTATGTCTAACACATCCAATCCACATTGGACACAAACAATTATTTTTTCACTTCAGCATCAACATTAGTGGTTGGATTTCTATGCATTAACTAACTCAAAACTAAAAGAAAAAAAGTCAAGATAGAAAATTGTTTTTATTGGGATTATCTAAGTAAAGAAATTCAAAACAATTACATTATATCAGGTGGAGGTGTAGAACAAACAATACCAGATAACAATTATAACAAAGTAAAGAATGACAAAATTAAAAATATGAAAGAAGTATGATATTAGTTCATAATTCAAAAATAAAAATCACATTCTAAAATTCAATCATACCTGTAACTTGCACCTAATTGCTAGTCTGTACAAATTCAAATTGTCTACAAAATCAGAACGTTTCTTTGTAAGTTCTCCTTCGTCAAGGGTATCATGCAAAAGAAAAAGGTACCGCCCAACTGCATATTTTAGAAAAGCATCCCCAAGTGTTTCAAGCCTTTCAAGGGAAAAGCACTCCTGGCAATTCGTGGTGGTAAGTGCTTCTAGAACCTAGTAAAAAAACTTATAGTTCTTAGTAGCAATTAAGGTCTACGTAAATATTGACACCAACAAAGAGACCATGTACAACTGAGATCATGCACAATTAAGTTTAATTAGCAAAGCTTATCAAAGCCAATGCTCAAGTTAATACCACATGCGGGAAGGCCTTACTCTATAGCAAGTAACTTCAGCTCCTTCAGGAAATGCAAGAGATAATTTGTGCTTCAGTTCACTGGCCACAAGCAAGTTTTCCAGACGATGCATGATTGATGGCAACAAAGATATTGAACTCCCGATATCTTTGGAAAAGCCTATGATCTTCAACTGACATAGCTCAGGAGGCAAATCAATAAAGTACTCTGGTCGTTCACATGATTCTGTTTTTGACACTTAAAGCTTATAAAAATAATTGGAGAGAGAGTTATAAGAGACATTGAGATGACTCCAAATTACACAAGAAGCTTATCCTCTAA